>NC_059145.1:27468551-28093551 GCF_020740605.2 Lemur catta | reverse complement strand
TCCTGAGTTCCTTGCCAGAAGCAGGTGCTGGCACCATGCTTCCTGTACAGTCTGCAAAATTGTGAGCCAGATAAACCTATTTTCTTTATACATTTCCCAGGCTCAGGTATTCCTTCATAGCAATGCAAAATGTATTGAGACATCTGTTTTCCATACTTTCAATTTACCAATTCCTATTGAAGCCCTGCAATATAATGATTCTTCTCATAACCTTGAGCAGAAGTCTCTAGGCTACTTATTGAATTCTAGCCCCCAAATAGGCATAGCACCTCAGTTGTGTCTGGGGTTGGCCAGGTTTCTGTAATTCTACTCCCAGAATTTGCTTTTACCTTTCCCAACCACTTAAAACAATTGCTTATTTTAACCTGCTGTTGTTTCCTTAAAGTCTTTGTCATTTGCATGCTTCATATCCACCAAGGAATAATATGATCTGTTTGGATTTTCAAAAACATCTCTGAGGTGTTTGAGTTAGAAGTCCTATAACATTGTAAATTGCCATGATTATCATTATGATTGAGCTGCTAACCAAGTGAAGGCAATAGTTTGGGTCTCCAAAAAATTGTGCTTTTTTGTGATCTTTTTTTCCTTCCATGAGAAGTTGCATTTTTAATGGGTCCCTCACAATTTTCCAAAAACTTCTTGTTTCAACATGAGTAATATCCTTTTTCCCCTGTGTGACTGCAATAACATAAGATAAAATATATTCTGCCTCATTTTTACAAGTGTAGTGAAAAAAATAATGAAATTCTTCAGAGAAACCCCAAATAGGGCATCTCGAGAGACTAGTGTACCCCTGTGACCCCATGCTGAAAGCCTCAGTGTATTCAACATTAAAGGGAAAACACTAACAGATTTGTTCATGGATTCATTTTGAATTGCATTTGTCTCACTTTGTTGTATTCTATTTGAAAAAGACTTTTTTAAAATTATAAAAATCCATCGTTGTTATTGAATCTCTGCCTGCACACATTATGAGGCACAACAATCAGAAAGTTTTGAAACATTTAAATGAGTAAGGACTGCTCACATGCTCTAGTGATCCTCCATGATATCTTCATGACTGTCACCGAAGAGAGAACCCACAGTGCTCATGGGCTCCTTGTTCATTCCTACTTCAGGGGCTCACTGTCTAATCTGGCTTGGAGACCACCAAGACCCTTCCTGTGATGCTCTACTGGATGCAAACTACAGTCCATGGGTCAAATCTGGCCCACCACCTGTTTTTGTAAATAAAGTTTTATTGAAACATAGCTGCATTCCTTTATGTACTGGCAATGGCTGCCTTCATGCCACAACAGCACAGTTCAGTTGTGGCAACAGAGTCCACATGGCCCACAAAGCCAAAATGTTTACTATCTGCCTGTTTACAAGTAAAGGTTTCTGACCACTGCTCTACATCCCACTTACCTCAGTCACTCTCTCCTTTGCCAACTCTGCCTCATCTTCCTGATTTATGAACCCCAGCGTCTTCCAGGCCTTAGTTCATTGACTCCTTAAGGCGATAGTTCTCAACCCCAGCTGCTTTTAGGAATCACCTGGGAAACTTTTGACAAATACTGCTGCCTTGGTGTCACTCCCAGAGGTTTTGATTTAATTAGTCTGGTGTAAGACTCAGTCCTCAGTCCTTTCTGAAAGCTCCCCAGGGGATTACAATGTAGAGGCAGGGTTGAGAACTATTACTCTAGGTGATTTTTGTCTGTTCTCAAGGCTCTTTATTAACTATATAGCAACAACTCCCAAATTATATCTCCAGTTCCTATATCTCCCCCGAATTCCGTATTCACCTCCCCATCTGCTTATTTGACCTCTTCACTTGGATTTTTAATTGGCATCTCAAACTGTACATATCTAAATCAGAACTGCTCCTCCCATGTCCCAGTAAATAGTGTTCCATTCTCTCAGTTGCTCAGGACAAAAACCTTAGAGTCATTCTTGACACCTCCCTTTCTTCATGTTCCATCTCTAATCCATTAGCAAATCCCACTGTGCCTTCTAAATATATTACCATCTCTTTTGCTGTCACCCGGCCCAAGCCAGGGTCATCTCCCACTGGAATTATTACAACTGTCTCCTATTGTCATGGTCTCCTTGTTTCTGCCTCGGCTCTCTGCAGTCTATTGTTAAAACAGAAGCTAGAATGGTTCTGATAGAAGATGAGTCAGATCACACAATATCACTCTATCAGGAACACTTGCTCTGACTACAAAATCTGAAATAGCTCTCCTAACTCTTCCCTCACTTACCCTGTTTTATATTTTTTCCCAAAGCACTTCCATTAGATAGTCTTATTTGTTTGTTTATGATCTGTTTTCCCCTCGCTAGATTGTGTGCTGCATTTAGAGCAGAGCTGCTGTGTTGCACGACCCCAGGGGGTGCATGTTGTAGTCTCTGTGAACGTGCTCCTGAGAATTACCGTGCCGTGCACAGCCTGGCAGCCATATGCAGTAACCCTGCACTCAAGCCAAGGGCTTGGCTTTGTTTACTGCTGTGCTTCCAAGGCCTTGATCTGTGTCTGACACAAAGCAGGCTCTCAATAATGCTTGTTGGGTGAATTGCGGAACACATACCACTCATAATTTTGCCTGGATCTATAATTGTGAAAAAGATGCTTTGAGGTGCTTTTTTACACTGTTTACAATATGATATCCTCATTCATCTTGACCTTTAAAAATAATTAACATGCTTGAAGCTCTGCCTCAGGGGGTGGGGAGGTGGGGGCAAAGGCAATATACGTAACCTAAAGTTTTGTACCCCCATAATATGCTGAAATAAAAAAAATAATTAACAAAAAGTTTTTTCCCTTTATCTTTTTTTTTTTTTAAATTTCCTGATATCAATGCTTGTTTTTCTTTTCTTTTTTTCGTGGACAACCTGACATCTTTCTTAAGTGATTTGACTTGTTTCCTCCTCATTTTTTATTACCAAACTCAGCTTTTTATTAAAGTCACACTTTTCACATAGCATCACATAAGTATTTATTTTTTGGTATCTCTTTCTCTTAGACTGTAAGCTCCTTGGATATGATGATTTTGTTTTATTCACATCCTGGCCCATAGTAGGTACTCAATAAATATTGGCTAAAAGGAAGGAAGGAAGGGGCTGGGTGCAGTGGCTCACGCCTGTAATCCTAGCAGTCTGGGAGGCTGAGGTAGGAGGATTGCTTGAGGGCAGGAGTTCAAGACCAGCCTGAGCAAGAACGAGACCACATCTCTACTAAAAATAGAAAAATCAGCTGGGCATGGTGGCCCATGCCTGTAGTCTCAGTTATTTGGGAGGCTGAGGTGGGAGGATCACTTGAGCCCAGGAGTTCAAGGTTGTGGTGAGCTACTATGATGTCATTACACTCTACTCAGGGCGACAGAGTAAGACTCTATCTAAAAAAAAAAAAAAAAAAAAAAGGAAGGAAAGAAGGCAGATGGATATAGTACAACTCAAAGGAACCATAAAATCAGGAAAATTGGTACTACGTGAGCTGAAGGCGTACCTGTTAGTCAGCGTATCTGATCCACACAGACAGTCAGACCAAAGCAGGTTCTCAGTTATATGGATTGATGTCTTCATTAATCAAAATTTAAAGATTGTTTCTAAGGGCTCATTTCTGGACAACAAAAATCTAAACAAAATATATACTCATTACAATCATAAACATTTGATGGTTTTAAAAACAGAATCAATAGGGATATTTGGGAGGCAGAGGCAGGAGGATTACTTAGGGCCAGGAGTTTGAAACCAGCCTGAGCAACACAGTAAGACCCTGTTTGTACAAAACAGAAAAAAAAAAAAAAAAAAAAAAAGAAAGAAAGAAAGAAAGAAAGAAAGAAAGGAAGAAAGAAAGAAAAGGAAAAGAATTAGCCAGGAGGCGTGTTGGCTCACGCCTGTAGTCCCAGTTACTCAGGAGGCTGAGGCAGGAGGATTGTTTGAGCCCTGAAGTTTGAGCTATGATGATGCCACTGCACTCTAGCCTGGGTGACAAAGCAAGATCTTGTCTCAGAAGAAAAAAAAAAAGAATTAATAGGGATAAAACCATAGTTTTAATAAATATTCACACATCTAATCTAACTTGTTTGAGTAATACAAGAAAAAGCTAACACCATTAAGTAATTAGAAGCAACACCATATTAAAATTATTTTTAAAAATTGAAATTATATTTACAAAAGGAATGAACATAGGTTCTGTACAGCAAATAATATTCTAGAGTCCTCGTATCCTGGAAATCACACTGATTTTGTTTGTTTATTTTTGCTAAGCATTGTACTTATAACTATCATCTTGATGAAACTTTTTTTTTTTTGGTAATATGCTTCCTTTTCTTTTTACTTCTACCTTGAAAAGAAATATCCCTTGAATTAAAATACCAGAATGAACAGTAATGGATACTTCCCAGAAACTTGAAAGCATATTTTTTCCCCATTACCAGTGGATCTTGATCTGCTCCAGAAAGTCTTTATGATGATGAAGGGAAGAACAAACAAATGGATACATAGAAACAGAAAGATGCTTTGACTAAGGTTGAATAGAAATAGTCATACTTTTTAAAATTCTTCCCAGTGTCTTTATATTTCTTGAATTATGCATCATGCACCTTTGCATGAAATGTCACCCATGTCTCTTTTCCAGTGAGCTTGTAACTGCTATATCTGTGAAATTATTTGTCTTGAGCCACATAATTGCATATTGTGGGCAACTCATCCTCCAGATGCTAGAGGAAATAAACTCAATCTCAAAATTACACCTTTCTTATCTATAGATGAGGGAAAAAAAAGTCTCATATGTGCTGTCACTTTTTCTCAGCAAAACTGCCACCTCTTTTAAAAACATTGTTTGAAAGCAGTAAATGATGCAGAACAACAAGCTGTCAGAGGAAAGACAAGGGACATTTTAAGACCTTGCATAACATTCGTAGGAATTCTCAGCACCAGAGTAGAAATCATAATCTTGAGAAAGGTTTCACTGAATTCAAATGACTGACCTTCACAAAGAGAGAGGAGTATCTTTGCCTTAAAGGAAAAACTTTCTTGGATAGAAAGTAACTCCACTCATATTATGCCTTTTCTAGGTTCTTTTCTTCAGACAGCTTGTTAAAAAAAGTCTGGTAAACTGATAATATTCTAATTTTTTAAAAATCTTAACTGCTCTAGTCAACTCAAGGACAGGAAAGACTGATCACTATTGGGAAACTTGGAGTGGTGAAATTATTTTTCCTTGAAAGAGGCAAAAAATATATATGTAAGGAAGAATAAGTTACAATTAATAAGGTACTTTTTCATTTGAACAATGAAGAAAAATGTGTAGAGTGCACTGAATTGAAAAAAGAAGAAAATATGTTCTATTAAACACATTCTAAATCTCTAATATAAACATGTAATTAACCACCGAACAAAGGAAAAACAGAAAAACGAGGGAAAATAAATACTAAATCATGGTGAAATCATCCAGGAATAAAATACTAAATAAAAATATAGAGAAAATGGCTTGCACTTAAAAAAAAAAGAATTATAGAATGAAACCAAGATGAAAACATTCTCTTTTTGTTCTTTAATTAACCAATCTGAGTTGGTAGCAAGATAAGCTGAGTTCAAAGTGTTTAAGAAGATTGAAAATGATCCAGTTTAGCTGTGTGATCCTTTTTACACAGGCAGGCTTTAAAGAAAACAGTCTATCATTTCTCATGACCAAGCTTTCTTCCCTTGCAGTGTGTGTTTTATCTGAAAGTCTTTATACATATTGTGGTTATTAGATTGTACAGAACAAAGGAAAGATATCTGCAAAGCTAATGTTGATGAGTAATTTAAATGATAACTAAGTCCTGAATGGCATTTCCATTTCTTTTTGCCCATTCAATGAAGTAAGTAAAGATTAAGTCCAAAACTTTAATTACTTATTAATTGGGACTAAAACATATCAGTGATTTTTGCCCGGTTCTTTTCTTATTTTAGATATATTTGTAAATTTTATGTGAAAATGTATTCTCTTCCTCTCCACTCCCTCATACTTGTGCACACACACAAACTCATATATGAATTTATGTTTTAGTATATGGTTTGCAAACTCATTGCCTTAAAGGACAAGGCAAGTAATACAAAGAAGGAAAGAAAGCTCTGTTTAAAACAATAGGGAGCAGTGAGGACTGCAGCAAACATGACTAAGTAGGTCACTGGAAAGGGTAGCCCCTAATTATCTCCAGCCAATTGTTGACACAGGGGAGCATAACACAGTATTGTTAGATCCTCTTATTTTATAAGGGGAGTCGTGAGTCCACATGACTTTAGGAAATCTCCCAATGTTTACATACTGTTAACTAATTCAACTATATGAACAAACAAACAAACAAAACAACTGCCTCACCAAAAACTTATGTCTGTGGGCTGTACTTAGTCAGTTCCCTACCAGGATATTGCTTCTAGCTTGGCAAAGAATGGCAGGAGGCTTAGATTTCAATCTCTACTTTCCGCTTACTAGCCGGGGAAAACTTGGACAAGTCCTCATCTGTAAGAGAAGTGACTTGCATCAGAGACACAAACTGATTTGAAATTTGAGGGTGTAAGAGAATTTAGGGAATACCTCATCCCACCTGCTTATTTTATAGATAAATATGTCGAAGCCAAGATAGACTCATTTACTGGTCTAAGGTCCTAGGGTAAGGTAGTGTCAGAGCTGGCACTCAAACCATGGCTTGGATTCCTAGTCCACATTCCCACTTGGTTCCATTCTAAGTGCTCCCTCTATGCCCCTAGGATTTAACTCCAGGCTAAAGCAATGAGAATAATTTTCAGTAGGTCAGGTCATGAAGATAAAATCATGGCCACAGGTTTTAATTTTTTGAAAATTCACTTTTTAAGAACTCCTGGAGGGCAGGATCTGTACCTATCCAGTATACCCTATAGCTTCTATCATAATCTTATCCTCAAATATGTATTGAATGAATGAATGAGTAAATGCCTGAGTGAAGAAATAAATCATTCTATTTTGGACAAAAAAGTCATCATTAAAAGGCTAGTGGCCAAAATAACATGGAGGAAAGTTGTAATTGAGGGATAAATAAGCTGAACTCAGGTAAACTGTTTTATTATCCACTAGAAACCACATTAAGACAACCAACCAAAGCAAAACTAACCCACCTCCTGCTGGATCTCTGATTTAGAGCTGAATAGGAATAGAGTCTGTCTTGGATCTGATTTCTGATTCCCCCTCCTAAGGCTGAAAATTCAATTTATTGGCTCCATCAAAGTGCCCTGCTGAGAAGAGTATAAGCCCTAGCTGAATGTAGGAGATAAAAATAAGCTTGATATTAAAGATGGTTTACTTGATAGTCCACAGAAAATATAGCAAAGTCAAGCATGCCCTCACTTGTGGCTTATTAAAAATCTTTTTTTTCCCCAGGAAAATATATATACTTTATGGAGCTATGGCCTAGAATTTAATGCATGTTGTTTTTATCTCCCCCATGAATGCCTGCTGTTCACAAACTCAAAAAGCTTGTCTACTGCCTTCGTCTCCAGTTGGTTTACTGATTAATTTTTCTCTTTTATGAAAAGTTAAAATGTAAGATGAATAAGATAAGTGTTGCCCAACTCTTACAAAGTTGAAAATTTGTGTGACACATTTTTATAAAGTATCAAGCAGAATATATAAACCACACATATGACAGTAAATAAATATGATAAATTATGCCATCAATATTCTGGTTTGGATGTAACGGGGTGCATTTCTCCTCTATAAAATATTCCTTGTTGCATAAAATTTTAACAACCACCTTTCCAGTTTTTCTAATATTCTCATAAAATGAGGTTTCAGCAGAACACGCAAGGGAAGATTGTGAATTTTATATGTGATTATTTGGAACTAGATTTCCATTGTCATGAAGTGACTGGGTGGAAATAGATGGGGTGTGACCAGAGCCATGGTCAATGCAGCTGGCCGACATCCACATGGATTGTGGCTAACATCCAGTTTGAGTGTTTATGGGGCTTCATTCAATTTCAGTAGAATCATGGAAACAGCGTTTGAGTAGTACCCTGTTAATGCAAAGAGATTCTTCTATATTGAGGTAAGAAATGAATTACATTGGGTCATTCAGGTTATTTCCTGCTTGTGTTTGTTTTACAAAGTCTTCTTTTTGTAGACAATTCTAAGCAGATATTTCAACCCAATGAGTATCTATTAATTTGCCAATTTGTGTCCAATTCTGAGATACAACTGGCTACTCTTAGAAGCTGTGAAACATTCTTTGCAAAGGCAATAGCTGACATTTATTGAACATTTCCCACATGCTAGGCAGTAGGTATCAATTTCCATGTATTATCTCATTTAATTCTTACACTAACTCTATCCCGTTTGGTTCTATTATCAACCTAAGACTTGGGTGGAATCACTTGCTCAATCCAGGTGTGTCTGACTATAGAGACTTCAACTTCCTGGAAAAGGCTGCATCTTCGCTCTTTAGCTTCATGGCAACAAGACAGCTTTATAATCTTAGAAAGGGTGGGGGCTCAGTGATGGTCAGAACATTGTAATCATATATGTCATCTGTAAAAATAAACTCTGGAAAAATACCTGAGTTTACCATGAGCCAGGCAGAGAGCCTCAGGTGTGTTTTCCATTCTCAGTCTTCCTAATCTCCTTTGGTTTTGTTTCCATGGGGATCTATGCTGTTTTGTCAGCCACGGTTTACTGTTGACTTAGATCATGCTTGCCGGCCACTAAAACTCCCAGGCTTTTTAATACACGCTACCTACAAGTCTTATCTTCTTCTTTCTTTATGGAAACAGGTGGAATTTTTGGATATTAGTGCTGAAGTTTATCTTTATTAAGAATATCTATTTAATTGTTCTGATCTTTGTTCTTTAGTAAATTATAGACAGTCCCAAGAGTGATAATGTTTTGTTCACTTTCCTGATCCTGAATAGCAAACATCCATGGAGTGGTTATTGACCATTTTTTGAAATACTCAGTTTGAACATGATTTCTCTTTCCGATGAATGTTTCTCAGTCTGGATCATGTTGGAAAGCAGAGCCCCCAGCCTCCTGCTGCAAAACCCAAGGGAAGCACAGAATCCCTCTCCCTGTTCCCTGGCAGCCTAGGTACGGGTATGAGCCTGTGACTAGGCTGGCCATTCACATGAACCTCTCAAGGGCTCCAGATCTTAAGGGAAAGATGTGGAATGGACACATATTCTCGGGGAGGTGGCAACATGGAGAATGCAACTTCAACCTATGTTGCTGGCACCTGTGCCGTTTTCAAGCATGATCGTGGCTGGTTCCTGCTGCCTATGATGTTTTCATCTCTGCTCATATTTACAGCTTGTTTCTTCAGCCTTCATGTGTACATGCATACTTTGGAGATACTGTGAGTTTGTTTCCAGACCACTGTGATAAAACTAATACCACAATAAAGTGAATCACATCAATTTTTTTGGTTTCTTAGTGCATATAAAAGTTATGTTTACAATATACTGTAGTCTATTATGTCTAAAATAATAATTTTCACAGCTTAATTAAAAAATACTTTATTGGAGCCACCTACAATGCTTTATGGCAGGTGGTAGCTCACGCTTGTAATCCCAACACTTTAGGAGGCTGAGGCAGGGTAGGGGGGAATCACTTGAGGCTGGGAGTTTAAGACCAGCATATGGCAACATAGCAAGATTCTTTCTTTAAAAATAAAATAAAATAAATTAGCTATGCACAGTGGTGTGTGCTTATAGTTCCAATTAGTTGGGAGGCTGAGGCAGGAGGTTGCAGTGGGCTACGATCATGCCACCACACCGCAGCCTGGGTGACAGAGCCAGAACCTCTCTCTAAATAAAATAAAATAAAAATCCTTTATTGCTAAAAATAAAAGTACCAACAATCATCTGATCTGTTAGTTAGTCATAATCTTGCTGGTAGAGGATCTTGCTTCCATGTTGATGGCTGCTGACTGATCAGAGTGGTGGTTGCTGAAGGTTGGGGGGGCTGTGGCAATTTCTTAAAATAAGACCACAGTGAAATTTGCTACATCAATGGGCTCTTCCTTTCACAAAATATTTCTCTGTGTCATGCGATGCTGTTTGACAGCATTTTATCCACGGTATATCCTTTCAAATTAGAGTCAATCCTCTCCAAACCTGCTGCTGCTTTATCAACTAAGTTTATATAATATTCTAAATCCTCTGTTGTCATTTCACCAATGTTCATAGCATTTTCACCAGGCATAGATTCCATCTTAAGACACCACTTTCTTTGCTTATCCATAACAAGCAACTCCTCATCTGTTCAAGTTTTATCATGAGGTTGCAGCAATTCAGTCACATCTTCAGACTCCACTTCTGAGATCAGAGGAGATGGGGTGTATTCAGAGTGGTATGGTCAAAGGCAAGACTCTACTTCTGGTTCTAGTTTTCTTACTATTCCCACCACGTCTATAGTTCTTTCCTCCACTAAAATTTTGAACTTCTCAAAGTCATCCATGAGGGTTGGAATCAATTTCTTCCAAATTCCTGTTCATGTTGATATTTTGACCCCAGCCATGAGTCACAAATGTGCTTAACGGCACCTAGAATGGTGGTTGCAAGTAAGTTTCAATTTACTGCCTAGATCCATCAGAGGAATCACTACCCATGGCAGCTATATCCTTATGGAATGTATTCCTTAAGTACTAAGACTTAAAAGTCTAAATTGCTCCTTGATCTGTGGTTTGCAGAATGGATGTTGTATTAGCACGTATGAAAACAACATTCATCTCCTTGTCCTTCTCACCCATCCTCTCCTCCCCCCTCCCATCTGCCTGACACCCCATTAATGTTATTCCTATATGTGCAGTTTGGTGTTGATCAGTTAAAACCAATTTGATGGTGAGTACATGTGGTGCTTATTTTTCCATTCTTAGGATACTTCACTTAGTAGAATGGGCTCCAGCTCTATCCAGGATAATACAAGAGGCGCTAGATCACTTCCTTTTGTGGCTGAGTAGGACTCCATGGTATACATATACCACATTTTATTAATCCACTCATGTATTTATGGGCACTTGGGTTATTTCCACATCTTTGCAATTGTGCTGCTATAAACATTCAAGTGCAGATGTCTTTTTTTATAGAATGTCTTTTGTTCTTTTGGGTAGATACCCAGTAATGGGATCGCTGGATCAAATGGTAGATCTACTTGTATCTCTTTGCAGTATCTCCATATTTCTTTCTACAGAGGTTGTACTAGTGTGCAGTCCTACCATCTTTCTTTCAAAGCATTTATACTCCTTGAAGTTACCTTGTAGTTTCACTCATGATTATTTGGATACTTACCTGTCTTGGATGTGTCTCCTACCAGAAAGTGAATTCCATGTGGACAATGGCCTTGACTGCGCTGTACCCCAATACTTGAAGCTGCACTTGGCATGCAATAAATGCTCAATAAATATATAGTGAATGGGCAAATGCAATTAATGTCTGATAGCAAGCCAAAAACTCCAGATTTCATGGTTGTCCATGTATAACCTGTCTCCTTTCCTTTTTTAGCATTTAATTGTGAGCCAATCATACCAGAATTTTAAAGATAACCTACACAGATAAGTAATAGTATTGAATTTCTATAAAAGTCACAGTGAGGTGTATTACACAGCAGCTATGATTATTTCATTAGGAATTTTCAATGGGACATTGACTCCCAGGAAGCTCTGTGCACTGTATTTTCTTCTCTCCTCTATGAGGGCAGGATAATAGACCATTTTCCAAATCTAATTAGGTTTGTATTCTCTAACTGAAAGGCAAGATGGACACAATGAAAGTTTAGCTTATTGTTTTCCTGTTTCTGCTTGAACAGTGAACTGATTTGTAAAGAACCCCTCATTGTTCCTCTCACTTCCCTGACACCCTCAATGTTCCTTGTGTTACCTGCGATATGATGAATGAGACCCATGGGTCACATGTGTTTATCACTTAGGGAGGCATCTGTTACTTCTTTTTTCAGCATAGCTTCATAAAAGCCCTCAGCATTTTAATAGAGTTGGGTATCTATTGGGAAGTTTATAAACCTGGGAAAACGAGTTTGTGTTCCACAATCTAGACATGGATATTTTTATTAATTTGAAGAACTTACTCCCCCAGGAAAATGAGATTCTGCTTGAGCTGTCAGATAGTCTTTCAATCATTCTAAAAGCCTTATGCTTGGATTTGTTGAATAGGACTATAGAGCCTACAGAGAGATGCCATCTTCCTATAATTTTGGGAAGATTGGAGCCAGACATAGGTAAAATTGAGAACACACATTACTATTACAAGAATCCCAGCCAGAACAAAGACAGGGTGAAAAGAGAGCAAGGAAAGGACAGAGAGAGAGATGATAGATATAGAGATAGAGATAGAACAACAGGATTTACTGTCCTGTAACTGAGAGGTCCAGAGGTAGGTCTGGCTCAGGTATGGTTTGACACAGGGGTCAAGTGATGTCATCTCACTTTCTTTGACTTTAAGCTCCACTTCCCTCATGGCTCCATTTTCAATGAGGTTGCCCTTAAAATGGTGGCATGATTGGCTGCCAAACACTCCAACTTTCTACTCCACATAGCTAGTGGCCTCAGTAGAAATAACATCTCTTTGCTAATTTCATCAACAAATGTCCCAGAGTTGATTCTCATTGGCCTGACTCTGCTCAAGTGCCCATCCCTGAATCAATCTCTGTGACCAGGGGGATAAAATGTGTACATTGGCCAGCTCTGGGTCAATTCCCACCCCTCGATCGGGGAAGACGTGGTAAGTAACGTCAGCTCTACTTACACTATATTGACTGCCAGTGGGCAAGGAGATTTGCTGAAGAAATTAGAGGTGCTGCTTCTAAAAAAAGAGGAAAAGATTGTGTTTGGAACTTCCCTTTCTCTTTTCTCTCCTCTTTCCTCAGGATATCCTACTGCTTTTACACTACAAATGACTTCCTAACAACTCAGCACATTTGGGGAATCCAGAGGCTGGCGTCACTTCATTGTACCACCTAGGGAGATGCTGCAAACATTTGAACATAAGCCACACAAGATGTACACTTGGATTTCGAGACTGCCAACATCAACCTGCAGAGCACATATTTTAAACTATTTTCTTTCAGGCAACAAAGCAGACAGCACATGGAAAATCCACGTTTGAAAGACCTTTATATACTATGTTCCTCTTCATGCTATTTCTCTCAATTCTCTCAGCTTCAGGTGCTTTTGTAAAGATCTACACAGCATCAAGTAGCAACAGTGACTGCCTATATTGCAGATCTAAGTTTGGCTTATATATGAAATAAGGATGGAGTGCCATTCCTGAATATATACATCCTTCATAGTGCACAAGGATGGAGGCCCATATCACTGTGTGCTTCCTATTCCACAGCCACTGAGTGTATAATGCTATCAATAACCTCATACAGTAGATACTATTATTATCTTCACATTTCAGATGAGGAAACTGAGACACAGAGAGGTTAAGTAACTTATGCAAGGTCACACAGCTACTCAATTGTAGAGCCAGGATTCAAACCCAGGCACTCTGAATTGGGCACCTGTGCTTTAGGCATTAGATTTTGAGTTTCTTTACCAAGTATTCACATGCATGGTCATCCTCATTGAAGTGGTTTAGTTGGGCATGATCAGCCATAATTTACAATGAAGAAATTAAGGCCTACAGAAGGGAAGGAGATCAGGCCCCATATTTTCTGATTTCCTCATCAGCATCCTCAGCAAGTCCTGGCTCAACTCTAAGCTTCGCTACCCATGTTCTGTTCTCCCATCTCCCTACTAGTTCTTTAAGGCAGGCTCAACATGGGCAAAACAAACACCAGACTAACCAGTGTAGCTGTTCAAAGCAAAGTCATTGGAGCCAGATTGCTTTTGTTACGATCCCAACTCCATCTGTTACTTGTAGGTTATGTATTCTTGGGGCCTCCATCCATGCCCCAAGGAGTTACAGTAAGGATGAAATGAATTAATGCCTGTGAAAGTGCTGAGAACAGTGTCTGGCACGTAATATATATTCAAAGACCCCACTCCTACAAGATTCTTTACTCTTACTTCTCAGGGATTCAAATCATATAAAACAGAAAAGTTCCCCAAGGACACCTAGCAGTGAATGCACCTCCTGAATTCCATTTTCTTGTCGGAGGAAGGAGAAGAGGAACACTTTCCCAACTGTGATGATGTGAGGATGACTACTATACACATGAAATGTGTGGCAAATAGGAGGAAGAGGCAGCCCTATTAATAATGATTTGCCAGGTCTGAGATCTTGGTGTCATCCTTGTTTCCTGCCTGTTTGCTTTTTGCTGGTGAGGGCAGCATCATTTGAAAGCCTTTCAGGAGATTTTGCCTGCTTTGGGGTGGTCTTTATGGGCAGAGTGTTCACAACAACATGACTCCTTACTAGCCAACTTTTAAGTCTCCAGACATATACATTTATATATTTACCTCCTATGAATAATAGAGCAGATTCTAAACAGAACGCCAAATTTGGTCCAGTGATAAATGCATAGCAGCTACAGCTTCCATTTGCTGAATCACTACATGCCAGACATTTTATCACTGTCTATACAATGAGCTTAGGGAGCTGGGGATCAAACAGGAAATGTAACCTGCCCAAGGTCAGGGAGTTCCAAGTGTGTAGAACCAGCCGGCAAACTCACTCTTCTTTCCCGTCAGCTCCTTTTCCTCCCACCTGCCTCCTTTCCTTCCCTTCTTTCTCCCTTCCCTTTCTTTCTCCCTCCTTAATCCCTGATTCTTTCCCTCCCTTTCTTCCTTTTCATCTTTTTCATTCAACAAGCATTTTTGGAGAACCTATAAAATGCCCGTATTTTGTAGATCTCAGGGACAGAAAGATGAAGGAAATATTTCCAGATGAAGATTCTTTTTTTTTTTTTTTCAGATGCAGATTCTTGAAGAGAATTTTCTAGGCAGACCCTGGGATTCTCATGAGTGAGTGTCTACCAGACCTCAGATGTTGGACAATCTACCGGGTGTCTGTCCTGATTGATTTCGAGTAAAGTTCTCTGGTTTCTTTAGAAACTTTGACATAAAGGCTTTTGCCAGGGAATTTGAGAAGTATGGATTTTGTTAATGCAAGAAACGATACAAATATAGAAATAGGAAGACATCTGAGAGCCAAAATTAAGTCATGAAACTGTCAATACTATTCTTGCTTAAAAAGTTAGTACAGTAACATCATACACTGTTTTGTTTAACTTACTTAATTCATCTGTGTATGTTTAACTTACTTAAATTCAAAAAGAGAGAAACGTAGAGTGGGTGGAAGGGAGGTGATGGAGAAAATGAGCAATTTAAATAAGCAGGAAATTCAGGCCACATTCCTTCAGTGCCTGCTTTAGGGAGACTTGGAGATAGATTAGAATCTGCTGTTTCCATGCTTATTTCATAGTGTGGGCACCTTGCCATGCTTAATGTAATTATACTGTTTAAAAGTAATTATTTCTCATTCAACATGTTCCTAAATGCTAAAGATCTGGCACTCATGAAGAAAGGGTCATCATGAGGCTGTGCGGCTAACAGACACCCGTGTGTAGGTCTCTAATGCAGTGCCATTTAAGGGCTTGTCAAGGGGCAATTTTTGACTAGGCACCCATTTTTTGTCTAACACACTGACTTTGAAAGCACAACGTCTTCTGGTAAGAGACACCCCTGCATTATGTTTACAATTAGTGTCTTCTAAACCCCTCACATAATAAATAATGGACTTTCATCTGCAAATTGTAATAATCTGTAGAAGGAGATAATTTCCAAGGACAGTAACTTGATAGGCAAGCCATCATTAATTAGAAATCTTAGCATGTTGGCTTGTTAATGGCTAATTAAGTCTCCACTGAGATCTATTGCAGGTAAGAGGCAACGAAGAACAACTTAGGAATATGAAATGGTGTTCACCTTTGAATTTGACTCTGCTCAGAAAGAAAGGAAAGTCCAGGAAGAATTATGGACAAGAAAAAAAAAAGTAGCTACCAACAAATTAAAAAGGACTCATTGGGAAAAATAAGAGCAGTTAAAATAGAATCTATTACCTGTCGAAATAGGTGCATTACGGCACCATCTGAAAATACTATCAGGATTGCTTGTTTTAAGACAAGGGTGTAAAATGTCTTTAAATCCCCCAGAGACACACAAACCATTTTACCAGAGTTAAATATTTCTTATGTAATTTGACATTATGTTTTTTTTCAGACATTACAAGAGTGTAAAATGACACCATTTTAACTGTCAAGAAACACAGAAGCATCACACTTATATTTAAGGACTACCATTTTGTCACTTCTCTGTTTTTTTGAGAATTTGATGGGCAAAATCAGGAAGCTTTGTTCCTTAATTTTTAACCTATCTGTCGTAATCTGGATTTAGGCTTCTCCAGGTAAATACCTGTGAGCAGTAAGTTTTGATCTGTTTAATCCATGATCATTTGCTTCAGTTTCGTGGGAGCAGGTTGGACTGAAAGAGTCAAGTCTACCAGCAATTCCAGACAAGGAGAGTGGCCAGTTGGGGGACACAGAGTTTTCTTATCTCTCTCAATGACCATTCTCTATAACACTTGGCAGTAAATAAATAAATCCCTCTTTTGTTCTGACTCACACAATCCCAAGTAAAAAAATGTCCCCAAGAAGCATGACTGGGGAACTCACGCAAAAAAGAATGTCCCTTCTTTTAGACATCTCATTATTTAGAAATTGTTGATTTCCAAATAATACTGGAGGGCCACCAGGGGTTCATGGAAACTATGGAAGATTGCAGAACTGATTTGGAGCATGGGGAGGCTCGAAGGCAACGCCAGAAAGCCAGGACTCAGCATGCATCATTGCTGGGCAGGGACATTGGTCATGCTGGCAGGAGTCACCATCAACCACTTCTGCTTTTTTGTCACTTACTCAGAATTATAAGTTCTGAGACAAAAAGCCTGAATGCTGGAGTTTAGTTCAGCCTAATCCAGCTCTCTAATCAATTCTTTTGGTTTTAAGGATTCTATTAAGTTCTTTTAAAGAGTAGGCAAGTGCTAAAGTTTTGTACTTTCATTTCAGCTACCTTTTATTTCGGTGATTTGTTTGCCATCAATATTCTTAAACATTTATTTTGTTGGGTCAATAAGTTTGCAGATAATGAATTGGATAAGTGTGTGTTCAATGACAGTAAATAAACCATTACTAATTAATTCTCCTGATTTGGAATTCATTTATTGATTTTTGAAGTAAAACAACAGTTTCCTCCAGAGAGTCACTAAAGGTAAAATTGTTTTCTGAAAGAATAGGAATAAAAATTCATCACTCGTTATAATTTTCTCAACTATTTTTTCAAATCTTCATGAATAGAAAATATTCTTATTTCACTAGTTTCTGATAATCTTCTGATAAAAGAGCTGGTTTCAATAAACCAAAAAAAAAAGAGAGAGAGAGAGAAGAAAAGAAAAAGGAAAAACCAAAGCCGTATTTTTATATTATAACATCTTCAGGCTTTTCTCCAGCACCACTCATGGGATTCCAGGCAACATGAGGCTGGAGGCATGTGTTAACTCCAAGTGCAACATTGCTGTCCAACAAATGGTGAATTGTGCTAAATTGAATTGACCTAAAATGCTGGAGCAGGAGGAAACACTCATCTTTCCATGGTTCCCCATGGTGGTTCTGAAAGAAGTATTTGTCTGGGATCAAGCATATCCTGCCACTTGTTCCTTGTCCATCACTCAAGTTCTCAGTGTTAAAGTAAACATTCCAGGAGCCATCCCTTCTGATTCCTCTCTGTCAGCACTAGACTTAATTATTTATACATACTTTGTTGGAATGGTAGTGTTTAATTTTTAAATCAAGCAATTATCAGTGTTTTTAAAAATTATTTCAGCATATTATGGGGGTACAAATGTTTAGGTTACGTATATTGCCCTTGCCCCCTATCCCCCACCCCGAGTCAGAGCTTCAAGTGTGTCCACCCCCTAGACAGTGCGCATCGCATTCATTATGTATGTATACACCCATCCCCTCCTCCTCCACATCTGCCTGACACCTGATTAATGTTATTCCCAAATGTGTTCTTAGGTGATCATCAGTGAAACCAATTTGATGGTGAGTACATGTGGTGCTTATTTTTCCATTCTTGGGATACTTCACTTAGTAGAATGGGTTCCAGCTCTACCCAGGAAAATACAAGAGGTGCTATATCACCATTGTTTATTATAGCTGAATAGTACTCCATGGTATACATATACCACCTTTTATTAATCCACTCATGTATTGATGGACACTTGAGTTATTTCCACATTTTAGCAATTGTGAATTGTGCTGCTATAAACATTTGAGTGCAGATGTCTTTTTTGTAGAATGTCTTTTGTTCTTTTGGATAGATGCCCAGTAATGGAATTGCTGGATCAAATGGTAGATCTACTTGTATCTCTTTAAGGTATCTCCATATTGCTTTCCACAGAGGTTGCACTAGTTTGCAGTCCCACCAGCAGTGTATGAGTGTTCGAATCTCTGCATCCACGCCAACATTTATTGTTTTAAGACTTTTTGATAAAAGCCATTCTCACTGGAGATAAGTGATATCTCACTGTGGTTTTGATTTGCATTTCCATGATTATTAGAGATGTTGAGCATTTTTTCATATGTTTGTTGGCCATTCTTCTGTCTTCTTTTGAAAAGTTTCTGTGTTTTTATAAGTAATGATATTTAATAGCAATGAGCGTGTAAAAATATATAAACTAAACTACTCAATCTGTTTTTTCCACAAAATAAAATTTCAAAAATGCCACATAGTGCCCATGAACTCATCCTAATTCACCCCTTTACTTTCTCTGTACTGTCAGTGTTGGAATTGGCATGAGCCAGGTTGGATCCACTATTTAATGAAGTGTGTGGTGATTAAGCATTGTAGGAGCCCAACAGCTATTATGTCTGAAGAACTCTCTTCCCAAATCCCTCCTACCTCTCTGTGGCCAGGAAAGAGTGGGGAACATGCCACAGTAGAGTTTCCAGTTAACTGCATAGTATTACAGTCGAATAAATATAAACTCTACCACCTTTTACCCATTGTCCTTTATGACTTTCAGTACTTTCCAAATGGTATGGACTGTGAAAAAAACACAAAAACTTGGTCACATTGGACCCATGAAAAGTGGGAGGGAGCTTTATTTCTTAAGCTAGGACATCTTAAAATATACTAAAATAAATATCATTTGATTGGGACATTAAATTTTATCAGTTTATAGCATGTGGATTTAACATATATGTTAAAATGAGATTCCTAGAAGCTTGCCTGACATGTGTACTTCTAAGAGATTCAGAACAGTGTTCCTTTATAGAAATAGGCCCTCTGTCAACATATCGTTATCCAGACTAAGGACAGAGAGCAGGCGCTGGGATGTCACATTTTTACTCTGGCATTTTAAAGGCCACTTATGTTCTTTCCAAGCAGAAGCTTCTCCATTTCCTATTCCTCTCCCTCCTGGTTTTCTCTCCATGTTTGCCACTTCTCAGACACGGTTCAACTTCTCATTTCCATGAAAGCTTGGTCTAACATCAGTTAAACATTCTCTACAGAGCCTGGGGCTCTTTGGAAAAGAGACATTATAGAAATCTAATGAATAAATAAAAGACTAGCTCATACCCTCAGGCCCTTGCATTGCCTAGTGCTGATGAAGTTAGCAATTTCCTAGGATTTGAATAAGTACGTTACTGAAATGAAAACTATGAAACAGTAAAGTTCATTTAAATGAAGAGAGGCTATTTTTCGGTAATTCCAACCACAGGAAGGGTCTAATCACATCTGTGCTTTTTGTGTGTGTTTTTTTCTTTTCTTGCTAAGGGATATGTACCCAACTGTAAGTCTACTATTGTTATTCTTAAGACATTAAAATGCATTTTATAAACCTTTACTCTTTCTGCATTGCACGGAAGATATATTTTTTCTGTTGGCATAACATATGCGTGGTTAGGAAGCCTGTGTGTTTATGTAATTATATTTGGGTTTCTGGTGAAATCCTCAGGGGACACTTGATTGATTTAAAATAAATGGAATATCATCTGTAAGCTTAAGGGAGGCTTGGAGAGTTAGATGCAGTGGTGTGCTGAGCACCAGCTCTCGTATGATTACAAAAGGAACACAGTCGTTACATCATCTCAGCTTTGGTGATCGCTTCATTGTCACAAATTCTCCACTTAAACACATATTCCAATGTCAAAAGATTACAAAGAACCCATGTTTCTCCCGATTTTGGCTCAACACACAAGGCCTTTTTATTGCCCTAGCACAGGACAGCAATCTCTTTGAAAACTGACAATTTATTTCACACCTGCTTCTCTCCACTGGTGCTGGAGCAACAGGGAAGTTGGTGTAAACTGCACGCTGTGAAATAATGAAGCGAGTAATGTCTCTACAAATGGGAACGAGCGTATTTACATCTGGAAATTTTTCCTGTATGGATGCTTTCATTGTGCAAAAAATAATTCACTGATGCGGAGTTTAGCAGAGAGGAGAGTGGAGGATGGAGAGGATTTTATAACTACTCCCGTTGAGACAGTTTTCTTGGAATGAGTCAGGCTTAGTCTCCTAAGCTACATGGATGATGTGTTTTATTGGCTTCACTGTCATTCTGATAAGATGATTTTGGTCTCAGATGTATCTGTCTTTTTTAAATATATTGGCCAATATGGTAATGAGATGTTGCTGCTGAAAAATTGGTATGACATGGAATGGGCTCATCTTGGAAGCTTTGCATTTTTCTCTGGAAAATGTTTATAAAGTAAATATCCCTAATAAATCTAATCATAGATGATTGGCCTAAGGATGAGCCTCTGACATCAAATTAGTCAAAGCCATTAGTGACCTGTGATGTGGCAGGGTTAAAAAAGTAGGAAAAGAAATGGGCCAACATGATTCTCTTTCTCTTGGGAGTTGGAACTGGGAAACAGAGAGAGAAGGAGACACTTAGTAGGAGTCAGGCTGAAAGGTAGAATATAGACCTACTAAGGTTAGACCATGGTAAGCTGTAGCTGGGAGGGGCTCATCTAAAACCACAAGAAATATCAGCTATAAGATAATGATAATACCAACAGGGCAGAGACTTAGGAAGTTGTAGTTGAACAAGGAATGTATAATAGTTCAGTCACAAATATCTGATACATAATACTTTCCTTCCTCCCTTTCTTCCTACCCTCCCTCTCTTCTTCCTTCCTTCCTTCCTTCCTTCCTCTCCTCTTCTCACAAGTATTTATTGACCGCTTACTGTATTCCAGGTGGCAGACATGCAATGACAGACATAGTTGCAGCCATCATTATGAAGGTTTAAGTCAAATGAAGGTGATGGAATGGTAGCACAATCTTGTTGTAACTTTGGTCTCCAGTCATGGAATAATATAAATTAATACATTTTCTTAAATGGAAGGACCTTGGGGTATACAATATAGACAGTGACACAGGCCAAACCTGAAACACCAGAGATAACTAAGAGCTTCAGAACAACTTCTTTCAGTCCACTCTCAGCAATCCCACCCTACTCTAGAGGCAATATTGTAAACATGTAATTTTTCAGAAAAGACATTGTCCTGTGTCCTGAGAGTTCTTAGCTTGTCCTTTAATATCCTAAAGAGGCTCCTTGGGATCCTAAGGTAGAACTCAAAAATGCTAGAAAAATCTACATTTGATAAGCTTGATGAGTTACTGGAGGTACACTTAGTGTCTAAAAGAGTGTGTGGCTGCATGGCATATGGTAAATGATCCTTGTTCCTCCAGAATATTTACTGAATAAATGGATGAATAAGGAAGCTGGGAAAGTGAGCAGAGACCAGGTTGTGCAGCTTAGAAGGCTGCACTGTTTCAGCAGAGTGGAAAGCCTCAGGCCATTGCAATAAGAGTATGCATTCTTAGAGGTGTATAAGCCATGGAAACTTAAGGACAAAAATCTCTACAAATTGCATTCTTGTTTCTATTGTCAGGATTTCAAGGAGTAATAATTATTGTTGTAAGTGTAATAGGCTCCTTACACCAAGAAATCTACTGTATTAACCATCTTTCCAAGAGTGCTGGTTGAACCTGAAATTGCCCATTAGAAAGTAAAAAGGTATTGAATAAACCTTAAATACAGCCTTTGTCTATTTGGATGTCATTAAGCTGGCAACTGAGGATTTATCCAGATAATGCAATCAATGCGGAGAGTCAGTCTGGGTACTTCAAGCCCATGTTTTCTATATGTTTTTTGGGTTTTAATTTTCCAGTTAACTTCCTCCACTCTCCTTTGCAGTAGTTCAGTATGGACACAAATTTGTTTTCTGGATGGAAAGATAGCTCCATCATTGGAAATACTTTGCTAAAGAGAATAGCAGTTTTAATGAGTATCACTGGCTGTGTGCCAGTCATATGCCAAAGTGTCTTATAGGTTCTCATTTAATCCTCTGGACAATCCTAGATGATTACATTTAGTGTATTGCTCAAGGTCACACATCAAGGAAGTGGTGGAAGTGGGTTTTCAGCCAAGGCTTTTTGACTCAGAGCCTGAACTCTACTCTGTGCTGTTCACTGTAGTGGGTTGAATTATGTTCTCCCAAAAGATAAATTCAAGTCCTAAATTCTAGTACCTGTGACTGTGACCTTATTTGGAAATATGGCCTTTGCAGATGAATTAAGTATGGATAACAAGATGAAATTATCCTGGCCTTGGGTGAGCCCTAAATCCAATGACTGATATTCTTATCAAAAGAGAAACACACAGAGAAGAAGGCCCTGTGAGGATAAAGGCAGAGATCAGAATTATGCTAGCACAAACCAAGGAATGCCTGGGGCTACCAGCACCTGGAGGAGGCAAGGAAGGATTCTCCTCCCTTAGAATCTTGGAGAGAGAATGTCCCTGTCATCAGCTTGATTTGGTACTTCTGGCCTCCGGAACTGTAAGAGAATAAATTCCTGTTGTTTTAAGTCACCTGCTTTGTGATAATTTGTTATAGCAGCTTTGGGAAACTAATACACTACCCACCAAACAGACAATGAATCAACACTGCATGATTGAGCAAGTGGTAACCAATTCTCTAGGTCAAACCATTGAATTTTAGAAATGTAGCGTTGTAGCTGGATCTTCCCAGGTGAGTAAACTGAGCTATAAAGAAGTGAAAGCACCTGCCCAAGGTCCCAAGATGAGTCAAGAATCCAACCTCCTGAGCCCCACTCCTTCCCACCCACCACCAAGTACTACTGTAGCTGTGTTGTCAGAGTCTTAGGCAACCGAGTGGGAATTACATTTGAGCTGCGTGAGAACGTCATAATGGAAGCAGAGTAGAAGTAGGCTAGGCATAGCAACAGTTGAGCTAAAAAATAAAAAGGTACAATTAAGAATCTCTTAACTCCAGTGTCGGTTGCAAAAACTCTCCCACAAGCTTGAAGGCTGTAGAGTGGGAGGCCGATGTGTCAACCTTATTCTGTTCTCTGCTTATCTCTGCCAATTTGATATTTTGTTCTTGCAGGGGAACACTCCTGCCCTGAACCTCTCCACCTCTGTGCCTTTGCCCACGCTGTACCCTCCTTGCTGATTGCCCTCGCTTCTGTGTCTGCATGTCAAAATCTTACACTCTTTAAGACTTAGCTCAAACACCAGCTCTCCTTAGATGCCTTGAGCTCTACTCATCTGTGTTCCTTAGCACTTAGAGATCTCAGCACCTCCAGGGCTTTGCTTGCTGATCCTGGTTTCACATTGTACTAGCCACAGAACCATGGATTAAGTCCCACTTAATTTCTCTGAGCCTTACTTTCTCCAATCATTTATTCATTCAGTCACACAAGCTTCAATCTTTTGTAAGTAACTATGTTTCCGGTAGTGTTCTTAATGCTGGGAAAGGAAGGAAAAAGACAGCTAGGATCCTATCCTCAGTATGTTTGAGATTGGGAGAGGCACATAATAAATGAGTGATGAATGGTATGCTATCAGGTAGTGATAAAGCTATGAAGACCAAAAACAGGGTACCTAGGGAGATGGGTGCAATGTGATTGGGGGTTCAAAAAAAGGTTCATGGAGGAAATGATGCTTCCACAGGAATCTGAGTGAAAAAGAGGAGCCTATCTTGAGAATATCTGGAGGAAAACACTCCCAGCTGGGGGAGGAGCAATGGCCCCAGGATGGGACCATTCTTGGCTTGTTCAAGGGACAGGAAGGCCAGTATAAACAAATGAAGGGTAATGGGATGAGAGTTATTGCAGATACATTTGAAGAGGTAGATAGAGCAGATGCTGAGTGACCTGGTAGGCTGTGGAAAGGATTTTGGATTTTATTCTAAAAGTCACTGGAGAGTTCTAAACAGGGTAGTGTCATAATCTGATTTACTGTTAAAAATGGTCACTCTGGATTCTTAATACAGAGTCAACAGTGAAAGCAAGGAGACCATGTAGAGATCATTGCAGTAGTGTAGGTAAGAGATGATGGTTTCTGGGACTTGGGACAAAGCAGTGGAGCTGGAGAATGGTGGCCAGATTTGGGATACACGTTGGAGGTAGAACTGACAGGATGGACTGGAAGTTGTGGGTAAATGGCAGGAAAGAGTTATTTTGGGATTACTTCTAGGGTTTTGCCTTGAGCCCATTGAATTGCCATTTACTGAATGGAGGCTAACTCCACACACCTGTCGTGTCATCATCCAAGTGATGTCAACACTCAGATCTGTGAAATTTACTTTTGTGAAGGACTGACTGGACGTCAGTGATTAAAATTTAAGCTCTGGAGGTAGTCATAGGTTTGGTTCCTGGCTCTGCCAACTTCTTTATGACTCAGTTTTCTCAACTAAAAAATGAGCAGTACAGAATGGTTGTTGTTGTGAGGGTTTAATGAGATAATGCATATAAAGTGCTTAGTATAATTCCTGGGGCATTACGCACTCAAAAATGATAGTACAGTCATGTGCCATGTAACGGCATAATGACATTTCAGCCAAAGATGAGCCACATATGCTATGGTAGTCCCATAAGATTATAAATTCAGGGTAGCCTAAGTGTACAGTGTTTATAAAGTCCACAGTAGTGTACAGTAATGTCCTAGGCCTTCACATTCACTCACCACTCACTGACTCACTCAGAGCAATTTCCAGTCCTGCAAGCTCCATTCATGGTAAGTGCTCTATACAGGTGTACCATTTTTTATCTTTTGTATCATATTTTTATTGTATCTTTTCTATATTTAGATAGGTTTGTATACACAAATACTTACCACTGTGTTACAATTGCCTACAGTATTCAGGACAGTAACATGCTGTATAGGTTTGTAGTCTAGGAGCCGTAGCCTATATCACATAGCCCAGGTGTGTAGTGGGCTATACCATCTAGGGCTGTGTAAGTATGTTCTGTGATGTTCAAACAATGATGCTCACCTAATGATGCATTTCTTAGAACACATCCTTGTCATTAAGCCACACATGACTGTAGTACTACTCATTGCTGTCATCATTTTTTGCCTGCTTTACCTGAAGGAGTCTCCCAGAACTGCAGGATCCTGGTACCCTCATAGCTTCTTTCTGGTTGCTCTGCACTGCCTATTACAGTGCTTCATCTAAGCCCCTTCCTCCCACAAATCCTTGTTACCCCTTATCAAAGCTTGCTTGTCCCATGCCTAGCTCTGTCCTAGTATTGGCATTCAGTTCTATTTGTACTTTACCAGAGGCTGTCGTCCCACTCACCAACACACAAGGTGCAACTTCAGATTTTCATGAGACAAAAACAATTTTAACAAATTCCTCTGAATTTGGAAGACAAAGTTTCAAGGATTTAGGAGAAACTCTGTTGGGATAAAGCAATGGCTGTCATTTACTACTTTCACTATTTTTAGAAATGGACTGGCAGTACAACCTTGAATTCTAATGAGACCAAAATAGTCCTATGAATTAGAGCCTAATGCAAGGCTTTGTGCATAGTAAGCCCTGAAAAAATACCTAATGAATTAGTTTGAAATACATTTTTATGAAATTTTTAGTATCTTTTTGCACTGTACAATTGAACAATGATCAAAAAATATGTAAGACTAGAAATATACAAACAAGAAGAGAGATTTCATTTGTACTAAGTATTAGGGCAAACTTTATCCTCTTACTCTATGATTTTAATTTTCATAAAGCCTTGAGTCAACATTATTTAATATCATAGACAGACTTTTTTGGCATATTCCCCATGATGAATTACTTATCTGCATAATTTATAATAATTTCTACTCTCATGAAGAATAAATGGTAATTAAATGAGGTTCTGTCATCTATCATGCCATTGCTCTTTGGTCAGTGTGAGTGACAGTTAAGTCTTGTCATTGTAGCTAAACCTCCGCTTACTGAAATTCCAGCTCAATTCCCACAATAGTTTACTGATTGTACCACATCTAAGACAATTAAGCCGCTTCTTGGAAGTCAAATGGGGATTGGAACAAAATTGGAAACTTTGAAATGTTGAGTTCAAAATGCAAATGACTTTCTTATGATAACTACCAAGAGTGGAGAATGGCAGGCAAGTGCCTTGCCTAATTAGGAAATTCTTTTTACTGCTACAAAGTCTCTAGATTTAAAATTAGACTGCTCATCAACCTATGGGAATTGGTTGAGTCATGTAGAATTCTAATACAAAAGAATCTGAATCTTTGCTTCCATATTTAGCCCCATTCAAATTTATTCTTTTTTATTTTTACATGCATACAACCCAACTTAGCAACTGGTAATTACTGGGTAGAATAAAAGACATCTAGGGTTTTTCTTAGATTGCAAAAAAAGCCTTGTCTGCAGAGTTATGTTTCTCAGCTAATGAATTCTATTGTGGTCAAAACTTGAATTTGACACTTTGAATGATTGACATGGTTCACGTGGACAAAGACTAAGACTTCATGGCTGTTCACTGCCCCCATAACCTTCACTAACCATGTTGGGAAACCAAACATTTGTCATGGTAGTTCAAATACTTTTCAGAAAGCTTAAACTACCTTAATAATAATTTTAAAGTAGTTTTCATGACCTACAAGTATTAATGGGAAACAATTCAATGTACATGTCTTGGTTACATTAATGGGTCTTCATCTTTACCTTTATGTAGGAAAGACCATATACCTTGGGTGAAACTCAGGTAGCCCTGAATTCTACTACGGAGTTATCATATCAGATCAAACCGATGGTGAATGGACTCAGAAATGGACATGTATAATAAGATCTCTTTGAAAGAGTCAACCATTTTCTGCTACATTAACAGCATAATTTAGAATTATTTAGGGAGTTTTACGAAATGCTTCCTTATTTATTCGTCATTTGTACTTCACAGTAAGGTAAGCTAGGATTTAATGATGACAATATGATTATGATCATCAAATAAAGAAATACACAGGCCATGATGATATTGCCAGCATCTAATATGGTCGTTATGAAAACTCTAAGTGGGACAATATGCAATGTTTATTTGTATTCCAATTCCAACATATTTTTTAAATAAATGAATCTGGACGACATGGATATACTTCATTAAAAAAATTCATACAGAGTCTTTTTTTCAACAGGTCTAATTGTTTTCCTTTTTATTCTAATCTAATTATTTACCTGGTATAGCCAATCATTTCCCACCATAAAGAGAGGCTCACGTGTCTGAGGAAAAATCTTAAATTTGGTGGCATCATGCAGATGCAGGACAGGAATTGAGGGGCATGGACAGGAATTCCACATGACCTTCTCAGCTTCAAATTGCCAAGCAGAAACAGGCAAACCTCAGTTTGAGAGATCACATTTTATTTTTGAGTCAAATTAAAAAGCTATTTGATCTTTTAACAGATTTTATATTACCTATCAATTTAAAAGATTGGGACTACCATTGTTGGGTACACTTAAACTTGGAAACAAAACTTGTTAATGATAATTAAACCTTCTCACCCAAGGTATAGAATGAACCAGAATGAATAGCAAGAAAGGTTTTAAGAAAAAAAAAAACAGAAAATATTTATTGAAAATGGACAAAATAAATTAGATATTAAATCACTGAGTAATCCCTTCAATTGAAACATACTCTTTTTTTTCTTGATAACCTTATAGATCTTAGTTTCTAAGCCTTGCCTAGAAGTACATTTTATCTAATGATGTCAAACCTTTCATTGACAAACACATTTCATGTTTCCATTAACATCCTCTTCTTTCCCTACAGACACATATGTACGTGTTCTTAAAATTCTCAGTTCTTAAAAATTTTGTCAGGCTACTCAACCAGCCAAAAAGAAAATCCATTTGCAACAAGCTTCTTTTTTCCCCAAACCTCAGTGTCTGGTTCCATCCTGTTATCTTTGCCACTTGAGACTTCTCATTTCAGTGGTCTTCTCAATAACTTCCAGTGATTTTAGGCAGACCAGTAAGGCTTCCAGGTATGTTGCCTTGCAGGTCAGATTAAGCTGGCTCCAAATATTGTCCCTGACACATTTTAGTTAGGGGGCTCCAGACAAGTCACTTTAATCTCTGTGCTTCAGTTTTTTCATTAGTAAAATAAGAAATACTAATAATGCCTATTTTATTATAAAACACTTAGAACAATAAGAATATCTGCCTGATATATTTTAGGTGTTTTTTAAAAGAAATATTTTTATATAGGCATTTCCCTGCCCCAACCGAAATTGCACAGCATAGTGGAACATATAACAATAGTAGTAGTAATAAAACCACCTAACTTTTATTAAGCCTTCACAACAAATTCAGCTATTCTAAGTGTATTACGTGTATTGGCTTAATTATTATCACTCTTACAAGCAGTTCTATTGTTATTCATATGTAGAGATCAGGAAACAAACTTGTCCAAGTTCACATGGTTAGTAAGTGGTAAATCCAAGAATTAAGTCCAGGCAACATGCTAGGCTGCTAAATCACACAGCTGTGAATTTCCAAACTAGATGTCAGCATGCCTGGGTTCTAGCTCCAGCTTGGTCACTTATAAATTGAGTTATCTGCAATAATTCACTGCATTGTTCTGCATTTCAGATTTCTCATCTCTAAAATGAGATGGTTGTTCCCTACCTACAGGATGTGAGAAGGATCAAAATTAGGGCAGTTTTTAGTACTTGATGAGCATTTGCAAGTGTTGACTATTGTTATTCATTCCAAATAATGTTTGTGAAAGTATTTCATAAACTCTAGAAAAGGCATTTAACTGTAGAGATGCTGCTGATCATGTTTCCCAGAGGGCTCTGATCACTGCAAGAAATTGAGGAATGAATCCATGCTAACGTGTTCTTAGCGCCTGGGAGCTCAGGCTGCTGTGTTTTCTTTGTTCATGACATAGTATTTGGGGAGATTCCTTCACTGCTTAACTCAGCGGCAAGAACTTAAAGGGTAAAGATTCCTGAGATCACTCCATTTAAGCCAAAATCTTCTCTGCTTACTGGAAAAAAAATTATTTGAGCCTTGCTGAGTTGTGCCAAAAGCCAAGGTAATGAACAGGTCTTTGTATGGGAAAGTGTTTTCTAAATCACTATAGCTAGAGTGATCCTTTCATAATCCTAGTCTACATGACCCGTCCTCGTGATTCACATCCTTCAATATGTGCATTGTTCTAGGGGTAAAATTCCACATCCACATCCTGGTCTGCATGGCCCAGCACACCCTGTCTCCTTCTTTAGTCAAGCACACTCCTCATTTTCTACTCTAGCCACTTCGCTCTTCTTTTAAATCCTTCTCCCCACAGGGCCCATGCATGTGCTGATTTCACTGCCCAGCACATTCGTTCCCCTCTCTTCTCCTCCTTCTTCCAGTTAGATAACTTAAGGGTCCCTTCCTCAGAAAAGCTTCCCTGACCTTTCTGGTGAAATCAATTCACCTGTTGATGAGTTTTCACTGGACCCCGCACATCACCTCTCCACAGCTCTCCATGCAACTGCACATTCATAGATGTAATTACCTGACTGATGTCTGCCCTCCACTAGAGTGAGTGTTCCGATAAACCTATCAAAGGGTCAAACCCTTCGTGCTCAATAAAATATGTGTTGAATCCATGAATGGATGGGAATATTCTGCCACCTTCAGTGATAGCTTCTCCAGTTTCATTTAAAAAACAAATGATTGAAGTCAAGCTTCCTTGCTTTACCTCCTCTCAAACATGTGACTTTCTTCCTGGAAATGGTAGAATTAAAAAAAATAAAGACACTGAAAGTGTGCAGCGCGTGCTGCCTGGGGGACAGGTTGCTTGCAGCTGTGACTGGGGCAGTGCAAAGGCAATTGGTGTAACCAAAGCATTTGTACCCCTGTAATATCCTGAAGAAAAAAAATAAAAAAATAAACAAAACAAACAAAAAACACTTTAAAAAATAAATAAAAAAATAAAGACAAACATACAAAGCTTTCCAAGGTTTCCCAAATAGAAAAATACAAAAAAGTAAAGGAAAGGTGATCTTTTCCTTCCTCTGTGTAGAAACAGTTGAGAGAGGAAACAAGTAAAATGATTAAAGAGAAGGTAAGTAGATTAAATTATAGTGACTTCCAAGAAGCTGTTGATTAAAGACTTCTGTTTATGAAGGACCCGGAACAAAGGGAGCAATAAGCATAATGGCATTGTGAGTTTTGACGAGGAGATTTAAGGGGAAAGAACCAAGGTTTCATTTTTTTTGCATGGTTTTTCATTTGGTTTAGCACTGTGTCATAGTTGCTGTGTCTTAGAAGAATGTCTTTCTGGAAGTTGCTTATGTTTCCTTTGCAATAATTGGAGTCTGATCTATGTGTACCTTGACTGGCTCTGCCACTCACTAGCTTTGTGACCCCAAACAAGTTACTTAACACCTCTGTAACCTGATTGTTTCATCGACTAAATAGGGATAATAAAAGTATCTATCTCATGGGGTTATCATGAAGTGCCAGTGAGATAATGCAGGGAAGTCTTGGCACATTACCTGACACATAGTAGGCACTTAGTAATTATTAGTTGTCATGTATTATTATTGGCAATTCATGGTTATCTTTCAATATTCTAATCTGGAAGCCTTGGTTTGTAGGTAACTGTATCTACCTCACATGCCAGGCACTGTTAGAAAGCTTGTGTGTGGAGGTATCGTCCTAACAATACTGTGAAGTCTTTCAGAGCAGGATCCATGGTTTATGTCCACAGAGAATAAACCAGTTAAATTGCCTTTCCCTGAATCTGGAAGCCTTCATCTTTCTGCTTTGTTTTTGCCTAAGAGGGTCTTCTCCTTCTGGTTTGACACATACTGAAAGAGGACTGTTAGGGGAGAACCCTAGATTACTCAAAGTGGTGTGGGTGATTCATTGAAAGATTCACATGTACAATTACATGGGATTATTTAGGGATAGAAGATATTGTCCTTATCTAGTCAAATATAAGACTAAGGGCAATGCTTTGCTCAAAATAATCAAGCGGTAGAGTTGGAAATTTTCTCAGAAAGCATTCAGTTTACCTTTCTCAACTTTAGAGTTATCTGGAAAGGTCTCAACCACTACAGATTCCTAGACTGGCGCAAACTTACTGAATGTGATTTTCAACAAGGTAGATCCAGGCAATGTGAAGTGCTATGCCTCTCCCTGGGTGACTGTGGTAGTTGGTCAGGGCTGGGAATTGCTGGTTTGGAACATAGTTGGCAAATGGGTGTCATCCCACTGCTGATACTACAGGTTAAGGGTAGCTGCTGGTGTGCCGGAAGGAGAAGCAGTCTACCACTGTTTCCAGGTCCTGTGAGAAAGTATAATGTAACCAGTTAAGAGTATTTCATATGGTCTTAGTTAGGAACATGGTGGTACCCATCCCTAGTACTTACCAGTACTGATCTAGTTCAATAGTCTCATTTTCACAATGTGGAAGGAGAACCAGAGGGAAAAAATGACTTACTGTATTAGTTGGCTTTAGCTACTTAACAAACTATCCTCAACCTTAGCATCTTAAAACAATAATCTTATATTTGCTCATGCTTTTGTGGGTTGCCTGGGTGAATTTTCAGACCTGGGTTGGCTTGATTCAAGCTGGATGATCTAGAGTAGCCTCATTCACATCCTTGGCAGTTGGCAGATTGGATGGTCTAGTGGGCATCATCATTCATTCACAGTCTGGCTATAGGCTTAAATTCAGCATCAGCCAGCAGGCTAGCATAAACTTGCTCATATACGGCAGAATGGATCTCAGCAGCCAGAAAGAGCAAGGTCCTATGTGCAAGGACTTTTCAAGCCTCTGCTGGCATTGTGTTTGCTAATGTCCCATTGATTGAAGCATGCCAGTTATCCAAGCCTGGCTATAGGAGGTGGAGAAATAGATTTACACTTCTTAGTGGGTTGGGTGGCAATGTCACTTTGCAAATGAATGTGCAAACAGAAATGTGAGGACTTTGCAATCATTTTGCCATCTACAACACTTGCCCCAAATCACACATTTCATCTGTGGAAAACCTGGGACTGGAACTCAAGGTGCCTTAAACTTCCAGTTCAAAGTTTTTGCCTCAGTTGAAACCAAAAGAAGTGTCATGCACACGTAGGCTCTGACACATATTTGGACCTCAAAAGTTGGACAGGCTCAACAGAACTGGGGCTAGATGGGAGCAAATCAGATTGCAGGTTGTCGGACTTTTCACCACCGCAGATGATCTCAAGGAAGATTTCCAATAGGTCATAAGAGACTCAGGCTAATTTCAATGAAGGTCACATGCAAGGAGGCCCAATCTGGTGAGTGGGGTGTGGCAGGAGGAGATTTTTAGGCTGTGGCTGCTTGGATACATAGGGTGGCAGCATCATGACTCCTAGTGGTCCCAAACCCTGCCGGTAACCAGAAGTTTAAGATAAGAGTCATCCTGGAAAGCAAGAGGTGGCTATTGAGATCTGTACAGGCTATTGAGTTGAGGGTAAGTTTCTCCAGCTTTTGCAGTGCTTGCTTAACTCTATAGGAAGGGCCTCCTCCTATAGACTACAAGGTGAATGGCATACCCGGGAGTGCTGTTGTGCAACATGGTGGCTCTTGTTTTCCATTCCAACACGGGAATTGTAGTGCAATCAGAAACAAAGGCATTGTCCCAGTCAGATGAACTGAATGAAATCTCTCACAGCAACAAAAATGGTCTATGGTCTATTCACTTCAAGCAGTTTGGCTACAACAGAATATTCACTGGTTTGAAAGGTAATAAAAATAAGAGTTGCCATTCATCAAGCATACGCTATGTGCTAGACACTCTCCTTAGCACTCTGCAGACGACAGATAATTTTTAAAAACCCATTTTCTAGATGAGAAGAGTAAGGCTCAGAGAAGTTATGGGATTTATTTGCCTGAGGTAACACAACTATTAATATCTAGTTGATGAAGGCACTTGGCTGCTAACTCAAGTCTGTCTGATGCCAAGTCCTGAGCTCTCTCTTCTATGGCATCTTTCCTTGCCTCAGATGCACTTTGATGTGGTTCTCTGTGCCTGGGCTGGACCATCCCCCATGATCATCAATGATACCTTCCTTAAAGTAAAGCCAACCATTTTCTCTTCAAGCATAGATACCTGTGTAGCTTGAAAATATATTACTTTGGCTTTGATTTAAGAAGGTAAATAACACAATATTTTACTGAAGTCATGAGTCTAAAAAAGGAAACTTAAAAACAAGTTAAATATCATTTTTGCCCAGTTACTTGGAAATCAGGCAATTATCACATGATTACTCAGGCTGGTAATGAAATTAAGATAAAGTTTCATCAAAATAGCATATGCAATTTTACAGCCGCAGCAGAATTGGTATAAATATGAGCAGATGTGTCTGAATCTCTTGGATTTATAAATACAGAAACATTGTTCCTTTTTGGGGTAAAAAATCATTCTTTACTCTGGATGTGGAAAGAGTACATACAGCTCAGGGCTGGTGGTGACAGAGGAGGTGGGAGTCACAGCCAGGAGGCCCCTACATTCCCTGCGGCTTCCAACAGCAGATGCCCTTACCTGGGAGAACCTCCATATTTCTGACAGCAATTGTATACAATGGGAAGCGGAGAAACAATGGTGAAATATGTATCAAGCTTAACACAGGGATTCTTTTATCCAGATAATACATTAGTTTTTCTCTCCTAAGAAGCAAAGTCATGCTAACTAAGGTTTGGGTTCAAAATATTAATACAAGTAGGTTTGCAGCTCCAACTCTATTATATGTCAACGGTAGCTTTGTATAAGACTAACAGCGTATCTGAAAGTTTGCTTTGCCCTTTTCCCCCAGAACTTGGCTTCTTACAAAACAGTGAGCAGCTGAGCCATTACCATGAACTTCTCTTCTTCTCTGGTAGGGTCTAAGGAGGAAGAACGGCAGAGAGAGAGAGAGAGAGAGAGAGAAAGCACTCTGAGTTTCGGATGAAAAGACCCTCATTCCTGGAGGCACCAGGAAGAATCTGATTCTGCTCAGAAAGGCCAAAGGGAGAATAGCCTGTAGAGGCCAAGAGCACAGGCTCAGAATGGCCTTGGGTGAGTTACCTACCCCATGCCTTTTCTCATCTATAACATGGCACGACGTGTGCTGGAGAGACACGAGCCATTATTATGAAGATGAAATGGGGGTGTGGGGAGGGGACTGTTAAAGGTGGAAGTTTTGACCACAGAACATTCCTGATGCAGGTGCTCCATCCTGCCTGTCTGGAGCCTCCTTCAAGTCCCTGTTGAGCAGGAGTTTGGCAGAAGACCAGAGCAGCTGAGTCATCGTCAAGGAGGAGTTTTTATCACCGCATCCACTATAAGCAGTTCTCTGGTGGAAAAATACCCAGGGCTTCAAGCATCAGTCCTGAGTGCCGGGGTGGGAGAATGGGGCTTGAGTGACTGGTGCTGCTTCCTTCTTGTCCACAAGCCCCAAATGAATAGGTTTCTTTCCCTCTGTTATGCCTGAAGCTAAGGGGAGGTAAGGCAGCTTGGATGTAGGCTGCCGAAAACAGAGGTGCCTGTGAATTCGCCTGTGTTTTGCCCTAGAACCATTCTTCAACAGCCAGGCTTCCCATCTGGGCCTTTCCGCACCCCTGCAGAGAAACGCTGTGCAGAAGAGAACACATTTTGGGGAGAATACAAAGTCTAAGATCTTTGTGGGTCATAAAGAAAGTACAGGTGGGGCTGTGGGTGCTGGTTCCTCCTCATTTCCCCATAAACATCGGAAGCCCCAGGGCGCAAGCCTCAGTCCTCAAATTTAAATCTCTTCTTTGGCCCTCTGCTCTGAAATCCAGATTCCTAAACAACTGCATCTTTGACACCTCCACCTGGCTGTCTAATAGGTATTTCAAATTTAATCAGTCTGCAAACTCCTAACTCTCCATCCCTGCCTCATGCAAATAGACCCCTCAAAGTGCTTACATGTGCGACTCCTTTCTTCTGGTGGCCCCAGTCAGAAACTTTAGAGTCACCTTCAGCTCTTCTTTTTCTTTTATTCCTCTCCTCTAAGCATGTTCTGTTGGTTCTACCTTCAAAATATTTCCAGAATCACATGATTTCTCACTAGCTCAACTATAGCCACCGTGGCACAGGCCAACATTATCTCTCACTTGGATTCAGCAGTAGCTCCCTACCTGTTCACCCTCTTTCTGTCCTGCATTCCCTAGTCTATTCTCAACCCAGCAACCAGAGTGATCCTTTAAGACTGCAGTCCCCAGTCCCTGGGCCGCAGACTGGTACTGGTGCATGGCCTGTTAGGAACTGAGCAGCACAGCAGGAGGTGGGCAGCTGGCAGGTGAGTGAAGCTTCATCTGTATTTACAGCCGCTCCCCATCACTCCCATTACCACCTGAGCTCCACCTCCTGTTACATCTGTCACTGCTTCCCATCACCCCTACATGGGACTATCTAGTTGCAGGCAAACAAGCTCAGGGCTCCCACTGATTCTGCAGTATGCTGAGTTGTATAATTATTTCATTATATATTGCAATGTAATAATAGAAATAAAGTACACAATAAATGTAATGCATTTGAATCATCCTGAAACCATCCTCCCCTCTACCCCCGGTCCGTGGAAAAATTGTCTTCCATGAAACCAGTCCCTGGTGCCAAAAAGTTTGGGAACTGCTGCTTTAAAGCATACATCAGACCATGCCAGTTCTCTGTCCTAACTTTCCCCTCTCACTGAGAATAGGAGTCAAAGCCTTTGCCAAGGCCCACAACGCCCTCATAATCTGCCCCTGCCATGCATCTCTGGCCACTTTCCTCAGCTACATTAACCTGCTTATTCTTCCAGGAACACAGTATCCCAGCTTTGCTTCTGCCCCAGGGCCTTTGCACTTACTGTTGCCTGTGCCCAGAACACCCTTGACTCTTCAGGTCGTTGCTTAAATGTCACCTTCTCAGAGTATCCTCCTAGGCTACCATATTTTAAATGGCAGCCCCTCCCAGCAAGGCTTATCCTCTTTCCCTTATTTTTCACCATAGTACTTATCACCATCTGTTTTATAGCAGAATTTATTTTCTCATTTTTTATGGTGTTTCTCCTTGTCCACTGAGATTTTAACTGAATGAGGGGAGGGTATTTTGTCTTTCTTTGGTTAATATTATATTCTTGGCACCTATAACAGTAATAGGCATAGTAGACATGCAATAATTATTTGTTAAATTAATTTTTAAAATTCTATAAGATTGCAAACTGTAAAGTGCTATATAGGTGTAAAAGATTATTGAACTCAGGTGATTTCAGATCTATTACCACCTATCTATCCATCAACCTATCATCTATCTTTGCTTTCTAACTCTAGATACATTTTGTTAGAATCAAAAGTCTTCAAATCCAATAAATTCTCATTTTACCACCTTGCAAGTGTTTCTCAAAGAGATGGAAAGAAAGTGTCAGTGTTACTGGTGAAAAAAGTGCTGATTTCCAGGTTCTAATATACTGCCAATGGATTTTTCTAGAGATACATCTCTGTTTGTGATTGTGGAGATACTAAAACATTCTAAAAGCTTTTATTTGTGGCATGGCTGCTCTTAAATTCACTACACACACACACCTAGGCATGGAATTGGGGCTCAATTGTGTTGATAATCAGCATTTTACTATTCCTAATTTTACCTCAGTGAAAGTAAAAATACAGAAATGTGTGAATGTATACACATTCTCTATGACAGGCAATGTATTTTATCAAACCTTTCATGCAGAAGAGGAAACTGAGGCTCAGAGACTTCAAGTCACTTGCTCAGTGTATCACTCTTGGTAGATGGGAGAACTGAGATTCAAATTCAGATTAAATTCACTCCAACACTGACGCTTTGTTCCTCTTAGCAAGTGTCCTGGAGAATGGAACCTTTTTAAAGCCACTAATCACCTATGGGATCTTTGAGTAATACTTTACCCTTCTGAATCTTTGTTTCCCTGGCTATATGGTCAAGCTGTGCTCCATCCCAGCTAAGGACATCTCCTTTCTCAGAGCAACATTGCATCTGATAGTTTGTTATCTTAGTCAAAAGCACTAAGGAGACGTTCCATCAAACCAGTCTTTAATATCATTTGTGACCTTCAGGCTTTGATCTTCTTCTGTACAATTATAAAAACTAAGCAAGCAGATTCTCTAAACCAAAAAGGCCTTTGAGTGGGAGATTTTTCAAAGCAACATGTGTATCCTTTTGTAGGTAATTAGCCTATCTTCAGGTAAAGGGTGTGTGGATTTTATTATGTCTTGCTTAAATTATAATAGTTTATATGGTCTATTTTTCTCATGGACATCCTTAGAGGAACTGTGAACAGAGACTCCTGGGTTCCCTGTGTGGAAATTTCCAAAAGATATTATAGGGGAAGGCCTAAAATTAACACAACGCGCTCTCTTGACATCTGGTAAAATCAGGAAGACCTCAGATGCCCTCAGCACAAGTTATCCTCCCCACTCTTCTCTTGCAGACAAGTCCCTTAGCCAAACAATTCTTCTCATTAAATGGAACAAATGCACTTCCTGCTTTTCCTGAATAGCAGGTCTCAGTTCCCTGCCAGCCTACAGAATTATTCAAATGAGCCAAATACACCCTCCCTCAGGAACCAGGTGTCACCCCTCCCTCAATACTTCAAGCCTGCCTCTCAAGGTCCCTAGTTGTTCACTCTGTTCCCAGTGTATCCCCCATGTGGCCCTGTGTGGCATGGGGGATCCTCCTTCCACAGGGCTCCAAGTATATGGAACTAGTAAGCTGCTGTGAATGTCACCTGTCCAGTGTCAGGTGACATGTGTTTGGCCATCCCCATAACCCTAGGATGGGAGTCCCTCCCTCAGTAACAGAGTGAAGAGGAGGCGATTAAAACAGGTTCCTTTCGTAATAAAATAACTTGGCTCACTAATTATACCCTTTTACGACAAGGTAGAATGTTCAAGTTTGAAATGAGGGTGAAGCATTTATCATATGATGGCTCTGTCCCAAGTTAAGAAACAAATCTCTATGTCCTGAAACTTATAACTTCTCAAACTGTATTTCAATACTGTATACACCCAAACTTATGTCATTTAATGACTGTTTCCCTGGCATTTGATTGTTTCAGGAATAAGCGTAGCAGGGCTCAAGGTTTCACTCAATAGCTTTGACAAGCACATAATAAACATCAAAGTCAGGAATCAATTGTGTAAAGTTAATTGATTCTCATTTGGCTGTAACACATTTTAGTTCAAATATTTTTGTTCAAATTATAACTGCAGTTACCATGTCCAATAAGCGAGTCATTGTTCTAGATGGTAAGTTAGACCCAATTAAATCAATAAAAAATATAAAAATTTGGGCAAATTCTCTACTGATTTATTTAAATTTCTTCTCTGAAAGTCTTCTGGAAACTATAAGTAGTAAGCCTTGGTAGTATAGACAAGTCAATATCTCTTCTGAAGCTCTTACTTGGTCATTAGAAAATGACAGAAGCTTTGGTCTTTATAGTGCAGCTATATTAGTAACATACTGCTGGATGACAAATTACCCCCAAACTTAGCAGCGTAAACCAACAAATATTTATTATCTCACAGTTTCCATAGGTCAGGAATCTAGGTGCACCTTTGCAAGGTGTCTCTGGCTCAGAACACCTTGCAAGCTGCCGTCAAGCTGTCAGCCTGGGCTCAGTCATCTCAAGGCTGGACTGAGGCTGATAGTTCCTCTTCCAAGACCACTTACATGGTTGCTGGCAGGCTTCAGTCCCTGCAGGCTGTTGTCTGAGAGCCCTGGTTCCTTGCCATGTCACATGGGCTTCTTCATAGTGCAGCTCAGAACAAAGCAGCTCGCTTTTCCCAGTGTGAGAGAGTGATCAAGACTGAGCAACACAGTTCTTTTGTAACCTGATCCCAGAAGTGACATCCTATTACTTTGCCATATTTTATTCCTCAGAAGCGAATTACTCAATCCAGCCCACACTCAAGGGGAAAGGATTATACAAGACTGTGAATACCAGAAGTTGGGGACTATTTGGACCATTTTGGAGACTGCTATAGCATAGGCACAGATATACATTGCACATACCATTCTAATACATGGAATGGCATCCTATCTAAGACTGTGGTTCCCAACCCCCGGGCTGGGGACTGGTACAGGTCTGTGTCCTGTTAGGAACCAGGCCGCACAGTGGTGGATGAGTGAGCAAAGCTTCATCTGTATTTACAGCCACTCCCCATCACTCGCATCACCACCTGAGCTCCGCCTCCTATCAGATCAGCGGTGGCATTAGATTCTCATAGGAGCTCGAACCCTATTGTAAACTATGCATGTGAAGGATCCAGGTTGCACACTCCTTATGAGAATCTAATGCCTGATGAGCTGAGGTGGAGCTGAGGCAGTGATGCTAGCGCTGGGGAGTGGCTGCAAATACAGATTATCATTAGCAGAGAGGTTTGACTGCACAGAGACTATAATAAATCAATTGCTTACAGACTCATATCAAAACCCTAGCAGAGAGTGTGAAGTGACAATTAAGCTGCATCTGGTGGCAGGCTTTCTAGTGGCAAGTGAGTTGATGTACTTCAATTGTACAGTTGCATGTGGTGGCAGATTTTAAGTCAGAATCTGATACTTATTTTAGTCCGTGCGTGGCCCATCTATTACCACTTCAGTCTGTGCCTCTTGCCCACACTGCACATTTGTCTTAGTCACGGTTTTGGTAAGGCCACAAGCTAACCCTAGCAAAAATGAGTACAAAACAAATGTCGCTGGAGAGCTTCTTTGAAAAAAGGGGAAAGATCCAATGATGAGACAGCAGAAGACTCTAAGACTGCCAACAAAATGAAAGCTGCATTTAAAAGGAAATACCAAGAGTCCTACTTAAATTACGAGTTCATTGTAATAGGTGATTCACATTCTCCAAACCTGCCTTGTATAATATGTGGCAACTGTCTAGCAAAGCCATGACATTTTCAAAACTGCTTCACCACATGGACACCAAGTACCCTGCATTAAAAGACAAGCCTCTGGGCTTTTTCAGAAGAAAATAAACATGAGCATGAAGAAAAGAAGCAATTATTGAAGGCCACCACTTCATCAAATGTGTCTGCACTGAGAGCATCATTCTTAGTGTCTAACCGCATTGCTGAGGCTAAGAAGTCCTTTACTGTTGGTGAAGAGTTGGTCTTGCCTGCTGCTAAGGACATTTGTGGTGAACTTTTAGGGGAGGCTGCAGTTCAAAAGGTGGCACGTGTTCTGCTTTCGGCTTTCAGGAGGATGTGCATGAGGATATGTTATGTGCACTTTGGTTGCCAACCAACACCACAGCAGCAGAACTATTAAGTCTTCTAACGATCACATACCAAGAAAACAGAACTGGTCATTTTATGTTGGTACATGCATGAACAGAGTGGCTGTCGTGACAGGACAACTTTCTGGTTTCACTACTGGAGTCAAGGAGGTCGCTTCTTAATGTGAGTCTACACATTGTGTCATTCATACAGAAATGCTGGCTAGCCAAAAAATGTCACCTGAACTAAACAACGTTTTTCAGGATGTGAATAAAATTATCATCCACATTAAAGTACATGCCCTTAACTCACGTCTGTGCATGCAGCTCTGTGAGGAGATGGACGCAGAGCACACATCTTCTCTTATACACAGAAGTGAGATGGCTTCTAACGGTAGATCACTGGCCAGTTTTTGAGATATGAAAGCCATTCCAGAGATTTCTTTTAGAAAAACAGTCACCACGGGCAGCACATTTCAGTGACACAGAATGGGTCGCAAAACTTGCTTACTTGTGTGACATATTCAACCTGCTCAGCAAACTCAATCTGTCACTTCAGTGGAGGATGACAACTGTGTTCAAGTTGGTACATAAAGTGGCTGCATTCAAAGCCAAGCTGGAATTGTGGGGTGATGAGTGAACACTGAGATTTTTTGACATGTTCAAACATTAGCAGAGATTTTGAAAGAGACTGATCCAAGAGCTCCTTTCTCCCAGCTGGTGAATGATCCCCTATCTCAGCTTTCAAAAGAGTTTGAACATTACTTCCCAACCACAAAAGACCCCTGAATTGGGAAGGAATGGATCCGTGACCCATTTGTGCATAAGCCAGGTGAATTGACTTTGTCCGTGCTAGAAGAGGCTCAACTGCTTGAGATCACAAATGACAGTGGCCTTAAAAGTATGTTTGAGACAACTTCAAATCGCCATACATTCTGGACTAAAATCAAGGTGGAATATCCTGAGATTGCCACAAAAGCACTGAAAAGCCCGCTTCCATTTCTAACATCCTATCTTTGTGAAGCTGAGTTTTCTGCAGTGACAGCAACCAAAACAAGATTACAGAGTAGACTGGATGTAAGCAACACACTTTGAGTGTCACTGTTTCCCATCACCCCCTGTGGGACTGTCTAGTTGCAGGAAAATAAGCTCAGGGCTCCCACTGATTCTGCATTACGGTGAGTTGTAGAATTATTTCATTATATATTACACTGTAATAATAATAAAAATAAAATGCACAATAAATATAATGTACTTGAATCATCCCCGAGCCATCCCCCCTCTCCCACCCCCCCATCCATGGAAAAATTGTCTTCCATGAGACTGGTCCCTGGTGCGGAAAAGGTTGGGGACCACTGCTCTAAGGGCTTTTTCTGGCCACAGGAGTGTGCCTGGCTCACAGGCAGGACAGACCAGAAGTGCTGGGGAGCTAATGTCTCCAGGAACAGGTTTCAGTCAGGGAAGGATGGGAGGAGATGAATGAATACCCATGATCCATGAAGTCTGGTTTACACTGCTTCCCAGTGTTCCTCGGGGAACTGAGCTCCGGTTGCCCACAGTGGTAACCTCCTAGTGAAAGCACCCTTTATTAGCTTTCTGCCTGTCTGTATTTCACTTCATCCCTCCTTTATTGGTGCTGCCTGGAATTACCCTCGAGCTACTTAATTTTAATCCTTGTGTCGTGAACTGCTTATGAGGGAACTAAAAAATTAAACATTAAACACTTTTTACGCATTAGGGCAATATCAGAAGAAATTGCCCAGCTCCAAGGAATGAGACAGCTGTGTAAGCTGTTATTTCTTTCATTTAACGATTACTTATTCAGCAGCTACTGTGTGTATCCATACTGCTAAGCACTGGATACCCAACTTTTACAAAGTCAGTTTCTGCACTTCACCACGGGCTGCTTTAAAATGCAGAAAGAATGGGAATTTTAATTTATTCTTAACTTCTCCTGTTGCTTGTAGGCTTGGGAGAAAAATCTGTAGGCTAATAATATTATTATTTGTACTTTTTTTTTAATTTTGTGGACTAGCTATCTATCCATCTGATATACTCTGTGTGTATATCTTTGTGCCACCTGTCACACATTTTGAAGGAAATATATGTAGGAAAAGCCAAACACCGTAAAAAAGCCAGACACAGAGAGAAAGCAAATTAACTATACAATGGAATCCAAGTAAAAATAAAAATTCTTTTTTTAAAAAGAGTTATTTGATTGTTGGATCAAATGGTAAAATAAAAAAAATTTAAAATAAAAGAGTTATTTGATAATTTCAGCTTCCATATACATACTCCCCAGGGTTCAATCCATTCCACCTCTGAAAACATACTGGGAAAGAAGCAATTGAAGTGACCATTAGGGTCACCATGCCCAGCAGCCTTTCTGCCAAATCTGTCACATATGGAGAACTCATCATAGACAGTCATGCAGCTGGGAGCTCTAGGAATGAAGTGAATAAAGGAATGGATGGATGGTCCAGCCTAACTGGATGGGTGACACATTCTGGAATGTTCCACAGTTGTTCTACAGGCAGAAAATTCAGCTTAAAGCTTCCTGTTTTTCAACCGAGGATGTCAGTGAGAAATTACATGGCAAGAATTCTCCTGGGTAACAGCATAATTTGAGCCACGTTGCAGGGAAAGCAGTTGTCTCAAACTATAATCTCTGTCAGACACCCTCTAGAATAGGGAATTCCTCTAACCTGGAAAGTTTCCCAGAAATATCCCACACCTGTTAATCAATTCAAGTGGTACCCATGACCACCATGCTTGTAAACTCAAAACAAAATAAATAAATATAAAACCCTCAACCACATCTACAAATAGATTCTAGCTGCATGGTGAACATGAATATCCCTTCTGCAAAATCTCCGCCATGTCATGCTAGCTGTCATGAGGTATGGCATTTCCACAGTGATATGAGTACAAAAAGCATCAGTTAGGCTCTTTGTGGAATGGACAACGTCTGCTTTCTCACTCTTGCTTGACTCAAAATGGCCGAAAGGATTTTTCAGATGTTTTAAAAGCACCTGCCCTTGACCTGAGATGGAGGTGACATTCCAATCTGAAGAAGGTGGCTGTTTGTTAGAAGTGGAGGATACTCAGCTACTGTGAAGATGCTTTTTCACCTGTATTTGGTGTCATTACAAAAGATCACATCTATCTGGAGGCTCTCAGATTCTCTCAGGATCATTCTATCTCCTCTACAAAGCATTTCTAATATGGAAAAAGGAGCAAAAAAGGGAAGACACTATCCATAGCTCTTGCTGAAAAAAATAATGGCTGACTGTTGCAGGAAAAGAGTAAATTTTGGAGTCAAATTTGGACTAGAAACACAATGGGCCACATTCATACCCACAGAGGTTTAGTAATTCACTTAAATTTGCTGAGCCTCAATTTCCTCATCTGTAAAATGGTGACACAGGTTGAGCATCCTAAATCTGAAAAGCTCTAAAGCTCAAAACTTTTGAGCATTGACATTATGCTTAAAAGAAATGCTCACTGGAGTGTTTTGGATTTCAGATTTTTGGATTAGGGATGCTCAACTGGTAAGCATAATGCAAATATTCCAAAATCTGAAAAAATGCCAAATCCAAAATACTTCTGGTCCCAAGCATTTCAAATAAGAGATACTCAACCTGTAATGGTAACTACTTTTCAGGGTTGAGAACTAAATAAAGGGTGTGCACAGAGATCAGGCTGTAACCTTTCTTTCCACAGGGGAAGCAGCCTCTTCAGACTTTTCTATCTTTAGAAGTGATTTTAACTGAAGTGTGAAATGCCATCCTGTATGTGGCCAGCCAGAGTATAGCAGCCTTGAAAATAATTTAAAATAGTCTGAAGACTATGTACTTGACTCAATGTATTAAGAATGAATTCAGAATAAAGACTGACTTTTAGAGAAAGGGGACACTGTCATTTTCAAAATTTTCTGTTTTCTACATGATGAATTACTTATCTGTCTTGAAGTTTACATCTCAAGCCAGTTTGAACTCCTGGGTACTTTAACGAACATCGGCTACCTTTGCCTTTCCTGTTCCCATTTCTCCTTCTTCTGGAAATTGCATTTTGGTTTGGTTTTGGGGACTATTTATCTCCTACTCTCAAACCATAGAAGTCAAGTGGGGTTTGCTCCATTCCTGTGTCTCTGGGCTGGGAGATGACCCAGGACTGGTCAATTAGAACCACAACAATTGGTAGAGAGAAATGGTTATGTAAAATTCTTAGCCCAGTATATGACAGGTTTACAGATTTTGCTAAAAGAGGGATTCTCTTTCCAAGGATAAAATATAAGCTACTAATGAGAACTCAGATATGTGATGATACAAGTTGAGCTTCTGGGTCTAGCTATGTCTGAACTTGATAATTCTAGACTTGTAAGTTTTGTGAGTCACCAAATTTCTATTTCATTATTTTTACTTTTGTTTTATTTTATTTTTAGCTTAAATCTGTTTATGTTAGATTTCTCTTACTTACAACAAAGAGATTATTGTCCAATACCTGGATAATACTGATATAATATATTACTTGTTGAGTGCTTATTATGCACCAGACATTGTTCCAAGCACATAATGGGCTTTATATTTCATTTGATCTTAAGAAAATCCTATAAACTAGAAATTAATATTAGTCTCACTTTACAGGTGAGAGAAAGGGGATATGTTTTTAAGAGAACTCTCTGTGTCGACACAGCTAATAAACGGTAGACCCAGAATCTGTCTGATTTCAGAGTTTGTGTTCTTAATCTCCACATCATGATTGGTAAAAATGAGCAAAAGTCTTCATATAATGAATAATAAACATTTGGAATTTCATGTATTTATCCAGGAAGTAAAGGATTACTCCAAACTACATCCTTTTCCATTCTAGGGGTGATCCCTAATGTTAATCTTCTGAGTTCTTCACTTAGGGTAGTCTCACAAAAAAGACTGTGGCCAAGAGAACTAGAATGTTGGCAACTACAGGCTTCAGTGCACATATGAGTCAGGAGAAAATGATCCCAGGCAAAGGCTATCCTTGGACTCCAGCAATTTCTTTCTGTGAATAGGTAAAGAGGAGTAGGGGTGGAGTATTTATGAGAAGCTGTGGGCAGCTTGTTGAATTTTAGTGGTTTAAAAGCATTTGCTTTACTTATTTGGACTAATTGAAATAAAAGGTTTGAGGCTCTGGAGAGTTGACTCATTCTCGTCAACCTAATGCAGATGAATCGAGTTCCATTTGGTTGATGGACTGTACCAAATTTCTCAGTGTTGGCTGACAGCCCCAGAAAGATCTGTCCGTTTTTACAACGTGTTTCAGTGAGTCATTGCACACGCATTGCCCGCATTGGCTCCCTGAGGGGAGGTGGGAGGAGGAGGAAGGTTTCTCAGGGAGAGTGAGGGCTTATAGGTTCACAGGAAGGAGGCAGCCATCAGCAGTGCTTTATCCAGAACAAATTTGGAGCTGAGGGTACTGGTTTTCACTCCTGAGCTCTATATTGATCAGTGAGGACATTGTACTCTTGGGAGAACAAACAAATCATGTGGTCTCCAGGAGTCAAAGAAAATGGGACTGTTTTTTAATAAATCCAGCTGAATAGCCTTAACAAACTACACATACACACACCTGTGTATATACACACTGTGTGTACATATATACCTACTGAAAATATGTATCAACTATGTACACATATATAGTAGATGCATATCTATCTACTGTTTACACATATATCTCTACTGAAAAATAAGTGCTACGGATTCAGACAGCTCTGGATTTAAATCACAGCTGTACCTTGTATTGTCTGGCTTTAGGCCACTTAATTAACCTCTTGGAGGTTCAGTTTCCTCTTCAAAATGCAGATAATTTTTACTTTTTATGTACTTTTGTAAAGGTTAGAAATAATTTATTCTAAATGCCTGGTACATAGTAGACACTTAATAAAGTAATAACTATGGCATTTAGAATCTGCAAGACCTGATGTTACTTCTGACTCTGCCATTTACTAGTAGTTTGGATTTGAGCAAGTTACTTAGCTTGTGTTACTCTCAGTTTCCTAGTTCATAAACTGGAATGACAATACCCTATAGAATTATTATAGCTCTAAGTGAGTGATGCATTATTAGGTATTATAATTATTACTAAGCACTTTCATGTAACGCATGTAAAGTATTTGACATATTCCCTAACACACAGTAAATAATGAATAACTTCAGTTGTTGTTAGTAGGTTAAATAATAGAAATTGCTATGGAATATTATTGTTCCTAAAGGGTACTATAATTGCCATCAAAATTCTGTGTCTAGTAACCTAGTAGCCTAAATGCTTTTGTTTTGTTTGAGTAGTAGAAACCTGAGATTAATTGCTACCTTTCCTTTCAGGGCTTTGAGCAGTGATTGATTGAACTTCACAAGAGTCTAATTAATTCATTAGATTACCTTGAAATTCTCATGAGCTTGCAAAGCCAGGTCTCCCTCCTGGTTTTGAAGGGGTGAGAAAATAACCCTAGCAAGATTGGCTAAGGTTGAAAAAACATGTGACCTGGTGCCAGGTGGTGTCAGCCCACATTACTCCAGGCTGACACTCACATTCCTGTTTTTCAAGAATTCCTAGGCTTTGTCCTGCATTGAGAAAATTCGTGAGATGGTGCTTTAACTTCTCCAGCTTGCACTGCATTCTCCTTGATTGTGTATGGTCTTAAAGGTATCCAGGAAGAAAATAGTCATGATGTTAGAGATCAATTCTGTCTTTATCAGAAACATCTCATGGTAACCAGTTTAGGCCAGTTGTGACCTCAATACTGGTTGGGACTCTAGGAGACCATGTAAGAGGTGATGCTGGCTTGAACTAGGATGATAGATCGGCAGTAAGAGAAGAATATGGGGTACATAATGTGTTTAGAAGGTAGTGCCAGTAGGACTTGCTGAAGACTTGGTTATGGGAAATGAATCAAAGGAGCAAAATGTATTGGGCATGAGGTAGATGATGGTGCCATTTTCTCAGATGGGGAATATCAAAGAAAGAATGGGCTTAAGGGTGTGGAGGAAATCAAGAGTTCTACTGGTCTGTGTTAAATTTGATGTGCCTACTGGACATCTAAGTGGAAATGTCAAGGAAGCAATTGGAAATACAAGTTGGGAGGGCAAGGCATAAATCTGGGAAGTGGATTTCGTAAACACCACTCCATAAAGTATGTATTCTCCATCATGCTGTATTCTTAGAGGGAAATAAATAAGATATGGTCAGAGAAAACTTTGGTAAATGGAGAAATCACAGGAGAAGAAAACCAAGAGATTGAAAGAATACCTGAGAGCAAGAAAGAACTGAGTGTCACATACCACCTGATTGAGCTTATAAAATGTGCATGGCATTGTGCTGCACACTTTTACACACAGTATCTTGGGCAATGCTCACCAAAACCTACCTTGTATTACTCCTGAAAAAACTGAGGCATATGGGGTTTCATTAACTTATCTAAGTGTAATAGGAGTTAGCTATGTGTAGGCAGAGCTGAGACCCCAAACAAAATCTACCTGACCCTAAAACCTGTATGCAGAATGGATAAGATGTTTATTCCTCCTGGTCAGTGAAATGACATAATTTGTTAACAATGAGCAAGAAGCAAGACTTAAGAGAGAGATTTTTCCTGGCCTGCAAGATACCTGTCTATGGAGCTTCTGTGTATTCTGTCTGCAAAATACATATCTTATTTGGAGGGAGAGGGGGAAAATAGAGTAAAAAGAAGACAGACAATTCAAGATAGGGTTACTTGTTAAGAATAAAAAGCAGAGGTTTTTGTTGTTTTTTAAAAAATATTATATATCTCCTTTATGTACTGTGTTACTTATTTCTTTTTGTTTTGGTTTCTAAAAACACTCCTTTTCTTTCCCTTGAAAATTTTCTTATAGGGATATGGATTAAAATTGCCCTTCTACCATCCTAGGCAGCCAAGTATGGTTTACATTTAGTTGCTCCATGTTCTCAGCATGCTGGGACCTTTTGTTCTGATTCCTTAACAATATTTCTCCAAGAATTCATTGGCTTACTTAATTGAAACATCCAAGGGGTGAACTTATTTCAGGCACAGTTGGATCTAATAATTTAAGTACTGTTTTTAGGGTTCTGTTTCTGTCCCCAACTCTAGGATACACATAAATCACTTGACTTCTTTTACAGACAGGTTTTATTCATGTGATGGCTAGATGGTCTTCTTTACCGTGTAGACTACAGAGGTAGAAAGAGTGCCTCTGTGTCCATATATCAACTCTTATAAAGGGACTCTGATTTTCCCTGCTTGCATCACATGCCCATGTCTCTGCAATCACACAGGAAGATGATTGGCCAGACTTGGGTCATGCTTGCTTTTTCCTGCATGTGTGCGGTAAGCCAGCCCCTGGGATTTACAGTTTCATCAGTACCATATGGGGCAGAGGAGAGCAGTCTCCCAACATAAAAACAACAGAGATCTGTTTCAATGCTTAGATTGGATGGAGGCCATTGCTGTTGTTGCTGTTAATACCATTGCTGCTATTTTTATTTCACTCTGGGGCAGTATTTGAAGGCACACAATAAACCTGAGAGTAGCAGCAGGTCTTTGGTTTGATTATTGACATATAAAGAGTCATATTTTGTCCTCTTTTGATGAGAGTTGCATGAATCCTGTGTTCCAAGTAGCTCTGCAATCAGCTTCTGAGATCTTATCAAAAGAATGACAAATCAATTTGGAAAAGAGACCCACTGAAATGCCTGAACAGATTCAATCCTATGACCGAATAATTCAACTTTCTTTTTAAATCCGAGCCCAGTTGCATGGAGAAGCCATTCCTTTTCTTCTTGAGTCCAGAAGAAGGCGAACCTGGCCTATTATGTCTGCAGGATTCAGTGCTCACATAATAATTGCTTTTTGATTGTCCTTTTGTGAGTTTTCTATAAGATCAGGAAGCAAAAAAGGGTAGTAATTTAGGGCAGAGTTTACAAACTTGATACACACAGCTCTCAAGAATTATAGTTCTTTGGCCTGAAGATATGTTTTGCTGGGTATGCGCAATGTTTTAATAATTTGATTTAGTTGTCAATATTTTAAAAATGGGTGATTTCACATCAAAAAATCCATATTTCCAGCTTATTGGAAAATGTGGCAACTCTGGGCTTGCATTCTCACATTAAGTAGTCAGTGGGAGCTGAATAGCAGCTGCCTCTTTAGGTGGGACACAGCAGTTAGGAATGCATTCTGCTGCAAGTAATGGAAATTTGAACCATAGGCATGTTTACTGCTTGCTTAACAAAGAGTCTGGAGGGGGGTTTGTCTAGGCTTCATTCAAGAGGTTCGCAGTGGTGTCTCCTATTTTTCACTGCCATCCTCAATGGGCTTTTTGTTGTTGGTACTGTTGTTAATCACCTGTCATGTAAGAAGCTCCAGAGGAGTCATAAAATGTAGTGCTCTGTGCCCACCTATCTCTATTTTTCAGATAGAGAAATCTTTCCCAGAAGCCACCTATAGTCCTTCCTTGATTCTCACTGGTCAGAGCTGAGTCACGTGACCACCCAGCTGCCAGCAAAGGATAACGGATTACCATGATTTGTTTACTTCAATCCTGATTTATTCCCAGGGCTGGGAACACTATCACCTGACAAAAATCAGGGTTTTGTTAGCAAATCAGGAATTACCTGTGGCTGGGAATCAACGGTGCTTCTCACAGCATTTATCTCTCCATCTCTCCGCAGCCCTCTTCACCTGCTGTGGTCTAACCCCGGCCACCTCTGCTCATGTGCTTTGCCTGCATGATCCTTGTAGGTGTCTGTGTTTGTGACTCCAGGCCCAGAATAACCCTTATCACTTGCCTGGTTCTGGCAAAACAAGATACCTGATTTGTTGGATCAGGAGAACCTAGATTCTAAGTCTCCATTGAACGCTACTGGCTGTGCGGCCAAAGACATTGCAAATACTTTCTGAGATGTACTTAAATGTAAAATGAGGGTATTTTGTTAGATGATTTACGATTCCCAGAATTTATCCAGTAATCTGGTATCTAGTGGTATTTATATTAGTACCTTGTATCTAGATACTTTGTCCCTTATAACACTTAAAAGCTTCAAAAGATTGTTTATGATAAAGGAATATCTTCCCTGTACACCCTAGAATATTGTTTTGGGGTATAGGAATTTTTCTTCTAAGAACTTTCTGGCCTTCATTTCATTTTTCCTCATGCTGGAAGCATCAGAAAGTGAGAGCGGAAAGAGGATTATATGTCATGTTTGGGAGGATTTTTTTGGTTTTGTTTTTAAAACAAGCTTAGGGGCCAAGAGATAATTTAGAATATAAAAGCTGTCAGGAAGAAAGGTGATAAAATTAGAATAGAATTTTTCCTAGGTTTCAAATGAATTTATGTGTTCTGATAATAAAATGAAAACTCTGAGATTTTATTTGGTGACAATTATTTTACATGAACAACTTACAGATAGTCTCTTTATTCATGTTGAATACATTATTCATAAAACCATATTATTTTTCTCACCTTATTGTTTTAAGGTATCGCTGATTAAAATTTTTTCACATATCCACATGGTAAAATTCTTAATAGTGGCTAACTCACATTTAAGTGGTGACAGCTTACTGTATGTTAGACTTACTTATATAGAAAGTACTCAATATACAGTTATTAATGTAGGACAAATGAAGTCAAGACCAGTAGAAAAATGCAGTCTGACCCTTCCACACTAACACAAATAAGCACGTAGGTAGTACAGCACAATGGAAAAACTGGGCACTAGAATCAGATTGCTTTAGGTTTGAATCTCAGTTCTGTCACTTGCTAATTGTGTGACTTTAGGCCAATCATTTATTTTTAATAGGAAAATAAGACCCCTCCTCCAAGTTGTTTAAAAATTAAAACAAATCATGAATATTAAGACCTTAGTTCAGTGCCTGGCACAAGGTGAGGGCTCAATCGAAATTAGCTGTTGCTATTAATCTGTCAATTTTTGTTCAGTTGTGAACAATGATTGCTCAATAATGCTGTATAACAAGTCACACATAACTCAGTGGCTCGCAATAACAAACATTTAGTTTTCTTGCCCAGTGGCCTGAAGGTACGCTGGAATGACTGTGTATCGTGCTGTGTCTTGGCTGGACTTGGTTCGCTCAAGGTTAGGGGTTGGTTCAGTTCTGCTCATTCTCCTTGGATCAGTGCCTACCTGGGAATGTTCCTCTCACGACTAATGGCAGGAGAGCAAGAGAGCCAGTGAAAGCATGCAAACAAGAGAGCTCCCTACTTCCTTCACGGCCACATTTTATTGGATGGGGTGAGCCACATGGCTGGGCTCAAAGTCAGTGACGCAGGAAAGTGTTCCACTTAAAGTGGCGTGAGGGAAGGGAAATAAATCTTTGCTGGAAATAATCTCATTTATCACAATTTGAAAATTTGGCATCCAAGTAGAACAATATTTTGTGTCCGACAAACTGTCTCAACTACATTTCTTTTTGTTTCACAGTGTCACCACCCACCCCCAATACCACTAATATGTATTTATATATCTTTTTGCCATATGTTAATGGCTTTTGTTTGCCTTGAATTAATTCATAAGGCAATAGTAATAATGTGCTGCCTCCTCCCAGAGGTATTTGTATGTTAAATAAAGATCTGCTGGAGGGAGAATGGGTAACCACAAGGATTGAATGAGTAATGCTGGCGTGTTTTGGTGCTATGACACCTGAGCGTAGGGGCCCAGAGATCTGCTGATCATTACTCTAATTAATGAAACCCAAGGCCATGTGAAAGGACTCAATAGTAGATCAAGCAAAGCTCCACTGTTAGAAAGATACTCCTCTGTAGTGTTGCCAAAGAGGTAAAATGTTTATTAGAACATTTTTCTCTAGCTAAATCTCCCGGGCCTCTTGGGCTGAGAGGAGTCCTTGAGAGGAATATTTATTTGACATCTTTTGGTTGCTTATTTAATTGGAGTCACATATCTTCCCTGAGGCCATTTATAAACTGTACCACATTTCTATCGAATGCAAGTTCTGTACTTAGGCTCTGTGTTTGAGTTAGCATTTGTAACATTCCATTATGAACTTAGGAGGGTATTTTCCTTGAAAATTAATGGGAAATTCTTGCCACCAAATAGCAGTTATCAATGTTTTTACTATGGTGTTATTATGTTAGTAGTAACATAGACTTTGCCATGAATGTATTTCCAGTGGTTTTTTAAAAAATTTTAAAAATCTCTGTCACGCAGGCTGGAGTGCAGTGGAGAGTTACTATTGCTCATTGTAACTTCAGACTTCTGGCCTCAAGTGATCCTCCCACCTGAGCTTCCCAAAGTGCTGGGATTATAGGTATAAACCACCATGCCCAGCCTTTTCCATGATATTTTAAAGCCAAATCTCTGATAAGGGCAGACAATCATAGAACTTTTATACCTTTTCAACACACTACCTCCATTTCAGCAACTTCAGTGTGTTTCCTGGGAAACTTTACCATTATGGAATGATCGCTTTGGTAAACTAATTGGTCTTGTGTTAACCCTGATGTTTTATATCACTCAGAAGATTATAGTTTCATATACATCATTCTGTAGCTCAATTATGTTTGAATTACTTTGTCACAACTTTAATATGCTTTTTTCTTGCCACAAAGCAAGGTGACATTTCAGGAACATTCCTTCTAAAAATTTACTATTTTACTCCCCAATTATTTGTCAGCTCTGCGTCAGATCCATGTTGTATATGGATTTAGTACTCCTGTTATTTATTTTTAAGTGACCCTGAAGGTTGATGTCATAAAGGAATTTTTAATTTTGCCAAGACACAATTATGAATTGTGTGGAGAATGAGTCAGCTAGCCAGTGAGGGGGCCTCTCTAAGCACTTAGTACAGTATATGTATTTCAAGGTGCTTTGTTGTTCTCTACTCATTTTTGCAGAAAAATTGGTTTCCTCATATAATTATTATAAAGACTTTTTAAAAATGAAATACCTAATGTTTATTGAGCATTTATGAAGTATCAGAAACTTTACTAAGCGCTTAAAATAAATTGTCACATGAAGATATTGTCATTATGCTATTTTACAGGTGAGGAAAACAAGGTGAAATTTTGTCAAGTGCACACAGGACTAAATGTTGGAGCCTGGATTGGAATCAGGGAAGTCTAACTTCAGAGCCCAACTCATTATCTACTCCCCTCCCTACTCAGTTCCAGGGCATTGATGGTGGGCATGAAAAGGTTTAAAAATGGTGAGTTCTTATCTGGAAATTACATGTATTGGAGACATCAAAGAGGAGAATGTTATATTCAGCAGTGAGTCAGATCCTATTATGAAAACAAGAAAAAATGATTTGTGAAATTGTTTCAGTGACTGCTCCAGCCAGTATTTATTCTAATGGTTTTGTAAATGACTTTAGTCTCATATTTATAGAATCATTAAAGATGGAGGGGGTTATTTATAGTTTCTCAGTTGTGCTTTTTTTTCATTTTTGTGAAAAATATAATTTGAAGAGGTATATTTGAGAATGTGATAGTTTTCAAAGGACTTGGAGTATATCCCTCTGGGCTGCAAGGGCTGTTGTATTACCATTACTATTTTAGTTTCATACTGTTGGGTTTACCTGCACAGAGGTGACTACAGATATAAAATACCTAACACAGGGAATATAATATCACATTCCTCACACATAATAATTGGTCTTGTACTAGACCTTGGAGAGTCACAATTTGATCCTCACACTTGAGTCTTCAAGGCACCACATGCAGCAAGAGAGGTAGAGTAGGTGGGGAGGGCTGCTTCTGTGTTTAGAGTTTGGAGAGGTAAACGGGAACAGATAGCAGGACTTCAGGGATTGGGGGAAGAAGCTTGCTAGTGATGAGACAGGAACAAGGAATAATATCTTCCAAAAATGATGCCTTTCCACAAAACTTTTAATGTTCTTGTGATGGTTACCACGGCTATAAAGAAAATATTTCAGACAAGGCAGCAAAGCAGCAAGACCATGAGACATTGGGTAGTAGAAGGCTGGTACCTTTTTTACGAGCCTGTTATCTCAGTAATCATTAATCATTTATCAATACTTCCAGCCTGGCCCTCAGGCTCCACAGTCCCCATCTTCTGATTCTATTAATACCTATATTTTGGGGGGAAGATTATTTCTCCCCCATTGTATGACATCTTGGTAGAATTGTCATTCCAGATACTCTGCTGTCCCCTTGTTCAGAGGTGGGCCGGGGACTCAAGCTGGCCAGGTGATTCTCTCCCTGGGCTCCTAATCTTTAATGGACTGACATGAGGAAGGGCAGCAAAAACAGTGGAAACTGGCTTATCCCAGCACTGGTGTCTGATGAATTTGTCAATTTGTTCCTGTTTCCAGCAACCCCACAGCAGAACCGGTTTCCGGTGATCTTTCTTCTGTTTGGTTCTTCAGTTTTTCCCTTCGTTGGGCTGCCAATGAATGACTTTGTTAGCCAGACCCAATCAATTTTTCTGTTGCTTGCAAACTAAAGATTCTGACTGCAACAGTTGGTTTTGTTACAACTAGATATAAAAGAATGGATTTAATGATATAATTTCTGAGAATATCTAATAAATGGTTTCAGGAGAGTAGCACCTATGTGTAATTTTCAGGAAAAAAAACCACACACACAGAGCAAGATCGTTTTCAGGAGCTTTTCAACTGTGTGTTTTTTCCTACAACATGACTGAAGTCTGAACTGTAGAACTGAAAACAAATTTCTCCCTAGTGGTTATAGCCAGAACAGAGAACAGAAATCCTGAGTATTTGTCTGAAAGAGCTCTCCTAATCATGCACACACACATGTACACATGCATATACACACACATATATATTTAACTTATCCTCCAGCCTTCATTTCTGAATTCTGATTTTGTCTTCTTTGTTATGTGTTCATTCAACAAGTATTTTTCTTTTCTTTTTCTGTTCATATCCGAGGATAAAGCATTGAAGTCACTATTTATCCTTTGGGTTGTTCAGAAAGTCCATGAATCACTTTGGAGGGTAATCAGTGGAACGCGAAATGGGATGATCTCCACGGCCACCAGATTGCCATAAATAGACACATTCCGCAATTATCATCAGAATGATTTGTTACCATTTGAAAGTAGATGAAGAAGGGAGATGCAGTTACGCATTAACATTTAAATCCCAAGAAGCAGTTTTCATCCATTCTTTTCTGGAGTAAATCTTTGGGTCTGGCTGCTTTTGGCTGGGCTTTTTCCACTCTTTCCTTGTTTCTATTCTGCCAAACATCTAATCATGCTCGGATGCATTCTGCATAATAAACACACTCTTTGCACTTTCTATGACTATTTTAGTACAATAACATTTTAATATCAGTCTGTTCCTTCCCCACATCCTTCTTTGGAATAACTATTTAGCATGATTTGGGCTGAGTGTGTTTTTCAGAGTTAATGGTAATAATAAAAGTAACAGTAATAACGTCGCCATCCTCTGCTTGACGGCTGAGGCATGTGCACCAGTCAGTGTGTCAGAGATATTGAGGAATCCATTCTAATTTAAGTCCTGGCTCAATTCTTTAGATGCCTGACTGGAACCACTTCTTTGGTGATGTCATCTGAGGGCAATTGTCGGCACTTTATATTTCTAAGAACAATGGTAAGCATAACACATGACTTTTACAACTAGAAAAACGTGGGTGCTCACTTTGGGCTACCTAAGAAGATGATTCCGAGATAAGGATTAACATACAGGACATTTACACGGGAAGTGATGAGAGGAAACACTAGGAGAAGAGTGGATGTGAGAGGACATAGGGAAGAATGCCAAGGAAGGGAGCTTTCACCAGCAGGTTACCACTGCAGACAACTGGAGCTTAAGACATTTGGGGAACTTTGAGAGACAGTGTAGAACCTGACTCGGGTATCCCAGTGGAGAGGAAGGAAGCTGGGGTATGCATTTACCAAATCCCCACCTGACACTGGTTGAGGGCTGCCCTAGGGTCATTCACTCTCCATCCTTCCTCCTGCATGGGACAAGTATGCTCTCGTGGCCAGACAAAAAACCCTCAGACAGAGAGGGACAGGTGTTCATGATAACACTCTTCATTGTGAAGACATTGGCTCCAAGGGGACACAGGGAGATTAGTGACAGCATCTGCTATCACATGTCACATGACCATAGAGAATCATTCATCCACCTTGTAAACCCCAGCATGGAGGAAGTGGGGGGTGGGTGCTTTTCAACAAGGCCAGATCTGATGTTGCTTATGCAGCATGTTTTGAAGGGTAAGGTGTCCTTGCTCCAAGATTTCTCTTTTTCAGGAGATTTTCAGTGATTTCAGAAATGTAGCCACTAAAGAATAATTTCTTTGGGTTAAGCCAGTGAAACTCAAAATAAGATCCTCAAGCCATCTTCATCAAAATCACCTGGGAGTGCTTTATAAAATTCAAATTCCTGGGTCTTACTCTGCTGAATCAGAGCTCTGGGTTTGGGGTTGGAGTACAGAAAGCAGCTCCAAGAAATTTTTGTGAACTCCTCAAATTTGAAAATAACTGAGTGTTTGCCCTTTCTCTCATGACCTTAAAATATTTTTAAATGAAAATAGTTTATTTTTTCTACTACAATACTAATACATACTCAAATCTTTGTAAAAACATGCCTGTCTTTTTTTTAGGCATTGTTTTATTTTTTATTTATTATATTCTTATTGATATATAATAATTGTATTTATTTGGAGGTACATGTGCTATTTGGATACTTGTATACAGTGTATCATGATCAAATCAGGGTATTTGGGATAGCCATCCCCTCAAACATTTGTCTTTTCTGTTAGGACCATTACAATTCTCCTCTAGCAATTTTGAAATGCACAATATATTATTGTTACTATGATTTCCCTACTGTACTATCACATACTGGAACTTATTCCTTCTAGCTAACTGTATGTTTGTACCCCCTACGTGCCTGTCTTATTTCACCTCTCTATTTGCAGAGCTTCCCTAGCATGAGCCTGCCACATAGTGCATGCTCAATAGATATTAGTCAAATGAGTGAATGCTCATTATAGAAACTAGAATGCAAGGATTCTTGGTGATTGAGTGACTCATACTTCAGTATGAAAAAATTTGTCAACTCTTTTCCTCTAAGGAAGGAGGAACAGATGCAATAATAGAACACTGGGAGCCAGAGGGAAGGAATGGATAAAAATGGAATAAGGATCAGTCTTGCCAGCTACAAGATTATCCATCTGCAAACTGAGGATGTAGTCAGCACCTGATGTTTTTGCTTGCCTAGTGTCCATTGCTTTGTCATTGGATATTTCACCCTGATATTCTTTAGAGAAACCACTCCTCCTCCATGCACAGTCCAAGTTGCTTATGAAGGCCTAACTTAGACCTGGCCAGCCACCTTATTTCATCTCCCTCTTCATGTGACATTGACATGAATGGAATGCGCTGTGACCCAGCTGAGAACAACTAAATTCAGATAAGAGATAAAAGAGCTACTTCCTCAAATTAATAGAGAAAGGAAGCTAAATATATGTTGGTTTTGCTTAAGTGGTAGGATAGAGCTGATGGTGGTCATCTCTATCACCACATGGAGAGTGCCTGCTTAAGAATGAAATCAAAAGAAAAGGAATGAGGACCAAGAGATAGAGAAAGACAGAATTTATTATGACATTGTTGGAGCTCCTGGATCCAGCCATGCCTGAAGCTCCTGTAACTGGTACGACTTGCCACTTACATCAACTTTGGTTGATTGTTTGTCACCTGGAAAAAAGAATCCTGACTGATCAAGTGAGTTTGAAACTAACTGATTTCCAAGGAAGATTATCATTAAATGACTTTGGCTGTCTAAAAGAGTTGAGCCTGAATCCTTGCTTTATCACTTCCTCTCTAGGTGAAACTTGACCTATTTCTAATCCTCAATTTTCTTATTATAAAGAACTTGAAATATCATTTACCTCATTGGGTTATAAGAATTATAATGTGTCTTTATCATTTATGAGTACCTTTATAGGTAGGTACCTTATAGGTACTCATAAACAATAGAGTTATTCAGTAAGGTTCTTTCAGTTGAATTTTTCTCACTTTAGGACTCCCTTGGTTTTACCTAAGAAAGACCTCTTGGAATTCCAAAAACCTCCATTAAATACTATTGTTCATGGCTTGAAGGCATGCTACATGCTGAAGGGCAATGTTTTCTGAAAATGTACAAGACATTGGATAAGTTATTTTTCTCCTTATTGCTAGCACATTTGAGGCTGGCAGGGAAGATTTTGGCCTCTTGCAAGGTATTTGATGCTCAATATGATGAAATAATAGGGAAAGTGTGGAGTTGAAGATTGCAGCAGATCGCATTTTTCTAAAGATTGCCACAATAATACCTCCCCTCCCACACGCTCTTCAACACTTGGCCTTCCTTCTCTCATCAAGAGGTAGTGTCTAATTCCCCTCCATTGAATCTGGGTATTTCTTAGTGATTCACTTGTACCATAGAATACAAATAAAAGGTGAACCATATCACTTCTGAGCCCAAGAATACTTATTCTTCAAGACACTTCCACTTGGGACACCACCTTTCAGAATGCAGCTGCCATGCTGTATGAGGCCCAAGACACATGGAGAGGCCACATGGGGGTGCTCTGGCCCAGAGTCCCAGCTGAGCCCAGCCTTTGATTCATCCCAGCTCTCATGCCAGGCATGCTGGATGACTCGAGCACCTAGACATTAGAGTCATCCCTTAGCCCCAAGTATTCTTAACTGGGGACCCAGATGTTGCAGGCAGAGAAGAGCTATGCCTACTGTGCCATTTCAGAGTTCCTGAAACACAGAATCTGCTGTTGTTTTATACCACTAAATTTTGGAATGGTTGTTAACCAGCAATAACTAACTGGAACATAAGAGAGACAGCATGGCCATCAAGAAGTATCCTTGAGAACCGAAGTCATGATGTTCATTGGGCTGAAGCTCTGTCAAATGGGACATTTTTACAGTGGCAAAAATTAAACAGACAAATGGAAAACAAACTAGCAAAAACCATAAGAATAGAGCTCAAAACCTGGTTGCCAGATTTGAAAGTATGTTTGGTAACTATCAAACAAAACTTTCTCACTTAGAGGAGAGAAAAACTCCCAAGTTGGTGTTGTGATGGAAAGAGATCCTGGCTTTGGAGCCAGAACATCTAAATCTATGCTTATATGCATGAACTAACTAGCAGGGTGGTATAGCATGGTGGTTAAAAGCTGGAGGTCAGCCAGACCTGGGCTCAAATCTTTAACCCTACTAGCTGAGTGATCTTTAAAAAGTCTCTTCACCATCCTAAGCCTCAGTTTCCTTATCTGCAAAATTTAGATACCAAGATCTACTTTACAGATTTATTTTCAAGATTAGATGAGACAACGTAGCACTTAATATATTGCCTGGTACATAGCAAGCACTCCCTATTTTAACTATTATGTTAAAATAATTGTGTTAAGTATTGTGTTTGGAGCCACTTTGCAAATTCTAGGATTGAGATAATTTTCAATAAACAAGATAACAATCTTCTGTGGTGAAGCAGAATAAGAATTCCAAATAAGGCTGGGTGTGGTGGCTCACGCCTATAATCCCAGCACTTTGGGCACCGAGGCAGGAGGACCGCTTGAGGCCAGGAGTTTGAGTTTACAGTGAGCTATGATTGCACCACTGCACTCCAGCCTGGGTGACAGATCAAGACCCTGTCTCTAAAACAAACAAACAGATGGTTAAAAAAAATTCCAACTAATATTCCTTCATATACACGTGTGCCATGCACTGTGCATATTACACACTTTACAAGTATTGTCGCCCTTAATTATCACAACAACCTTGTATGTCAGGTTTCATTATTATCCCATTTAAAAGGAAGAAACTGAAGCATGAAAAGCGTAGGCATTGTGCTGAAGGTCACACAAAGATTAAGTGGTAATCAGACTCCAGAGCGATAGCTCTTAATTGCTCTGCCATATTGTATTTCCCTGCTGGAAACATCCCCTTGCAGTTGTGAGGTAGAGAGTCCTCTTTCAGGTCATCAGCACCATATTACACTGGTAGCATGGTCTGTGGCTCTGCAGAAACATGAGGTCTCTTGGGGTCACCACATTGAGGTGTAGAGCAGGTAACTCCTAATATATGCAATAGAATGGTTCAAAGAAAGAAAGACATGACTGAACACGAGATGAAGAGAGATTCATTTTGGTTCTCCATAGGTGATTCAGCATTTTCAAGGTGAATTTAATATGGGAACTGTTGTCAATTCCTGTTCATTGAAGGCCTGGTGCCTGAGGCCAAAACCACTTAAGTGACTCAGGAAAATCTGTCCTTATCATTTTGCATTGGATGTGCCTTTTAAGGATGGGATTGGTCTCTCACTTTGATCTTTGGCTCAGGCTACCTCAGATGGCTTTTGAAGGATGCTCAGTCTACATTCTACTTCCTGAATGTTTGCCTGGGTGTCAAAAATAGTGATTAGACCCTCACTGCTCAAGGTGTTGTCCATATGCCAACAACATGAGCATCTCTGGAGAGCTTGTAAGACGTGTAGAATTTCAAGGCCCTGCCCCAGACCTGCTGACGTGGAATTTGCGTTTTAACAAGACATTTAGGTGAATTAGAAACACATTAAATTTTGAAAAGCACTGTTCTAGACAAATATTTATTGAAAACCTGCTATGTGTCATATACTTTTCTAGGTTTTAATGAGGCTGAGAAACTTTCTGGAGTCATAGGGGAGGATGTACAAGAATCAAGTAAAAAAATAATTCCAGTTCTTAAAAAGTGCTATGGAGAAAATAAGACAGAGTGGCTGAGGCTTCTGGGAAGCTTTGCTTAGCATGATCAGGAAAGGCTGCTCCAATGAGGTATCATTTGGTCTGAGACCTCAATGAGAGAAGAGGCAGACACGTAAATAAAAGGGAGTAGGATACGTCAGGCACAGGGCAAAGGCAAGTGCAAACTCCAGGAGGCAAGAATAAGCTTAGAATGTTCTGAGAACTGAAGGGAGGTCTGGGTAGTGACAGCAAAAGTGATAGAGAAAATGGTCATGCATTCAACAGACACTGAACAGACACAGTGTGCTAGGAACTGTCCTAGGTGCTGGAAACACTGCGGTCCACAAAACAAAGGTCCTGTTCTCACGAAGCTCACATCCTAGTGGCCAAACCTGATACGTAACAAATGCAAAAAATCCCAAAACAACACATGTTGGCGTGGATGCAGAGAGACAGGAACACTCATACACTGCTGGTGGGAATGCAAACTAGTGCAACCCCTGTGGAAAGCGTTATGGAGATACCTTAAACAGATTCAAGTAGACCTACCATTCGATCCAGCAATCCCATTATTGGGCATATACCCAAAAGAACAAAAGTCATTCTATAACAAAGACACCTGTACCCGAATGTTTATAGCAGCACAATTCACAATCACAAAGATGTGGAAACAACCCAAGTGCCCATCAATACATGAGTGGATTAGTAAACTGTGGTATATGTACACCATGGAGTATTACTCAGCTATAAGAAATAACGATGATACGACATCTCTTTGGTTCTCCTGGAGAGAGTTGGAACCCATTATATTAAGTGAAGTATCCAAAGAATGGAAAAACAAGCACCACATGTACTCACCAGAAAACTGGTTTCCCTGATCATCACCTAAATGCACATCGGAGAAGGATACCAATTGGATATCAGACTGAGACGGGGGCGGGGGGAGGGGATGGATGTATGCCTACATGATGAGTGCGTTGTGCACCGTCTGTGGAATGGTCATGCTTGAAGGTGCTGACTCGGGGAGGTGGGGGGGAGAGGGGATGGAGGTATGACTACATGGTGAATGCCAGGCGCACTGTCTGGAGAATGGACACGCCTGAGGCTCTGACTCAGGGGGATGGGCGGGACATGGACAATGTATATAACCTGAGCTTTTGTACCCCCATGAAGAGCTGAAATAAAAAAAAAAAATATTCCACAGCAACTTAACCAGATATGGGGATAGAGAGTGATGGAACGGGTCTTATCTTAAGGAAGGGCCAATGGGTCACATCCGGTGGGTCTCCTGTTTTTGTAAATAAAGTTTTATTGGAACATAGCCATATTCATGGATTTATACATTCTCTATGGCTGCTTTCATACAACAGCAGAGTTGACTAGTTGTCACAGATTGTATGACCCCAAAGCCTAACGTATTTACTCTCTGGCTCCTCACAGAAAAAGTTTGCAGACCTCTGTCTTAAGGGATAAGAAGAGTTCATTGAAGGTGGGGGAGTGGGAGGGGAAGGTTTTCTGAGAAAACGATAGCTGAGTAAAAAGGTAGGCAGGACCCAGATCACGTAGGGCCTTTTAAGCTATGGCGAGGAGTTTGAGTTTTATTTTAAGTGTCACAATATGTCATTGGATAGTTTTAAGCATGGGAGTAAATGATCTAATTTGCCCTTTTAAAGGTTCACTAGCGTTCCACGGGGTTCTAAACTAGTTAGATTTCTGCCAATTTTCAGCCAACAAAAGCACCTGAAGAGGAGTGCTGAGGGGTTTCCCTTTGATCTTGGCTTTGACTAGATTTTTGGCCAGATTAAGAATTAAAAGGAGCCTCATGTAGAGGAGACAGTCCCCTTTCCCACCCTTGTGTTTTGTAATAGCATTATGATTAATAGGGCTTTGTACAATTCCTTATGAGTGACTGGTTTGGAACAATTCTTTGGAGGGATGTGGTAATTGAGCCCCAGTGCATGTCTACAGAAGAACAAAGCTGCCTTATTTTTAGCTTAATACCACCATTACTTTTGCATGTCTTGGCTGCATTTATTCATTCATCTATTCAACAAATATTTATTGAGTGCCTATTATGGACAAGGCACTGTATTTGGCAATGTAGATGAAAAGCCTACCTTAGAAATGTCTTATTAAGTGTTGCCAGAAAGACCAGAGAAGCTTCTGTAGGAGAGATTGCCGGGTGACTATAGCATTCTGAGGGATGAAAGAAATGTAGACTTTCTAAAAGGATTAGGGGTTTTATATTTTTAAAAAAGAGGTTGAAAGGGGATATAATTGAAACCCTTCCAATCTTAAAGGGCACAGCCTCCTTTAACAAACCCAGGAGTATTAGAATGAGGGTCTCACAGCAAGATAAGATGCTGAGAGTGCACCTAGCTGACATGCAGCACTTGGCATTTTTCCGGTCTTGGAAAATGCATTGACTGATTCAACCCTCACCATAATTCCATTAGTAATGTTATTATTTTAAGAATGATGAAACAGAGACAGAGGGAAGGACTTAAGTAACTTTTCCAATATCACACAGCATATGGTGGTAGATCCTGGACTGGAAACTAGGTGTGCTTGACCCCTGAGCTGATATAAAACATTTGTCATTCAGTTGTCATATCCTAGGCAATACTGCTAGATTCAAGGAAAGGTTTGACACCTGGGGAGGAGGGGAACTGGAAATATTGTATTCTTACCTTTTAAGGATGATTGTTAAGAAAACAACTGTCTTCCTCTACAGTTCTCTTCTTGGTATGTTTAACAGGGAATGAATCCTGACCAGTTGTGGAAATCTTTATACTGTGAGGCAAAGGGAAGTTAGATGTATATGAATCACTACATTCTCTGGCCCAGAATTGAAAATCCAAGCAGTAAAATTCCTACTACAGACCCAGCCTAAAAGTAATTGAAGGGGACATGCTAACACTAAGTTTATTATTTATGAAAGATAATGTATAAAAGCATTAATAAATGTGATGATGAAAGTTTGAGGAGTGGAGCTAATGAATAACAAAACTAGCTAGAATGTGTTGAGTAGTTCATATATCAGAGTTGTGCTAAACAACTATGGACGTTGCGTGCAACAATCCTGCCAGTGATTTATTACTGCTGTGCCAGTTTTAAAAAGACGAAAGAACTGAGGATTAGAGACACTGACTGTGTAACTCATAGGTGACAGAATCAGGACTTACCCCCACCTCTGTCTGAACACAAACAAAGCTTATGCACTTTAGTACTGTCTATTGGACCAGCATTGTGATTTTGTGTGCTTCTGACTGCCAATGTGAGTTTTTAATCTTTAGTCCAACCAACCTACTCGATGCTTGTCAAGGCAGTCAAAACACCCAGATGATGTGGGTTAATCTCTCTGATGTGCAACTCCTGATCAATAGCTCCGGATACGCCTTCAGGGGTGAACTGGAACCATGCTGACCTTTCTGTCAGTGACTTGGGAGGTGAGTCAGCCTGAATTACACTCCAGAGGAAGCAATGCCCATTGCAATTCTAGATAAAGCAAGACATAAATAGAAAAAAGCAGCTTGATTAATTTCAGCCATACCATTTTTGTTAGCAATGAGTCATGTTAGAGACCACAGAAAGAGAAGGGGCAAAATCTTTCATAGCTTTAAAATAAATCAACCTTGCAAAACCCATCTTTATGACCTCTTTTTGTAGGGGTTTTATGCTACTGATGTAGTGATGGATTTGTACTGATTGGCTGATTGATTGATCGACCCATTCATTCATTTATTCATCCAAAAAATATTTGTTAAGTTCCATGAACTATGTTCTTATTTAATATTCTGCTTCATTCAGGTCAGTGGTCCTTAAAGTCTGGTCCCCAGATCAGCATTACCTGAGGACTTTTTAAAAATGCAGAACTCAGGTCCACCTAAGATGATCAGAATCTGGGGGCGGGGTTCAGCAATCTGTTTTAACAAGCCCTTCAGTTGATTATGATGTATGCTAAATCACTTATTTAGGCAACTCCTGTGCCAGAAAGACTTCCCTAACCACCCTCTTCTCTCCAGTTTTGATTGACTCCCTTGAAGGAAAGACTCCTTTCTCTAGATCACTGCTGAGTCTCCAGTGCCTAGCACAAGATTGGGCACATTCTATACTCTTAAAAATATTTGCTGAATGAACAAAAGTATGGGACTACAAATATGTTGAGTTGTCCTTTGTTTAGTCCAGCCCAGTTTCATGATTTGTAGAGAAGAGACCCAAGAGCAGAGATTTGGAGGAACTTGGCCAAGATTGCAACAAAATTATCAAGATGCACCAGAGACCCAAGTACGAGTTTAATGCCAAGGAACAGAGGATGTACATAACTTTATCTATAAAATCCCTCCTCTTTTTTGGAGCTTGACACCATGACCTAGGTCACTTCAGATAAAATCAGCAAGACGTAAAACCTCAGAATAATCATCTTTGTCATGATTTATAATTATATGAAGGACTCTGACATGGGAGCTGCTGGCCACCTCTTTGCTGTCCATCTCTACTGAGGACAGAGTAAGAGCTGATGCGCTTTACCTACAGTAAGAAAAAATAATCTTACAGAAGAAAAAGAAATCTTCCAATAATGAAAAAGTAACAGTAAGTTCTTTATGAGTCTCACCCATTCGTTCATTCATTCATTCACTCAACAATATTTACTGAGCATCTACTATGTACCAGGCATTGTGCCAGGTGCTGGAGATATATTGGTGAATAGACAAATAATCCCCAAAATTATTAGTTGCAATTGGACTAAGTGCTATGAAAAAATTTTATGGTTCTGTGAAATTTTGTAATATGGGGACCTAAGTTATTCTGGAGGGTTCAGGGAGGGCTGCCCTGAGAAGCAACATTTATTCTGGGACCTGAAGGGTGAGTTGGAGTCAGTGAACTAATTAATGTCCCTTTCTTTCAAACTTTATAAGTGTTCTTATGAGGATGGCTCATCTGAGTTAGAGGGACAGTATAGGCAGATGGGAATTTATCCCCAAAGGCAAAGCTGTCCTAACTTCTCAAGTCCCTTAGCCATCTGAGCATTTAGAGTTTCTGGTTACAGCAGTCAGAGGGAGTGTGAACTAAAGGCAGGATGCAGGCCAAGGTTAGAGCATCTCTTGTTTGCTTATGAACACAAATCTTGGCATAATGACCATGGTCAAATAATCAATAGCCACGTTCTTAAGAGACAGAGTGTGCTGTGAAAGATAAAAATGATTTGCTTTGACTTTCTATGTCAGCAGGTGGTTTGGTTATTGGAAGTGCCTGGAGACAAAGATATGAGCATGGAGATGTGTTCTGCAAATCCACAAAGTCTAGATCTTGTTTTTTTTTACTTACCTATTTCAGAGCAAGAATGTTAAGAGAGGCAAAGGAAATAATAAAGGGGAGAGAAGAAAGCTGAATTTTCTCACACTGCTTGCAAAAGACAGACTAGAAAAAAGAGGATTATAATAATTATGCTCAGGAAAGCATGTGGTGTTGACTGAGAATAGGACTGGGAGTGGAATGGTCCTTATGCCAGATACAACTGAAATATTGTGTGGGTTCTAGAAACCTGATGCCAGTAACTCAGCTCATTATTATACATGCTCTGTTACACCCGGGGTCAAATTGAACCTGCTGCAACCCTAGGTAATTAATAGCTGTTGCAACAGACTATGCCCATTATGTGGTCATGTCCTGTGCACTAACTAGTACTACAGTTATTCAGAAAGGCCATGGAGGTATTTCTTTGCAGTTATAATTAGCGATAACTTTGAAATTAGCAATAATCCTGTAACCACTGCAGTGTGGACAGGTGAGTGTTATTGTCAGGAGGCAGGCTGAAGTTAATTGACAAGAAAACACTTAGCATCTTGAAGGTAAGGATGATAGCATTTTCCTTTCTGTATCCTTTGTACCTAGAACACTTCTTGGCACTTTGGAGGCAGAGAATTGGGAAGAGGAGGTGTGGTGGGTGAGGTGAGAAGGGAAGGAAGAAAGGGAGGGAAGAAAGGAAGGAAGGATAGAAATGTGAACTCTAGACCGGTGATTCTCAATTCTGGCTACATATTAGAATCACCTAGGCAGTTTTCTGTTCGTTTTAATTTTTAGAGTCTAACACACACAAAGAGAAGTACCCACATCATTAGTGTGCAGTTTTATGGACACAACTTGAGAATGAAAATATCATCAGCATCTCAGAATCTCCTCATGTGTCCCTTTCCAGGCATTACTGCCAGCAAAGGGTAACCACTCTCTGGACTTCCAGAACTATCCATGAGTTTTGGTGGTTTTTGAAATTTATATAATTGCAATGATCCAAATATATTCTTCAGTGTCCACTTCTTTTACTTGACATTATGCTTGAAATTTGCCCACTTCTTTTGTGTGTAGTATTAGTACATTCATTCTCATTGTTTATAGTGTTCCTATATATGAAGATAAAATTTATCCATTCTACTTTTGATGGATGGGGAATTGATTCCTCTTCTATTATTGACTATTTTGAATAGTGCTTTTGTGAAAACTTCTGGACGTGTCTTTTGGTATACATAGGAACATTTCTGTTGGAGGTGGAATTTCAGGGTCATGGGGCATGTGTATGTTCCCCTTTAGTAGACATTGTCCATTAGTTTTCCGAAGTGGTTGTCCCATAGTACTTGCCCGCTGGTAATGAGTAAGAGTTTCATTTGCTTCATGACCTCATTCACACCTGCTATTGTGTGTCTTTGTCATATTTACCTTTTTGGTAGGTGTGCGTTAGTATTGCTTTGTGGGTTTAGGGTACATTACCCTGATGATGAAGAAAGTTGAGTATCTTTTCCTATGCTATGGATCATTTAACCACTGCTTTAAAGATACTGCTCTAGTGTTTTGTCCAATTTTCTGTTGGGTTTCCTGCCTTTTTATTCTTGATTTATAGAAGTTCTCAATACATTCTGGATGAGTCCTTGTTGGATATGTGTATTGTAAATCTATTTTCTCACTCTATGGTTTACTTTTTCACTTAGTGCTATGTTTTGATGAACAGAGGTTATTAATTTTAATATAGTCTGATTAATCAGATTTTTCCTTTCTGATAGCACTTTCAGTGTCTATTTATGAAATTTTGACCTACTCTAAGGTCATAGACATATGATTTTACTTTTTTCTTCTAACAGCTGTATTATTCTACCTTCTTCATTTAGACAGGCAATCCATTTGGGACTGGCATTTGTATATAGTGTGAAGTTGGGGTAAAAATATGTGTTTTTTTTCCTATTTGGACATCCAGTTAACCTAGTTTCATTTACCTTTCCTAAATGCACAACAGTATTTCTTTATCATAAATCAGCTGACCATTCATGTGTGGGTCTATTTCTGGACTCACTATTTTGTTCTATCTTTCTACTTGTGTATCTTTGTACCAATACCATGTTGGCTTACCCAGTATAGGTTTATAACAGGTTTTGTTAAGTAAGTGTAAGTCCTATAGATTTGTTCTTCGTCAAGATAGTCTTGGTTATGCTTAGATCTCTGCATGTTATTATAAAATTTTATCATTATCTTGTCAATTTACACCCAAAACAACAAACTGCGATTTTTGGTTGGGATTACATTGAATATATAGATCAATTTTGGAGAATGGACTATTATTTTATTTTATTTTTAAAATTTTTTTAGAGAGATGGGGTCTCACTATGTTGACCAGGCTAGTCACAAGCTTCTGGCCTCAAGTGAGCTTCCCACCAAAGCCTCCTGAGTAGTTGGGATTACAGGTGCAAGTCACTGTGCCTGGCTCCTTGACAATTTTAAAATATTAAGTCTTCTTTGTACTCATGCACATGGTATATTTATTTAGGTTTTCTTGTATAATATTTTATTGTTTTCAATGGTAAATAGTCTTGCACAGTTTTTGTTATATTTATTCTTTGATATTTGTTGCATTTTAATGCTACTGAAAATGGTACCTGGGCAGCCTTTTATTTTTTTAAATGCTGATGCATAGGCTGCATGGTCTAGAGATTCCAATATAATTAGCCTGGGATGAGGCTCCAGCTTTAGTATTATAATACACAGCCACGTTTTTGAGTATTTCTGCTCTAGATCTCTTTGCCTGCTTTAGGCAAATCAGTTGACCCTTGCAGTCATCATTTCATTATTTGAAAATATGGAATAAGATTATGTGCCTCACCAGTTCAAGAATATTCTGAGTTTTTAATTTAATGCTGAGTGTAAAACTCAGAAGCATAATAATTTGACCTAGATGTTTTATTTTTAAGGGTAGATGACAAAATTCATTTTATTTGCAAAATACAGTAAAACCACACTAATTTGAAGTTGATTTGATCATGCTAGCCTGGGGCCTAAGGACTCTAAAGAGTGAAAATAGTCAGCAAGACTATGTTATTATTTCTTTACTGGCAGAACACTCCACTGTTTCATTTACAGCCTGTTCATGCTTGTGTTCCAAACAATTCTAACAAGCTTGGTTATCTGGATTTCCAGACTTCAATAGCATAAAAGAGGCAAGAAGAATAGAATAGAAGGCAAGACCACCAGAGGTAAACCCACAGGCATCAGAAAAGTGACTTTGGCAGAAATAGCAAAGAGGGAAGAGCTCACAGGATAGAGGGCTGAGGCCACTCACTTAAGTGCAGGGACAAAATGTATCAGTTAACACTGGAGGGTATTATTTTATTATGCGTAATCCTATATCTAATTATCATAATTTAAGTCCCAAATGCGTATAAAAATGCTTTGCTTTTTTAGAAAGATGGTAGGAAAGCAGGTAACACACTTTACAGAATTTTTGAAGAGAATGATTAAGGCCGGGCGCCGGTGGCTCACGCCTGTAATCCTAGCTCTGGGAGGCCGAGGCGGGTGGATCGCTCGAGGTCAGGAGTTCGAGACCAGCCTGAGCAAGAGTGAGACCCCGTCTCTACTAAAAATAGAAAGAAATTATCTGGCCAACTAAAAATATATATACAAAAAAATTAGCCGGGCATGGTGGCTCATGCCTGTAGTCCCAGCTACTCGGGAGGCTGAGGCAGTAGGATCGCTTAAGCCCAGGAGTTTGAGGTTGCTGTGAGCTAGGCTGATGCCACGGCACTCACTCTAGCCTGGGTAACAAAGTGAGACTCTGTCTCAAAAAAAAAAAAAAAAAAAAAAAGATAAAATTTTGGCTTCTTTGCTATCCGAAAATACACTTAAATGGTGTTGCTCATTTCTCTCGGAAATATTCGACATGTAGTTTTTTCATTTAACCACCTCTCACTGGGTAAGAGGCAAGCCCATTCAAACCTCTCTCATTTTATTCCACCTTATGGGAAAATGCTATTCCATGTCACCTGCACAGCTCTATGTGTGTGTATATGGGGAAGGGGGTATCTGGAGTCATCTCTTAAAGAGTGAGTGTCCCAGATATAACCCTTACCTTATTTGTCATTTAGATGGTTTACAACTAATGGTTACACTCTTGCCTGACTCATACGTTTCATTCCCCAGTGTTGTCTTCAGGAACAAATTTAGAAGCAGAATATCTGCACAGGAAACTGAATTATTTTTCCTTGGAGCTGCATTTCACCAATCCCTGCTCCAATACTTCTGTACCAAATTCTGAAACAGAATGATCAATACTGTTTTTTATCTGTAAAATTAGACTCTATGAAACCATTATTCAGCGCAAAAGAAGCCGGAGCACATGTTTACTCACACTGAGGCAAACCAACCCCAGATAAGAGTCCCCCAAAACATCTGGTAAAAGCCCAGGGATCTGGGTGGCAGATGTTACTCTCTGCCCACAAACAAGCAGACACATCTGTAAGGAGCCAGACCTTTGAGCATCACTCTACTTACAATCAGCAAACACTAACTCAATCAACAAACATTTATTCAGGTGTCTGCTCTGTGTCTGCTGCTGGGGATATCTGGTCAACCAAGTCATGGGTCTGACCTACAGGGCTATGACACTAGGGTCCCAACAACTTGTGAAACTTTCCCAACATTAGGGAAATTTACTTGACATTGGAGCTGCTCTATTTTCTGATATAAAGAAGCCTAGTGCATTAGGAGAATTGAGATACGATTCCTTAAAAGATTTCTTTAGCTGTGATTTGGGATGGCCAGTGGGATATTTCTGAAGGCCACATGGTTTAGTGGCTATGTGCATAGACTCTGGAGCATGACTCCTGGGTTCAGGTCTCATCTCTACCACTTACTAGCTGTGTGACTGTGGGCTCATTAATAACCTTCTTTGGTTCTCAATTTTCTCATCTATCAAATGGGGATAACATTAATATATTCCTCATAGTTTGTTGCCAAAATCAGCAAATGAGTTAATATATGCAAAGCACTTAGACAAGTGCCTAGTTCTTAACAGGCTGCTATATGCAGTGGCACAGGGGTGGGAGAGGCTGTGCGAGTGATGTGCCCCAGGGGTGGGGAGAAGTATTCCACTGATAACTTGTTTAGTATTTCTGATGTGTGGGGATAGTAAAAAGCAGACCTATTTCAGTCCAGTTTATTATTATCTTGAAATGGTCCACAAGCAATGCACCCTCCCATTGCCTGTACCTGGGCGGTCTGCTGCCATCCCCGCCCCCACTGGGTACACTAGTACCATTTCTACATTTAAGGAAGCTTTCTTCATATTTTTTATCAAAATCTTTGGCAGATAAATTATAGGCTGGTGACCACATATAGAAAGGATTTGCTTCAATAACTAATACTAAACATTTTCTATGTGCCAGGCACAGTTGTCAGTTCCTTTCTGTGCCATATTTCATTTAATCCTCACATGAATTGAATAAGGCAGGTAACTCGTAATCCCCATTTTACAGATAAGTAAACTAAAGCCATAGAATAGCGTTTCTCAACCGCAGCACAGCTGACCTTTTGGGCTGGATGACTCCTGGCTGCAGAGGCCGTCCTGGGCATTGTCAAGGGCTTAGCAGCATCCCTGGCCTCTACCCACTGGATGTTAGGTTGAGACAGGCTATCAACAGTGAAAACCAAAAATGTCTCCAAATAGTACTGAATGTTCCCCAAGGGTGGGAGAGAGGGGGTAGTAAATCCTACCGCCTCACCCCAGTTGAGAACAACTGCTATAAGGGGTGAGAAACTTTCTCATATTCTCTCAGCTAGGAAGTGGTGGAATTAGGATTTTAAGCCAGGCATTTTTAACCATTATGAACGACTCCATTTTCATCCAGTGCAGTGGGGTCTCAAAGTGTGGTCCTGAGACCAGTAGCATCAGCATCACCTGGTTTGCTGAAAATGCAAATTCTTGGGTCCTGCCCCAAACATACTGACTTAGAAATTCTGAGGGTAGAACCCAGCTCTAAGTGATTCTGAAACATGCTTACGTTTGAGAACCACTGGTGTAGTTTAATGGTTTCTCAACCATGGTTTTACATTGGAATCGCCCAGGGTAGCTGTTTAAAAACACTGATGCACAGACCTCATTCTGGACCAGCCGATCAGAATCCCTGGTGTAGATCAGAAAAATCAATGTCTTTATGTTTTTGTTTGTAGGTTTTGATTATAAACTCCCCCTGGTAATTTTAATGTGCAGCCAGAGTTGAGAGTCATTGGAAAGTGTTGGCTGTTCAGACGAGGGCTTCTAGTCTCCATCTGGTCTTGGACAATATGCTCATCCTCTCCGGCCTGTAGTTTCCTCATCTTTAAAATGAAGATGCTGGATTAGATGCTTCTTTCGTTTTCTGCCTCTCATTCCCAGGTTCTAAACTCCTTGTATTAACCCACTGATACTTTAAATGATCTATTGCTTCCGTATAATAGTGGCCTGGATAACTTGCTTACCCTTTTTGTGCCTCAATGTTTTCACCTGTGACTGGAAAGAAATATTGGTGTTTGTTAAAAAAAAAAAAATGTATGACTAGGGGAGAGAGAATCCTGGCCAAGAAAGTGCAGGGAAGGTGGGCCTTCTTGTGCTGTGGCTTGGTATTCTGCAAGTGGATGAATTACAAAGCAGGTGGTCTGGTCTGTGTATCTCTGCCTGCATCTATTCTTCCTTCTCAGTATGTCCAGAGAGTGAGAAATCAGGTTGTACGGATGCAAGGCCAAAATAAAGGAGTGGATGGAAGGAGTTTTATTGTATTCTTGAGAAAGAGGCTAGCGAAATACAAAGGGAAAGAATGGAGTGAGAGAAGGCCTGTGGAGCCTGGTTCATTTCTTCCTTTAAATAAAAGAATAACCTGAGGTAATTTCCCGATGCACCATTAAAGGAAATTGATTTCCAACAGTGGAATAGCAGTAGACACTCTCCAGAGGCAGTGCCCAGACTGGCGTGTATGAGAGTCTTCCGGGAAGCTTGATAAAATCGGGAAGTCTCTGCCTTTCTCAGAAGTTCAGTTTTAACAGATGCCTGAAGGTTTCTGAGGCCTGGATCTGAGGACCACGTCTCTAGAACAACTTCCCTACACAAATTTTATCATTGCAGTTATTATACTGCATTGATATTTTAAGTGCACCATAACTTCCATCTGTGTGACCCTTCCCTCCTTGGTACCTTGGTTTTCTCATCTGGACACTAGAGGGAAATGGTGTTGGTAAAGAGTGTATGACTTGGTGAAAAAGAATTGCAACTGTTGTAGTTTTCCTCCTTTGTTAGGCCCTTAGCTACTTGATGGCTGGAACTAGATCCTAGCACTGGCATACAGTTGGCACTTAAGTCATGTTTGGTGAACGAATGAATAGATTAATTCTTGCATGAATGAATGAATAAAAATGATGGGATAACAGAAGCCTCAGAGAACTTTTTTCCCCTTGATAAGCATCTTATCAAGATTTTCAAATTATATTAGAGCTACTGGTCCACCTATTTACCATGCCACCCTCCTAGAAATCTTTCTGGATAATAAACTTGGTCAGATCAAAGCCATCCTTTACTTTCTTTGAAAAAATCTGTGTTTTTTTTTTTCTGATTACAGTGGTGGACCATTCTTAGTAATAGTGACCTCACCACATGTTAACAGAAAGCAAAATCTCAAAGTTAGACTCCTGAGGCCATGTGAAGTTCTTAGTTCATACATTCCCAGGCAACCAATTATATATATATTTTTTCTTGTTTCAAAACAGGTGACTTAAAAAGCAAGGATGGTTGAAAATCTCTCTCATGGTTGTATCTCAACATTTTAACTCTACCATCGAATGCAACCATCACATTTTCCTTTTTTGTAACAGTACATTTAATAGTACTTGTATGGAGTATTAGTCAGCAGTAAAAAGGAACCCACTGTGCCTGCAACCACTTGAATGGATCTCAAGGAAATTGTGCTGAGCTTAAAATGTCAGTCTTGAAAGGTTACATATGGTATGATTCCATATATATAGCATTCTTGAAATGACAACCTTATAGAGATGGAGAATATGTTAGTGGTTGCCAGGGGTCAGGAAGGGAGGAAGAGAGGGAGGTGGTGATGGCTCTGAAAGGGCAGCATGAGGGATCTTTACGATGGAATTTTTCCATATCTCGACTGTGGTGGCAGTTATATGAAGCTACACATATGAAAAATTGCATAGAAGCAAATACCCACATATGTAAATGAGTGTGTGAAACTGGTGAAATATGAATCAGGTCTATAGATTACATAAATATCAATTTCTGATTGTGAAATTTGTATATTATATTGTACTATATAAAAGCATAAGATGTTACCATTGGAGAAAACTTGGGAAAGGATATATGAGATCTCTCTGTATTATTTCAAACAACTGCATAGGAATCATTTTGAATTATATCAAAATTAAAAAATTTAAAAAGTAAAAATATGTATCTCTCTCTATATATAAATATATATCTGTATGTACACACACACACACACACACACACACACATAAAATGAAAGCCTATTTCCACATTCACCCTAAGAAAGTAGAGCATTATTTGTACCTTTGATGGTTCTGCATCCCCCTCCCGGATGCCAGTTTCTCTTCCCTACTCCCAACTCTCCAAGAGGAAACACTCTTCTGAATCTTCTGTTTTTAATTCTCTTGCCTTTTTTTTTTTTTTTTTTTTTACAATTTTAGCACCTGTATATACAAGAAAAATAATACCAGTATTGCTTGTAATAAGAAAAAACTGGACATAACCTATCAAAAAGAAAATAATAAGTGGTAGTCAATTCATGCAAAGGAAAACTAGACATGAATGAAATAAACTAGAGTTATATGAATCAACAAGGATGAATCTCAAAAATATAATTTAGGGCAAGAAAACAGGCAGCAGAAACACATTCATTATGATGCCATTCATATAAAGTACAAAACCTATGTGCAGCCAAACGATAGTGTTTAGGATAAGATATTGGTATTTTACTTTGGAAACTGAATTATCAAAACCCTGAGGCTTTGGGGGAATATGGGAGAATTAGATCAATTGTCTACAGGATCATCACGGCATTGTCATACAAATGGCCTTTAGAATTTTTCTTCTGATGACCCTAGTTTCCTTTTTAGAATTGGCTTCCCTTCTCTGGAGAATAATTTGAAGTGGAAATGGTGTAATTTCCCCTTTTTCTGATAAGTCATTTGAAAGCTGGTGCTGGTTGCCACTTGAAATTTTCTTCCAGAATCATAAAAGATCATCCAAGGTTCATCTCACTGGAAGGCTTGAATAGCATCTCATTATTTTGGAGAGGAACTATGAATCTAGGCAACACATCATATGGATTCCATAAATGCTAAATTGCAGTTATCACACTAGCAAAGGCTAGCTAGTGCAGACGCTGATGTGCATTGGTACATTTTTTTAAAATTGTGGTTGGTTTTTCTTCTTCAGTATTGGTCTTTTTCTTTCCTCTGAGGACATACGTTTCTGGGGCTATGGCTACCCTAATGGTTAATGATGTAACAGTAATACTAAAAGAGCACTCATTACTTGCCAGGCTCTATTCTAAAGACTTTAGATGTATTGACTCACTTAATCCTCACAACAACCCTGCGGACAAACTGAGGCATGAGAAGTTAGAGAACTTGCTCAAGATCACAAAGCCAGCTAGGGTCAGAGACAGGATTTAATCCCAGGTAGTCAGTCTATGCTCACAGCAATTATAGTTAACTATTTCTACCATTTCTACAAAGCTAAAGACATATTACTTTGTTAAATGTGTAGACATTTTAAAAGAGATAATGGAAAAGGTCAGCCTAAATGGTGAAAAATATGAAATATATTTTTAAAGGCACACAGCTTTATAATTCTTCAGCTCATTAAGATCAATTTTTAGGTAGTATTTATACTTGTGGAGATAAAACAGAAAGAGTTGCTAATTAAGGCTGTTTTCTTATAATCTGACTATATGTTAGACTTGAGGCTTCCCCAGGCAGAAAAAATCATTAAAAAAATCAATTCTGAAAAAGCTTAGGAAAAAATCTTCAATAAATTTGTCTGAGAAGAAGCAAAGGCAGTCAGGACTCTCTATTTTTAATAAGTGCCCCCCACCCCCAGTTAATGCTTATGCTCAGTCAGAGCTAATAACAGTGCACCTGTTAACTGTCCTTCTCAAAGAAAGATCTTTGAATTGCCAGAATCTTAGTCATCTAAGGTGCTTGTTAAAAAATACAGTCCTGGGCCTCCTGAGTCAGAATCTCTTAAGGACACCCATGTTCAAGTATCATTCTTTTAAAATAGGCTCCATCTTCAAATGAGAAGATGTGGTGAGAAACAGTTTCTACCTGTGGGCAGGGGGTGTATGGTAATAGTAATAAAGATATTTTCTTAATTCCAGCTAAGGTTGATTATCTTTCTATATGTTTACGGCCCTTATAAATTTTTCACCTGTGAAATGCCTGCTATTTCCTCAGATCAGTTTCTATTAGCTTACTTGTCTTTTTCACATTAACTGACAGATGTTATACTCTATTCATTCAGCATCTGGTAAATATTTATTGAGCATGTACTATTATGGTGCCAGAGACAGTTCCAGGTGCTGGAAATACAGCAGTAAAAACGAAAAGGCGAGGTTGCTGCTCTCATGAATGTCTATTCCATTGGTGTACGGGGAATAGAAAATAAAGTACAAGCTAAATATGATAATATTAGATTTCTGTAAGTAGTATAAGGAAAATTATCTCAACATAATGAGATAAAAAGTAACTAGCACAAGAGGGGATAGTTGGTGTGCTGAAGCCAGCTTGTACTAACTCACAAGACTTGATTAAGTTTTCAGAAATTTTGCAAGCTGGTTGTTAAACACAGCCATTACTAAAATTTAAATTATTAAAATAAATAAAACAAAGGTAATAAAAGTATTCAAAACATATAGTTTCCTAATTCCTTTACTTCTTTTTGTCTATTGGTCTATTGTTCCTATGTGATGAAATACCATATACAGGGTATAGGTATTTCAGTAATACTGTGGGTTTTGTTCCAGACCACTGTGATAAAGCAAGTGTCACAATAAGGCAAATCACACAAATTTCTTGGTCCCTTAGTGCATTTAAAAGTTATGATTATACAATACTGTAGTCTATTAAATGTGCCAGAGCATTATATCTAAAAAAACAATGTGCATACCTTAATTTAAAAATACTTTATTGCTAAAAAATGCTAATGCCATCTGAGCCTTCAGTGAGTTATAATCTTTTTGCTTGTGGAGGGTCTTGCCTTGATGTTGGTGGCTGCTGATGGATCAGGGTAGTGGTTGCTGAAGGTTGGGGTGGCTGTGGCAATTTCTTAAAGTAAGACAAGAATGAAGTTTGTTGCATCAATGAACTCTTCTTTTCACTAAAGATTTCTCTGTAGTATGTGATGCTGTTTGAAAGCATTTCACCTACAGCATAACTTTAAAAATTGGAGTCTATCCTCTCCAACCCTGCTGCTGCTTTATCAATAAGTTTATGTTATATTCTAAATATTTTGTTGTCATTTCAGCAATGTGTACAGCATCTTTACCAGGAGTAGATTCTATCTCAGGAAACCACTTTCTTTGCTCATCCATCAGAAACAACTTCTCATGCATTCAAATTTTATCATAAGATTGCGGCAATTCAGTCACACCTTCAGACCCCACTTCTAATTCTTGTTCTCTTGCTATTTCTGCTACATCTGCAGTTCCTTCTTCTACTAAAGTCTTGAACCCCTCAAGTAATTCATGAGGTGTGGAATCAACTTCTTCCAAGCTCCTGTTCATGTTGATATTTTGACCTCCTCCCATGAATCACAAATGTCCTTAATGGCATCTAGAATGGTGAATCCTTTACAGAAAGTTTTCCATTTACTTTGCCCAGATCCATCAGAGAAATCACAATCTATAGCAGCTAAAGCCTTACAAAATGTATTTCTGAGTAAAATAAGACTTGAAAGATCTATGCACTGCAGAATGGTTATTATGTTAGCAGGCAAGAAAATGGCATTAATCTCCTTGTACATCTTCATCAGAGCTCTTGGGTGACCAGATACATTGTCAATGACCAGTAATATTTTGAAACAAATCTTTTTTTCTGAGCAGTGGATCTCAAGAGTGAGCTTAAAATATTCAGGAAACCACGGTGTAAACAAATGTCCTATCATCTGGGCTTGGTTGTTCCATTTATAAAACACAGACAGAGTAGATTTAACATGATTCATAAGGTCCCTAGGATTTTTGAAATTATAAATGAACACTGGCTTTCACTTAAAGTCACCAACTGCATTAGCCCCTAACAAGAGAGTCAGCCTGTCCTTTGAAGCTTTGAAGTCAGGCATTGACTCCTCTCTCATGCTATGAAAGTCTTAGATCGCATCTTCTTCCAGTAGAAGGCTAGTTTGTCTACACTGAAAATCTATTGTTTAGTGTTTCCACCTTCACCAATAATCTTAGCTAGATTTTCTCGAAAACTTATTGCAGCTTCTCAATTAGCACTTGCTGTTTCACCTTGCACTTTTATGTTATGGAGGTGACCTCTTTCCTTAATCCTCATGAACCAAGCTCTCTTAATTTTAAACTTTTCTTCTGTAGCTTCCTTACCTCTGTCAGCCTTCATAGAATTGAAGAGCGATTAGGCTTTTGTTTAGGGAAATGTTGTGGCTGGTTCGCTCTTCTATTCAGACCACTAAAACTTCTCCATATCAACAGTGAGGCTTTTTTACTTTCTTATCATTTGTGTGTTCACTGAAGTAGCATTTTTAATTTCCTTAAAGAATTTTTCCTTTGCATCCACAACTTAGCTAAATGTCTGACACAGGAGGTCTAGCTTTCAGCCTATCTTGACTTTCAACATGCCTTCCTCACTAAGCTTAATTATTTCTAGCTTTTGATTGAAAGTGAGAGACCTGTAACTCTTCCCTTCACTTGAACACTCAGAGACCATTTCAGTGTTATTAATTGGCCTAATTTCAACATTGTTTTGTCTTGGGGAATAGGGAGGCCCAAAGAGAGGGAGAGAGGTGGGAGAATGGCCAGTTGGTGGAACAGTCAGAACACACACAACATTTCTCTGGAACACCACAAGGTGTGTGGTGCTCCAGAACAATTAAAATAGTAACATCAAAGATCACTGATCACAGATCCTCATGATAGATATAATAATACGAGTTTGAAAGTTTGAAATGTTGTGAGAATTACAGAAATGTGACACATGGACACACAGTGAGCACACAGTGTAGAAAAAATAGCACTGATAGAATTGCTCCACACAGGGTTGCCACAAACCTTCAATTTGTAAAAAATGCAGTATCTGAGAAGTGCAATATAGAGAAGTGCAATAAAACAAGGTATACCTGTAACATTGGGCTACGCTGTATTTCTTCCCAACTCTACCTTGAGTGATGTCATGTTGGTAGCTTGAAGTAGACCATGGTGGGAGTATCAACACCACAGAAATTGGCAAATGCTACACATTGGGGTTTGATCTATTGCTTTGTTGATTTTCCAAACCTATGAAAGTTATGGAGAAAATATTAACGAAAATTAAGTTTAAAAGTGTGTCTTATTGGTAGCTGTTACATAGTGACTACCACAAAAAGTTGAGAAAATGTTCTTTCAGTCTTAAAAAATCTATTTTACAATGCAGTATTTTCTATAGACTAGACTAGATCATCAGTATTTTTTTCCATAGTCCCAAACACAAACTCCTCCGAGTTCAGTCTTCCCTGGGTTATTTTGTAACAAAAACAAAACACCTGATGGAAACTGTTGGTCAGCTATGAACTGGCCTCCTATCCATTTGGCTCTGCTGTACCTCCCTTGGCTAAGGCTTCAATCCCATTAAAACCTAACGGGCTGTGTCTGACAGAGCTCAGTGGTGACATCATCAACAATGGCCTGGATTGTTTCCCGTGCCTGCTGTCAGTTAAATTTCCTCCAGATTGGAGACACTACCAATCATACCAAGTGCCTCCTGGAGACATGTTTTGATGGAACAAGCCTAAAACTATCCCATAAGAATATTGTGTTATGTCTTGGCCAACTATGTTGATTTGCCACGTGGCTTCCACTCACATTCTACTATCAATTTTTTCCAATTGTTCTCAATCACATCTTTCAGCAAAAAAAAAAAAAAAATATATGTATATAAATCTCTCTGCCTAGGACTGTGCTATAAAATGGGAACTAATTAAAGACACTGAAACCAAGGTCTCTATTTTCTGGATTATTCAGATTGAGTTGTGACACTTTGTGGTTTGAATGGCAAGACTGAACAGAATGTAGTAGAACTTCTTTTCAGAAAATAGTGTCCTTATGAACTAAATCAATTGGGTATAGTATAAGTAAGGACTTGACCAAAGTCAGGGTTTTAGTCTGGACTTGCATCCACTCACAGGACGTAAGTGTATAGGAAGGGTGTTCCAGGGAGAGGACAAAGGTGACATGAGCACAGAGATCATGGCATGGGGCTCCACTGTGCATCTCTGCACGTGCTGGGGGCAGGGGTGAGAGAAAAGGAAAACAGGAATGGTTCAGGCTATCTTCTCTTTTTCTTTGACCGCCCCCATCCTGTCTTTACTTTTCATCTTGCCTTTCTGTTTCCTCAGGGCATCAACCAGGGATTTATTAATGGAATATACCTTTCAGAAGCAATGAAAAGAAAACAAGTTTCCCTGAAGTGTAGAGATTCATTTTCTTTCATTTCATTTCACCTCTAGTGCAAAGAGCCTAGAATTTGGAAACAGATTCTAGCCCATGCCCATCCACTTCTGGGCTGTGTGACCTTGTGGGTGTTTTTGAACCTCTTGGACTCTCATTTAAGTCATCTGTAAATAGAGATTAATATTTTCCTTGGACAGCAGGAAGGATTAAATGAATTCATGTTATAAATATGTTCAATAGACTGTGTTCAAAAGTTGCTACAAATGCCAACTTTTCTATCTGTCTTGTCAGATTTATTTAAAAAATTATTGCTAGAGGCCATGCTACACCTGCAACCTCTCTGTTTAGCTTTGTCCTTCCAAGTTTTACTTATCTCTGTTTCTTTGGCAGAAAATCTGTCACCTATATGATAGATGATCATATGATGCTTGATAAATAAATGAATGAATGGAACAAGGACCATCCTGCAATCTTGTTTCCATGGAGAAGATCTGAAAGGAGGTTGTGTGTTGCTGTGCCTTCTTATTGGTCCCAGTTACTCTTCAGTCTTTTTCTTTTTTTCTTAACTGTAAGATCACGGCAGGCCTCTGATAAGCATTCCTGCTATAATGTTGCAAGAATGATTTCCAGGACACTGGCTGAGAGAAAATAACAGAACTTGACTTTGAGTTCCATGAACAGAAAAGCTCTGAATACATTCTAACAGTATCTTATGACATTATTTCTCCCATTGTATGCTGTTTCCTGTATCCTTGCTGATATGTATTGATTGAAAGTGTCTAAAAAGAGTAGTGAGAAGAGAAAAATGAAATCATCCTAGGATATGTCTCTTACAAAACATGAGACAGAGTAGTGGGAGGGGAGGAAGGTAATCAGATATGGTATAAGGCAATTTGAACAGAGACAATAAGGGAGAACAAAAAGAAAAAGAATATTACAATTGTGGAGATAAAGGAGAAACATGTGGAAAATTTTCCTTTATCAATTCTTAGAACCTCGGGTCCCTGAGGGTGGCTCTGAATTATTTTTTCCTGAAAATTAAGAGGAAACCTAGTCTTATTCTTGGCAAGAAGACTAGATAGAATTGTTAGGGTTGTGTGGGACTGCATGTTCAAATGATGCAACCACCAGCAGTGGCAGTCTCCTCTGAATCTTTGCCTAACAGGCATCTAAACTGCACTTGATTGTCTCCACTATGTACAGCAAAAGCCCATTTCTTTTCTTCCCTATACTGAACTGAAATCTGTTTCTCTGTCATTTCTACTTGCTGACCTCCTATGCAAGCTCCACTGCTTACTATTGGGTGACCTTGGGAAAGTTAAGCAATCAAAATCACTTCTTCACCTGTAAGGTTGGTACAGTAGTATCTAGTTCATACAGTTGTGGTAATAAATAAATAAAAACAATCCATTTAAAACAGTAAGCATTTCCAGATCTTTCCATGTTTTTTCTTCTGTGGATTACCATTTTCTCACCCATCGGAAGGTCTTTTGATTGGATCTATCATCCTTCAGAATTCTTCCTGGTTCTCAGATTTCATCAAATTATGTGGTGAACATCCTCCCTGATCTAATCTTTATATCATCTACACATAGAACTCACAGAGTTTCAATAATGCAAAACAATATAGCTGACCTGATCTATGGATTCAGGTTCCCTGTTGTTAAGTTAAAGGTCTGAGTCCTGCTTGCCCTCTGCCATCCAGATCCAAAAATCAACTGAAGCTCTAAGATCATTTAGATAAGCTGACAATCATTCCAGAGAATCATGTACAATGAGATTTAGCTGCATAAAAGCCTAAGTTCATTTTGTCTTGTTATTTTATTTATACTTTTAATCTCATTTTCTGTTATACTTAGAAAAGCAATACATGATTATGGTAGAAAAAGCAATACATGATTATGGTAGAAAAAGGAGAAAATAAAGGAACAAAATGTCCAACTTATACAAAATAGTCACATATAATTGTTTTAGAAATTTTGCTTCTTCCTCTCTAAAATTTTTCCATTTAATATACAAATAGAAAATATATGTGCTTTAAAAATTGAGATTATGTTAAGCAAACTGATTAATAAATCATGTTTCCCTCTACCATATATTTTGAAAGTCCTTTGAAGTTCAATGTATATACTTCATAATTTTTAACATCTGGATAATGTTCCAATAGTTATTTACTCTGTTGTCTATTGTTGGGTGATTATGATTCTAATTCTCTGATTTTATACACAGTATTACAGGTCTATTAATTTTAGGTATATTAATTTCTACTGACTAATTGACACCAAGAAAGGATGTATGCAACAGAGCATATAAATGTGCTTATTCCTCATACAATCTATGATTCTGTATTATTAAATAAAAAGAACTTAGAACCAAGCCGAGTTCAATAAATGTTAGCTATCATGGTCACTGTCATTATTATTCTATTACTGTTGTTTTCTTGATGTTGTCATCATTTTCTATCTCTTCCCAGTGAATAGACTGTGATTTAATTAAAATGGATTATTTGCTTTTTCCTAAATGTATTCCACACATCAAATCCTGTATCTTGTACCTGGTGTTCATTCTGATTAGAATGTCTTTCTCTTTCTCCCTCACCTATCAATATCCTACCTGTCCTTCAAGGTCTGTGTTATATAAATGTCCTTCATTAACTTTACTTTTTTTCCTGAAGCCTTCAACTGCATGATTTTCATCTTTTGAATCCCTGATCACATTTGAGACCTCTCTTTTTGAATTATAGTCATCCATATTTTTGGTTTAGGATGTAACTATTGAGTGTAACTTATTTATATGACTTTGAGGAATGTGTCTTTTTCATAGCTACATCCCCTGTAATGCCTAGCACCCTGACAGAGACATAGTAGGTGTTTTACAAGTGTCAAACAGAAGGAGCCAGATGCTAATGAGGTATGATAGTCTTAAACATCTTTACAAGGAAGCAATTGTTTATGAAAAAGAAACTAATTCATAGGAAAATCATCACAAAGGGAATTTACTATTCCTCTTAGCAGTGTATGTTGCCCTTACAGACTTTCAGCACGGCAGAGGCACAATTAATAACTGTATTGTAGGAGGCTCTTTTGGAAATGTATATCCCAGGAGACAGATTTATGCATCACTGACTTCTCCAGGGCCCACAAATCTGACTACCCTTCTACTTTTTGTTGGTCATGAACATTTGCATAGGATGATCAGACATGGTTTGCCACATAGAAGTCAACAAAAATGGCTTTTGATGACAGTGAAAATCACTTGATTGGTATAGGCATATTGAATCTATAAGGTGATTTCACAGAAGATATTGCATACTTTCAAATGCCAACTGAATAGGCTAGAAACTCTGTGGCTAGAAAAAAGAAAAGATTAGCAAGGTTTTCCATTTCTTCTGGTATGTCAGATAGCACTGAGCAAAGTGCTGTTAGTGGGTTCCCAGTAAATAAGGCTGTCCACCCACCAGGACCCAGAGACCACAGAGCCCAGTGACATCTCAAAAACCACTATGGTTATACTGATTTAAGCACTCATCCTGACCCCTAGGTCTGTGCTCATTTTGCATCCTCCAGCTGAGACAAAAGCTTAAAAGTATGACTAAGGAGTTGTCAGACAACTTCAATATCTAATGACTTATAGTCATTCTTGATAGCCAGAGATTGGAATCATGACTAATCCAGCCCGAAGATATGCTTTTTCAGGTTAATCTCCCAGGCCACACTTGTTTTTGTAGTTGTAGCTGACACACTGGGATTTGTGAAAAGTCTGAAAGGAACTTAAGGGATTTATGGATAGAAGCTTGGACCTAGATAGCACCTAAATTCTAGTTCAGTCCTGTTGTTTGATGATTTGGATTTTCAGGCAGTCCCACTAGGATCTGTCTTGGCTTGAGGGATTGCCATAGAATCAATACTTCGTACTGCGGTGTTTCAGGCTAAAGTCTGTACCGTGTGACTAGACAGAGGCTCAGGGTGTTTATTCAGCCCCAGGGAAGAGAGGGAGATATGGAGGACAGAGGTGTGATTTGTAGAGCCAGGAAGCCTTGTGGCCCCAGAAGTATTAAACAAACCTTTGTTTATCTCATAGTAAGATGTTTTCTCTGTGGATTATGTAATTATGAGGGAATGAATGAAATGCCCACCGTAATATGCCTTCTGTTTCTGCACAGTTTAGGTAGGTCCACTTTAAGGAAATCTAATTATTTCTGATGGTAGGGGATGAGTACATAGTTTTCTTTGTAGTTTACCTTGTACCTTTTGCCATATCTTAAATGTTGCATAACACATTTTTAATAGGAAGGAAAAAAGAAGGATATATGACTTTATATATTTGGTTAATAAACGGTTGATTAGTGATGCTACCATGTTTTTCCTTTACACATAAGTTCCATTTCTGGTAATGTGGAACTGGCAGGGGATGAGTAGGGAAAGTAAGGCTGGGGAGGAGTCATGGTACCTTTCACATTCATGAAGGACCTGAATTTAGTTATTTGAGATTATGTGCAAATGAGGTTATCATATAGGTACAGTGGCAATGTTGAAAGGAAGGCTCATCTTTCAATTTTGTAGTAGTGTCTCATCACTGGACCACCCTGACTGAAGTACACTGTGAATTGTTTTTGTAAAAAAATATGTATATTCATATGAACATCATTATTGTTTAAAATCATGTATTGGTATCTCTTGTACTCTTACATACAAAGAGCTGCCAAACACTGGAGGGACCTGTTGATGGTCTGCTTCAGTGCAAAGAAAGACGGCAAACTCTGAGTTCAAAAAAGAAAGTTTTTGTCTCCGATTCACAGCAAATGGGCCTTTAAAGTCAGTTCTTAGAGCCTTCCTGTCTTTTCTAAATATCAAATGCAGGCAGGGCATGGTGGCTCATACCTGTAATCCCAGAAATTTGGGAAGCCAAAGTGGGAGGATCACTTGAGGCCAGAAGTTCGAGACCAGCCTAGGCAACATAGCGAAACCTCTCTACAGAAGATTTGAAAATTAGCTGAGCACAGTGATGTGTACCTGTAGTCCCAGCTACTTGGGAGGCTGAAGCAGGGGGATCGATTGAGCCCAAGAATTTGGAGATGCAGTGAGCTATGATTGTGTCACTGCATTCCAGCCTGGGTGACAGAGAGAGATCCTGTCTCCAAAAGAAGAAAAAAAAAGTGACTGTGATGAATTGGGACTCCTTGAAGCCTTTAAGCATCATTTGTATATTTTATCAGACTGATATGCTGCTGGCAGTGCTAAGAGGCCAGCCCCTGTATATTTTAATGTTGGCTAAAGTTGATTGAGCCTTTCCTTTATTGGTAAGCTCTTTGCCTATATTATTAATATCTTGATTAATCTTCACCAATAGTTCTATATGATAGACACTATGATTATATCCATTTTACTGATGAGGACATTGAGGCGTAAGATGGTTAAGTAACTCCTCCAGGGTTCTACTAGTGTTAGTTTCCTCAGCTGGGTGTTTGTACTAAGGACTGTCTAATTTCACAGCCTAAGTGTTTAAACTATATGTCAGGCTATACTCATTGTGGGCAATCAGAAAGCTCTTACTGATTAATTTCTTGACTGTGGCATAGGGAGAGAGGGTTCCAGCCAGGCCCAAGTACAGTCAGGGATTTCTACAACCCCCTGTGTATTTCAGCATTACCTGCTTTCATAAAGTCTCATCCACATTAAACTAGAAGCTAATGATCATTTACTGATTAGATTCTTAAGCTGTTTACCAGAAATCCAACCTTTTTATAAACATTTGGCCAGAAGTAAGAATGGAGAATGGAAGTTCTGACTGTGCAATCTAGAAAACTATTTTATAATGTTTCTCTTCCTAAGATTTTTCATATATATTTCAATTTAGCAATAAACAGAGAGAGGAAGGGAAGACATTTCAATCATCTGACAAATACTGTTAAAAGAATGAATCCCTTTGGGATATGTAATTCCTAACAAATGTCATCTTTTAAAATTCAAATGTCCTTGGGTGGAATGACTAACAAAGTTAGTTGGTAGGAAGGCAAGTCTAACAGAATGGTTACATATCTGGGCTGTGGACTCTTATAGTTCTGGGTAAAAATTCAGCTACTTCATAAATGTAAGAAGATGAATAAAACAGTTCAAACTAGCCAGTAAGTCAAAGCACTTGCTCTAGTAGTGATTAGATATCTATCATCTGGGTCCATCAAAATCTTCACAAATGCATGTAACAGAAAATTCAATTCCAATTTATTAAATTAAAAAAAAAAGATTGGTTCTGCTTTAGGCATGGTGAGCTTTATAGCTGAAAATTCTTTCAAATGGCTCCAGTGACCTCTCTCCATCTGCTGGCCTCTCTTTGTTCTTTGCTCACTCCATTCTTAGGTGGACTCTCCTAATGGGGTGACAACGTGGCTACAAACAAGTCCAGTCTTATATTCAATTTCAAGTTCAGAAATGGAAAGCCTTATTTCTTAGTTGTTCAAGGTAAATTACTGGGGTTAGCTTTGATTGAACACATTATCTTATCCTGTGTTATGTCCCCATTTCTCAACTAATCACTGGAGTGAAGAGGGTGGGGTGTTCCAGGAGCCGGGTCTGTGCCCCAGGCTCCCTGTAAAATCACATCATGCCAGAACAGAGGAAAGTGATTTCCCACAGACAATTGGAATACTTTTACTAAAGACGGGGGTTGATGAATTGTAGTCAGGCAAAAACAACAGAATTCTATACATACACCTTTTCTTTGAAAAGATCTATGCACTACTAAATACAATTAAGGCACATTCTCTCCCTGGGGAAGAATATACATTCTTCCAAAAGGGAGGCTTGCCAGCCACCTGGTGGATGGGTCTGCAGCTTTCTGAGCTGTTCTGGTCTCTGCTCTAGCTGCTGATTTGAAAAGTCTCCTCTTGCATAACAATTACACCTGGCACACTCACTTGGGAGCACAGGGGAGAATTTTCTTCATCCTTTCTTAAAGATGCAATTGTTTCTGACAGCCAGTGTCATCTGCGGTGACAGATGTCACTTTTGACTCTCATTCACAGCAGACAGCTGAGCTCAAGGAGACTGCTAGGCTTTGATGATGGCTTTAACTCTTACCTAGAAAACCCAAAGTACAGAGATGTTTGGGTTTGTAGGATTTCCCTGGTAATATATGTAGTAGGGTGAGGGCTGGCTCTTTCTGCAGCAGAACAAAATTCATGTACTTTCCCTGTCACCAGCCACCACCATGTTCTCTTCAAATTATTCATTCAAAAACACTGCAATGTAAATAGCAAGGGGGCAGACATTGGGTCTTGCTTTTTGCTTTGCCCTTTGTGACTAGCACAGTGCTATCATAGAAGCTAAATACATCGTAGAAGTTGACTAAATATTTGTTGAATGATTGAGTGAATGAATGAATATGGGGATTTTAAATGACATTCAGCACTCACATGATTATATTGTGTATGAGTGTGCCTGTGTGTCTGCATATGTGTGTGTGTATGTGTAGTATAACTGGGGTCTGTCATTTTTATCTATTGATCTTATAGGAAGTTGAGGCACAGTGGTTAGGGGATTTGTGTAAGTCCCAATAGGCAATTATTGACATGACGGAAATGCAGATGTTTGAGCACTATTTTTGAAATCTCTTACGGAAACTACTCAACTCTCTCAAATATCTCTCCTTTTTATAGTATTTTTCAAATCATTTATATCTTAGTTCATTCAATATATACTCATTACATAATCACTGTTTTCCAGATGTGTTTCCATTCTCATTTTAATTTTGAACCTCACAACAAGGTAGGTCTCATTCCTACATACATGTGGTGAAGGCTCGGTGGGTGATGTGACTTGGACATAACCAAAAACGGCAAATGGCAGCACAAGAATCACATTGAGTTCCTCCGATGCCAAGTCTGATGACTGTCTGCAGTGGGAAATGATGCCTTGCGGAGAATGGGGAAAGGGCTGCTCCCTTGGTTCCTTAACAACTCTTCTGTCTGGTGAACTTCATGACTGACAATGTCCATTTACTGAGCTTTGTTGATGCACAGTTATAAAACAGAAGCCATCAGACCCATTATTTTTCACAATTATGATTGCTGTTGGAACTCAGTCTAGACTTTGCTGTAGATTTCTCATTTATTCTTTTCAGACGTGAGTTAATGAAATGGAATAGAAGACTAAAAGTTCACCATAGGCACAATTCTCTTTAGATCTTGAGATCTCTGAGTTATAATTTTTCAAAGTTTGAAAGATTTTTCAATGAATTAAAAATGGCAGAGACACACTCTTGATTTTGATTAAAAAAATAAGAATAGGAGGACAATGGATTTTGAATACATGGAGGATCAAATTTCTCTGTCTATATTCCTAACTTGGGATTATTTTCTCCTGATGGGTCAACCCTGGGTTGTCTGACTTCTGGACTGAGGTTTTTAAGAAAATGTTTTTCAGTTCTGAGCTCTATCATTATGCTATACAAATTTACTTAAATATGTATGCTTTAGAGTATTTAATCACGGATTATAGAAATAATGCAGATAGTGCTATGAACAAATACTATGATGCCTTGATGACTCCATTTAGTATTTTTTTTCTAATAAATTCAGAAAAGATTCCCATGATATATATTATTTTCCATGTACTTTTGTCATTTTCCAGAGCACATTGGGGTATGGAGAGTTTGAGAAATTTTTTTAAAGGAAACATTTTAGATCTAGAGACATGTCTCTGAGTTCTAATCTTCTCCAATCTACCAGGCTACTGGTTTTGGCTATGCATTTTTGGATACAAAGAATAGAGTTTCAATTAAGACAGTTCAAATAAGGTGAGTGAGTAGCAAAGTATCAGAAGGATTTTTGTGACAGTAATAAATTAGATAGGAAAGAACATGTAACCTCCATGGGTTGGATGCTTTGTTTTGTTTTGCTTCCCATTAAGACAGGGCTTTTGAATCCCCACTGTGTAGAAAACTACCTGTCAATATTAGAATCTCAGCATATATTTAAGTGGATAATAAAAACAATAATATAAATGAAAATAACTACCATTTACTGAGGATTCCCTGTGTGGCAACCACAATGCTAAGACCCTCACATGGATTAGTTTATCTTTATAATAATTCAATGAAGCTATTAATAGTACTATTGTTATCCCATTTTGCAGGTGAGAAAATGGCGCATTAGTGAATTAAAGGACTAGCTCAAGATTACAAAGCTAGTGGTTACAGAAACTGATACAGGAATATAGGACTATAGATGTGAAAGGCAGTGCCTTTTTGCCACGACCAGAATCAAAAACAGCAACTGCTGGAGATAAGCCAAGTCTGGTAAGAAATGGAATTTCAAAGACACTTAGTGTTATCTCGTAGCATATTCCTTTCTCTCTCATAGACGGCATAAATGGTCTTCAATTGTTTTTATTAATTTTCTTCTCTTTTCTCACTCATGACTTGCCTGTTCCTTCCCTCTTCCCTGAATATGTTTTCTATTCAGACTCTGATTTCTGCTACCTTATAGATTCTGCTTCTTCATAACTTGGGGTTACCATAACCTCTTTCATCTTAATTTTATTTCAGAGAACTAAGTCTACCTCATACCCTCATCTTTACAAAAAGATCCATTTAATACTTTCAGTTTCAGTTCCTATTGCCAACTATCTCCTTTCTTCTTCAGTTTTTAAATTCAGATTCTTGAGAGCAAGAATCCAGTTTATCCAGCTCATTTTTTGGGGACAGGTCATGTGGCTGGAAAGCCTGTATATGCGCTGGCTGCCTCTATGTCCAGTGCCTAACCCAGGTCCACTCCACTGCAGTTTGGGCAGGACACTCACTACACTTGGAGTAGGGCTGGTTCAATGCCTCTCTAGAGTTTGGGAGCTGTAGAAATTTCCATTAATTTCCCATAATATTTGTGTGTCTCTAAAACATCATCCATATCAGCTAGGACTCTTTAATTGTATATGATAATATATTATATAAAATATACCGTACAGTTCTTCCCCATATAGCTCATAGAAACTGAGAGCTTATATTTTTACATGTCCAGGTTTAGAAAAAAGAGGAACTATACCTCTGTCTTGTAACACAACACAAGTCCTAGCAATAACCCAGATTGTGTCTCAATGGCTCATATTGGGTATGGACCCACTCTTGATCCCACCACAGTGGTTGGGTGAATGGGGAGGCAAGGAAATGCTCAAATGAGCCAGATTGAATAACTTGCCCTCCATAGAAGCTAGAGATGAGATGAACTCCACACCACATAAACATTTTGTAGTCTAAGCAGGATGAGGAAGATTTTTCAGAATAATGTAATGGGGCTCCCCCCGAAAGAAGAGTAGATAAGTGCAGATTTTTCAACTGCAGCTTGGAACTTCTGTGCTGGGTTTGAGCCTGAAAGGGAGTAGACATTCATGCTTTCCATTCTAGGTCACTAGAATAAAATCAGTAGTTTGGGAGTTAGTCGTGTGACAGCTCCTCAGCTGAAAAGAACCAGTCAGCTGGGTCAGAACCCCAGACTGCTTTAAGAAAGCCCTGTTTTCTCGTCTCCCAAAGCTGGTCGAAAGGCTTCTGCTGCCCATTACAATAATAAACAAGGTTCTTTAGAAGACGAATTTTAGATCTCACAGTGAATGCATAAGGTGTGAGAGGACGCAGATCATCTGGGGGAAATGAATTTTAAAAAGTTCTGGTTTTATTCCTGATTAGGCGTGTGACCTCAGGCAAATTACTTGGTAACTATGGGCATCAGTTTCTTTATTCGAAAGATGACAAAATTGGATTTTTTTATAGTTTCTATTACCCTGCTGAAATTCCCCATCTGTTCACATATCTTGTCCACCATTTATTCTAGATTTTAACCTACTTTTTATCATTACTTAAATTCCATGTGTTATACTGCTAACATTTGGCTTATCTCTGAGTCTCTTTCTATTGATTATTTCTTATTTTGACCACGGGTCACATGTTCTTCTTTCTTCAGTATCTAAAGTTTTCATTGTCTCCTACACACTGTGCACAAAAGATCAGCAGAGACTTAAGTAAGCATTACTTGCCTCCAGAAAACGACATGTTCCTATTCTGTGAAGCTAATAGTGTTGGGAGCTGAGTCAATCTCACCTATATTTAGCTTTGATGAAGCATTAGATTTAGTTTACCTAGAGGATTTTCCCTTCAGCAGGACTCAAGATCTGAGTACTAGTAAGATTTCTGGATCTCTTTCTGTGTTAAAGCCTCTCCTAGCATTTTGAATCTCTAGAGGGTTCTCATGGCTCTCCAGGCTGGTCCATATTGGAGGATCTCTTAGTCCTCCTGCCCTGCCTTCAGCCTTTGGATGACCATTGAAGGTTGGAGGACCGACTTGTTGAAAACCTGAGATTCCTTGTTAGACATTCTCTCAGCTCTCCTGAGCTGCCCCTGTGCATCAGAACAGCACCTTCAAGCACTCAGTGAGAGCTGTAGCAAAGCGTTGGTGAATAGGTATAAAACTTCTCTGTGTTTTGAGGCTTCTTAAGATTCTAATCTCTCATGCCAGCTTGCATATGGTCATTAAAAGTTTGTGAAAAGTTTGGCTAGTTTATCCTCACCCATGTGTTAACAGATTCTTCTCCCTCCCACGGTTTCACTGTGATAGAAATAATGGTTTATTCTTCTTTTTTAAGGTCTTACCGCTTTCTGAAATTTATCAATAGCTTTGTTTCCTTGCACCCTCAGCATTCTGTGGCTAATCCAATGTGTTCTTAGGGTGGGAATAATGGTCTTCTAGATCCTAATCAGACATCCTCCCTTCAGGTAATTTTGAATGATAGCTTTTAACTTCTGAAGAAATAGGGAATCTGAATAAACTGTTAAAGACATAGTGGGCATTGTACATCTGTGCAATCAGAACCTGTTTCATAACTCCTTCTTTTGGCTCCTTTTTTAATAGTTGAATAATAGACCCAGTTAATAATATGGCAGCCAATGACAAAAAGCAGTGACGTAGGTGGGATACCAACAGTTGCCTAAGGCAATCCCAGCTGTGCCCCAGCACTGCTAAAGCATATCAGGAGCATATTTGTTGTTGCTGTTGTTGTTTTACTGCTTTATTTTTGTTGTGATTGTTATTTTCTTAAAAAAGTACTATATTGTTTGAGGAAAAAAATATTTTCCTCAAATGATGATGTTAAGGTGCTTACTTTTGCTTTTGCCAAATGCATAGGAGGAATGTCAAAGCTACATTCTATGGAGAAGAGGTAATTTTGACCAGATATCAAGCAGTTAGGTCACAAGTGGAAATAGCATCTCTGCTGGGTTTCTACACTAGGGGTATAGCTATTTTGGATCTGCTGCAGCAATGATGCATAAGGAAGAGACAAAAAACATTTTATTTTCCAGAGAAGTGGAGGACAGAGCCTTGATTAGGATCTCAGTCTTTTAGTGAAGCACTGACTGCCTTTTGCTTACTCAAGAGTTCACGGTCCTCAGTGTCCTAGGTCCAATCTAAGTCCTTAACATTCATTCCTTATTAACTAAATCACCCACTTCACACAGGCATAAAGAGATTTTACTTATTTTCAATAAGTCTAGGCTTCCAAGCCCTTTCTCACATCTCTCGATGTTGGCCTTTTGTAGTATGAACACTTCGGTCCCCAGAAAATCTATTAAATCATCTACAAGGACAAATGAATGACATTAAGTGCAAGGTGAGTTTGCAGCCAAATTGATTATTTCCTCAGCTGATATGAGTGGAAATCTACTGAGTCTCTACTGCACTTGTGAAAAAGAGATCATGTTTGACAAATGTGGCTGGATATTTTTATACATTTCCTCTATTGCCTGATAAGTAGGAGTGAGGGAGATGGAATTTATCTGAATATTTGTAAAGTGCATGACACTGAACCCATAGGTGGGATGATTTATGAAACTAGTAATGCTTCCTTTCCTGGGGGAGTAGAAGTCATCTGGCTCAGTACTGAGGAATATAGGCTTTGGAGTCACACTTGGGTTTGCGTACTGACTGTACCATTTATTTGGGCAAATTTCTATATGCCAATTTCCTCAGGGTAATAGAGGCATCTATTATTTACCTCTTGTTATTCTTTTTATTATACACGATGGTATTTGTGCAGAATTTTGCACAGTGCCTGACACACAGTTGGTTCTTACTAAGTGGTAATCATTGTAATAGATGGAAATTAGAAGGCTTCAAGAAAACTCAATAGCAAGTATAGCAATAACTCTCAGGGACTTCTTTAGTTGTTCTAGTGTACTCATTTTATTCTAGCCTGGAGGTCTGGTTGGATATTTTCTGCCAGTACAATTGACTAGCAGAGAATCCGTTGCTCAAAATCTGTTCAACTTTGTAATGCGTGAAAAGATTTAGCAGGAGTGTCTTGTTTGTTATTCTATTTAGGGTCTGCACAGCTCAATATTCAATGGAGTTTGTACCCTAGTAGGAAAAGAGAAAGAGAGAAATTCAGCTCCAAACTTCCCTAAATATTGGGGTGAGACCATCTGGAATTCAAAATGTTACTGTGGATAACTGAGAGCTGAATGTCTGAAGGTGTAGAAAATGGAAGACTAAGGTGGAGGCATGTTATTTCTTGGGCTCTCCACACCAAGATCTCAGCTACCAAGTGTGATATTTATGCCCATACTCGGGTAAGAATGTTGTCAGGATTAGCAACAGATCCTACAAAATTATGCCAAACAGAGCACAAAATAACATTTATTTGTCTTGTCCCTGGTTCTTTAGCTATTTCCTTACCCACTTCCCATTTCCAGAAGGGGAAACAAGAGGCAGAAAAGTATAGTGGTTAAGATAAGACAAGAGGTTGGGGTCAGATAGTCTGGGTTCGGATCCCTGCTTTGCCTCTTTGCAGATGCTAAACCTCAGCTTCTCCAGCTGAAAAGCTGGAGTTACAATGCTTAGGACACTGGGTTTTTGTGAGTTAAAAGATAAGGTATGTAAAACATCGTGTTCAATAAAGCTTAGCTCTTCCTCTTAAGTCAGAGAAGAAAGCTTAACCTTATACATTCTCCCTCTTAAGGCTGAAGATACATGAAGAACCAGATGTCGGGGGAGGTGATTCTGGGCCATAAACCACATTTTTAAAGGAGACTCCATTCATTTTACTACTTTCAACCGTATACTCATAGTGGCTGTCACTTGAGGTCTGCAGAGGAGAAGTAGAAACAGAGATGAGGTAGCATTTCATAATATCTTTCTTTCCTGAACTCAGGCTGAGCGCATAGTTGTGAGTAAGAGCTTCAAAATCTGCAAGATGTCATCAGTGTCAGTGCCAGGAATAAAACAGTGCCAAACCACCAATGACTGCCCTGGCTTAGCCAAGCATTGATCAGTCAAGGTTCAAGCTTTGAGATGTATGCTGGGAGCTGCTCTAGGATAAGAGAGTCACTGGCTGTAGAGGCTGCAAGCCAGCAACAGTGTGCCCATCCTTCCATCAGGGGGGCCAAGAAGGCGAATAGGGACCAATGGACTATTTGCAGCAAATATCCACACTCAAGACATCTCTCTCTGTGAATCCTTTTGTGGTTCTCCACAGTTTCTACCCAAATGCAGAATGATAATATCAATTTCAACAGAGAAATTTTGCAAATACTGACTCTGCTATGCCAATTATATAAAAAGTTAGATGCTCAGAACAATAGAGTGGAATCCTAACACTGTGTCTCATTTATCTTTGTAGTCCCCTGGGCTTAGCATAAAACTTAAAATAATAATTCTTTTAAAAAAATATTTGTTCACCATCTCATGCACACTCCCTTATTTGTTCATGTACAGAGACCATCTATCCAATCCCATTCATCATGCCCATTATGCAGATAAGAATATTGAGGCTCTGAGAGGGGAAAGAACTTGCTCAGGATCACATCCCTACTCAGTAATGGAGCAAGACTAGAGTTATTTGATTGCAAGCAACAGCTATCCATTGTAGTAACTTAAACAACAGGCAGATAAACTGACAGACAGATAAGTAAGAAAGATACTGAACAACTTGTGGAATTGAAGGAAGAGCTGAAAACCCAGGTGTTAGATAAGACAGGAAAAGACAGAAATAAACATGCTCCGTGGTCTCGGTGGTAGGAACTGATGAGTAGTCTCTCCAGGATTCTGCCCTCAGACCTTTAAGCCTCAGCCACTTCATGCATGTGACTGCCCAAGATACAAATTCCTGGAGGGGGAATCTGATTGTCACTGAGTCAAATCTTGGGTCCTCCACCTAACCTGTGGTCAGGGACTCTGGACTCCATGATTGACATTCCTCTAGAATACATGAGGTCAGAGTCAGGGTCAAACCCCCAAAGGATGCTGAGAAAACAGAAAGACAAACAAAAATATGTATGAAACAAGTGTATACTGTATGTTTAAAACAAGACAAAACTTTTTTCCAAAGGCAAAGAATTAACTTTAAAATATATAATTTTTAACTTTCTAGAAAGTTCAGAAACAGGCACCTGCTTGATCTGGGATGGTTTCTTTAGTGTAGCTTCAGACTGATGGATAATGATCAAAGCCCTTGGAACCGCCTCCAGCTTTTTTTCCTGAGACATGGCCCTGTTTCTGGGTTGCAAGTAAGAAACTTGCTGTCCCAGGTCTTAACCTGTACCTAGAGAGTGACTGAGACATGATGAAGAAAGTACCCAGTGTAGAGTATCTTAGCCCTTGCTGAGCATTTAAATCACTTGGAAAATCTTATTTGCAGGATTTTTAAAACCATATTAGTCATATTTTGTACAGAGCAAGGATTACCCTGAAGCAAAACTATGACCCAGGGAGAAAGCATAGCCTGAGGATAAGGAGAACTGGGTTTGGGTCCCTTCTCTGTCATTTGCTAGTTTGGACAAGGTTGCTTCACCTTCCTTTACCTCAGTGTGTCAGTCTACATAACTGATGAGGATGTCAAATTAGACACTTTATAACAAAATAGTATAAGCAAATGTGAAAATGAGTAAATGTTTTAAAACTTGATAAAACTAAACTCTACTCCATGGTTGAGCCTTACTTTGATTCTTTTAAACACAACTTCAGGACATATAGAAACAGATAAGATAGATACCAATCGAACATTTTTAAAAAATATTTTAATTGCATCTTTGTTCTGTCTCTAAAATAATGGAAATCATCATTGACATATTATGGCCACTGCCTTCTGCCCTCTGATGAAGGTGTGATTGTTTTGAATGCCTGAGCAGTCACTACTGCTTCCTCGAGCTATGAGTCACTTGGACAAACTGGTGGGCACAGCGGGTTAACAGGACACTCAACCTCTTCTTTACAATTATCTCAAGAGCAGAAATTTTAGGCAATGTTGGCATTCAATCATGACTCTTGGATCTCATTTGAGGCACTTGGAAAAGTTCCCCTCTTAATAAAAACATTAATGAGCAACTAAGCATAATTTCTGAACAAAGAGAACACTTTTAGAGGGATTTTGCAAATATTGCACACATTTTTTTTTCTTTTTTATGTATAATTTAATTTCTTTGGTGGGGACCACAGAGTTTAATAGTCACATTTTATTTCTACCCTTGGAAGGGAAAGAGAAATTACATTGGATATCAGCAGATCTTGAATAATCCAGGCACTCTTTTGAATTCTAAGATAGAGTCTTAATCGTTGTTCTCAGGGAGCTCACAGGTGGTGGGGAATGGTGAGAGGGTGCTCCCCATTATCCCTTCCATGCATGATACAGAGATGCCATCAATATCTATCTGTCAGGTTAGCTAAAAACCATCTTCTGCATAAGCAAGCCCAGCTAGATGTTCAAGTGCTCTGGTTGGTTGGCTATCAATCACAGTAGGGAGGGGGTGAAGCAGACATAGGAGATAGATTAATGGGGAATACTTGTTACTTTTCTATATAACCTGCAACTTAAAGAAAAAATTTTTTCCGGTACTAGTATTAATAAAATAAATTCATGGAAAGATAGCCTAATGATCAGACTTATCTGCCACTTTGATATTATTAGATTCCAGGGAGTAAATGTGTCTCATGATTATACAGAGGGAGTTATGGGCTTTTTCTCTGTGAACCCTAAGACCATCTTATCTCCATCTTCATTCCTCCAGGTGGTTAAGTTGAATGTGTAAATATTCCCCCTACTGTGATTATTAGTGCAGCTGGCCAAAGATGCTCTATTTTAAAGATGCTGATGCAAGAAGATAGGAACATCAGGAGCTCTGCCTGGGGTAGGACTGGCCTGGCTGCCAGGGTCCTGATTCAAATAGGAGTAGCAATGGGACTTTTGCTGAGACTATGTTGAAGCTGTAGTTTGTCTTAGTCAGGTTTGTTTTTTGTTAAAATTAACACGTGTCTCCTTAAATGAGCTGAAGTATTAAGGGGGCTATTGTATAAGAATACAGGGGCATTTAATGGAACTGAGGGATGTTAATTATAGTCTGACCTCTGAAGAGACTGGGTTGAAAAATTGAGTGTCTACTCTCTGCCTCCCTTTCTCTCTCTGAGGCCATATGGTCTCTCGTTTCCCTTTTTTTCTGTGCCTTAGCTTCATTCTTCTCCTTTTTGACACTCCTGCTGAATCTCCATCTTTGCCCATATGGCAGAAGACAGCTGCCCCTGGCTTCCTCATTCACATGCCCTTGACATTCACATGTCAAGCAGTGAGTGAAGACTGAAACTCTCATATCCTTGTCTTCTAGTTCCTAGGAAAGAGTCTCTGATCAGCCCAGTTGGGCTCATTTTATCCACCTATGGTTCAATCACGGATTTTTGTAAAGACCCGAAAGCCCACATGTGGACTCCAAGAAAAAAGAATCCTATACTAAGCATGGTGGTGAGCCTTTCACCTTCATTATCTGTCTGAAATTCACAGAGACCCTGAGGTCAGTACTAGGATCTCATTTTGTACATAACAAAACAGAGTCTCAGAGCAGCTAAGTAATTTGCCCAAGACCATACACTTGTAAATGGTAGCAGTGGAATTTAAACCCAGCTCTTCTTACCTTCAAAGCCACATGCTTTTTACCACTACTCTCTCTTGCTTTAAAACAGGGCATCTTAAACTTCAGCCAGCATCAGCATCACCCTTGGTGCTCATTAAATCCCAGATTTCTGGCCCCTATGCCCAGAGATACTGATTCCGTAGGTCTGAGGATGGGGCTGGAGAATTTGCATTTCTAGGAAGCTCTCCTGTGAAGCCAATGCTGCTGGTCCAAGGACCACACTTTGGGTTGCACTGCACTGAACAATCGAGAAGTTAACCTTCTCATGAATTAAGAAATCCCTCTGAGATGTAGGCATACTCTAGAGATAAGCAGAATAAAAGAAGTTCTTGTGTGTTCGTTTATTTACTTTGTCTAATTCCAATGTTTTCTTATCCATCTTTTAACACATCTTCTGAGAAAAATCTTAGGATACTTACATTTTGAGGGACTCTCGGGAGTGCTGGATACATACACAGTTATTAGAGGCCATCATGGAAGTCTCCTTGCATACTTTTCCCCTGAACCCTCCACTCAAATAAAAAAATCATTCTGATGCATTAAAGAAATAATTCTGAATAACATTGCCTCACTGGGAGATAGCAGAACTCAGTTTCCTGAACTGGGATATACACAAACCTTCTCATCCCATATTTTTAAAAAAAAATTTTTTGCAGTCAGCAGTGAGAAGGAACTAACTACCACATTTAACATCAGGATGAATCTTACACATCAAGCACTGCACGAGAAAAGGCAAACACAAAAAAGCACATACTGCATGCTTCCTTTTAGATAAAATTCTAAAATAGGCCAAACCAATCTATGGGGATAGAAGTCAGGACTGTGGTTGCTATTGGAGCAGGGTAGTGACTGCAGGGCCAGGGTGTGGGGGAATGGGAATGCACTCCCAGGTGCTAGTGATATTCTGTTTTTTGATCTGGCTGCTGGTTGCATGAGTGTGTTCAGTTCACTGAAAGTCATTAGCTTATATACTTAGGAGCTGAGTGCTTTCCTGTAGAGCTGGTATATCCTGCACAAAGATTCAGAGATTTAAAAAAGGTGCTGTGTAGAAAAGCAGTATGTGAAACTATATTGACAGATGTATTACAAATTTGCTAAACTTTGACACCTAGAAAGAATAAACGTGAAAAAAAAACCACTCTAAAATGTTAGCTATGGCTACCTCTAAGTGGTGGAAATGTGGCTGGATTTATTTTTTATACTTTTCTGGATTGTCTTAATTTTCTGCAGTGTACATGTATTTACAAAAATATTTTAACCTATTGAGTTATACTCAGAAGCTTTTCTTAAAAAATTCGATTATATTAAAGTAAAAGTAAATAAGAGGATCCAGTCCCACTAAATTCAGAAACAGAAACCCACAGCCTGCAAATATGTATCTAATACAAATGTCAAAACAAAAAGGTGGCCATGGGAATTGAGGGGACTTGACATTTACTTTACCCTTCATAAATGATATTTCCCAAGGACCACATTCAGCTTCTACTGGTATCTATAAAGCAAGATTCATGAGGGAAAGGGACTTAGTAAGTGAGGAAATGATCGTTTCATGAGGGTTGCAAAACAGGATACAAATGTCCAAGGACTAAGTGATAAAAAGTGATAAATGAAATTTTTGACCAAAGCTCAGAGATGGTAAAAACTCCAGAAAACCCATCTTGATTGTTCTCTAATACTTTTAATATTTGTGACAGTGAAAAAATTGAATACAAATACAGATGTGTCTGTGACCGGAAGTTTTAGAGCATTCTTTCATCATTTTCCCTTGAAGCTCTAGGAAGGTAAAGGTTTTCAAAGAGGTTATACATTTTACGTTAAGCATCTCAACATTTTTGACTAAAGAAACAATTAAAGTTTCTTGAGAGCCAAAGAGGAAAAAAGAATGATGATGTGATCTTCCATTCTGGTCTCTAACTATTTCCTGGAATTTCACTAGGACTGGCAACATCAAACACCCAAACAAGGAAGAGGAGCCATGGGAAAGAGAGGGCAGTGCTAACCTGGCTGTCAGTTGCACACTACTTTGCTGCATTTTGGAATTAGTCTCCCTGGGTCACTATATATGTGACCTTTGGCAAATTATTTAACCTGCCTGAATCTCAGCTTCCTCAGCTATAAAATGTGAGTAATTTTTATTCGTTCCTCATAGGGTTATTGCGAGGATTATAAAAAATGACATGTGTACCAGTTATTAATTCATTGCCTCTCATCTCCAAATTTGCCCTTCAATACCTGCTCTGCAATAATGGATGAGCTTCCTTTAAGTGTTTATCCTTTACTACGACCACAACGTTAAGCTTTCTTAGTAGAGGGCACTGGAAGGACATTGAAGGAGGAAAGGGGTTCTCCTGCTGGTTCCAGAAGCTGCACTAACAGTCATTGGTGTGGGTGGGAGGACATCTGGTAGGGCTCTGCCCCCATTGTGAGCCCAGAACATGAGTCCCTTGATGACTTAGTAGCCCCAATTAGTCTCACCTTCCCATGGCCCTCACAATAGGATACTGCACATCCAGAATTCCTGCCCATACCTCTCCAACTCCCTCTGCATGTCCAGTTACTAGCTGTACCCCACTTATGCCCCAAGTACCCACATATAAAACTCAGTTCCCATTTCCTGATTTCCATGAAATGACTTTTGGGGACACAGTGGGCATGGAGGACAAGCCCAGACTCTACAAGGGCAGAGTCTATGAACACTAGAAGGACAGCCAATAAAGGGTAGAAAAAACCTATTTGTGTTTACATGTATTCCATCAGTGTTGGGCATGAATCTTAAACAAGATTTGGTTCAAGTGAGACTGTCATATTGATTAACATCATCTGGGCTATAGCCTATGCCTGTGTGCACCGCTGGGGGTACCTGAGAATGGGCCGACTCCACCTGGCACTCCCCCAGTGCCAAAGCACACTACCTTGATTGATGCCTGGGAATTACCCTACCCCATCAGTCACCCTGGCTGCACGGGCACACTACCAGAGATCCTCACTCCAGCCTAGAAAATGAGCACCCAAGTATACTGTCTGAAGGCCTGGAAATCACCCCACCCCATCTACCACCTCTGGCATCTGGGGCTCCTCTTGGAGGCCTGAGGATGGACTTGCCCAACATGTGACTACCACCACAGCTGGCACCCACCTGCATAATCCACCTGGTGCCTGGGGATTGGCCCAACAAGCCCATCAAAGCCCCAACTACCACATTGAGTGCTTCCTGGAAGCCCAAGTGTTGTCCTGCTACCACTACTACCATCATTTATACCACACACATAACTCAGGAGCCCAAGGACTTGCCCACCCACCTGGCCTACTGCTATTATTATCAGCACCTGAGCAAGCTACTGGACGCCCAAGAATTGGCTTACTTGGACCTGCTAATACCAGTGCCCATTTATATTGCCCAGAAACCTAAGGACAATGATGCTTGGCCCACCACTGCCATCACTGTGGACTGAGGACTGGTCCACCTGGCATACCATCCCAGGTAAAACCTCTCTGACACCTAAGTCATTAAGAAAATCACAGATTCCTTCAGTGGTATTTGTAGCTGAAGAAATCATACAGAGACTATACCACTGCACACATCCAGAATCAAAGCTTAATTATGCTATCCAATAAGCACCATAGATACATATACAAGAAAAAGTCTTCTTCTACAAAACCCAATCCAAAAATATTTTTTTAAATGTGACTATTACACTTGATGAAAGTATATCAGTGAAAGGACATAAGAAACATGAAAATGCAAGGAAATGAGACCTCCATTCCTTATCAGATTGGCCAACACTATGTAGGGCCTGCATCCCAAACTTTTACTCAGCATCTCCTCCCAGAGCACACAATCTGTAACAGAGATTGATGCTCCCATGAAGATGAAACAATTAATGTATATTCAACACATTTCTGAGTGCCTATTATAATATATGTCAGACACTGTGCTAAGTAATGGGGTTACACTAGTACACCTGTGGTTTCTGCCCTGTGACACTTAGGGTCTTATAGAGCAAACAGACAAAACATCTGCAACAGTGATGATGGATGGGTGAACAAACCAGAAACTCTTTAGTTTATGTTGTGGTTGACTGGTGGTATTTTGTATATCTTCAGTAAACTGACCCAAGCAATTTTATTCTGGATCTTTGAACAGAATTTGCTTATAGAATATTGGACAGCCAGTTATCACTGGGATTTCTTTCAGTTCAGTGAGTTTTCTCTTCTGCCTCCACATTCTTGATTAAGAAAAGCATTGACTGCAGCTTCCTAGTTTTAGACATCCCCATTGGCATCTATTTTGGAGACATAATTGAAAGCACTGAAGAATGCACTGAAGACTTTTTGACTGATAGATGTTGAAAAAGAAGATAAGATAATTTGGTCAAGATTTCTGGGGTACCAGAGTTTCTAATTATAGGAAATGGCACTTCTTTCCTATTGACCCAAACAGTGACAAGGTTTTAATCAAGGGGATTTAGCGGAGGCTAGAGAGAAGGGTGGATGCTTGGGCCATACTGAAGGAAGAAAATTGGTTGTTGTGCCATTAGCTTTTATTCTGCAATATTTTTAGCTCCCCCAAACACTTTAATATTGAGTTGGGCTTTTTATCCCCTGGGAATTGGACAGGCTCTAGAAAGAACACATACAGATTGGTTGTCCATTTTCTCATTAAGTGTTATCTTGTTAAGCTCCCTATTGGCAAATTAGCTAGGTCTGAAGAATTATTATTGCATCTAAGCCATCATGTGTGCTTTGGGATTATGATGTAACCCAGAAATATTAATCCCCTCATGTGGGTGCCTAGAGTCTTGACAAAATTCCTGTTAGCTAGCCAATGTTTGAAATAAATACCTAAATAATAATAACAGCTAATAATTATTGAGTGCTCACAATGTGCCAAATACTTGCTATACATCTTCCCATTTAATTCTCACAAGTATCCTATAAGGTAGGTACTATCGTCATTTCTGTTTTACGGATGAGGAAAATGAGGTCTGGGTGGATTAAATAATTTGGCTTAGAGACATATAGCTAGTACATGGCCAAGCCAATATTAAACCTCAGTGTACCTCTGTTACCTTCATGATAAAGTAAGATCCCATTCATTTGGAACCACTAAAAGTTTATAATGTAATTGTTTCATGTTCAGCAACTCATGACATCTTGTTTATACATTGCTTCCCAATGCCATTTTAATCAGCCTTTCTGGAATTAAAAATGGCCTGGTCCAGTGCATTTTAATTCAATCCACTAGATGATTCATATAGTCCATGAAGTGTTTTAGTTTCTGGGGAGAGAAGACAAAAGTACATGTGATGAATTTTCTGCCATCAGTGAGGTCAGGTTCTATCAAGGGATTTTGGTCTTTATTATTATTATTTTGGTAGTCTATCACTCTATTCCTCATTTCTTCTCTGTGGTTTAGAGAAACTGGACCAGGAAAGGAATGGAGGGAGACTCTTACCCTAAGCAGTATTGACACAACTATTCAGAGCTCAATGTACTATTTGGCAAAGAACCAATGAAATCTTCCTAACTAACATGGGAATGGAACCTATCTATGGCCTCTGTTTTATTAGTACTATTAGTATTAAGTAGGCAAAGACAGCCTGGTATCTAATCATACTATAATGAACATGATTTCATTTGAGGTGTGGTTCCAGTCACCGCCTGATAAACCCCATCTTTCAGAGGACTCTGCCATCTCTATATCCACAGAAACATGTCTCTAGAAGTCATGTTTGAACTGCATAGCACTATGGGCATGGCTGGTTAGTCAGTAGGTTGAAACTATCCAACCCAGGCCAGCTAGATTATTTTCCCTGGGATTTTTGCTGCCCTGTCTTTGTCCTTGTGAATAGCTGAATGAATGGGATGGCCATACATTTGTATGTGACAAGGAGCAAAGAAAGCCTGTCTATATCTAGAAAGACAAATAGTACTAACGTGCAATGGGAAATGGCCATGAGAAATGGAGTGAAAATCACAAAAGTGTTTGAATTTCTGGTCTGGTTTCATAAATTCTGGTTACAACCCCCAAGTCATTCCTTTATTCTTATGATAAATTCCCATTCTTGGCATAAGTTAGCCTGAGTTTGTTTCTGTCACTTGTCATTACTGACACTTAACTAATATATAAACCAAGCTTAATCTTTACCAGAGTTGCCATGTACCGTTGTACACTGCATAACACCAGGGAGTGCCAGTCACATCATAGACCATGTTATATAACCATAGACAGCACACCTCATTTTTATGGTCATTGAGTCCTTGAGCAACATATTTCCTGAGCACTTAACTCAATTCATCAAATATTGATTGAGTACCTATTCCACTCAATCAGTTCTACTCCAGAGATTCCACTATGCATAGGATACAAAGATTAAAAATAAAAGCAAGTGCTACACTCCATATGGTCACAATCTAGGAAAGCAAACCAAGAAAGAACAATCACAACATAATGGGACATAGATAACATAAAAGAATTTCAGAGACAAAAACAAGTAACTTTCTCAGGAAGAATCAGGGGAGGATTCATAGAGACAAAAGGCCCAAGCAGATTCCAGGCAGTAGGAACAGCATGTGTAAAAGCATGAAGAAGTGGAATAGCATAGTTTATTTCCCGAACTGTGGATAGTTCACAGTTGCTGCTGGTGGAAGAAGAGTAAGGTATGTAGGAGCAGGGGGTCAAATCACAAAAAGTTTCACATACCAGGCTAAAGGGCTTGTCCATTATGTTGTAGACTAAAACTTTCCACATTGTAATAACATACAGATCATCTGGGGATCTTGATAAAATGCTGATTTTGATTCAGCAGGTCCAGGGTTGGAGATGGATTTTTCATTTCTACATTTCTAGCAAGCCCCATGCTGATGCCAGTGCTTTGGTCTGTGGATCACCACACGAGGACCAAGGCTTTAAGCAATGGGGCATTGTAGGCTATTAAGCAGGGAATAATACAGTATTCCAGAAAGATCGCCAGGGTGCAGTAGGGTGGTCATTTTAGGCGTAGGAGGTAGGGAAGAATTAAGGCAGGAGACCAGTTAGGAAGATATTTTGAGATCCACGTGAGAAATGATAAAGACGGGAATTAGATTGGCTGTGTCAACTTGAGTGTACAGTGGTAGGGAACAGTAAGAAGTGTTATTCCTTTACTTTCTTGCTTCTGTCTGGATTGTGCTACAGAATAATGAAGAATTTTAGAGTTATGTTCTTTAATAGCACAATGTTTGCTGAGTGCTTATTTTTGTATCTATTGTATTCTTAAAGCCTGTTCTAAATTATTTTCATTTTAATGTGCAAAAATTTACTCTCAATCAAATAAATTGCAATGAAATGGTTTTTCCAAGTGGGTTGAATTTCGTGCTAAGATAGGTTTGTGATGAAGCAAAATCTTCACAGGGAAATGGAGGTCATTGTCATTGTAACTGGGGACAAACTCTGGCTCCAAGCATACCAGAGGTAGGGAGGCACTTTGGTTCACATAAGAATTACCTGGAGCAATTATTAAAAATGCAGACACTTCCCCCATCCTTCACCTTACCTATTCCTTACTGGGCCTTACTTGGGGCTAAGACAACTGCATTTTTAATTGGCACCTTCTAAGAAATTCTGATGCTGGTGAAATACCCATGAGAATTGAGAAATACCAGTTTAGCTCATTTTGGCAAAGATGAATTGCCTTCCTACAATGTATGTCATTGGCTGTTACTAACTAATACCACCAAACACTCAGACAACATAAGATGGTCCTTGCCTCCTAAGCATTTATATGCTCAATGAATCAAGTGATCAGGAAGTTTTATATGTCTCTGCTCAAGACCCTTATTCCCAATTATGCTTGTAAAGGTCCACATTTTACAACCACCATTAATAACCCTAAAATATTTTCAAAAGGTTTTAATATTCATTGTTTCATTTGATTTTGTGAAATGGGTAATGAAACCCTTATTTTCCAGATCTGGATAGAAAGCCTTGGAGATGGTATGGGTTTTGCTGGGCATCACATAGCTGGTTAGTGGCAGAAACACTGAAGCAGAGCTTTGCAATATCTTCTGAACAAGTAAGGCCAGGAATCAGAAATTCTTCTGAAGGTCATCTGTCCCTCCAGCCATCCATGAAAAGCTGTGGTTCTCAACTTGGCTAATATCAGCATCATCCCAGGAGCTTTTGAAAATCTTGATGGTCAAGTCACATTGCAGACCCAGGTGGAAAACAGGCATCAGTACTTTTTAAAGCTCCCCAGGTGATTCCAATGTGCAGCCAAGAGTGGGAATCCTTGGATGTGAAGCTGCTGCCAGAGGTGGATTTACTGGGATGCTAACAAAGCTTAAGTCTCAAGGATGTTAATTTTTTGCATGGATTGCTCACAAGACCCAATATTTAAATTTGTCTCCTGGGATTGTGATTTATTTTTCTCAAAGGAGGCCCCTTGTCTCAGTTTGGGTCCTCTGAGAAGCTGCACCAAGGTGAGATTAGATGTGCCAAAGGGTAACTGAGGGGAGGACGAAGGGAAGAGAGAGTAGGAGTAGGTGGGAGGCATTTAGATTGTGATGCAGGTCTGGGTCCCATGAAAGGAGAGGAAGAAGGAAAGGGACTTGGGCTTGGGTAGGAAGAGCCTCAGACCATAGTGAAGCTTTTAGGAAGTGTTACCCAGGCCACTGAGGAGTTCCTGAACAAGGCTACTCACTAGAGGAGTGCTGTATCCAGAACGCATGGCATGGCTTTGAAATCCCTCTTGTGCTCAGTCATTGGCTGAAACAGCTTCTGAGCAGATGTCACAGGGGACCCGAAAGTGCTGCGGCTGGAGGCTGTCAGCCCGCTCCGAATCCCACACCAGTTTCTCTCATAGGGAGATAGATGGAAGCAGCACACCTCCATGGCCACCACCCCCTCATCTACATTAACTTCACAGCCCCAAATTGTATCCACTGCTTCGTCTGGATTCATGGCTAAGTTGGGGAAGGAGGGAATGACTCTGACAGCACCAGGGTTAACTCTGAGAAACAATTCAGTAACTTTAAGTAACAATTCACAGGTCGCATGCACAGTGTCTTCTTTTTTACAATTCAATAGGAAAGCTTGGCTGTGATGTGCACGTGTTTTTTCTTGAGTGAATAAACACTGAGTCAATAAACACCACCAAGGCTGTCATCAATCTGCCAGCCTGTTGTCTTCAGGGACCCGCCATTTAGGGAAACAGGTGAAACTTGGATTTATTCATTCCATGAATTACACAAGGATTTTCATTAAGTGCTATTCTCTGTGCCAAGCATAGGCAGTGTTCAGCGTTCAGGAGATAAGACCTGGCTCCTGTTCTCGTGGAGCTTATAGTTTAGTGACAGGAGATAGACCAAAAGCCAGTGATTGTATAAATAAATAAAATGATTACAGCTTGCAACAAATGTATAAGAAGGACACAAACTACCGTGAGAAAGAGTAGTGGGGTTGGGAACTATTTTAGATAAGGTCGTCAGGGAAAGCCTTGTTGAAGTGGGGGAATATTTAATAGAAACCTGAATTTTGGGGATTGGGTGGGATGGGGAGGAGGAAGAGGAGTGCTCCAGGTGTGGAGGAGCCCACAGTGTGTTCTGAGTTGCCTCTAAGCCCAGTACACAGAATGATTTGGGGGAGACGGGAAGGTCACGTGGACCCTGTGGCCATGGCAAGGAGCTTCAGGTGTATTTTAAATGAAAGGAAAATCATAGCAGGATTTTAAGCAATATGGTAACAACAGTGAGAGTAGAGGTGATATGAGCTAATCTGTGGTTTAAGGGGTTCACTTTGGCTACTGTGTGAGAATGGATTTTAGGGAGAAAGAAGAGGGATAGCAGAGAGACCAGTTAGGACACTGAATCCTGAGACCTGGTGTTGGTGGCCCAGAGAGAGAGGGGAGGACATGAAATGTTGTCAATATCATTTCTCTGTAGAGTAGCTCAGTGGCTTCAAGGATAGCTAGGGTTAAAATCTGAGAAGACAGATTTTTCAGAGCATTTGTGGACAGCTTTAATAAATAATACCTAAGAGTTCATATTACAGATTAAAAATGTTTCCCATTATTATGTCTTAAATTGATGTTTTTTGATTTTGATTCTTTTACAGTACTGTAGTAAATATCACTTTATGTTTCAATATTTATAATTAGTTGTGATAGCTCCTTAACTCTAGGCCTCAAACACAGTAAATGCACATGATTTATTGAACTCCTACTATATGCCAGGCACTTTATGGAGATATATGGATAGGCACAGGGAGACATAGATATGTAGTTCTCTCTCTACCTGTTTTCTTTTGGAGGGGGGTAAGAAAAATTAGGTTTAAACAATTAAGAACATGCTAAGATCATACCACTTATATGATATAGAGGTAGGGTTTGAACTTTTGTCTGCCTGATACCAAAAGTTGTTTTGAACCACTAAGATATATTGCCTAAAGATCATTTTGTATCTTTTTTTCTCCTTAAATTATAGAAAGGAGAGATTTTCATGTCAATATGAAAATAATTTGGCCCTTTAAAGGATTCCTCTGTCCAAATCTGATTCTGGATGCATTAAGAAAAGCTACACATCAGTCTAGATGCCTGCCTCCATAAAGGAGGCATGGATGAATTCACCATTCAAGGATCTTTCCTGTTGATCTTACCACAGACTGGCTGCCTTCTGAAACCAAACCACAGACCCCATTTCTATGATAAGAACATGAATATCAATATCCTTTGGATATCCCTCAAAATCCCATTGGTGAAATGTGACCTGCTTAAAGTTTACATTAAACCTATCCCAGAGATATATTTCATGATTTATTTAAAGCAGACTCTATCTTATTCCCTAAGTAATGTTACCTTACTAAACACACCTTATATTTGTGTAGTGATTCACTGCTTGCGAAGAATTTTGCTTCCTAGTATTTGATCTTGAGGGGCAAATAATACAGGTGCTATCATCCTCTTTTTAATAGATGAGAAGCTGACTTTCAGAGACATGAAATGATTGATTCAAGCAAGATTCTAGATCTAAGAAAGGTAGATCCAGGAGGAAGATGTAGGCATTAGTATTTCAACACTTTTACAAATACTAACAGTAAAGAAGGTGGAAATGGCTCTTAGCCATTATTATTTAAAGTAAATTAGCCTTACACACAGACTCATCCCCCTACCATGATGAACTTTGGTCCTCCTGGGGAATGGACTGGCTGGTAAAATGTCTGTAGGTATTTACAAGGATGATATAAAGAGGGTCTTTTCTGTACTTAGCTGCTCCTGGCAATATTACTACATTGATTTTCTATCATTGTTTCTATTCATTGCTCCTTTCATTCAAAGCTGGTCTCTGTCAAGGGTTCTTTTACTTCCGAGCATTAAATTCCATACCGTTCCAAGTCAACTTGAATCAAATATAACAATAGGAGGTGCCTTTGGGATAAATAAGAGGCCATGCTCATGCTTTGGTTTGCATTGGAACAGGGAAGAAACTGAGGCTATTTAAATTACAAAAGAGTCAGACGGGGTATAAACTCATTCTGCATATAATGGAAGGGACCTCATGAAGACCTAGAACCAAGCCTGTATGGTACAGCATGAAAAATGGAATCAAAAGCAACGCATAGAAATCACTTTACCCATACTATCCCCCCATCCCTGCATACATATATCCATCCAACAAACCCTAAAAGAAAAATAGACAGTCAGGGTAACCAGTAGCTTACTCTAATTTTGGGGTTAATTAAAGGCTTTCCTCTGGAAATGACATTTAAATTGAGGCTCAAAGGATGCTTTCATCACAGCCGGATGAAGACAGGAGAAAAGCATTCCTAGCAGAGGGAACAGGAAAGGTGGAAAGAACTTGGCACATTCAAGAACCTGAGAGGAAGCCAGTAGCTTAAGTAGCATGGGGGATACTTGGAGAAGAGATTAGAGTGAAGCAGGAGCCAGACCGTGGAGGTAGGCCCCGATAAAGCAAATCAATTTTAGCCGAGTATGAACAGTACAATCCTATCACACAGATCTGTCCAAATATGGATTGGGCTTCTGATGAGCAAGGTTTGTAAGTAGAAGCTGGATGACCCAAGACAGCATTCGTTCAAGACATGAAGCATGAAATAGGGTGGAAGGAGGAGGGAAGGGCTTGGTCACATGGTGTGTCAGGTCTCTTCCAAAGCCGAAGGTCTAGAATTCCATTATTCCAGCAAATACCCAATGTAGCCATTTTAATTTCTTAGATTCCACAGTTGCCTATTTTTCTACAGTGAATTTCACATCCAGTAAATCTTGGGTTTTTTTTTTTTTTTTGTAAAAAACCAAAAATAAATACAATGATGAAAGGGAAAGGGATGTGTAGTAGGAAGCAGAGACACGTAGATGGTGTGGTGGTCAAGGCTATGGGCTTGAGGTCAACGCTCTTCACTTGGGGCTCAAATTCCAATTGCCAGACATATGACCAATAATATTATAGTTTGATGGTTACGAATGTGGGCTCTTGTTTCTTTACTACTGTATCCCCAGTCCTAGAACAGCACCTGGCACTATAATACATATTTGGTGAATGAATAAATGAATGAAGGAAAGTTCCTACTGTGGTGGTGTACCCAGAGCTGCCCCTCAGTTGGTGTGAAATGATGATCGCTCCGACTCTGTCCATAAGTTTCTGCAATGCCTGAGACAGGCAGAGATAAAAGAGAAATAATGAGCTCCTAAGTGTAATCATCCCAGAAACCCTTCATTCCCAGGGAAAGGAAATCAAGCTCTCCTCCCTCCCTTCGTGTTTCCCTGAGGCTCAGATCTGGTTATTTTTCTTCTTCTTCAAGGCTGCCTGTGATATTCATTTGACCTGATTTCTCCTGTACAGTGTTGCGACTGATTAGCAGGCTTGCCCTTGCCTGCATTTGAGGAGAGGGCTGCGACTTTCCCTATAAAGAGCCCAACCTCCAGCATGAACATTAACCCAGTTTATTGGCTCGGAGTGTAGACAGTTGCTTTGTTATTTGCAAAGTCTGATGCAGCCAGTATAAGAGCTGTGTGCTAACTGTGAATGCTGAGGAAGAATAGCTGAGTGAGGAAGCACGGTGCCAGGCAGCACATCCTTCCTCTGGTGCTTCCTGTGCTGGGCCAGATCCCAGGCATTCCAGTGAAATCTCTGCATGATCTAGAGCTCCTGGAAATAGTCCATTAAGGACAAGACTCCATGCCCAGAAAACATTAGAATGTCAAAGGGCAGAGTCTCCTCTGATTGTTTGGGTTTCCTAAGGCTGGGTCTGTGCCCACTGGTTTCAGTCTGGGTTCTCTGCACTTTGAGGATGCAGAAAGTGAAGCTCTCTCATGGTTACAGGGAGAGACACCATAGGAATGCTTTGGGAAGAGGCTTGGAGTCAGAGCCAGCTAGTGGCTATTATTTATTAATTGCCTATGAGGTGCCAGATACATATTATACCATATGCGATTGTGGTGAACACAGTGATGAGCCACCCAGATCCCCCTTCAAGCTGTTGCTGCAGCTGCTGAAAGTCCTGTTGGCAGACAGCCTTCTCTTAGCAGCCCCCTCGGGACTGCCTCATATGCAGAGACCTGCCTTCCCCAAGGTCACATCCTTCCCCAGTGACGCACAACCAGTGGCTGATCAAGGAGAATCTATAAAGGCCAGACCATCTCTGCCCACTTCAGGACAACTTTGATGGGCCATTTTGACTCCAGAGCTCTCTGTAGGGTCAGCCGAGGATGTTACTGGACCTACCCAGTGGTTCAACTTCTCCTTCTACCCAGTTCTGCTTCCTTCCCCCCCATTTGACAGGTGCTTGTGCCGAGCACACTCCTTAATAAACATCATATGTGTTAAACTCTGTCTCAGAGTCTGTGTAAGGAGAACTCAACCTGTGACAGTGATGATAGATAAAAACAAATGATGTGACTTTTCCTGGCTTGTTTTCCCTCTACCCACCAAAAAGTATTCTGGACTTGCCCATTCAGTTTCTTCTCTTTCTTCACTCTCTGAAGAGGGTCCCACCACTGCCACAAACACACACAAGGAGGAAGCAGTTGGGAGGGGAGAGGGAAGAGAGGACTTGGTGCACTGCAGGCCTAGTGCTAGGTATCTGGAGCACAGCTGAAGAATTGCAGGAGGAGATTTTTTCCTCCCCTGACATATTGCTATGGTGACTTAAAAATAAGTAAATGACTTGCTGTTTTGAAGTTACTTTTCGATTTCTGGACTGTGTTCTTGGGCCACGACACTATTCTCGACCTGGACTATATGGGTGATAGCTTCAATGGGGTTACAATGACAACAACCTTCAAACTATGTATTGTTATTCTCATTTTATAAGTTAGGAAACTGAGGCTCAGAGAGGCTGCATTCTAGGATCCATTTTGTTTCTATGTGATCTTGAGCTATTAATTTACTTTTTTTACTACAGAATTTACTTTTATTACTCTTATTTTTTAATTTCTTTTAATTCTTAAATTTCATTTTATTTTTTTATTTGAGCATATTACGGGGATACAAATGTTTAGGTTACATATCTTGCCTTTGCCCTACTTGAGTCAGGGATTTTTTGGACCTTGTGACTGAAAGATGAATCTTCAGTGCCAAACAAGTGAGGAAATGAACTAAACACTGAAGTTTCTTTCAATTTTAAGATCTCCAATTCTTTATAGAATTAATAATTTTGAAGTATTTCTTCCCATATTGTGATATGATTATGAAATTAATAAGGTAATTTCAAGATTAGTTTTACTACCTTAAGCCACACCTACATTGTGTAGTTGGATTATCTTTAGTACCCTGTGAAATATGCAGGGATGTACTATCTCCCCAGTTTGCATTTGGAGAAACTAAGGCTCAGAGAAATCAAGTTATTAGTGCAAAGATGTTGCTGCCGAATTTTAGATCCAGAACACAGACTCAGATTCCCTGATACCTCTTCTAGTGCTTACTCCGTGGTACTACACTGATTCCTTTTAGCCTGATGCTCTTGTATTAGTTATCTATTACTACACAACAAATTACCTTAAAGCCTAGTGGCTTACAATAACAAACATTGATAATTTCACACAGTTTCGGGCTGCCAGGGAGAGGGTTACCTGGGTGGGTCTGACTCCGAGTCTCTCATGAGACTGTAGTCAGGATGTTGTCTAGGGCTGCAGCCATGAAGGCTTGACTAGCACGGGAGGCTTCTCTTCCAAGATGGTGCACTCTCTTGGCTATGGACTGAAGGCCTCATTTCTCACTGTCTGTAGGAATTTCTATAGGACTGCTCAGGTGTGCTCACAACTTGGCAGCTGACCTCACCCCAAAGGAGTGATCCAAGAAGGAGAGTGAGGAGGCAGCTTCAGTGCCTTTCATGACCAGGCACAGAAGTCACACACCATTCTTAGTAAGGATCTGCTAAGTCCAGACCATAGGCAAGAGGAGTAGAATAAAGCTCCAAATCTTGAAAAGAGGAGTATGAAAGAATTTATGAACATATGTTAAAACCACCTAAAACTCTTTAGGTAGCTTAAAAATTCCCTATCGAGGGTAGAAAGTATTTTTCTCCCAGGAAATTCAAGCAGGAAGAATGAACCAGGCTGCCAAAATTTTATTGTGTGACTCCATGCGAGTGTCACATTAGATAGCAGTTTTAGAGTCCTTTATTCCTTGGCCATGGTTGGCTTCTAAAATAATTCAGACAATATCATAATAATAATGTGATGGTGGAGGACATTTGCAGTTTTTGCCTGCCAAGGATCCATTTCTCGTTCTTCTAATTTTACTTTGGGAAACCTCCATTCAGCTCTCTTAGACAATATGGAACTGATGATTTGAATCCACTTCCTTCAGTTCCTGGGCATGTGACCCTGGCCTGACCACTGAGCATATTCCATTACCTTCCACAGTGAGGGATACTGGTATAATCACAGAAACCACATGCGTTCAATGAGAGTCCACATTTTGTTGGAACTATTGGGAGCAATTTTCTCTCTGCAGGGTTTTTTAAGTTCCTTCTATCATATCAAGAGAGTTTTCTTGAGAATGAAGTCGGCACAGAGGAGAAATAGCACCAAGACACGGAAAGGGAAAGAGTCACTGCATTTAGATAATCCAGAATGAGTCAAGCCAACTTTAGCCATAGATTTTTTTTAAGCCACAAGCCAATTCAGTCCCTACTTTATTTATTTTGGTTGCAATCAAAAATCGTAATACAAAAATCCTAATAACAGTTAATAATTTCTTTTTCTTACCGAGTATTTATTATATACCAAGACGTCTGTTAAGACCTTACTATCATCTAATTTATTTCTGAAAATAATAATGTTTTGTGGGAGATACTATTATTCTCTTCTACAGATAAAGCTCAGAGAGTATGAGAAACTTGTCATTAGTCATCCTTCTAAGGAATACAGAAGTTGGAATTAGACCAAGGCTTGTGTGTAGCCACACTCTTAGCACAGTGCTACCTTGCCCATGTTCACTGGGGAATTTCTTAATATTTACTGAGCCAATTAGTTAGGTAAGAATTGTAATTACTACCGATTACTCAGAGCCTGGTGCTATGCTACACTTACAGGCATTGTCTCATTCAATCCTTAAGTTGACTTAGGATGGAAATACCACCATGCTCACTTCACTGATGAGGAAACTGAGGGCCAGAATAGTCAGGCAACTTGTCCAAGGTTACACAGCTCGTGAGTGGCAGAGCTGGGTTTTGATCCTGATGTATCTGATAAGAGTCCACACATAGTTGCTTTACTTACAGCCAAGATTTAACAATTAATAGAGTGCATGAGTATCTTAGAAAAACACTAGGAACCCACTCAGGATGAGTTTTTAAAATATTAATATTTCCTCTCCTTCTATTAGGGTGAGCAACTCATCTAAATTTACTAGGACTTGCCCAGTTTTAAAACTGAAATGTAGGCTTTTCATCCTACCCTCCCCCATGTTAAATGGGAGAACTAGGACATTTGTCCTTGGTTAGTAGATATTTTTTAAAAAAGGAATTAGGGCCTGAGAACTCCTTGCCGCCCAATTCCCTTCAGGGAAAGTAAGAAACCAAGAGAAGCCTGGCTGGCTTAGTGGCTCATCTGTGGGATGAGCTTGAAAAGTTGAACCTGAGGATGTTCCAGCGACGACGATGTCCTGAACACCTGTTCCCAAATGCCCTGAGCCTGGAAGACATGCTTTACTTAGTCAGCACTTTCAGTCCCAGCAGGTGGTGGTCCTTGTCAATAAATGCACCTTGTGAAGTGAGAACCTTTCTTTGGAGTAGCTGTGGACGTTAGACAGAGAACAGATCATGGATTCTAGAGTCTTAGATTTGTACCCAGCTCTGCCACTAACTCCTGTGTTACCTATAGGCCTTGGTTTCCCTCATCCTTAAAACAGAGTGGGTGGTGAACACCTTAGAGTTCTGCACAGCAGATTAATGAGTTAACATGCAACCATATTTTGTATGTTGAAATGTTCCCAAATACAATGGATTCTGCTAATGATGCTTTTTTTAAAAATCACATTTCTTTGAAATCAATACCTTTCTAGCTTAGGTTTTCATTTCTGTTTTTATCCATGCACACTTCTGAAGGATTCCATCTAGAGACTAACAATTTACAAAAACTCTGGTAGCAAGAATATTGTCCCCCCAAAATGTTCATGTCCTAATCCCTAAATCCTGTGATTATGTTATGTTACAGGGCAAAGGACAATTAAAGTTGCATATGGAATTGAAGTTGGAAATCATCTGACATTAACAAGTGTCCTTAAATGTGGAAGAGGGAGGCAGAAGAATCTCTCAGAGTGATACAGCATGAGAGAGATGTGACCTTTGAAGCTGGAGGAAGAGGTCATGGCCGAGGAATGCAGGCCACCTCTAGAGGTGGAAAGGGCAAGGGAGTGGAATCTCCTCTGAAGCCTCTAGAAGGAACACAGCCCTAGCAACTTTGATTTTAGCTCACTAAGATCCATCGCAGACTTCTGAGTTCCAGAACTGTAAGACAATAAATTTGTGTCGTTGCAAGCTATGAAGTTTGTAATAATTTGTTATAGCAGCAATAGAAAATGAATACACTCTCTAATCAAAATAATCCACAAGAAATATATGTAGGATTGTCATGGCAAGTGAAGTGATCATTCATTGGGAGATAGAGCATTTACTCCTATTTCTCTGGGCAGCCTGGGAGTGAGCTGTTTAAGACCTTAAGACATGGCACTTGATGGAAGCAGCTGGTGGATGCAGTTCTTGCATCTCGGCTGGGCTGTTGTGATCTACAGGAAAACAGGATGACCTCTGTGGAAGTAAAACTTGGTATAAAAACTTTGCCTATTTCACTTCAAGTGTACACTTCCAATGTTATCTAAACCAGTCTTGGCCCTCCCGCTCTAGGTTTACTGGGATAACTGTTTGAGAGCAAACAAGGCAGCTGGCGTGTTTCTTGTGAGTTGGTTTGAAATGTGGTATTTTTTCCATTTTCTCTAAGGAAGAGGCAGTCTAGCAAAATAGCAAAAGGGCTGAAATTTGGAATTAGACAAGGGTTAAATTGTACCCCCACTCCTTACAAGCCATGTGAGTGATGTTGAGTAAGTTACATAGCATCCCAAAGAATGTTTTCTCGTTGGCAAAATTGGACTGATTAGAATAACTCCATGAAGGCTTAGGGAAATTAAAGAAAAAAATGAAAGTAAAGCGTTTTGCATGATGCTTTTCCCTTGGTAAATTCTCCAGAAACATTAACTGTTTTGCTGTTGCCCATTTCTGATCTAAAAGAAATAAGGAAGGAAAAAATCAAAGCACCCAGCATGCTGAATGTCCCATGAGAGAATGGGCAGAGTAGGACAATCAGAGGGTGAAGGCGAAACCCAGAAATGAAGGGGAGTAGGGCAATACCGACTTGGCTGTGGCAGATCTTTGCTATGTTGGCTGACTCAGTCCTAATGAAAGGCTTGTTCTCTCTGCCAGTCTTTTCAGACATCTCAAAACCTGTGTTTAAATAACAGCTAACTAGGTATTTGTGTACAGTAAGTAATCATTAAAGTTCATTTGCAGCTCTGGGTGCTAGTTTACTGGAGCACATCTTACTGAAGGTCTTTATGCCATTAAGAGGATCCAAGGGTTCTCTCCCGAGTTTGTGTAATTTAGTGAGCAGAGTGGGAGTTTGGGAGTCATGCAGACCTCAATTCAAATCCTGGCTCTGCCACTTGCCAGCTGCCCCTGTTTGTTCATCTATGGAAGGGAGATAATGTTACCTGCCTCCCAGGGATCTTTTCAGAATTAAATGTGATATGCAGGTGAGTCGTTTGAACAGTGCCAGGTAGTGCTTGTCATAGTAGTTGTTATGTATTATTGTTATGTGTTATTTGGGATCAAAAGGCTTGATTCTAGTACTGGCTTTATTACATAATAGTACCTGGGGGAAATCCTAAACCAGTTCTGAGGTTGTGCAAAGAGGATAATGAAAAGTGATACTTTATGAGGCTAGTGTATGTGCCAGACGAGACAAAACTTGGATATAAAAGTCTTAGGTTTTGAGTCAATTGGAATATAAATTGTCCTAGTTGTGCAACAAAACCTATGTTGTCCCTATTTCTCTCCCCTATTAGCCTGCCTCAGTGAGTGGTACATCCACCATTGAGTTGTGTTAAGGTGGTGAAATTCTAGGACTTTGGATCTCATGGACAATGTCCCTTGAGGCTGAGCTCAGTAGACACAGGTGGGGAGATGATGGAAGGGTAGGGAGAGAGTGAAGTAAACAGACAGTTGATGTCCTTTTCTGAAATAGGCAGGATTAAGTTTCTGGATTCTAGCAGTAGAGCAGGGTCCATTACTACTAGTAGCCTAAAGGCCTGAATATGCAAAGAACTAACCCAAAATAACCTCATGTATGTCTGGCACTAAGTCACTTGCTTTCCACAAATAACCCTAGTTAATCTTCCCAACTACCTTGTAACTTAGAAATCATTTTCTTCATTTTCTATCAGAGAAAACTGAGGCCCAGAGAGGTTCAGTAAACTATCCAAGAACACACAGAGAATAAAAGAGTATCTGGACCCTAAGATCTGGACCCAGATGTGTTCTGGGTCCAAAGTTGATGCTTTCTACTCATTTCCATTGTATTTCTGAAGTTCCAATTTGATGATTTCTTGACTCTTCTGAGATGCAGGTGAGTTCAGACACTAACAGAATTCAATAGCATAAATAGCAGGTTTAAACCATTAAAGTAGAAAACTTTAGGTATATATTAAAACTTTTGATGTACTAGGAGACTTGCAATAGTCTTCAAATTTCTCACTTACCAGGTTTCGTTGATTGTAGTGTGCAACCAGTGGCATATTTCCACATGGCATCTCCCAAGGCATATCCCATAAGATACTATATTATTATTAGCAACAAAAAATGACAACTGCCATAATTAAACTACAATTAAACAAACTACCACAAGTCAAATTTACAGAGAGCTTATTATGAGCCAGGCATTGTTTAAATGATTTAAATGGACTATCTCATTAAATACTTAAAATGCTCTTTTGAAGGAGATACTATTATCTTCATTTTACAGAAGAAGAAACCAAATCTTGGAGTGGTTAATTATTAATCTGAGAAAAATAAATTATTAATATATTCTCAAGTATATTTTGGGACCATTTAATTAAACCAAGTTGATGCTTGGATGTCAGTAAGATGGTGAAATAGGAGGTCTCTAGCTCACACCACTCCCCCACTACAAACAATAATATGGCAGCCATCCACCAAAACAAGTGCCTTTGTGGCAGATTTTGGATCCAGGAAAGAAATTGTGAAACCCTGGTGAAGTCCAAGACTGAGGAGAGATGATTTGAGAAAGCAAGCCCATGCCCTGGTAGCAGGCTTGGCAAACGTGGTCCTGGCTGCAGACCAAAAGCAGCTCTATCCCCTCCACTTGATCATAGTCCTGTAATCAGCCCCATCCACCAAAGGAACAAAGAAAAGCCATGCCTCTCCATTTCCTTGGTTATAGGCCCTCTGGCTGCAGACCCAATCACAGATCCTGAAGCAGTCTTGCACCCCAGCTCCAGCCCTGCTGTCAGTTCTGCCCAGCCAAGGACCTAGAGAAACCCATCTCTGCTCCTGGTAACAGGTCCACTGACCTCAGTTCCAGCTATGGACCCTGAATTTAATTCCAGCTGTGAACCCTGAAGTGGCCCAAAGACTTGGTTCTGGCCCCCCTCTACCATGGTCCCAGAGTCAGTCCGATCCACCTGGAGAACCAGCAGGAACCATGCCAATTCATGCCTCCAGAAACAGGCCTGCCAATTGCAGACCTGGAAATAGTCACATGACCTGCTTCTAGCCCCATTTGACTGTGATCCTAGAGGCAGCAGTCCCAACAGTCCAGGGACCTGGCAGAAGAACATTTTTACCTATTGGAACTATTACCTATTTTTGAAGACAGGAAGAGGAGTTTAGTCCTTCAAATGCAGAGACATCAACTTAAGGCTAGATGGATTGTGAAGAATTGGGCAAACATGACAACATCAAAGGAAACTAACAAAGCTCCCAAAGAAACTGATCCCAAAGAAAGCAAGATATACAAATTGCCAGACAAATAATTCAAAAGAATTGTTTTAAAGGAGTTCAGGTAGGTACAAGAGAACACAGATAAAAGACTTCACCAAAAAAACTGTTATAACTAATAAGTAAATTCAGTAGAGTTGTAGGATACCAAATCATCATAAGAATTATTTATGTTTCTGTATACTAACAACTAACTATTCAAAAAGGAAATTAAGAAAACAATCCCATTTCCAATATTATAAAAAATACATAGGAAAAATTTAACCAATGAGGTAAAAAAATTATACACTGAAAACTATAAAATATTCATGAAAGAAATTGAAGAAGACACAAATAAGTCAGAACGCCAGGTTCTCTGGTCTTTGTACTCCAGGACTTGCACCAGTGGCTCCCCCAACCCCGCCTCAGTTCTCAGGCCTTTGACTTCAGGCTAAGAGTTATGTCATCGGCGTCCCTGGTTCTGAGGCCTTCAAATGTGGACGGAGAGCTGTGCATCCCTGGTTCTCCAGCTCGCAGATGGCCCATGGTGGGACTCCTCAGCCTCCACAATCCTAAGTCAATTCCCCTAATGAATCCCCTTTTATATATCTCTATACCTGTATCTGTGTGTATCTGTCCTATTCGTTCTGTCTCTCTGGAGAACCCTGACTAATACAAACAATAACGGCTCATTTCCTCACTATTCTGAAATTTGGGCGTGGCAAGTGGGTACAGCTTCTCACTACTTTATGTGGTGTTGGCTGAGGTCACACATATGGCTTCATTGAGCTGAGAATTCTGCAAGATCTGGAAAATCTAATATAGTTTCACTCATGTCTGGTGCTCAGCTGGGACGGCAGGAATGGCGCAGGCTGGCTGAGCCCTCTCTCTGTGCAGGCCATCCCTCATCCGCTGGGAGTACTGCCTGAGTTCCTTGACAGGGGAACTAGACCCCAAGAGAACGAAAACAAAAGCTGCTAAGATTCTTAAGGCCTCATTTCCAAATTTACAGTATCACCTCTGTCACACTGTCCATCTAGGCAAGTCACAGGGCCACCCCAGACTCAAGGGAGGGAGAGTAGCTTCCTCCTCTCAGCGGGAGTAGTGACCTGTGTGCTCAAGGACGGCAGTCGTTGCTGGCATCTATCCTGACAAATGATCTGCCTTTGATAATTCAATTATTATGTGTAGCTACACCAAATAATTTCATGCTTGCATTTTGGAACTAAAATATTTATTTTTGTGGATTAGATTATCATTATATGTGTCAAGAAGTGTGATTGGGTAGAAGACACATTGTTTTGATAAGTTATTTTAATTTCAAAGATAAAAAGGAATGAATCGATCAATCATGATATTTGAATAGCCATGCTTAGACACAGTGCTGATGCCTTTTTCTATAAATTATGAAAAGAGAATTTGCTTTTGTAGAAAGTTAATGGAGAAAGAAAGGACTAATGTGGCTCTATGATAGCAGAAACTTTTCTTAAAAAATTACATAGATAAAATTTCTGAAAATATTAACTGTCTTCAGTGAAAATTTAAAATAATGTCCATGTTTAAAATAATCCATAATATGCAGCCATTCTGTCTTGGGACATACTTTTGTACATTAATGTTTTAGAAAGTATGGAACTCTAATAGAATAATGAATGAATATACCTGAATTTTAGACATGGCCATTACACTAATTAAAATCTAGTATGGACACAGCATTTTAATTACTTTCCATCATTGCTGCAGTCAATGAAGCTAGCTTTATTACCCACTATAATGCCTCACTTGTAATAAATCTTCACAAAACCTGAACAGAGTTTCCAATTCTGAAATTCTAGCCACAGGCTTTTCTGCCTAGCTTTGCTTGGAGCAGAATGCATAAATGAGCCTTACTTGTTACCTGATAAGACAAACAATGCAAATAAAATAAGACTAAATAGAACTTATGCCTTTTCTTCTTTTTATTTGAATATCCTTTGCTTGCATTTCAATGTATTTTTAATTCTTTCTTAATAACAATTAAGCACTTGGGACAGAAGAGTCAAGGCATTGATTAGTGCTTGCCTTAAAAGAACTAGAGAAGTCTAAAATCTTGGGTTCTTGTTTGATTCTGCCACTTTTTATCTGTCCTTAAGCCTTAAGCAAGCTCCTTAAACTCCCTGCACCTGATTTTCCTCAGTTGTATAAAAGCTATGAGTTCAGCTTCTCTTTCTTCACAGATGAGAGAAAGACAATGCAAGGGCTTTGCAAACCATAAATCTCTAAGCAGATGGGAGGAAAGGAATTGATGAAACAATAAATGAGACAGTAGAAACCATAAAGAATCAAAGGTAGGTTTGGACATTCATTCATCTGCTTGTTTAATATTTATTGAGTGTCTTGTATGTGCTAGGCACTGTGCTCAGGGCTGGAGATTAGTGACGTCCAAGACAGATGAGCTCAGCCACCCCTCGTCACATCTTATAGCCTGGCAGGGGAGACACGAATGACACAAGTAAGCAAACAGCTAATATCCCTATGATAGGTGCTATAGAGGAAAAGGACAGGACACTAGGAGAGAAGGAAACAGGGAGGGCTGACTTGGTAAATCTTCCTGGTAGGGAAACTAAGTCTGGAATGGGGGATGGATTCAGACCAGCAGGTACATGGGAAGGACCAAAGCAAAGAGCAACTCAAGGACGACCAGTGTGGCAAGAGCATTGTGAAGAAGAGAGAGAAGGCAGGTGTGTGAAATAGGAAACATGTAACTAGGAAAAAGATTTGGCTTTGATTCTAAGTGCTATGGAAAGCCACTGAAGGGTTTTAAACAGGAGAGTGATGGGGTCTGATATAATGCTTTATAAGGTCACTTTTGCTCTTGGATTGTGAGGATCAAGAATGGAAAGAGGAAGCTACTGCACAGGACCAGGAGAGTGATGATGATGGTTTAGATTACAGGACTACCAGGAGAAATAGTGGGGATTACATAGATTCAAGATATATTTTGGAGGTGGAACTGACAGCATTTTTAATAGGATAATTATAACTGGGAAGGAAAAAGGATATTTCAAGGTTTCTGGCTTGAGCAACTAGGAGGGTGCTTCTGCTATTTAGAAATGGGGAAGCTGGGACAAGTTTGTAAGGAAAGAAAAATATACCATTTGGCATGTTGAATTTGATATCCACATGAAGCTATCAATAAAGCAGCTGGCTAGACAATCAAGACAAGGGATAGAGAAATATGAAAGCCATGACAGTGCAGATTCCTGTGTCAACTGCCCACTGGCATAGATTAGGTAGAAATCCACCTGCCCATGCAGTCACTGTGCTGCCAGGCTTAGACATGCCATGCATGATTGGCTGGATAAATGGTTTTCTTTTCAGGCCAAGATCAAGCCTTTTCCATTTCCTCCCAAATATCCCTATCCAAGTTGCTAGCTCCATCCATACACCATTGACCTGAGGTAGGGCATAATTTTTAGATAGATGCAGTGTTGTTCTGTTTGTAGAAAAGGAAAATGATGGAGTTTTTCCTTCCTTTTGCTCTTTCTTTCTCTCTGTCTTTCTTTCTTTTTTCTTTGTTTTTTAGAACCCAAGGACACTTGGTTTAGAATGGTGGCTAGTTGTAGAGGTCAAGGGTAAGCTCTGCTGAATAGTCAGCATAAAGGTAGAGGCATGCAATACAGATTTCAAACATGGTTCCCCCACTTGGCCTATTGAATCTACATGTTGGGGAGGTAAATAATTATAACTTTCTGCATGTCTTTATCTATAGGTGCCACCTGGTGATGGTCTGCATTCCTCTTTCTAATCTTATTTTATGATTGAGTTGTTGATTTGAATTAGAATACTTATATTCTAATATCCTATACTTACTTATTTTTGGATCCAGGTAACATTGGTGCTCTCCTTTATTTGATACGGCTGAGGATGTAAATGACCAAGCATTGCCCTTGAAAGAACTCCTATGTTAGCCAGTTTGGGTTTGAATCTAAGCTCAAGCACTTACAAGATCTGGAACCGTGAGCTTGTTTTTTTCTATTTTTAAAATGGTGCTAAGTGCCTTGTACCCAGGTAATGAAATACACATAGCGTTAGCAGGATGCTTAACATAATGTTTGGGGTTTGTAGTTATTATCATTAGATGGAACCTAAAGCACTGATTATTAGTTTTGGACCTGCCTATCCCAGGGTATTAGGAGCTCTGGCAAGGAATAAAAAATTATCAAGTTAATAGCCATCACTGTAGACTGTGAAAGTGGGTTGCTATGGTGATGGGAGTGGTGCTGACCTGGGAGGGCATAGTGAAGAAGGTTGTGATAGTCACAAGAGTCAAATGTGTATAAAGTTTTGAAAACTTCCTCTGATGACCTAAGCTTGAGACATTGTCTCACATCCACCAGAGATGGAGAGTTGGAAGCGGGGAGAAAGAAAACAGTCCTAATACTAGCAGGCTATAGAAAGAAATGATAGACAAGCAAAGAGCTCCCTGTGAACTGCAGCTTATTGCATTTAGAGGCAGTCACACTGTGCTATAAAAGACTTTTGGACTTTTAAAAAGCTGTATTTTTAATTGACAAATAATAATTGTATATATTTATGTGGTATAATGTGATGTTTCAATACATGTATACATTGCGGAGTTATTAATGTCAAATCAGGATAATTAGCATATCCATCACCTCAATTATTTATCATTTCTTTGTGGTGAGAACATTTAAAATCCTCTCTTTTAGCTATTTTGGAATAAAAAATATACTATTATTTTTTTTTTGAGACAGAGTCTCACTCTGTTGCCTAAGCTAGAGTGCCGTGGCATCAGCCTAGCTCACAGCAACCTCAAACTCCCGTGCTTAAGCAATCCTCCTGCCTCAGCCTCCCGAGTAGCTGGGACTACAGGCATGTGCCACCATGCCCGGCTAATTTTTTCTGTATATACTTTTAGTTGCCCACATAATTTCTTTCAATCTTTAGTAGAGACAGGGTCTCGCTCTTGCTCAGGCTGGAACAATATATTATTATTAAATAAAGTCACCTTGCTTTGCAATAGAACTCTGGAACTTACTCCTCCTGTCTAACTGAAATTTTGTACGTATTGACCAACATCTCCCCTTGCCTCATATACTGTTTGGATTTTTAATCACGCCTTACTTCTGTCTAATGATTTTCCATTCATAATGCCCTTTTTTTCTTTTTTCTTGTTTTATTTTTTTTTCTGATTTACTTTTTTATATCAGTATATTACAGGGGTGCAAAGGTTTAGGTTACATATATTGCCTTTTTATTCATGTGAGATCCCCAATTGCTTTTACAAACATTTAAAGAGCACCTATTCCATACCTGACTCTGCCTCACCGCAGCTCTGTTAGGTAGGCAAGACAGGTGAGGGAAACTGAGTCTCAGGGAGGTGATATGATTTGCCTATCAGTGTCAGGCCTGTTCAGGGCTATTGTTTTTGTTTGTTTATTTGTTTTTACTCTCAGTGATATTTCTAATGTCTTTGGGACTAGGAGAAACGGAATACAGTAGACTCTTGAAATTCAAAGTTATCATTTGTGTTTTTGACTATGAATGACCTAGAGTTCCTTACCTTGCAATGGAGTGTGTATATATTTTCATTTTTCTGAAGCACAAATCTGAATTGCTGCAAGGCTGCTGTGTGTACAGCACATCTGTTGCTTTTGCCAGCCGGGCACCTATTCTCCATTCCTTGGTAATAGCTCCTCAGGTTTGCTTTGGGGGATGTGCTTCCATTGCATGCTGCCTTGGTAGTACGAGTGTCAGTAAGAACCTGCCCCTCCCCTGAGTAGGGCCTGGCGATGGGACCCAGCTTAGCCTGTTAGACTCTCTCTCCTCAAAGAATTTGAATCTTGAAATATGACTGAAATACGACTGAAAATGGTTGGGGAAGATTTAGCCCTGCCGTGATATCCTGAATATACTGTCTATTCTTTCCTGTTGCTTAGAGCAGGAGTTGCAAACCTTTTTCTGTAAAAGACCAGATAGTAAATATTTTAGGCTTTGTGGGCCATCAAGTCCCTGCCTCAACTATTTGACTCTGCTGTTGTAAAGGGAGTGCCACAGACAATATGAAAACAAGTAGGTAAGCTTATGTTCCAAGGAAACTTATACTACTGAACTACAAAAAACAATGGTGACATAGCACCTCTTATCTTATCCTGGGTAGAGATAGAGCCCGTCCTTCGAAGTGAGATATCACAAGGATGGAAAAGCATGCACCACATGTACTCGCCATCAAACTGGTACTAACTGATCAACACTAAGGTATTTGCATGGTAGTAGTACTCACTGGGTGCTGGTCAGGTTGCGGGGGGCAGGTAAACCCACAACTAATGGAAGCAGAGAGCACTGTATGGGGAAGGACACGCTTTTAGCCCTGGCTTGGGTGGGGCAAACGTTATGTAACCAAATTTTTGTATCCCCATAATATCCTACTTAAAAAAAAAAAGAAAACTGATAGCAGGCTAGATTTACCCTCAGGTCATAGTTTGGAAACCTCAGAGCTGCTCCAGTTCCTGCTCTTTCCTAAATCTAGTTTTTTAACTTCCTTTTTATTCCCTAAGCTCTCCATTTATCTTTTTAAATAAATTCATTTTTCTGCTTCATGTTGTCAGGATTAGTTTATGTTGCTTGCTACTGAAGAACTCTAACTGATGTAGAGTGAGTTTCTTGGCTAATGAGTGAATCTATCTGAGTGCCACATACCAATGAAACTTTCTTTTTATATCTCCTACTAGCATATGGGATAACAATTGGGAAGCAATTGATAAAACAGTGTTTTAGGAAAAATGGCTAGTCCTGGTGATATAAGCAAAGAGGAACTGAACAGTCTATCAAAAAGAAGATGGTGCTCAGACAGATGTTTAGAATAAATTAAAAAGCAGAAAGTTGAATTTGGCAGTGGCTCAATTCTGGGATTTAAATTAGTCCTTTATAATGAAATAAAAAATGGTGGGGTTAAAACACTGTTCTAGTAAGTGTTCCAAAGAGATTTTTAAAATGATCAAGAGAGAGATTTAAAATGTTTTCTTTTAATGGTTTAAAAAGGTTAAAATGAGGTTTATTTGTGGTCTAGGTTAATCCTAGGAAACTTGAGCTTTCCATGTTGGAGGATCCTAAGCCTGTACCAACATTTTCCTATGGTTATATGAGGGTCTCGAAGTCTATTCTTGCAGAATGACAAGATTTCACTGCTGTCAAGGATGCCAGTCTTTTCTGTCTCCCACTTTTCTAACAGAAAGTCAATACTGTTGAGCACCCTATTTAGATCAAGCAGATAAAATCACCAATTTTTTTCACAGCCTGGCACTAGAGGGAATACAAAATAAGCACTGTCCCTACCCTTAAATATTTATCCGTCTAGCAGAGATAAGGCCATTACCCACCCAAGAAAACTTGCGTTGTCCAAAGTGTTCAGTTCAGTTCAATTCCACAAAGAATGAATAGGTCACTCAAGGGTTCTCCCATGGTGCTAACCAGAGGGACACAATAAAACTAGCCTCATCCCCAGCAGCCTCAGAATCCTTGCATTCCGGACATAAAAGGCTCTTTAGAGCCCAGTTCCTTCATTCACATAGGAAACACTGAGGTACAAGGAGGCTAAGTAACTTTATTTAAGGTCCCGTCTCTGATTAGTGGTGTCCATGGGGCTAGAAAGTGGTGTTCCTAACTCCATTTCTCCAGTGCTTACATCTAGGTGCAGAAAAGTTGCTTTCAGGAAGTACATCAACCTAACACTGAATCACACAGCGTGAACATTGTTCTGTTTCTGCGAAGAAAGCCACAGTCTAGCACGAGATTGTCTTGAACCCTTCTCTAGCACTTGAAAAATTCCCTTTGAACAAAGAGAATGTAGGTCTCAGGCTCAAGGTCTTCAGCAGGCAATAGTGTTTAGCAGAATTTTCATAACACTGCTTAGATTTTGTTGTGTTTATTTTTAATGATTATAGTTTTCCATTAATAGACTTAATATAAAGTCTCCTTTTAGAATGATTGTATCTCAGTTTTTAAAAAAGTTCAATTTAAATGAAAATATTAAGAAAAAATAATAAACACTATGCCCAATGTACTCAGTAATTTGAATGTATTAACTCAATTAACCTCACAATAATTCTATGAAATAGCTACTATTTCCATTTTACAGAGGAGGCAGGTGCTGCAAGATTAAGTAATGTGTCCAAGATCATACAACTAGAAGAGGTGAAGCAGGTTTCCAGCCCAGGCTATCTGGTCCCACCTTGTGTTCCTGAACACAAATCTCTACTTCAATGTGAACTGCGGGGAACAGTGCATTATACCACACTGCTGTCTGCAGCCAATTATGAAATAACTGATCCAGAGCAGTGGTCTCCAACCTTTCTGGCACCAGGGATCGGTGTCATGGAAGACAATTTTTCCACGGAATGGGTGGGGGGAGGGTTTCGGGATGAATCAAGGGCATTACATTTATTGTGCAGTCAAACCTCTCTGCTAATGACAATCTCTATTTGCAGCTGCTCCCCAGCACTCGCATCACCACCTCAGCTCTGCCTCCTGGTGCCATTAGATTCTCATAGGAGCGTGAACCCTACTGTAAACTGCACATGCAAGGGATCTAGGTTCTGTGCTACTTGTAAGAATCTAATGTAAATACAGATGATGCTTCGCTCAATCACCCACTGCTGTCCTCTTTCTGTGTGGCCTTGTCCCTAACAGGCCACAGACTGGTACTAGTCCATGGCCCGGGGGTTGGGGACCACAAACCTAGAGGGACAGACTATTGAATATAAATTTCCTCCTAACAATATTGACTACTTAGATCAAAGTCTTAAGAATTTTATTTTATGGATGACTACTATGTTCAGAGATCCTGCTGGGTGTTTTGCAGACACTATATTTGATTGTTGCAGCAACATTGCAAAGTCGGTATTACTTTTTTCATTTTCAAAGGAGCAACCTGAGATTGATTTGTCCAAAAACACCTTAATAATAAATTGCAGAACAGAAATTCAAACCTATTTCTAGGTAGTCCCCATGCATATATTCTTTGCTGCCTTTCAAATCCAAGACCTTGTCTTCTTCAATACTATGCTCTAACTTAATGAGCATCTTCTATACCTCAACTCTCATGGCTGTAATCAGAAATGAGTGGAATATACTTGTTCAATGAAATGCATCCTATTTCAGCCAGGTAGCTTAGTCCCTCAAGATTCTTCATAACCAAATTAACAGGGATCTGGAATAGAAGTCAGACAACAAATCACAGTGCACTGGATTGAAAATTACAACCTAGCTGGGCTGGAGGTTGGAAAAAAATTGTGAAACACATAGATAATAAACAGCAGACATTAGACAGAAAAGCATGGCATTAAATAATTGGAGCCAGTGAAAGTGGAATTTGGGGCCAAGTCTACACAGCTATTTATGAAACTGAGAAATGGAATATTGATGTTTTGTACCAGTACTGAGAGCTTTCTGGTTAATTACATTCCTGGGTGAAGTCAGAAAAAAATATAATACTTACATTTTTCAGAGAACAAAATAATTTTCAGTCATTCACTGGGAAATTGGTTAACTCTCTAGTTCACCTGCTTTCTGTGAAATCTGGAAGAGCATTCAGTTGACTATGAAATACTGAAAGTTGTGGTCCTGATATGTTCTAATTTTATTATGAATTATTGAGCACTTGCTATGTGCCAGGCAGAGTTTTCTCAGAGATCATAGTTGGGTGAACAAACATAGAGATTGTTAGATCTAGCATATAAGAACTGCTGGAATGAGATCCCAGGCTTTTCTCCATCAATCACTATCTTACACAGCATAATTTTTTTTCATAGCACTCATTAGCACTATTTTTTATTTATATAGCTTATTTGCCTACTGTCTTCTCTGAAATAGAATGTAAACACCAGTGAAGCAGTGTTTCAACAAAAGATATTTTTGCTTATTATTTCCAATACCTAGAATGGTGCCCAGCATGTAAGTATCAGTGCCAATATGAGATGGAGGCAATAGGGGAAGAAGTGAGCAGATTTGTCCAGGGTGGGCGGGGGAAGGAACCAGAGGGGGCAACATTTCAAGCAGGGATTTGGAAGATGGAGGAGTAAGGTGAGAGCTTTGCAGGGAAAGGGAAAGATAGAAACAGCTGGAGGAATGCATGGAATTGCATAATGTGTTTAGGCAGCATGAAGCAAGGTGAAGTCAAGGGGAGTGACTATAAACTGTAAACATTTTCTTCTAGAATTCTAATAGTTTCACACCTAAGATTTAAGTCTGTTATCCATTGTGATTTGATTTTTATGAGTGGGGAAACGTGTGGGTCCTGTTTCAGTCTTCTACATGTGGCTATCCAGTTTTCCCAGCACCATTTATTGAATAAGGATTCTTTTCCCCAGAGTATGTTTTTGTCTGCTTTGTCAAAGATTAGATGGCTATATGAGGATGGTTATGAAGAAGACCCCAAAGGCAATCACAGCAACAACAAAAATAAATAAATGGGACCTGATTAAATTAAAAAGCTTCTGCACAGCCAAAGAAATAGTCACTAGAGCAAACAGACAATCTACAGAATGGGAAAAAATTTTCGCATGCTACACATCCGATAAAGGACTGATAACTAGAATCTATTTAGAACTCAGAAAAATCAGCAAGAAAAAATCAAACAACCCTATCAAAAAGTGGGTAAAGAACATGAATAGAAATTTTTCAAAAGAAGACAGAAGAATGGCCAACAAACATATAAAAAAAATGCTCAGCATCTCTAATCATCAGGGAAATGCAAATCAAAACCACAATGAGATATCACTTAACTCCAGTGAGAATGGCCTTTATCAAAAAGTCCCATAACAATAAATGTTGACATGGATGCGGAGAGACAGGAACACTCATATACTGCTGGTGAGACTGCAAACTAGTGCAACCTCTGTGGAAAGCATTATGGAGATACCTTAAACAGATTCAAGCAGACCTACCATTCGATCCAGCAATCCCATTATTGGGCATCTACCCAAAAGAACAAAAGTCATTCTATAAAAAAGACATCTGCACCCGAATGCTTATAGCAGCACCATTCACAATTGCAAAGATGTGGAAACAACCCAAGTGCCCATCAATACATGAGTGGATTAATAAAATGTGGTATATGTATACCATGAAGTATTACTCAGCTATAAGAAATAATGGTGATACAGAATCTCTTATGTTCTCCTGGATAGAGTTGGAACACATTCTACTAAGTGAAGTATCCCAAGAATGGAAAAATAAGCACCACATGTACTCATCATCAAATTGGTTTCCCTGATCATCACCTAAGAGCATATTTGGGAATAACACTAATCAGGTGTCGGGCAGATGTGTGTGTGTGTGGGGGGGATGGGTGTATACATATACAGGGAGTGCGATGCGCACTGTCTGGGGAATGGACACATTTGAAGCTCTACTCGGGGAGGGGGGGCAAAGGCAATATATGTAACCTAAACTTTTTTTTTCTTTTGATTTTAAATGCATTTTATTTTTAGACAACTTATATGACATGTTTTTTCCTTAAAAACAATGCCTCTACTCCAAATAAATCACTGTCAAAATAAATGAAGAGCTCAAAATGACATCAGTCCAATTTGTTTTAGTCCTAGGGTTGTGTGGGTGACAAGCAGTAACCTAAACTTTTGTGCCCCCATAATATGCTGAAATAATAAAAAAAAAAAAAGGAAAAAAAACTGTAAACAACATGCAGCATGGCAAGGTGATGCCACACAATGTGCAGCTGCAATACAGTGTGTCGGTCCCATTCATCTGCTCCCAACTGATGGGCCCCAACCACTTCCCCTGCTCCCACTTCATTTTCCAAAGACACCTTCTTAAGAAAGCCTCCACATCTCTGGCTGGGTTCTAGCACGTCAACTAAGCCCACAGTTCTCTTTGGCAATCGCAGTTCTATTTCATTCAAAGTTGGATACATTAATTTGCTCTACCTATGGTCATAACCAAGAGAATCTTTAGTTGACTTTCCCCATTGCAGAGCTGAGTTAAACTGCTTTTGATGGTGAAGGTTTTATTAGCCTAAGACAATTACCCAATGTTTAAATGGATATGGAGAGGCATGGGCAGTCTCCAAATATGTCAAAATCCATCATGTGTCACTTTTTGGCTTGTACTCTTTTCCTTTTCACTTCTTAACTTGTGCTGCTTTTTGAATGAGTGTCAAGCTGTTTATAGTTAAAACTCTTACTTGCAGTTAACAGAAAATAATGAAATCTCAAATTATAACAAAGAATTATTGGAAGAACAATATGGCATCCATGGAATACGAAAGCAGCTGGGCCTCTCAAATGATTGGAAACAGAAATTTGAAATGCAGGCAGTTTTTAATCTCTCAGCCTTGCTCTCTGTCTCTTCTGTCTCTGTCTCTCTCCCCACTGATGACCCTCCCCGAATCTGTGCCTCTGGCTCTCTCTGCTGTCCCTCTCTGTTTCTTTGTCTACTCCTCCCTTTTTCCCCATCTGCCAGTTTCTCCCTCTGTTGGCCTCTCTCTCTTTCTCTCCCTCAATCTCATTAGTCTCCTTTCAACTGGCTTTATTTGCTTTTGCATATTCATGGTGAAGCCTTCCTCACAACTCTCCAGATTAGATTTCCTCCATTTAAGAGACCAGCTGAGATGACTGGCTAATTCTCTAAATCTCTCAGATTTCAAAACCTGTAGGAAGGGGATCTGATTTTGGTCCAGCTTGAGCTGGGTATCATCACTGATCCAAGCAAAGGTGAGCAGGGAAACTGAGTCACACAATACAAACATGCCTAGAGACTGGGGGTGTGAGCCCCTGTGGGGTAGAGGGAGGAGGAGCATTTCTCAGACAAAGGGTGTCTCTGTGACTTGAACATGTAAGTTAAAAGGTGTCTGCTTCCTCCAATCACAGAGTTGGGATGAATATTAATGGATGAATTAATATGCTTAAACTAATGCTGGTTGATCAAGAATGCTTGAGAGATACGATACAGAAATTCAACACTTCATGTGGAGTGATTCTTCCTTGGGACAGTTGAACAGACTTTTTGAAAGTTGGGCCATTTTATAGATTTGTAGTGTTCAAGTTCCTAGGTCAATAGCCTCCTGACATCACTAAAGACCAAAGAAGCAGAGTTGTGCAACTTGCTGTCATTTTAGGGGCAACAAAGATACTCATTAGCTGAGAGGCAGATGTTCCTGCCTGGCAGCATATTTTGCTGGGTCTTCTTAGCAAAGTCCTAGGCTTTCTCATCTGTAAAATGAGAGGGTTAGATGTGACAATCTGAGTTCCCTTTAGCTCTGAGGTGCTGGGGTTCCCAATGGAGGCAAAAGAGGCTCCTCAAGTTCTGGGCTGCATTGGGAAGGAGCTGCCTGACTGATCACAGATCACATAAACACCATGCGTGCCTGCCCTCTGAGTCCACCTCAGAACCATTCCAGCTGAACTCAGGATCCTATTTTTATTTTCTAGATAGTCTGGAATTAGATTTGCTGACTTTGCACCTCCTATCAGATGTCTGCTCCTCTAAGGAGAGGTTTGTAAGACTTCTAGCAAAAGATTTTCAGCTCCCAGGGACTATGATTACCTTCTTCACCTCTCCAGGCAGAACTCTGAAAGCACTTGGGCCTCTGAGTAGGGCGCTCCTGGAGCCTCTTCCACGGCTGTTAACTGTGAAGGTGCTGCACCGAAGTACAGCACTGTACACAGCGTTCTCCTTCGAGAGGCTGTCAGCATGAGAACCTCAAACCAACGAGGAGAATGTGTGTAAATTGTTGTGCCTGGGAATGACCAAATTGTTTAAGTGTTGCTGTGATTATACTCAGATTCATCTGCGCATTTGGTGGAGGGTTTGAAAATAAATATAGAAAAGAATGGAGACCCTGTTAGTGAGAAGACACCTTTAATTTTTGTCCTTCCCTCAAAGTGTTTTTTTATTCATTCAACAAACATTCATTGAGTACCTTGTATGTTCTAGGCACTCTGCTAGATGCTGGAGGAGTGGGAATGTAGACATGTAGCTAACCTCCAGAAAAGGAAGACAGGTGGCAAACACATGGACATTAGTCTGGAGGCGGGGGGAGTGTCAAGGATGTCTTTCTTCTCTTTTGATTTCTTTCTTTCTTTCTATTACCCCTGCTCCTAGTGTCCACATGGGACCTGTGTGGGAGGATAATGGTGGTGGGAGAGCACTGATGGGCATTTCCGGATTTAGGGTTCAGGGCATTTAAGCCGGACTAAGAAGATGATAGGATTTTCACAATGGAAAAGAAGAAAGGCGTTCCAGGTGAAAGAGCTTACATAATCAAAAATGTAGAGCATCAATACATGTGGAGAAGCCCTGGAGGATGAGAGGCCATTTGGAGAGAGAGAGGCCAAGGAGCCCCAAGACGCCAGACACAGGAGTGAAGAAGTCATCTTGGAAATGGATCCTCCCAGCCCCGGGCATTCAGCTGACACCAAGCGGAGTCCTTCCAAAATCATGAGCAAAACAAAATGGTTGTTTTAAGGTTAAAAAAAAAACAAGTGTATTATGTGTTTGAGGGAGCAAAAGAAAAGGGCTTTAAGAACCATACTTTACAAGATTATACTCCATATTCCCTTTCTGTTGATTGCCCTCTACTTGAACACCAAACACGTGAGCATTTGCCTGTTTATTTAATATAAATTAATGTTAAAATGTAAAGACAACTGTAGGCATAAAAATATCACACCCGAATCCCATTGTATCAGTCAGAGTTCCCTACCGTAAGTAACAGAAAGCAATTCTTGCTAATTTAGGAAGAATTAGAATTTATTAAATGCTATTGAAAAGCTCAGATAATCGCTGGGAAAATGAGGCTTGGATGCTAACACTCAGGAACTATGCTCAAAAACAGGCCACAGAACTGATCCCAAAAAGATGCTGCCATTGCCCCTACTGGACACACACACTAGAGCTTATCTCATGGACACCACAGAGCTCCTACAACTGAACACTGCCTCCACCTCTGTCATGGAGGCCTCCAGAAAGTGGCAATAGCTACCCTAACTGCACCACCTTCCCAGAAAGGTTCTACCAATCTTAGTATCAATATTTTAAAATATGAGTCTGGACTAGCACATCTGATTGGTGGAATCTAAGTCTTGTGCTTTCCTCCCAGCTGCAAGGAAGATTAGGAAAGCCAGTCACTGTCATTTCCAGATACCTCTGGGAGAAGACTCTGCCACAAAGTGGGTGACTCTCCCAATCATAAGAATAAATTTCAGGTGCTGGGCAGCTGAAAAAAAAAGGCAAATGTTCAAGATATGCACATTTCAGAGCTAATGGCTGCTATTTATTTATTTCTCTAGATTTTCTTTTCCATGTACAGTTGACCCTTGTACAACATAGGTTTGAACTTCATGGGTTCACGGGTCCACTTATACATGGATTTCTTTCAATAAAAGTTAAAAAAAACTGAGTGTTCCTGCTTCTCCTGCCTCCCCTTCTACTTCCTCCACCTCTTCCACCTCTGCCATCCCTGAGACAGCAAAATCAACTCCTCCTCTTCCTCCTCCTCAGCCTACTCAATGGCCACAATGAGGATGAAGACCTTTATAGTGATCCACTTCCACTAATGAATAGAATATATATTTTGTCTTCCATACGATTTGGTTGATAACGTTTTCTTTTCTCTAGTTTACTTTATTGTAAGAATACAGTCTATAATACATATAACATACAAAATGTGTTAATAGACTATATAAAAAAATTTATTAAGAACATAGTATAATATGTATTTTAAAAAGTAGACTGGACATATAAATACCAAGAAATTAAGCATGGTGAACTCTGAGTAATGGCGTGGCAGCTGATTTCAATCTCCCTACTTATGCTTGTTTGTGCATTCTCAGTGCTATCCAGTGAATATATGTAGGTAAGACATATTTAGTCAGAAAACTGCAACGACCTTTCTAAAATATGGAGATGCTACTGTAGGAACATTACATTTCAGAGTGTACATATCAACATGTTTTGTGTTATCACTTTGAGTTTATTTAAAATCCATTTTCCCCCAAGGAAATAAAAAAAGGATTAATTGTGACTTTCTAGCACACTAAAGAATTCTCAGAAGCCACAGGCCTCACAGTATCAGGAATGTTATTCTTCCAAGAAATGCAGGTGTTCCTCAGGGCCTGCTACTTTGTACATGAAATGTCCCTTTCTGAATATCCCAGGTTTTCAAAGGCCACGAAGGAACAAAGAAGAGTCAGACTGAGTCCTCTGAGAGGCCCGCTGGCTGGTAGTCTTTGAAGAAGGGCAGTGCCCCTAACTCTTTGGCCTGGTTGCCGTGGAAGGCAGCCATGCCCTCCAGCACTATTCCTCTGTGGCATCTTTAGGGTCTGAGCGCTGTGCTGATGTTCCTTGGGTCTGTTCCAGCTATTATCCCAAATGACTGTGTCTTAAGGAAATGCCCAGGCTGCCTCCAACGCACTTTCAAGAGCTGCTACTAGCACTGCTTTGTTCTATCCCTCCTTTAGTGGGATCCTAAATGCAAGCTCCTTCTTTGGGCAGGAAAGGGCAGCCAGGTAGAATGGAAGAAGCCCCTGAAGTCAGGAGACATGGACTTGGGTCCCAGCACGGGAGATGTAACCCTCACCAAGTCACGTCAATCCTGGCTTCAATCACTTTCCCCGCCTGGGAATTAGGCCCATCTCCCAGGCTGGCCTGCGCTTTAGCATCATTGGACTTCACCTTTAAGTGGACCTGAGTTTAAATCCTTGTGCCAACACCCACATGACTTTGGGAAGACTACTCAACCTGTTTGTGTTTCAGTCATTTTAATCTGTGAGATAAAATTCATAATTCTAAGTCACAGCATTGTTGTAAGGGAAAATTCTATATAAACAAAATTTTCTCTTTACTATTTCAAGTTGTAACAGTTGCTTGGATTTTCCACCCAATTTGGATCGTATGTTATTTGCATGGTCTGATTTAAAATTTAAGCTATATGACATATGCAGGATTCATTTTGGGAAGTGCTAAGGAGCAACTGGGAGAGAAAAGTCATCACAGCCAGACTTTCATGCTAAAGTGGAACACAAAATGAAAACCAGTTAAGAATTACACTGACTTTGACTGTATTAATTTGGGAGTGGACTGTTTTAGCTTTCCATTGTTACTATCACAAATTACCATACACTTAGTGGCTTAACATAAATTTATCATCTTACAGCTCTGTAGGTTGGAAGTTTGACACAGATTTCACTGGGCTAAAATTTTGGCAACTGTGTTCTTTCTGGAAGCTCTATGGGAGGATTCATTTCATTGCTCTTCTAGCTTCTACTAGCTGCCCACATTCCTTGCTTCATGGCCCTTGCCTGCATCTTTAAAATCAACATTGCATCTCTCTGTGCCTTTCTTCTATAGTTACCTCTTCCTCTGACTCTCTCTTCTGCCTCCCTTTTAAAAACTCTTGCAGTTACATTGGACCCACCCACATAATCCAAGATAATCTCACTATTTTAAATTTATCTCATTAGCAACCTTAATTTCTCCTTGCCACATAACCTAACATTTTCAAAGGTTCTAGAAATTAATATGTGAACATCTTCATGCATTTTTCTGCCTACCACATGTATGTTCGTGCAAACTAATTGGAAATCAATCCACAAATTCTGCTTTAGAGAATTATCCAAGAAAATAATGAGGTAAGTGTATATGCATTGGAATTTACTGCACTGATACTTATAATAGCAAAAATTTAGAAGTAAAATAAATGTTCATAAAAAGGCTGGTGGTCAAACAAATGATGACTCACCCATATGATGAAAAATTCTGCAGCCGTATCTATATATTGATATGAATGGTTTCAATAATATGTCAAATGAAAAAACACAGATTGTACAATACACACACACACACACACACACACACACACACACATGGTGATATAGTTTGAATATTTGTCTCCTCCAAATCTCATGTTGCAATTTGGTCCTTAGTGTTGGACATGGGGCCCAGTGGGAGGTGTTTGGGCCCTGATGGCGGAGCCCCTTATGGCTTGGTGCCATCCTTGTGGTTGTGAGTGAGTTCTCACTTCATTAGTTCACATGAGAACTGGTTCTTAAAAAGAGCCTGGCACCTCCCGGTGCCCCTCTCTCTTGCTTCCTTCCTCTTGCCATGTGATGCCTGTTCCCCTTCACCTTCCACCATGAGTTGAAGCTTCCTGAAGCTATCACCAGAATCAGATGCTGGTGTTATGCTTCTTGTACAGCCTGCAGAACTATAAGCCAAACAAACCCTTTTGCTTTACAAATTACGCAGCTTAAGGATTCCATAATAGTAACACAAATGGATTAAGACATACAGTATTATCCCATCAGTACTAAATTTATGTGCATTGAGAGTATATGCATACACACATATCAAATTATTAACTGGTTATTTCTGAGAGTGGTAGATTTGGGATATGAGAGATTTCCACTAGGTATTAACATTTTTTAGAATTATCATGTATTATCACAGGAAAAATTAAGTGATGTCCTTTTAGGAAGAAAAACCTCAGTATTGTAAAGAACAATTTTATCATGCCTGAATTATTCACCAGTAGGTACTTCTACTGACAGAAGTCTTTTTTCTCCACTTGGGATCCAAACAATTTGGTCTAAAAAAACCAGGATGCACTGCTAGGAGGCATTGTGCTTTGAAAAATCATGTAAAAATCTTTGTTTGTTTGCCACTTTAATTATCTGACTCTTCTGGGTTTTTAATACTTTTCCAAATGCTATTCCCATTTATTAGCACAATGTATCAGACTTAATTTCCTTTAGAGTCTTAGAGTTCATTTGTTTATCTCTCACCTATGAGATAAATTGTAAGTCTGAAACCTTAGGCAGCTTGAGATTTGAAACTCCAGGTATCTATAGACAGATGTGTTCATTGTCTCAACAACCAACACTGAGCAAGAGCCTACTATGTGCTAGTCATGATGCACAGCAGGCACCATCTTTGGAGGTGACATGTTGAAAGAGATATGAAATGAGCAAATTGCTGGATGTCAAGGAGGGCATATTAGAGGTCATCATGCATGGTGGGAGGTGACTGTCATGCGTGCTAAAGTCTGGTTGTCATTTCCATAGGAGATATTCTTGTATTCTTTCCTTAAACCTCTTTCTTGCATAAGTTACTCTGAATATATTTCCCTCTACAACAGTATATGCCCTAGTTAAGACAGTCAAATTGCATTTCTCGGTACTAGTGCCTAGTACCTAGTGTTTCTAGGCATGCTATAGAAAGATATAAGCATTATTGAATTTCAGCAAAGAGTGGGGGCTAGTTGTGCCACACCCAGGGTTTTAAACAGTGCTCAGCCCAGCCTCAAAGCCCACCCCAGGGTCCCATATTATCAGGGAGACAATAGAAAATAGAAGAATAAGAATAAACTAAGCCCAATGTCATCAGAAGGAAAGAAATAATAAAGATCAGACAAAAAGTAAATGAAATAGATGCTAGAAAAACAATACAAAAGATCAATAAAACTGAAAGTTGTTTTTTTGACAAGATAAACAAAATTGGCAAACCTTTAGCTAGACTAAGGAAAAAGAGTGAAAACTGAAATAAATAAAATCAGAAATGAAAGAGGAAACATTATAACTGATACTACAGAAGTGCAAAGAATCATTAGAGACTATTATGAACAACTATACACCAACAAATTGGATAACCTAGAAAATGTGGATAAATTCCTAGACACATACCACTAATGAAGACTGAATCATGAAGAAATAGAAAATCTGCACAGAACAATAATGAGTAATGAGATTGAATCAGTAATAAAGGGTCTTCCATCAAAGAAAAGCCCAAGACCAGATGGCTTCACTGCTAAATTCTACTAAATATTAAACACTTCACAATTTTTCCAGAATATTGAAGAGGAGGGAGCACTTCCAAACTCTTTTACAATCTCTTACTTTCCAAACAGCGTAAGGCAGGTATTACCCTGATATCAAAGCCAGACAAAGACCACAAGAAAAGAAAACTACAGGCCAGTATCCTTAATGAACACAGATGCAAAAATCCTCAACAAAACACTAGCAATCCAAATTCAACAGCACAGTTAAAAAGGATCATTCACCAGGATCAAGTTGGATTTATCCTTGGGATGCAAGGATGGTTCAACAACATACACAAAAATAAATGTGATACATCACATCAACAAAATGAAAGACAGAAACCATATGATCATCTCATTATATGCAAAAAAAGCATTTGGTAAAATTCAATACCCTTTCATGATAAAACAATCAATAAATATGCTATAGAAGAAATGTACATCAACACAACAAAGGCCATATAAGATAAGCCCACAACTAACATTATATTATACTCAATGTTGAAAAATCGAAACATTTTTCCTCTGAAATGCAGAACAAGGCAAGTCCACTTCTATGCAACAAAGTATTAGAAGTTCTCACCAGAGGAAGTAGGCAAGAGAGAGAAATAAAATGTACCCAAATAGGAAAGGAAGAAGTGAAATTGTCACTGTTTGTTGACAAGATGATCTTATATATAGAAAACTCTAAAGATTCCACCAAGAACCTGCTAGAAGTAATAAATGAAGACAGTAAAGTTGAAGGACACAAAATCAACACATAAAAAACCAGTTCATTCTATACACTTACAATGAACTATCTGCAAAAGAAATCAAGAGAACAATCCTATTTACCATAGCCATAAAAAAGTAAAATACTCAAGAACAAATTTAATAAAGGAAGTGAAAGACCTGTACACTGACAACCATAAAACACTGATGAAAGAAATTGAAGAAGACACAGGCAAATGGAAAGCTATCTCCTGTTCGTGGATTGGGGGCATTAATACTGTTAAAATGTTCATACTACCCAAAGCTATTTATAGATTCAGTGCAATCCCTATCAAAATTCCAATGTCATTTTTCACAAAAAAATAAAAAACAATCTTAAAATTCATATGGAACCACAAAAGACCCCAAATAGGCGAGGCAATCATGAGCAAAATGAACAAAGCTATAGACATTACACTACCTGATTTCAAACTATACTACAAAGCAATAGTAACTAAAACAACATGGTACTGACATAAAAATAGACTCATTGATGAATGGAACAGAATAAGGAGCCAAGAAATGAACCCAGGTATGTATGGTCAATTGATTTTTAATAAAGTGCCAAGTATACACAGTCAGAAAGGGCTTTTCAATAAATGGTGTCAGGAAACTGGATATCCATACTCAGAAGAGTGAAACTGAATGCTTATCTAGAAGAGTGAAATTGAATGCTTATCTCACATTATATTAAAAAATCAATTCCAAATAGATTAAAGACTTAAACATAATACCTGAAAGTATAAAACTACCAGAAGAAAACACAGGGGAAAAACTATATGACATTGGTCTGTGCAATGATTTTCTAGATTTGACCCCAACAGTGCAAGCAACAAAAGTAAAAATAGACAAATGGGATTACAGCAAAATAAAAAGCTTCTGCACAATACAGGAAACAATTAACAGAGTGAAGAGATAATCTATAGGTTGGAAGAAAATACTTAACAAGCCATATATCTGCTAAGGGGTTACTTTCCAAAATACATAAGGAATTCAAACAACTCTATTGAAAGAAAATAAATAATCCAATTTAAAATGGGCAAAAGACCTGAATAGACATTTCTCAAATGAAGACATAGAAATGGCCAACAGATATATGAAAAATGTTCAATATCAGTAATCATTAGGGAAATGAAAATTAAAAACACAATGAGATATCACTACACACCTGTCAGAATGGAAAGCGAACACTTGTACACTGTTGAGGGGAATGTAAATTAGTACAGTCATTATGGAAAATTGTATGGAGTTTCCTCAGAAAACTAAAGATAGAACTGCCATATGATCCAGCAATCCCACTTGTGGGTATTTATCCCAAAGATTTGAAATCAGCATGTCAAAGAGATGTGTGCACTTCCATGTTCACTGCAGCACCATTCACAATAGCCAAGTTGTGGAATGAACCTGTGTCTATTAACAGATGAATGGATAAGAAGAGTGTGGTATATATACACAATGGAATACTATCAGCCTTAAAAAAGAATGAAATTTTGTCATTTTTGACCACATGGATGGAAATGGAGAGCATTATGCCAAGTGAAATAAAACAGGCACAAAAAAACAAAACACAGCACACTCTCACTTGTATGTGGAATTTAAAACAATCAAACTCAAAAGAAGTAGAGTAGAATGGTGGTGGTTCCCAGAGGCTAGGACTTGGAGGGAATAGGGGAAATTGGTTAAAAGGGTACAAAATCTCAATCAGACAAGAGGAATAAGGTTTTTTTCCTTTAATATATATTGCATAGAGTAGTATGGAATCAGTATATGTGTCAGTATATATAGAGTAGAATGGAATATAGTAAGGAATAATGTATTATACATTTCAAAATTGCTAGGAGAGTAAATTTCAAAGGTTCTCACCACAAAAAATAAATATTTGAGATGATGGATGTGTTAAGTAGCTTGACTTCATTATTATACATTATATTCATGAATCATAACATCACTTTGTACTCCATAAATATATAAAACTATAATTTGTCAATTTACAATTAAAAATATAGAATTTTTAAAAAGAAAAGAAGGATATCAGCATTGATTTTTTTCCTTTTCTTCTCATATATGTGCATGCATACACACACACACACACACACACACGTTTGTCATAATAAAGAGAGGTAACTGACTTGGGCCGTGGTGGTCCCTTCCCAAGAACAAAAAGAATATGAGAGTATGCACCCAGTTCACCAGTGCATGACCTTCATCTGTAAACTGATGCTTCAGACATACTTCCCAGCTCAACTTAGAATGATATACCATCCTATTGTGATCTGATCTCTGTTATATATCCTATGCTTTATATTTTAACATATTTGTAATGTTATTTAATATTTATTATGTTAAAATAATCAAATGTTAATAGTTTCTTGCCGCAATTACTTTATCTGCAAGAACATTTTACTTTAATCCTATTATGTTTAATTCATAAGCATTTGATGCTACATCAATTCACTATAATTTTAGAAGCTTGTCAATGGTCAAATTTGTGAATTGTTGGCTACAAATAAGCAGTATAAAGTTTAAGAGCAATGGCGATGTGTATGTACATAAGAGTTATAAAGACATTCTCATAATATCACATTCTAGTGATACCCAAGCCTGACCACACACTAGCCTCATCTGGGAAGCCTCCGCTAAAATACAGATTCTCAGACTCTAGATCAAATCTGTAAATGTCAGTTTCCTATGGAACGAATCCAGAAACTTGTGTTGCTCAGATGATTCTCCTACAGTATATCCACAGACCTGCTTTATTACTCACAGGTATTCTCTATTTTGTTATGATTATAAAAGAAATTACACAAGATGAAAAGTAATTAAAGCCTTCACTGATTTGAGGATAAAGTAATAAAAATACAGCTCTTTTTGGAATATACAATAAATATTCATTATTATTACAGTATTCTTAATACTTATTATTGAAAGGTACAGCCAGCAACATAGACCTAAATTAAATTTTGTTTAAATTATGTCAGACAATTGAAATGCACCCATCTCAGCAACTAAAAGGTAATTAATTAAGAATATCATCCTGGTTGGCTGGTTTTGTAAATCAGTGTAGCTGCTGTGAAAAGTGGCTTGGCCGTATATAACAAGGGCCTGAAAAATGTTTACCTTTGTACCAATAATTTTCACTACTAGCAAGGTCCCTTTAGGACATAATCGGAGAACTGGACAAATATTAATATTTAAATGTAGTTATTTATAATATGACAAAATGGGAGATAACCAAAAGGTACAGCTGTAAAGAACTGTTTTAATAAATGATAATGTATACACATGGCAACATATTATGCAGCCATTACAATTACATTTTTGACAAATATTTAGTGGCAAGGGAGAAAATGTTGCACAATCTAACACTGAAGCGAAAGTTTTAACCCTCCAGGGATGCCTAAGGCTGCCGAATTTGCCACACACAATAGAGATGTCTAAAAAGGAAGGTTGATTTTGTTTATTTATGTAGGATGAGGGGACATAAACCAGAGAGACAATGCAAAGGGGTTAAAGCAAACACAGTGGGAAATAAAGAAGGAAAGGAATAAGGGGACAAATGGAGCATTCAGAGAGACCTTCTCTACCCCACTCCTGTCCTGCCATATAGACTCATCTGAAGGTCCAGGTTACCTATTCTCAACTTTGGCTGCACCTTTTAATCATCTTAAAAATTCTGATGCTCAAGTTCAAATTCAAGCCCATTAAATCAGAATCTCTGAGAGTTAGCACCCGGTCGTCAGTATTTATTTTTAAGCTTCCTCATTGTGCAGCCAAGTTTGAACACCTGATTAAAGGCAGTTGGCATCCAGAACTCCCCTTGTGCAGTACAAGGAAGGGGAGTAATTAGGCCACTGTACCCACTATTTCTTTTCTCTCTCCATTCTCCTGTCCTCTCAGTAGAGCTTTGAAACAGTCCCCTGAACCCTTCAGTGAAGAACTGCTTACATTTTCATCAAATTTTGGTTCTGGGAAAAAGAAGAGTGGAGGTTTGCTCAGGCTCCTCACTTTAGCAGCTGCCTCATCATGAACAGGGTCCGGATAGTGGCCCAGGCTTATGTTCTTAATGGTCCCCTCCCCAGAGGCAGCTAGAGACACATCCTGGGGGTTAAGGCGAGGTTCAAGCTTCAGCCTGCCATTGAGGTTAGAGCAGCATTGACCATTAGTCTGCAAATTCCCTATTACATTAGTAGATTTACAAGAATCAGTTCATCATTTAAAAGCTGGTCCCAGGTGCACAAACAAGCTTGGAATTCAACATTTAAAACTCCAGGATGATGTTATCCACTTTGCCCTCTGCTTTGGTAGAAGAACTGGATCTTTGTCATAAAGAAAAATGTCCCTTGTGTTAGTACAAAGAGATATCGGGAGGATGCCTCAGCAACAAAATGAATAAAGGAATGCACGAATGAAACTAAAAGTAATTTTAAAGTACAGATGTGTTGGTCCCCTAAATTAGGATTTGCAAACTGGCATCCCTAGGCCACATTAAGCCCAAATTGTATTTTGGTAAGCATGCACAGTGTTTACAAAAATTTGAGTTTGAGTTCCTTTGAAGGAGTGTGCCATCTCCACCTCATCCCTTCACAGTTGTAACTACTACTACACAGAGGCCATATGAGGCATTTGTGTCACATGCTTTGCCTCGGCAGCCATGGAGTGTCTGATTAATGTACACCAAACCCTCTGTACCTTGGTATTTTTAATTGTGGTCTCTCTACAAAGGTTGACAAGTAACACTGATCAGTGTTGCAGAGATTCCAGTCAGAAGCTAACTTCTCTATCCTTTTATTGAAGGAGCTTGGACATGAGCTTAGACTACCTTGGGAATTATCGGCCAGTGTTGCTCTGAGAAACAGCTTTCCAATTCTACGGAAATGAATCCAAACAAATTATGTTCCACCAGGAACAGGGCCTGTAGCTCCATCTGATACCACCTCATCTGAGTACCAGCTGCCCAGTTGCTTTTCTGGCCATACAGAGGCTGGGCAGCAGATCATAAACAATTACGCAGCAGGAGTAAAACAAGAGGGAGGCAAAAATAGAGCCATCCGGTGTGCAGGTCCCCTTCGGGGGAGCCATCATCTCCCACGTGAAACCTATTCCTTTTGAACAGAGGTCACAGCAAAAAGCAATCAATCTTCCCTTGTTTAAGTAGCACAAAACTTTGTGATTGTTGCTTTCTTTTGCATAGAAAGGAAATGTAAATCTTCATTTTCTTGTTTGCTCTTTGTTCAATAAATAGAATTCAATATAGACATGGTTTACAGAAGCAATGTTGTTTCCCCACTGATCCCAGAGCACTAATTCATACCCAAAAGAGCTCAACAAATATTAGCTGAGTGAATGAGTGAGAACTATATAGAACTTGCCCTCAGTCTAGCCTATGTATTCAGGCAGCTATCCCTCAAGCCAGCTTAACTGCAATGTTCCATAGTTGCTGCAACAAAATGTGCTGGGTGTTTGGAGGAGAAAGATTCTTTATTACCAGAGAAGGTTGAGGAAGTGGTATTCGAGCTGCACCTGGAAGGATAAGGAAAATCACAACAGGATGATATGCAAATCAACAAGAATAGAAAAATACGGAATATTTTGAGACATAAACAAAGACTGAAGGAAATGGCTGTCTCATTAAAGGGAATCCACTTAAAGTGAAAACCAAAATTCCCTAGCAAGAATTTCAGGAAAATTTAGTTAGAAATTTATCTCAAAAATAAAGCAAAAAATTTTAAAAATGAGTTTAAATTATATTTTACAGCTGGCCAATTAAAATCACAGCCATATGCTAGGTCTTAAACACACAATGAATCAAGGATGGTGTGTGTTTGTGTAACTTCTTTCATTTTATACTTGACTTTCACAGACTGGCCATGAAGGTGTTTGTCTTAGCCCAGTCGGGCTTCTACACTAGAATACCATAGACTAGGGGCTTATAAACAACAGAAATTTATTTCTCACAGTTCCAGAGGCTGGGAAGTCCAAGGTCAAGGCACCAGAAAGTTAGGTGTCTGGTTAGGGTTTGCTTCCTGGTTCATACATGACTACCTTCTCACTGTGTCTTCATACAACAAAAGGGGTGAGGGCGCTCACTTGGGTCCCTCTTATAAGGGCACTAATCCAGTTCATGAGGGTTCCACTCTCTTAACACAATCACCTCCCAAAAGCCCCATTTCCAAATACCAATTATCACAGGATTTGGATTCAACACATAAATTTTGGGGGGACACAAACATTATTCCTTTTCATTGAAGGATTTTCAGAGGAGGTGATATTTTACCTGCACCTGGAAGGATAAGGAGAGTCACAACAGGAAAATATGCAAATCAGCAGAAATAGAAAGGTACAGAATATTTGGAGATATAAACAAGGACCAAAGGAAATTGTTATCTCTTTAAAGAGAATCCACTTAAAGTGGGGACCAAAATTTCACAGTAAGAAATGCAAGGAAATTTGATTGGAAATTTATCCCCAAAATAAAACAAAAATAAATTTAAATTATATTTTACAACTTATTAATTATAATCACTGCCATATGATAAGTCTTAAAAGAAACAATGAATCAAGGACGAGGGGGGTGTGTGTGTGTGTGAGAGAGAGAGAGAGAGAGACAAATATTTTTTATATAATTGTTTGATAGCCTGACATCTTTTTCACTTTATACTTGACTTTAACAGATTGGCCATGAAGAGGTCATACTTGCAAAGCTATTTTGAAAGTTCCATTAATTTCTTCTACATCATTTTTATCAACTTCAGAAAATGTCACATCTTTTGCAATGTTGACAATTCCATTTGCAATCGGTTCACGTTGTGTGGACCTTGTATTGAGGGAAGCTGATGGCTCTGACAATTATGGAGAAACCAAGAGATTGACTCAAAGGGCAGAGATGTTAGCGCAGGACCTAAGTTATAAATGTACTCTTCATTGGTAACTATCTTTTCTATAGAGTTCCCTTTGCAACATCATTACTTTATTATTATTATCCGAGAAAACTCATTATTATCAGAGAAGCTGATATATGAGATATAAGACATACATCTTATATAAGACATACAGTCTGAAACATAAGATACATGTTGAGAAAAGGTCTGAAATATAAGATATATGTTGAGAAGTTCTGGGAAATGAGAAAATCAAGGTTTACTGAGACCTTGAACTGTGGAGATGAAGAGGTTGGGTTTTCTTCATGTACTTAATGAGAAGTCATTGAAGGTGTTCGAGCTTAGAAGCAAAGTGAACAAAGCTATTCCATACTGTCCTATTCCAAAGCTATCCTATTCCACAGGAAGATTTGTCTGGCAGCGCTGGGGAGGATAGCTCGCAGTGGAGGCTACAGGTGTGCATACAGTCAGAAGGCTGCTGTAATCCATCAAGGCTCGTGTTTCCATACAGGATGTTTGTCTATGAGGAAAGGCAAAGTTTCCTCGTTTATCAACGCTTTCTGTCCTCCTTTGACTCCCATTGCAATTGATGGTGATGTGCACCTTCATTTGTCTTTGTAGGATAAGAGACATTTTTCAGAGCCATTTGCATGTTTTAAGCAGCCCACACAGAGACTAATGTGATTGGCAATTTGGAACATATTGTCTCCATTCGGCTCCAGCATCATGCCTGAGGGAAGAAGGGTTAAGGAAGAAGGAAAACAGATCCTCCCCCTGCCTTTTCCCACATCTATGAAAACTTGAAATTAATTTTTCATCTTGCGGTGTTTACTTTAGAAGTTAAAATAAATGAAAAGGCTGGCCTTTTTTTTTTTAAGTTAACGGCTCAGTGAAGTGCCTGAGATTAAGAAGACCTGAGGTTATTTTTTAAACCATCTTTTCCAAAGCAATTTATTTAATATGACTATGTTATCCTTTCAGATCTGCAAATGAAGTGAAATAAGTGGTGCACTTTTTCCAGAATGTTACATGAAAATATGTTTTAACTATGGTGTGTGGTACTTAAATTTTAAAAATGTGAATACATGCATGTTTCACTTCATTCTCCCTTTCACAGCTCCCTAACCCCAATACACACACACACACACACACACACACACACACACACACACACACACACGCCAGATGATGTATTCTGGTAGGAGGATTATCAATGAAAATTTAGAAGAAAACTAATGCTGTCCAAATAAGAATTTCAGAAGTTAGGCTCTTGTTCTCTCAGTTGAAGGCCCTGAAAATTTGTACTTAGTCACCCATGAGCCAGTAATGGGTCTCTCTATTTCCTAAACAAATGTTAACAATGATAGGGAGGACAGGGTAATTGCCCTCTTGAAACACAAATGTTTCAAAGGTGTTGCTAGCAGGTAGAATAATCTCAAGTCTTTGAGTTCATCTTTCACTTTCTAAAGCTTCTGGGGATAAAGATTTTGCAATGATTCCTATAATTCTTCATTGACTTCTATCCAGAGCCCACTACTGTAATCAATCCTGAATCCTATGAAAACCAGAGAAATCCTCAACTGAGTATAAAGATGATTTCTTAATTTTATTTTTATTTAATTTTAGTTGACACTAATAATTGTGCATATTTATGGGATACAGAATTATATTTCCATACACATATACATCATGTATTGATCGGGGTAATTAACATACCCATCACCTCTAACATTTATTATTTTTTGTGTTGGGAAAATTCAAAATCCTCTCTTCTAGTTATTTGAAAATATACAATAAATTATTGTTAACCATAGTCGCCATATAGTGCTGTAGAACACTAGAATTTATTCCTCCTTTCTAGCTATAATTTTATATGTGTTAACCAATCTTTCCTTATCCTCCCCTCCCTTCTACCTTTCCCAGCCTCTAATAGACACAATTCCACTCTCTACTTCTATACTCTCAACTTTTTTAGCCCCCACATATCAGTGAGAACATGTGGTATTTATCTTTCTGTGACTGAATTATTTCACTTAAAAGAATGTCCTCCAGGCTTATCTATGTTGCCACAAATGAAAAGATTTCATTCTTTTCTATAGCTGAATAGTATTCCATTGTATATATATTCATTCATCCATTGATGGACACTTAGGTTGACTCCATATCTTAGCAATTGTGAATAGTACTGCAGTAAACATGGGGTGCAGGTGTCCTTTTGATAGACTGGTTTCCTTTCCTTTGGATAAATATTCAATAGTGGTATTGCTAGATTATATGATAGTTCTATTTTTAGTTTTTTGAGGAGATTCCATACTCTTTTCCATAATGGCTGCACTAATTTACAGTCCCACCAACAGTGTACAAGGGTTCCCTTTTCTCCACATCCTCACCAACACTTATGTTTCATCTTTTTGATCATAGCCATTTTAATGAGGGTGAGGTGTTATCTCATTGTCATTTTAATTTGCATTTCCCTGATGATTAGTGATATTGATCATTTTTTCATACAATTGTTGGCTATTTATCTTCTTTTAAGAAATGTCTAGTCAGATCTTTTGCCCATTTTTAAAAATTAAATTATTTGATTTTTTTGCTACTGAATTGTCTGAGTTCCTTGTATATTCTGAATATTATTTTTTTTTTCCTTTTTTATTTCAGAATATTATATGGGTACAAACATTTCAGTTACATAAATTGTTTTTGTATAATTTGAGTCAAAGTGATAAATGTGCTCATCTCTCAGATAGTGTGCATTGTACCCATTAGGTGTGAATTTACCCATCCCCTCCTCCCCCTTCCCACCTGCTTGATTTCCAATGAATTTTACTACCATATGTGCACGTGAGTGTTGAGTTCAAATTTAGTAGTGAGTTCATGTGGCTTTTGTTTTTCCATTCTTGCAATATTTTACTTAAAAGGATGTTCTCCAGTTTCATCCAGGTTGTTACAAATGGCATTTCTGTTGTATCAGTTGTGATGTCTCATTTTTGGTTTCTGATTGTATTTATTTGGGTCTTCTCTCTTTTTTTCTTAGTCTTACTAATGGTTTCTCAATTTTGTTTATCTTTTAAAAAACCAACTTTTCATTTTGTTGATCTTTTGTATTTTTTGTCTCTATTTCATGTATTTTGGTTCTACTCTGATCTTTATTATATCTTTCCTTCTACTAATTTTTGGCTTTGGTTTATTCTTGATTTTCTAGTTCCTTAAGGTACAGTTTTAGATTATTTATTTAAAATCTACTTTTTGATATAGGTATTTATTGCTATAAACTTCCCTCTTAGTACTGCTTTTACTGTATACCACAGGTTTTGTTATATTCCATTTCTATTTTCATTTTTCAATTTTCTTCTTAATTTCTTCACTGATCCAATGGTCATTCAGGAGCATATTGTTTAATTTCGAAGTATTTGTAAAATTTTCAAACTTCCTCTTGTTACTGACTTCTAGTTTTATTCCGTTGTGGGCTGAGAATGTACTTGATATGATTTAAATTTTTAAAAATTTGTTGAGACTTGTTTTGTGGCCTAACGTGTGTCCTATCTGTAGGAGGTTATATTTTCTGATGAAAAGAATGTGCATTCTGCAGTTGTTGGGCGAAATGTTCTATAAATGTCTGTTAGGTCAATTTAGTCTATAGCACATTTTAAGTCCAACGCTTCTTTATTGATTTTCTGTCTAGATTATCTGTCCAGTGCTGAGAGTTAGGTGTTGAAGTCCCAAGCTATTATTGTATTGGTATCTATCACTTCAGCTCTAATAATATTTGCTTTATATATCTGGGTGCTTCATTACTGGATGAATATATATTTATAGTTGTTATAAACTTTTGCTGAAGTGATCACTTTATCATTATAGAACAACCTTCTTTTGTCTCTTTTTATGTTTTTTGACTTAAAATTTATTTATCTGATATAAGTATATCTATTCCTGCTTGCTTTGGGTTTCCATTTGAAACAAATAACTTTTTCTATCCCTTCACTTTCAATCTATGTGTGCTTTTACAGATGAGCTGAGATTCTTACAGGCAGCATGTAGTTGAGTTTTTTTTAAATCCATTTTGCCAGTCTATATCTTTTAATTAGGGAATTTAAGTTGTTTACATTCAAGTTTGTTATTGGCAGGTGAGGATTTACTCCTGTCAATTTAACTGTTTTCTGGTTGTTTGACCTCCCCCTGTTGATTGGCTGGGGGAGGATTCACTTTCACAATCACTCACTCCTTATTGGCAGCCTTCAGTCCTTACAGACTCTTGGCCAGAGATACCAGTTCCTGAACCTCTCCACAGAGCTACTTAAGGACGTGATAGCTTACTTCTCTCGGAACAAGGACTCAGAGACAATGAGAGAGGGAGGGAGGAAAGAGAGAGAGAGAAAAAGAAAGAGAAAGAGAGAGGGAAGAGAACTGGACTCACATGAATAAGAAGGAAACCAGAGTCTTTTCGTAACCTAATCATGGAAGTGCCATCCAATCACTTTTGCCATATTCTATTCATTAGATGTGAGTCACTGATTCCAACCCACATGTAAGGGGAAGGCATTACACAAAGTCATAGGTAGAAGAAGGGATAATTGAGAACAATTTTAGAGACTGTCTACGCAAAAAGAATTTTTAAGAGGTATATAAGTCAAAATAAATTTTTCATTAGAAAGCAATTTAAAAATTAAATATTATATTTTGGGTTTCTTGATTTAATTGAATGGTTCATCAAAAAGAGTTAAAAATAACTTCATTGTCAAAATGGAAAAAAAAAAAAACCAGAATTGATAATAATGCTGACCTGAAATTGAAAGATTCAGATTGACAAGTGAAACTTCAAAATGCAAATATCTTTTTATTTTATTATATTCAACATCATAAATTTTAATTCCAGCAAAACAAAATTATTCATAAATTAATGTCAATTTGGATTTTATTGGTGATTATTTTGGTTGTCTTTATTTGTAAACCTCACAGCAACCCATCAGAGTAGGTTCTGCTTGGCCTCATTCTACAACCGAGGGCACTGAGGCACAGGGGAGGTAAAGCAACTTGCCCAAGGTCAATGGCAAGTAAATGAAAGAGTTAGAATTTTAACATGGAAAATCTACCTCCAGAGACAACACTCTTAGCAATTTTGCTGAGATCCTAAGATCGTAAGAAAAATAAACTTTTAAATTAATAATAGGCTGCCAGCTCACCTATGAAGAGATTGCCCCATATGTATTTATTGAGATACACTGGATGAGAACCAGATAGACTGTCTATTTCCACTTCCCTTCAATCAAATGATACCCAGTAGCAAATAATTAAGCTAAAGACATATCTTACATGAACACTCCTGATTATCACACATTTAAGTATCCATTTATCCAATCATCCATCCATCTACTCTTTAATACATTCAACACTCCTGATTTATCTACATACCCACCAATACATCCATCCACCCATTAACTCATTCTTCCAACACTCCTTGTTTATCTGCCCATCCACTCAACCAACCATCCATCCACCCATCCTTTTATCAAGGACTATTACTAGTCTTAACTGTGCTATGCCCTAAATCAGTGTTTCTCAGACTTCAGCCATTCATACTCTAGTTTCAATATTTATTATCATATCGTCATACTTCTTGTCCTATTTTTTAAAATATCTACTTTACTTTAAAAAATATAAATGCCTCCTTCAGTTTTGCTGCAATATTTGTAAAATTGAGAGCTTTATGTGTAAGTTAATTTTTCTCCAAATACACTTTAAAATAAATTCATAAGAGTGAATTGTTTTAAAAATATATTGCCTGCTAGTTAGCAAACCTTGAGACTCAATTTATCCCTGTCCTGAGTGTTTAGAAAGAGCAAGGGAATAGATATGGCTTTTGTCTTTATTTCAGGACCTGCCCTGCTTGGTAGAGCAAACAATCTGGATCCAAAAGCTACCTAAGCCTGAGGCTCTTTGGGAAGTAAAGAAAGAGATAAAGGACCCCCTCCCTCCCTCACCCACCCACCTCCAATCACTGTGCAATTGACAGGTGTGAAATAACATTGCTTTCCCGGCCACCTGTGGGGCCACCCTTGAGTCAATATTTCATATTCATTAACTAATGAACAGCTGGAGACAGGCAAAACCTTTCCGTGAAGGCAGGTTTCAGAGCTTCCTAAGTCAATATTCCTCCTTTGATCGTCCCTCCATCTAATAGCTGCATGTGGCTCCCTCCTAAACACTCACTCCTAGAAATGGACATCGTGCTGATGTTGTCTGATGCCATTTTGTTGACTTTGAAATAAGTGCATTTGGACCATTTGTGTGTTTGAAAATAGAGGAAAGGTTGATCACTCAGATTCACGGAGGTCCTCTTGAAGACTCAGGAGGAATGTGTTCTTTAATCTTCCTCCCCTACTCCCTCTCTCTTTCTCTTTGTTGTTCTGCTCTGTCTCCTCACTCCTTTGTAGACTATTAATAAATCAAATAATGTTCATAACACATATGTTGGGCATAGAGAAACTTCTCCATAAAAGTTAGCATTATTATTTCCTTTTCTGAATCTCTTTCCATAATTATTCAATATAAATAAGAGTTTCAGACCACTCTTTTCCCCTAAACCATTGTGACAACAAATTAGATTACGTTTGGGGAAATATCACAAGTTTGACAGACATTAAGCTTTATTTTAATCTTTGCCTTTTTCTCGGAGATTGACTTACTCATTCTTGATCTTTATTCCCTAGTCCTGTGGCTCCATCGAATTAATTTTAGCTGTAAAATTGACTGTGTTTTGCTTTCCTATGCTTGAGAGAAAGCATTCATTGTAGTATTTAAATATGTTAGAGCTGCTGTTTGCCACTACTTAAATATTCTTAGGGTGCCCCCTTCTGTTTCCTGACAGCACCAATGTAGATTATTTTAGGCTGAAAAGTTTAATGCAGTTATTCTTTGTGAAAGATGTATGAAGATGGGGTAATGTTAGGATCAAAGCTGGCTGGCCAGGGAAGATGCTGCGTGTGACCTGAATGGTCCACACAGTATTGTCAGAACATTGTAACAATCATACTGTTCGTCAAAGTTCTCTGGCAAATACCTTAATAACCTTAGTCTTTTCTATAAAGTCATAATGTTGGCAGGGAAGAAAGGTATTATGATCCCCTTATTATAGATGAGAAAGCTGAGACTAATTTGCCCAATTATTTACAGACTCTCCCAAGTGAGAATAATTCCTTACTTGTTTAAACTGTGGACAGGTGGACATTTTACTTACATTTCTTAGGGCCCTGAAACCAACTAGACTTAAGCAAAAGAAAGAAAATTATTACAAGGTACAGGGGTTTCTCCCAGAACCCAAAGACCCCAGGGCCTTGGGGAAAGAGTGGCACAGCTGAGCCATCAGAACTAACATTCCAGTCTCTACCATTTCTCACTTGGCTTCCCTCTGCCCATCTGCTTTCTTCTCTTCCTGCTTTCAAGTTTTCTCTGCTGACTCCAAGCTCTAAGTCTGCATGTCTGAGACCACTGAGACTCACTCTTTTCATGTCAGCTACAAATTTCTGATAGACATGATCAGATTGCCCTCCTTTGAGTTAGGTGTCAGGGTTGGTAGGAAGGAGATAGGTGAGGAAGACTTGCCTTTTCTACCTTGAAATCATACAAGAATATTTGGATTTATTTCATCTAGGAAAATGAGGAAGGGTGCCCTGTCCTTGGTCCATCAGGGTACCTCTCCTTATACTCTCAGTTTGATCTCCACACCTCTGTGCCCAGCTTGGGAATGAAGCTCCCAAGGACTCTAAGCTCCATGATCCAGGTCCAGCCTCCGTGGGGCATAGATTTCTGCACTTTCCCCTTTCAGGATTTTGTAATCTCTGGATGGTTCAGAGGACCCTACCATTCTGCAGGTCCCTACCATTACTAGACCACCCAACACTCCAGTTCTCAAAAATTCCCAAAATTGACTTTCTTCCTCAAATAGAGCCATTCCATATTTCCATGTAACCCACCGCAATCATCATTCCCTTTAGGTGACAATTCTAACTTGCTTATAAGACCTCTGAAAGTAATATGCATTTTAATGAATTAGAAAAGCAGGTAATTGAACTATATAATCTGGGTCTACCCTATCTAAACTTACTTCTCTATATTATGGGCATTTCATAATCTTTCATTTCTTGACTGTCCTGAGCAGTATATAAATAATTACTTAAATCTATAGTTGTGTATTAGTCATAGCAACCATTTTTGAAAGTCCTCTATGATTCAGACACTATTCTAAGTTCTTAACCTTCATTAGCTTTGATCCTTACAGCAATTTACAGATGAAGAAACTGAACTTTGGTTATTTGCCAAAGTTATAGAGCTGTATTATCCAATAGAAATACGATGTGAGTCATATAGGTAATTTTAAATTTTCTAGAAACACACTAAAAAATATTTTAAAAAACAGGTAAAATTAATTTTTAAAATATCTTTAAATATATCCAAAAGATTACCATTGCAATATGAAAATCAATATAAAATTGAGATATTTTACATTGTGTGTGCCAAGTCTCCAAAATACAATTTGTATTTTTTCCACTTAAAGGACCTCTCAGTTTGAACTGGCCACTATTGAGGGTGAAAACATGCATTCAAATAGTTCTGCCTCATGCGTAGGCCAGTGGCATTTTTCAGCCTTTGTTTTTGCTTCTGTTTGAACTAGGAAAAAGAAGGCAATGACCTGAGCTTTCTAGAATGGAAATGGAGTACGTGGAGAGCAGAGATTAATGCACTGAGATGTAGCTCTCCACCTCAAGCTGATTTCTGTTACTTAACACTGAGTCGTAATTAATATACTTTTCACTGAGAGGCCTTGGGGATTCATCTTTCTCACACACCTAAACCCTAGCTAAGGTCTTGTTTTCTTCCTTTGATTTATTCTGGAAGAATTCCAGCAAAGGGGCTGGTCTTTTGTGACAATTGAAGAGCCTAAGTCCTTGCAGGGTCCTACAACTGTGGGCAATTGTGGAATATTGATTTTTCCTGACAGTACTTTTGAAATATGGAGACAAAGAGAAGTCTTAAGCAAGAAAGTGCCCAGGAATATGGGCAGCATCTGAATTGAGCCACTCACATGATGAAGCTGGGAAGAAGCCATGGCGTGGAGACAAGAAAGGCTCAGTTGGGTTGGGGGTGGGAGGGAGGTCTCAACATGGAAAGTGGGAGACAGTTGGAATCTCAGGTGGGTGGTCGTTGCTGCTTTCATGGGTGCTCATGGCTGTGCATTGAGGGCTGGTCAGCCAGTGGTTAACTGCAACTCAATAAGACCTCACTTAGTCCATGAGGTTGCCTAGGAGGGGGCCGCAGCTATTGAAAGCTTTGTCTGAGAAGTTGCACTCTTTCATGGAAATTTTGTTGAACCTACAGACATTTATTTTATTTTATTTTTATGGAGATATAATTTATATACAGGAAAATTTATTCTTTTGCTGTGTAGTTCCATGAGTTTTAGAAATCACCATCACAATCATGATATACAGTGACTCCTCCCAAAATTTTCATGCCCCTTTGTGCACAATTCTTATCCCCAACACTGGTCCCTGGAAATCACTGCTCAGTTTTCTGTCCCTGCAGTTTTGCCTGTTCCAGAAAGTGCTATGAATGGGTTCTTAGAGTATGCAGCCTTTTGATGCAAGGCATCTTTCACACAGGCTAATACTTCTGAGATTCATTCATGTGGTTGTCTACATTACTAATGTCTTTTTCATTGCTGTCTAGTATTTCACTGTATAGATTTGCCACATTTTGTTTATCACTGCCTGAAAGATATTTGAGTTGTGTCCACTTTTCAGTGATGATGAATAAAGCTGCTATAAACATTTATGTACAAAACCCAGAGGCATTCTAATTTGAATTTTGTCAATTCCATAATTTCACAATACTTCAATTACATGTTATGTTGGCCTTCTCAATGTGTCAAATTACATATATATATATTTATATATATATATACACACACACACACACACACACAAACACACACGTAATATTTATTTATTAGGACCCTACCTCTTTTTTATATAATTTTTTTTAATTTCAGAATATTATGGAGGTACGCATAGCAAAAGCAATCTTAAGCAATAAGAACAAATTGGGAGACATCAATTTACCAGACTTCAAGCTATACTACAAGGCTATAGTAACTAAAACAGCATGGTACTGGCACAAGAACAGAGACATATACCAACGGAACAGAACTGAGAACCCAGATATAAAATTATCCTCATACAGCCATCTAATCTTTGACAAACCAGACAAAAGAATCCTTATTCGATAAATGGTCCTGGGAAAACTAGAAAGCCACATGTTGAAGACTGAAACAGGATCTGCACCTTTCACCTCTCACAAAAATCAACTCACGGTGGATAACAGACTTAAACCTAAGGCATGAAACTATAAGAATTCTAGAAGAAAATGTTGGAAAAACTCTTATAAGAATTTATGAAGAAGACCCCAAAGGCAGTCATAGTAACAACAAAAATAAATAAATGGGACCTGATCAAATTAAAAAGCTTCTGCACAGCCAAGGAATCTATCACAAAAGCAAACAGATAACCTACAGAATGGGAGAAAATATTTGCATGTTACACATCTGATAAAGGGCTGATAACTAGAATCTATATAGAACTCAGGAAAATCAGCAAGAAAAAAATCAAACAACCCTTTCAAAAAGTGGGCAAAGGACATGAACAGAAACTTTTTAAAAGAAAATAGACTAATGGCCAACAAACATATGAAAAAATGCTCAACATCTCTAATCAGGGAAATGCAAATCAAAACCACAATGAGACATCACTTATCTCCAGTAAGAATGGTCTTTATCAAGAAGTCCCAAAACAATAAACGTTGGTGTGGATATGGAGAGATAGGAACACTCATACACTGCTGGTGGGACTGCAAACTAGTACAACCTCTGTGGAAAGGCAATATGTAGACACCTCAAAGGGCTACAAGTAGAACTACCATTTGATCCAGCAATCCCGTTACTGGGCATCTACCCAAAAGAACAAAAGACATTCTATAAAAAAGACATCTGCATGCAAATGTTTATAGCAGCACAATTCACAATGGCAAAAATGTGGAAACAACCCAAGTGCCCATCAATACATAAGTGGATTAATAAAATGTGGTATATGTATACCAGAGAGTACTATTCAGCCACAAGAAACAATGGTGATCTAGCACCTCTTGTATTATCCTGGATAGAGCTGGAACCCATTCTACTAAGTGAAATATCACAAGAATGGAAAAACAAGCACTGCATGTACTCACCATCAAATTGGTATTAATTGATCAACACTTAAGTGCACATATAGTAATAACATTCATCGAGTGTCAGGCAAATGGGAGGGGGGAAGGAATGGGTATATTCACACCTAATGGGTGCAGTGAGCATCATCTGGGGGATGGACCACTTGAAGCTCTGACTTGGGTGGGGCAAAGGCAATATATGTGACCTAAATGTTTGTACCCCTGTAATATGCTGAAATAAAAAAAAATTAAAAAATATTACAGATGTACAAACGTTTAGGTTACACATGTTGTCTTTGCACTGTATATCCACATATACCTGCTAAAAAATAGTGTGAAATTATTGAAATGTTTTCAGTTGTTGATACTGGAACATCTAGTCCAGGATTAGCAATGACCAAGCATTTGAGCTTTTGAGCTCATTCATTAAATTTTTTTCCTTCAAATGTTCTTTTCCCAACTGGTATTCACACAAAGCAGTAATATAATAAATGTTTCCCTTTAGTTTCATTCCATATCACATTCATCTTATTTGCTAAACCCCTATGCTGCTTTAGACTGAGGTTGAGATGATCAATCTTTGGCAACATGATGATTTACCAGCTTCCTGTCAATGTTCCTGTGGAGTAAAGAAAAACTGGGGACTCTCTGAAAAAAAGTCCTTTAATTTTACTGAAGAACTATTGGTCCATCTGCTGGATTCCACCTTAAATACTTTTCACTTAACACAAATCCATGCTTCCTATCTTTTCTAGATAACTAAAAAGAATGACATTGAAAAGTGCTATTATTTTAGCTGCCAGACCAGTCAACTGGCTAGGATAAAGACAAAAGCTTCCCCATTGGTTATATGGATAAGTATCTTTGGTTTTGCTCTAGAAGAAAAACTGGCCATTGAGCTAAAATGAGTATTCTTTACAAAACTCACATCTCATGTGTGAAGACTGCAAACCATGGACTTCAAGTTACTGCATGTTTCTTAACATCTGGAAATAGTTCTTCAGATTTGTCCCGCCCTACGGATACTCACCGTATTATTTCCTGACTGCATAATGGAGGAGGAGGATTCACACGAGATGAGCATTTTCGTCTTCTTTTCTTTGTTTCTGTACCCAAGCAATGAGTTCCTGTTATGTACTTTGGAGCCCTGGAAGGGTGAAGTTCTGTGATTAGGAATGAATCAGACTTCTCCTTAAGTGTCTAGAAAAGAAACAGAAGAGCAATAATAATTGATACCATTTATTGAACATTTGCTACTTGGTTGATAGTGTGCAGAGAACTACGTTTTCATTACAGTATTTACTATCCACAGCAACCACCCACAAATTAGATACTATTATATTACCCCCTTTATACAGATGAAAAACTGAAGCTCACAGAGGTTCAATAGCTTGCTTAAGATGGCGCAGCTAACATATGACAGAGCCAGGACTGAAATATAATTGCATTTGACTCCAAACTTAGGCTATTAACCACCACATTTAATTGCCTGCCAGTTCTGTCCAGTGTCGACATGATTCTCTTATCTCTAGGCAACAGTGGACTGGATATAGCCTACATGTTGGACTGAACATTTTGCTTTTATCTTACGCTCTTTTCATGGATGCACCCTCTACTGTAACATTCTGTGGAGTCCATTTCTTGTCTATTCTGTGTTTTTTTTTCCCTTCAATGCTCTACTTTAACAGTATTTTATTCAACCCTACATATTAGACAGATTCTGAGTGACAGATTCTTTGAGGTTAAAATTTCACAAAGAACGTCCTTTTAGCCGCACAGCTGGCATTTGATTTCTGACACTACCCTGGATTGAATACTGAAGTTCAAAGGGGGCCAGAGAAGGAAAGGTAAAGTGTACCGACTGAGAGCTTTGACGCGCCAGCCACCATGAAGAATCCTTTGTAAAACCTCACTTGCTCTTCCCAATGGCGTTTCCAGTACGTATTATGACTCCTATTTTACAGATGAGGAAACTGAACCTCAGAAAGATTAAGACACTCATCCAAGGTTTCTTGCAAATAAGTGATGGGATCATGATTTAGATCATTGTTTCTCTCTCATTTTTTTGATCTTTCCCTACATCAAGCTGTATTTTGAATTAGAGTAAGGATACAGACTCCCACTTCTTGGTGCTATTGTTTATTGTTAGGAAAATGGCAGCATTTTGCAGGAAGCTCCCTAAGCATTCTGAAAGTTGTATCTGTTTTCTAGATGACAGAACTTTAGGAACTGGATGTGCTTTTAGTTGGGCCCAAGTGTGATGATTATCAATGTACTGTCTCCACAAAAGAAGTCAAATGGTCAGAGAAGAGCTGGGTGGGGATAGGTAAATCTAGAGGTGTCCAGGCACTATCGCTCCTATTTAATCTTGATGAAATCACACCTAGAAAAGTATTTTATGTACGGATTAGATTCTAAAATTATTGAGCAAGGAGAATATTGCATAGAGCCAAAATTATCTTTAAAACTCCTTAAAAAGGAGAAATGAGAACTGAACGACTGTCTCAAGATTTCCCTTAGCCTGTTTCTGCTTCCATATTACAACAGATTGCTGTTTCTTTAGTTGAGTAGCAGGTAAAGAAGCCGGCTTGGTGAAGGAACCATCTCTCACTCACACTACCTCTTTTGAAGTGTCTGTAAGATGTGCACACCCAGAGAAGCATCATATTTCTGTCTCCCAGCCCAAGCTCACCCTGGGCAGAATCATCTGTACTGCGGCCATCTTTCTTTCTGCTTTGCCTTGTCACCTTATCTGAAAGGCTATTAGGCACAGAATCATGTCTGTAAAATATGCATCTCTGTGGGGCAGCAATGACAGAGCAACCTGAAACCTATTATCATAAATGCATTAATAAGGATCTTTAGCAGTCTGGATCCTATAAAGAGCAGAGATAGCAAAACATGCTTTCCTGTCTTAAATGTGTGGTAATGATTGGGAGATATCTTCCTACTTGCAACCAGAGACCCCTGATGGAAGGGGGGAGAATAAAAAAGAAGAGGATACACTTTTTTAGTCATTTTCTTAACATTTTACTGTTTAAAAAAATTCTTCCACTAAGAATGGAGAACTTTAATACATATGTGAAAAAGTCAAAAGGGATTATTTTTTTGTAACTTCAGGAAAATTATTTATGTGGTATGTGAATAACTAGAACATAAAACTTGAATTGTAGGGTACTATTTTTACCATTTAAAAATATTTTACTATTTAAAAATTTACCCTTCCCATTTTTTTTTTTTTACTGAATTGTTGGTTAGTTTAACTCACAAAGAAGATATGTGCTGTTGAGATTCTTGAATTAGATTGTCTTTTAGGTGATCTTCTTTATGTTAACTATTAATGTCTAGATTCAAGTGCTGTCAGAGTTGTTCAGTAAGTTTTTAAAAAGCCCTAGCTTTTTATTTCAAAAGAAAGTGGGCCTGAAAGATCACTTCTGATCTCCTTCCAGCTGTGTGCATCCTCTGTATTAGTGATAATGACCAACACTTTAAAGTTTGGGACTATATGTTTCAAATCACATTTGAACATACCATGCTTTTTAAAGTGGCCTTTATAGTGCATAAATATTTTCTCCACAGCCTGCTTGCAGAATTGCTCAAGGGCATATCTCTCAGATGATCCCCAGATGGGAGAAAAGAAGGGAAAGAGAGATTTGAGCTTCAAAATAACCATCACTTCACAGCAGCTATCCCCCGGCAGGCCACGAACGCAGGGAAGAAAGAAATTATAGAGCAAGATTTAAGCTAAGTATTGGGTAGAATTTCCTGGTTTCAAAAGCAGGGTGAGAGTATAAAAAAATGTTTAGAAACCTCTTTGCTCTGCATTTTCGAAAGTGAATACCTTAGGATTTCTGGTTTTGGTTTGGCCCAAGGATATTTCATAGTCAAAGACTTTTGAGAATTGGAGTTAAACTCTTTCTTTAGCGTAGGACTTTCCACAAAACTCTAATATGTTAATGCACAATATAAGTCCCCAGGGAAGGAACATGATCCCAAGGAACTTAGGACTTCTAAAACCTATTTGACCATGAAACATATTTTCTAAAATAGGTTTCTCAGAATCAGTGTTCCTTGGAACACAATTTGGAAAAGTTTTGTTTCAGCTGACCAGTATTAATGAATAGAGAAAGTTTGATTTCTGGAATCTATGGTAGTTGGAAAGAAAAATGTGATCTCATTAGGTGGCCCTTTTAAAAAGTCAGTGATGTGGAATGTTGGTGACCTGTCATTCTTGCCTGCTTCCCATTCATTTGCTAAAGTCCAGGTGACTGCTTCAAAAGGAAAAACTGATCCTCTCATATGCTACTCAGCCACTATTACCTCATTTCTTTAAAAAATGTTTGTCTTCCATGGCTCTTAAGAGCTAGACCCCTAATAAGATCATCAAGGCCCTGTGGTCTTGAGGTCTGAGGTCTGAGGTCTGGCCCTCGCTACTCCCCAGGGTGGCTCACCATGCGTCTTCCTTCATACCTGTGTTCATTGCCTGCAGCTGCTGTAGTAAATTCCCAGAAACTGGGTGGCTTAAAAGAACAGAAATTTATTCTCTTACAATTCTAGAGTCCTGAAGTCCAAAATCGAGATGTTGGCAGGGCCACACTTTCTGTGCAGCCTCTAGGGGAGGAGTCCTTCTTTGCCTCTTCTAGCATTCCTAAATGGTCCTTGGCATGTGGAAGCATAACGCAGACCTCTCCCTACATCTTCCCTCTGTGTGTCTCTGTATCCTCCTCTTACAAGGACACCAGTCATATTGGAGTAAAGGTCCACTCTGCTCCAGTATGACCTCATCTTAACCAGTTATGTCTGCAATAACCCTATCTTCATAAAAGGTCACGTTCTGAGGTCTTGGGGGTCAGGACTTCAATATATAATATCTTTTTGAGGCCAGGCATGGTGGCTCACTCCTGTAATCCTAACACTTCGGGAGGCCAAGCCAGGAGGATTGCTTGAGCTCAGGAGTTCAAGATCAGCCTGAGCAAGAGCAAGACCCCATCTCTACTAAAAACAGAAAAATTAGCTGGGCATGGTGGTGTGTGCCTGTAATCCCAGCTACTTACTTGGGAGGCTGAGGCAGGAGGATCACTTGAGCCTAGGAGTTTGACATTGCAGTGAGCTATGAGGACACCACTGCACCCTACCCAGGATGAAAGAATGAGACTCTATCTCAAACAAAAAAAAAACTATGTTTTTGGCGGGACACAATTCAACCTGTAACAGCACCCTTGCTCTTTCCTCTATGTCAAGAGTCTTCATCACCTTCTTGAATTACCTAGATCCTCCCCCATGCAACCCCATCCCAAGACCTCTGCAAATAATCCTCCTTGGCTATTCTTTCTCCAGTTACTCTATTACCACACCTCTCTGTTTCATCATCCTGTTCTTACCTCTCTGACAAGGTCATTTCTCTACTTTATACATTTTGTATCATCCCCAAATTTATTCCATAGCACCTACCTCATTTGCAATTTTATATTATGTATGTGATTATTATCTTTGTATTCATCTTTCTCACCTTGTTTTGTCACAGACAGGGGCCATGCCAGTTTTTGCATTTGATTGTATCTCTAGCACTTAGCAGAGTTTCTGGGAAAGCTTAATGAAAATGATGCCTTAATATTTTTGCAATAATATTTTTGAATATACAAATGAATCAACGAATGTTTCCAAGCAGATGCTCCAGAAAAAAATTGCCTCTTCTAACTTTTCATGGAACACCTGGTCTACTACCTAAAGTGAGAGAAACAAAAACTCCCCCTTAAGTGGTGTATTTCTCCTCACTCACAGGGAATGGGGTGCCTCCAAAATTTTGGAGCTGCTGTTAAACTCCTGTCACTGTTAAAGTTGACTCTTGCCAAACAGAATGAAAATGTCATCACACTGCTCTGTCACTGGGTGCAAGCTCATTTATGTAGCCCTTTCTGGAATGTCTGTGCACTTCCCTTGACAGGTGCTTGAAAAGAGAATACGTATTATTCAGCTGATCGCTGAGGATAACTGAGCTCTGCCCATCTGGGAAGCTGGCTCCATATTCACAACCTGTGTGACCAATAGCAATTTCTATTTGGTACCTGCCTGGCAGGAGAATGCAATGTGTTACCTATCCTGGTTAGAAAGTGCTCTTACCTGAAATGAGATGTCACACACCCTTTGATGAGAATAACTGTACATTTCTGGCCACAAATCCCCAGAGCATGTTAAATACAGCGGCAAAAATCCACTGACAAAGTTTGTTCCAAGAATCAAGGTTTGAAAGTTCTCCTGGTGGTTGAGAAAGTTTATAGCAAGGGAAAGATTCCCCCCAAAAAAATAAACACTGGTTTTCTTCTGTTTTCCCTCTATAGAAGACCCTTCTCTCAAATTCTTAGCCTCTGCTCCTCTTTTCCTTGTATATAATGTAGTCCCATATTTCTCAAACTGTGGCTCACTTACAAGTGGATCACCTGGAAAGTAGGTGAAAATCTTTATTCCTGAAGTTCTCCACAGACTTACTGAGACTTTCTGAGATAGGGAAGGAGAATTCTCATTTTTTCATAAGATCTATGGGAGATTCTTAGGTGTGCCCTAAAATTTAAGAACCACTTACGTAAAATTACCAGTTTAGGAAAAAAGCTATGGTAAGATTTTTCCAGTGGACATTTGTGAACACATTCCGATAGAAAATCACACAATATTTAGGTTTTATGTGATCTATTTTTTTTTCATTTAAATTTTGCTTTGGTGGAGATAAAAGTTTTTGAATATGACCTATAGATGTATTCGAATTTAGATGTGAAAAGGCATGAAAAGTATAATGGACATGTCAATCACTCTGCATGCTTTGCCTCTCCTTGTGTGAACAGCACAACACATGGGCCACTGATCCTCACCATAGCTGATGGTACGAGAAGTAGACGCAGAGCTGGGCCAAGCAGATTCTCTACTCTAGGAAACTAAAATTAGGTTGGGAACAGGAATTAGAGGTTATGCAGATCTGGGACTCTGATGGAGTTGAGGTTATGGCTATCACCTCCCACTGCCTGGAGAAGTAGAGGAAATGGTTCTGCAGAAGCAGAACAAAATGAACTTGACATCCGTGCACGAGAAGAAGCAGCCGGCTCTTGGGGAGAAGGAGAGAGGAAGTTTGGTTCCTGATATTCCAGTTCCTATTGAGACAATGTACAGTATTTTCTGGTAAAGGAATGACATTTGGTTTTGCATTCTTATCATTCTTATAACCACGGTTATTGCTAATAAAAGTGCAGAATTTACTGGGCGATAAATGATGTAGGGAGGTTGGAGGATCAACAAATCTGACTCAGTGACGTGTGCTGGGACCCACGTCAGTCTGCAATGTATTTAAATGTTCTGACTTGATATTAATTTTCCTCTATAGGGTGTTCTGGTCTGATTTCTCCTGTCATGTCATCTGATAATGCTAATTCTCTTAACAGTGGATTTGAAATCAGAAACCAGAGCAGGTGGATTTAATCTTTGACTCGACTAGCTCATGAAAGCATTGTCACCAGCGGGAAAATGACTCATAGGAAACATTTGTCACTAACAAGATTAAACAATTTAATAAGCATTCATGAGTACCTTTTAGATACCAGGACTACTTCTCTATATGGATTTATCTGAAATAAGCCATCTTTTATATCCTTCTAAACAAAACCACAATAGCCATAACTCAATATAGTGTGAATCATGAGCATACACAAGGAATAGAACTCTTGAAAGTAAAATAATTCATCCAAAAAGGAAACTCTGAGATGCTAGAATGGAAAGGCAAGTCATCTTCTGGTCTCTGTTAACCCCAACATCAGCAAATCCCCTGTCTAGTTACTGTCTGCAGTATTTAAAAAAAAAAGAAAGAAAGAAAAAATTTCTATTCAAATCCCAGCATCAAGCGGGATGAACTTTAATGAACTTAAAATAATATGAAACCCAAGAGGCTTTTTTACTGCTCAGCCCTAGCAAGATGCCCATTGTCTTCAACGCCAATGTGATATGTGCTCTTCTAGAAGAGCACTTCAGAGAAGTTCTTGGTTTAGCGATGGTCAGAGGATAAAAGAAATTTTTCATTAGCTCTGTGTGTGCACACACACATACGTATACACTGGGACTCATGGAGTCAACAACACCCAGAATATACTTGTTTCCAGAGTGAAGGGATGGTTGTCTTAATTAGCCTCACACCTAGAGTGATACCCCTCTTTGAATTAAAATTGCACTACTGCAAGACCCAATTATTACATGATTTGCATGACATTGAATTTGCTTGGGAAATATTAACTGATCTGTCCCCAGAGTTGATATGAGGAAAGATGTGGGCTTCGGACACTCACTCTGAGCACTCCGTGATGCTGCTGTCAAATCCAGCACAGAATTAGTTAGCATCTCTCACTCTGGGGCCCCTATGGTCTTAGAATGTTGCTGCTGCTTCATTTATTTTAAAAAACTGCCCTGCCACATGACATCTGATTTTTCCTCTAGGAAACAAGGCCTTGTCTGGCATTTTTAATAGTACTTTTCCATATAACTCAAACAAAGTGTTTTGGGGATGTCTAGTACTGATTCTTCTGGATAGGAATAGCAAGCGTTTCTCAAGTATTGTTCGGTGAGATGCTCTGCTGAAAAAGTGTCCTGTAATCACATAGGGTTGGGAAGGCCTGTGAACTCTGTTTCCTTCTTGGAGGATCACAGTCCAAGTCACGTAGACTGTAAACTTCGTGAGGCAGGGACCGTGTCTTTCATAGTCATTCTGTATCCTTGGGCTCAGCACGAGATTGGCAGAGGAGGTTAGGAAGAAACCTACTCGGTAGAAAAGTAAAGGCTCTGAGAAATCTCTCACTAAGGAAATCTACTTACCTTTATTTAACTTACTATTTCCCCCAAAAGTTTGACTACAGAACTGCTTTTTTTTTTTTTTAAGGTAGTGCTGTATTACAATCCAGAGGACACAATTCCTAGGTCATTGTCAATCCATTCTCCTCTAAGCCTATTCCCTTAATAAAAGAATAAAAAAATCTTACAAACTCACCATCATTAAAAATACACCTCTGGTCTGGAAATTTAAACATTCTTTTACGTGTTAGAGATTAGGAAACAGTAAATGATGGGAGCAAGAAGTTAGAATAGACAAGTCCTTGTTTCCCAGAATCGGCCATATCACAAGTTCAAGACTTGACAATTTTCCTGTACAGTCTAGGTTTTAATAAAGATGCTTTTCTGAATAAACTGGGCGGTGCAATGAAAAAAAGTAAAATACTGCCATGATCAGTCCTTCTCAATTCTATATTTCTCTGTCACCCTTTCAAACAATCCTTGTGCTACTTCTCCCTTGCTAGGTGGGTTTAGCCACACTGCCTTTCTTTGGTTCTACATTATGTTCTGCTCCTTTGTACTTTAGGGTCTTTGAATAGGCTGCCAGAAAAACTTTTCTCTGTCTCCTTTTTCACCTAGTTAATTTTTTCTTAACCTTCACATATGAGTGCAAGCATAATTTCTTTCTCAGGCAAGAGTTCTCAGGTCTCTCACCTATACAATCTCAGATCATCCTAAACTTTGATATAGTGCCATTCATCACAATTTTAATCAAATAATTAACTAAGTAATCAGTTGCTTAACATCTGTCTTCTCTGAAGACTGTAAGCTCCATAAGACATGGATGGTGTTGGTCTTGCTCAGGGCTCCCTAAAATCGTATGCTGGATGGATGCTTGGGAAATATTTGTTGGATGAATTTAGACTTTTTGTGTAATTAAATGAGGTTTAGAAAAACCTCATAGAGTCCATATTAGCTAATGATTTTTTTTCCCCTAACAGAACTTTGTTCTTACTAAGAGAATAGTCAAATAAATGTATGTACCTGTGGAAATTATTTGAATATTTAATTAAATTAAAAGTGTTAGTTTTGTGTAATTAATATAGAGATTCAGTTCACTGTGTACCTCTTATTCATTAAAGCAAATAATTCTTTACTTTGCTTATATATCTCAGCCAGTATTAGTTGTTAACCATGTTTATTTAATTCAGATGCAGGGCCTATGATGTGTTGGGCGCTGAGAGTCATCGAAAGGCTAATTTCAGTGGTTTCTTTCCTCAAGGAGCAGGTAATCTGGCAGAAAGCTGACGAAGTCTTCGTGGCCATCAGAGCTCATCAGGGCCTAAAAGAAATTTCATTCTGTCTAACTGAAATAGATTGTGGACAAAAGCAGTTTTACACAAGCCTTTCCCTTTTAATTCCCGTTTTCCTCTCTGTGTCAGGATCAATGGATTTTTCTCTAAATCATATTCGCTGCAAGCAAAGTTGATTTGGTTGGTCCAGTTTCCTACAAACCTTACTTATTTTCCATTTTCTTTCACTTCCCTTTTTAATCATTCTCACAATCAGCACTCATGCTTTTTAATGTTCTTGTCCAGAAAACTAAGCAAAAGAATGGCTGAAGAGCAGAAGTGTTGAAGAGGGGAAGTAAAACCTCTTGGTAGCTCTTAGCAAAAGCAATATGTCATTGATTATGATTTTTTTTAAAGCTATTTCTATCTTTCTCCTTCCTTCCTTCCTTCCTTCCTTCCTTCCTTCCTTCCTTCTTTCCTTCCTTCCTTCTTTCCTTCTTTCCTTCCTCTTCTCTCTTCTTACTGACTTTTCCTCTTCCCTTTCTTTCCATCTTCCTTATGTCCTTCCTTTGGATCTTCTTAGTAGATATCTGATGTGTATTTTAGCTGGTGCTTCTCTCACTAATGACATAAATAGTGTTTTGTGAATTCTTAAGTGCCTGTATGCCCAAGATGTGTTTCTACCAAAAATAGAATGTTAAAGATGAATCATTAGCAAGCTCATTAAATTAGAGTTTTGTTTATATTTCGCTTGTCAAATCACCTGTAAAATTTTCTCTCTTCATTTTACCATCTTTTAAGAAACTCGCTGCCTTTCTAATACCAAAAGCTATAATCACGTCAATTGTTCATAAGGAAGTTAACAAATGCAATGAGCAAAATGCTACTTTATAGAAGAACCCCAATCCCAAATGCTAATAATATTTGGGGGTACATTACGCATGGTTTGTTTTACATTGGAAACTGACCCAATTCCATAGCTTCACATTTATAATTGGAAGAATCCTCATAAATCACCCGATACTGTAACTTTCAGTCTTTTTCAAGCAGTAGAACCCATTTTTCAGAAACAAAATTAAAATGACAGGTTGGAGCTGCTTGGGCTGACTAAAGGGTGCAGAATATATGATTTGCTGATTCTCCTCTTCCCCTGTCCTCTCCATAAATTATAAAGTTCAGCGGCACCCATTTTTAAACCCACTGATTTAATTTTATGATAATTATAGTTGAATGTCACTTTTGGCAAGCCACCTTCATGCTTGACATCTTTATGTGTGCATCACTGGTGCCTCAAACTCACTGTGCAGCAAATAAGCTCTTGCTGCCACTACTCAGCCTTTCCCCCAGATTCTGCGAATCTCACTAGATTTGTTTTCATAAATTAGGCTGGTACCACTAACGCTTTCTTTTACTTCAAGTCTTTGTTCCTGCTTTAGATTGATGTCATGGCACAAGACAAGGGGAGTCAAGGTTACAGTCTTTTGCAGAAATATTAATAGCATTCTGTTGAATCTTTCCAAGTGCTCACTATCTCTCCATAGACTAATCCTGCTGTTATTTTGTTATAAGGTTGTTCTCTTCTTTAGTTTCCATCTGCCTTGGTAGATGACAAGGACTTTTGAGAGCTCAAGCTGTTTTCAATTTTAGGAAAGAAGAAAAATTAGCCTGCCATTTGAGCTTCCCAGGGTCTGTAATGAAGCACTCTGCTGAGAAGTCAGGTTTGAGGAACTAGCTTGAATTTTTCCCATAGCTGGGCATTTATGAGGACAGACTCCTTAAAATGTGTGGTGGTCTTAGAAGGGCACATTGTTAAATCAGAATTTCATTTAATTTGGGGTGGATTTCCCCAACTCCACCCAAAAGCATTTGGTAAACTGCTCTGCATTTGAGGCTGCCTATGAGGAATTGTATACCCATGCTCTCCAGTGTCGTTTATGAGAGAAAGCTCAGACACTTCAATCCTTATGCCTCCGTTCTTACAACTCTTATTGCCTGTTAGTATTTTATTTCTCTCTAGTTGTTTATTTTATGTTGATTATGTTTCCACAATTTAGTTTTAAAATTCTCAAGGGCAGGACCATGTCTAACATTTACTGGAGGGATGAGCCAATTGTAAAGACGAAAAATTATAAATGATGCATTAGTTGATAACCCTGTCCACCAGTAGTTAATATACCCATGCCAGGGTTATGCCACATTTCTCCATTATTTCTCTAAAGACTGTTAGCAATTTGTTTCTCCAATAGATGGGCAAAAGGAGTAGGCAAAAGTGCGAAAGCCAACATTTACTGAGAACTTACTAAGTGCTGTACATTGTGCCAGGTGCTCTGTATGTTTTATTTCATTGTATTGTCCCAACATTCCTGAAATACCAGAATTTTAATCTTCATTTTATGGAACAGAGTTGGGATTGGAATTCAGTCTCTTTATAATTCTAAAACCCTAACTTTGCCTCTAACCTAGGATGCCTCTCAGTGTGTAATAAAAAGTTCCTGTAAATCCTTTGCTCTTTGTCTCTTGAGAATGTAAAACTGGACCATGTGCCTTCTGCTTGAAACGTGTTTCTCCAGGAGTGATACAAGGTGCCTGAGAGGGTCCCAATGGAAAGTCTGTGATCCCCAAAGCGTGTTAACAGAACATGAGTTTTTTCAGGAGGGTTGAAAGATATTACATTATGAAGGTTCTGTGGCCAAGTAAGTTTGGTATTGCTGAGTTAAACAACATTAAACTGACTTTTTGAAGCTTTTAATTGATTAATTCATTTTGAAACTATTTATGCAGCGCAAGGTATTATGCTATATATACCTGCTCCTACAACAGTTCTTGCTTACAGTCTAGTGGAGGAAAGGTCTATTTAACAAGTACAGAATCACCTAAATTCATAGATTGTGACAAGTTCTGTGAAGGAACTGAAGAGGAAGAAGTGGTGGAGACTAATGAGGGAGGGGACTTCTTATACATATTTAGTAGTCAGAAATGGGAATCGATATTTTAGCAAAAACCTGAATAGCGGGATGGAGACATGCCCAGAGTGAGTTGGAGATCTTTCTAGCCAGAGGAAAAAGAATATGGGAAGACCCTGGGCAGGAAAAGATTTTGGCATATCCAAGAAACAGAAAGTCGGCCAACGTGTCCAGAGAATAGAGGAAGAGAGGGACACCACTGAGTGTGGAAAAGCAGGTGGCCTCATCAGGTCATTCTGGGGTTTATGCATCACAGAGAGTTTGGCTTTTGTTCTATTTGGATTGGGAAACCTTTGAAGGATTTTAAGCAGATATACAATTTAAAATATGCAGTTGATTCTTGAACAACACTGAGCTTAGGGGTGCCAAACTCCATGCAGTCAAAAATCCAAGTATAACATTTGACCCTGCAAAAGCTTAACTCCTAATAGCTTACTGTTGACCAGAGGTTCTACCAATAACATAAATAAACAATTAACACATATTTTGTATGTTATATGTATTAAAGACTGTATTCTTACAATAAAGTAAGCCAGAGATTGCTATTAAGAAAATAATAAGGGCCGGGCTCGGTGGCTCACGCCTGTAATCCTAGCCCTCTGGGAGGCCGAGGCGGGTAGATCGCTCGAGGTCAAGAGTTTGAGATCAGCCTGAGGGAGACCCCGTCTCTACTAAAAATAGAAATAAATTATCTGGACAACTAAAAATATGTATAGAAAAAATTAGCCAGGCATGGTGGCTCATGCCTGTAGTCCCAGCTACTTGGGAGGCTGAGGCAGTAGGATCGCTTAAGCCCAGGAGTTTGAGGTTGCTGTGAGCTAGGCTGACGCCACAGCACTCACTCTAGCCCAGGAAACAAAGTGAGACTCTGTCTCAAAAAAAAAAAAAAGAAAAGAAAATAATAAGGAAGAGAAAGTACATTTACTATTCACTAAGTAGAAGTGAAGCAGAAGTGAATCATCATAAAGTCTCATCCTTGTTGTCTTCATGTCGAGCAGGCTGAGAAGGAGGAAGTGGAGGGGTTGGTCTTGCTGTCTCAGGTTGGGAGAGGAAGAAGAGGGGGAGGATACGAAAGGGGAGGCAAGCACATGCAGTGTAAGTTTTATTGAAAAAAATTCGCTTATAAGTGGACTTGTACAGTTCAAATCTATGTTGTACAGGGTCAACTGTATTTTTAAAAAAGCCACCTTGCTGCTTTGTGTCAATGCGAGTGGCTTAAATTGAAGATCCACTAGCTTCATATGGCACAAATTTCAAGGTGCTTTCACAGCACTTTGTTTTATTCATTGTTGTAACCCAAGTGCTTGGATCAGTGCCTGGCACATAGCAGGTATTCAATAAGCATTTATTGTATGAATGGGGAGCAAGGGTGAAATTAAGAAGTCCAGTACGACAGGTACTGCTGTAGTCCAAATTACAGGTGACAGAAACTTAGACTCAAGTTTATGGTGGAAAAGAAAGAAAAAAATTCAACAAAATTAAGAACTATTTTGGACACAGCAATAATAGGATTTTCTGATGGTTTTGATGCTAGAATTAAGCAGGGAGAAATAACTAAGGATAATTCAGCTGTTAGGTGGTTAATAAATGATAGGTTGAATATTAGATTATTATCTCTCCTTGAAGTCTGCCCCCCTATACTCTGCTGTGTGTCGCTGGGGCTGAGGCTGTGCAAACCATGTTTTTGCTGTGCCAGCTGCTCCCTGTTGGGCTCTGCCAGTGGGGAGCATGTGTGAGAGACTGAACAGCAGAAAGAAAGAGAGAAGATTTGTTCCTTCTTGGTTATTTCCTGTGGACTTTCTGGTCCCAAGAAGGGCATCCCAGCATCCCTTTTCTTCACCCTAGCAGAAGCACTTCTTTCTCACAGCAGATGTTAAATCCAGTTTGCAGTTTTCCAACACTTACAGAACCAGCTTCATTGCATTTCTCTCAGAGATGCCAGAACCAGCTGGTACTCCCTCCCCAGATGTCTGGATTTCATCTCTGCAGGTCCCACCCCTTTAAGTTTTGTATTTTAATAAACTCTGACCTTTTCCCTTTGTTCTCCAGGCCTAGAGCTGGTGGCTGTTCCTTCAGCTGCTACTTCTATAATAACTTAGTATTCTTTGGTCTTTTCAGTCTCCTAGTTAACAAGTTTATACCTAATTAAGAATTCTTTACATTAAATAATCTGTGTTCTAATAACTGCTGTGGTCTCTCTGTCCTGATTGGACTCTGCTCAATTCATGTGTTCTGATTTCATTGACAAGAGTATGGGAAAGACTGGGAGAGACACAGATCAAGTGCAGGGGAAGAAATGGAGAATTCAGATATGAATATCTTAAGTTTAAGATGCCTGAGATAACTACAAGTAGAGATGTCAAGCAGGCACCAAGTAAATAAGTTTTGTGTTCTAAGGAGAGGGTTAAGCCTGAAATATAATTTGGGAATTCAAGAATTTAGATGATAAAGATTTCCGTTTCCAAAATGGCAGCAGAGGCAAGCTGGCTTCTCTCCCACACATTAAAAAAAAACAAAAACAAAAATAAAAATACACAGACTTTCTCCAAGAACAACCCAGAACTCAAGTATGAGGACAAGACTGTTCCTGGCCACAGAGAAGTAGAAAAACTCTGAGCGGACAGGAGAACTAGACTTCCACATCCACAATGTCTCCCAGTGACCCATTCTGCCAGGCACCAACTGCATAGAAAATCTCCCCTCAACTCATGGCTCCTAAACTGGGAAAAGTGAAATTTAGGTGGTCAACCAGCTTCCTACATTCTGGGGCTCCCTGACAGGAGACCTATCCTTGCCTTAACCCATGGGTAGCATCATGACTGCCTGAAGGAAGAAATATCCCAGAGACAGGCAAAGACAAGCAGGTGAGGTAGGACTGCCATCCCCAACCTGGAAACTCTGCTTTGCATCTAGGTCAAAGGAGACACTAAATAAGGGTGGTGGTAGGAGATATGTTCCCCAGGTCCCCTGGACATAAATCTCAGCCACTTTTGGGCTATTCCACACTGTTGGAAGGCAGGGGCCTAGCAGTGAAGTTTTGCTAAGCAAATATATTCAATAAAAACCAAACAAATCCTGTCATTTGCAGCCATTATGTTATGTGAAATAAGCCAAGCACAGAAAGACAAATATCACATGTTCTTACTCATATGTGGATGCTAAAAAAGTAGATCTCATGGAAATAGAGGCTAGATTGGTGGTTATCAGAGCCTGGAGAGGGGAGAATGGGAGAAGAAGGGGAAAAAAATAGAAAATATTAATGTATTTATTACCACTGATCTGTACACCTAAAAATTGTAAAGATGGTAAATTTTTTAAAAAACTTTTTTAAAAGAAAAAGAAAAATAAGAATTTAGATGTATGTAAAGTCACAAGTCTGAATGATTTTACCTAGAAAGAGAATGTAAAGAGATTAAAAGGGATTTCATCTAGGGAGAGAAGAAAAAGGAGCCCTTGTGTTTAGTAGTTATTCAATATGCTTATGTTCATTATGCATCAACAATTGTTATGGGAAATATATGTTCCCTAATATATATTAGAAAACACTAATCTAATCTTTGAGGACAAAGGGCAGAAGTGCGCAACTCAACCCACTTGTATGGAAAACAGAAAGGGAGTTAGGATAGAGTCTCCAGCAAAGAATAAGAAAGCATATATTTAGCCCAAATATCTCCCGTATTGTACCTTCTATGACCCTAAGAAAAGCAGTAAACAGCTGGGAAATGTGCAGATCTGGATGAAGGGAGGAATATTTCAGCACTGTGTTTATAACTCTCCAAGTCCTGCAACTGGAAGTCAGCAGAATTCTGTGGTAAAATGTATGGGCTCTTTAGTCAGCAAAATCAGGTTTGAATCCTGGTATTAACACTGTCTAGCTGTATATTTTCAGGAAAGTTTACCTTTTCTGACCCTCAGTTTCCTTGCTTGTAAAATAAGTATAAAAATTCATACTGCAAAGAGCTAGAGGGATAACTGAATTAAATATCTCTACAGGGTTTATCATAAGACCACAACATTGTTGATGATCAGTAAAAGGTAGCTGACAGGAGTAGTTGCAGGAGCAAATCAAAGAGTAGTAGAAGAGTATCATACATGCTTCCATGCAGGAGACCATGCCCAATTGTTTGTTGCAAAGTGCTGAGCAGAGAGTGGTTCTTTAATATAAATTTCATGTTTAATGTCAGGCTATGTGTCAGGCCCCTGCATTTTTAGAGAAGACCCTTTAAGCAACATATTCCTCCTGACAGAGAAAATAGCAGTGAGAAGCTATGAGCACGGCCTTGGATGAAAGAGGTCAACTCATGATACAGTGTACGGCAAAGTTCCTGAATGATTCATGGCTCAGCCTAACCCTGCAGGAAAGTAATAAATGACAGAACCTAAGAATAGAATAATATGAGAATTTAGAAAGACTGATTCAGAGGAGGCAAGAATTGGTGTTATGTCTTGAGTTTGAGTAACAAGGACTATTTCAAATATGAAAATTATTTTCATCTTTTTTTAAAAAAGTGCCTCCTTTCTTGATTTTTAACTCAAGTGTAATGAGAAGTGCATGTGTGGCTTAAAAGAGACCAGTCATATTATTTTCATCTTGAACAGCAAAGTGTATTTAAAAATAAATGTCAGAAAGTTCTTTTGGCATTTGTGTAGTCAGAAGTCTGTATTAATCAGGGTAGTCTAGGTTTAGGCTTTGGTAACACTTTCAACTCTCAGTGGTTTAATGTCTAAAAATGTATTTCTTGATCCCTCAAAATGTGCTGTAGATCAGGCACTCTCACAGTTCGCTTGCATTCTTGTGCCCCTACCGTTTCAACTCATGGGCTCCATACTCCTCAAAGAAGGGGAAGAGAGAGCTGAGAGTTGTGCAGGGAGGCTCTATTGCTGGAGCCTGCAGGGGACACAGGTCCATTCCATTCCATTTCATTGCCCAGAATCAGTTCCATTGCCCTGCTTAACTGTCTGGCAGTTACCACTCTGTGACCCCAAAAAGAAAAGAGCTCAGTGACATGAGTGAGCCCTTACAATGTCTGCCAGAGACCCTGAGGTGATTTTGGACATTAGTTCTCAGTATATAAATCCTACTCAATTATTGATTTCTTTAACATTCACTGTAAAGCTTCTCTGTGTTGTGCCCTGGTAGCAGTGACATTTTGATTGCTCAGCCTCTTGAACTCTTTCCATGTTTTGGAGTTTTCCACCTGAGGACACCTGGTGGGCAGTGGCGTGGTACGAGCTGTGGCGTCTCATGCGGTGGCCACAGCAGTGTTCTCACCAGACAATTGCCATGGTTTTGCCTGAGACTCTGGCCCCTGTTAGTTCCTGCTTGTTTTCCAAGCCTTGTTTTCTCGTCTTCCCTGCAATTCTGTCAGCCAGCCAAGAAACTTCCAAATAATTCCTTTCTAAAATTTAAATCATTTAGAACTGCTTTCTGTGGCTTACACTCAAGAACCTGACTAGCATCGCTGTGTTATGGGTACTATGCAAATAGAGACTATCTAGTTAAAAGAACTGCCCTCTTCTCTATGTTCCCATAGAATTTTATTTTCTCTCATTGTATCATTTAACTTTTTCTACTTTCTATTGTAGTGCTTTATGTATACAATGATTCTCCTCTGTTAGACTGTAGGTTGAGTTCCTTGAGAGCAGAATTCATGTCTGAATTTGTCAGTTTTTGCACACATCATGCCACCCATCATAGTGCCTTGCCTGTGGTAGGTGCTCCATATATACGTGTGTGTGTGTGTGTGTGTGTGTGTGTGTGTATTTTTAAGAGATGGGGGTCTCACTATCTTGCCCAGGCTGGTCTTGACCTCCCGGACTCAAGCAATACTCCTACCTCAGCCTCCCAAGTAGCTGAGCCTGTAGGTATGCACCACCCTACCCAGCTGCTCCATGGCTTTTTTTTTTTTTTTTTTTGAGTAAATGAATTTTTTTTATTTCAAAAAATAAGTAAGATGGAATCCTTGCCCTCAAAGAGTTTAAAATCTGTTAGGGAAGCTAGACATGGAAATTAATTATGATTCAAAACTGAAGAAAAATGAGAGTTCTCTATTTTAGGAGTACGGTAGAAGATATGACCAATTTTTACCAGGAAGAGAAGGCAGGGGGAAGAAAAGTATAGTTGGACAAAATAGGCAGAAAAAGGGGAAATAAAGGAAGAGCCTAAGTTTCTAAAAGGGACCATGAAACTTCTTAGAAAGTTTAAGGAACTTCAGGTTGGCCAGAGTGGCCCTGGCATAAAGTCTGTAGGGCACTGCAGGAGAGCATGTGGCCTGGGACATAATTAGGGACAAGAATATAGAGCTCCTCGAAAACCATGCCAAGAGTCCGGGCTTTATTCTCTAAGCAATGCTGAAGAAATTGATGGGGAAAGGATGATATGGTGGCATGACCCAGGAATCTGAGCCCCTGTTGTCTTGACCTTCTCAGGCTGCATCTACTGCACTTGTCCTTGATACCAGGTTGAACAATGGAATGCCCAGAGGCCCTCAAGGCAGACTGTTTGGATGGCAAACATATTCCTCCCTGTCCCCATTGTGTAACAGCCTCAGTTCTCCCTGGTGAACAGAGGGACTGCCCTCCCAGGACAGTGGTATCTGTTCTTGCTATTGGTCCTTTGGCATGAGATTTCTGAAGTTCCCAGATTGCAGCCATAACTTTTGCTCAAGGAGACCCTTGCAATGTCCCTTGGCAGAATAGTTAAGCGTGTGAGAACTAGGACCACTAAACCTGTAAAACCCACAGTTGCAGAACTATGAAGCAATAATTGCCCTAAGGATGTCACAGGGAGTGATAGAAGCAGGGGACCTATGTATTCTAGGTGTTATTGACACAGCATCAGTAAGTGTCATTGATTAAAATTGTACACTTGTGACTTGGAGGATGCCGCCCCATCATTGCAAGGATGGTCCCTGAGCTGCCATCTCTGCTGTGCCTCCTACAGGCCATTCATTCCATTGCTCCATTGAGCTAACAGCCTCTGGGTGGCACAGCATGTGACATGACCAATGGGCTATCTGTACTTTATTTACCAACAGCGGTGGGATTCTCATTACTATCTGGCTGGCGGCAATCTGGCTCCAGAATCCCATTTTGGCATCTATTTTTCAAACCATACTGGCTCCAAATTTGGAAAATTGTACTCCTTCAGAAGAAGACTCTGAGATGGAGATTGGCATGCAAGAAGTTTATTAGAGGATCCAAATCTTTAGAAGGGAAAGGAAGGGACAGGAAGAAAGAGGATTGGGGAAAAAACAGTTGATCTGTGATATAGTCTTAACAAAGGCCTCATTCAACCCCATACAGAACTTCGAAATTGGGAGAGTCCTTCACAGTTATCCCTTTTCAGGAGGAGATAGGGCTGGGCTCATATATCCCAGAGTCCCTTAGTGATTTCCTAAAGGTTGCCCCAGAAATGGAGTGTTACTTTGGGCAAGATGGCTCTCCTAATGTGAGGCAATGCCGCAAGAGGTCTAAGAGCTAGGATCTGTCAGTTAACAATCTCCCCAGAAGCTGGAAAATTAGATCTTTCAGTTTTAAAGGGAGGATCTGGAATACATAGTGCAGCCCCTCTACAACATGTGGGATGAGTAAGAGTGTAAATGTAGAAGATAAAATCAGAGAGATAGTATATTACATAAGATTACTATTGGCAACTTGAAACGAAAACCAGACTACAGTCACTTAATCAAAGATGGGTGTATTTTTTTACCACATTAGAAAAAAATCTAGAGGAAGACAGTCCAAGCTCGTGTGACATTCCGTGCTGTCAGGGTCTCGAGATCCTTCCATCTTTCTGCTTCTCTATATTTAGCATGTAGGCTCTGTCCTCATTGTCCTGAAATAACTATTCTACCAACAGGTATTTCATTCCTATTCAAGACAGGAAGGAGAAAAGTGAAGAGTAACCGGCCCATGCAAGCCGAGTCTGTCATTTTTTGAAATGATTAAAAAAAAAAAAATAGGTTTTCCAGAAGGACTCCAGCAGTAGTCTTCCACTTATATTTCATTAGTTTAAAAGATGAGTCTTAAGGCTACTCCTAACTCCAAAGGGGTCTTGAGGGTTGAGAGTTTGTAATTGAGCTCACACTGTCACGCACAAAATTGGAATTCTGTTCCTAAGGAAGAAGGGAAATTAATATGATATTGGATAGTTGACCAGCAATGTCTGCCACAGGCAGGGTGAGACCAGATGAGGCAGGGTGTGCCAGCCACAGGAAGGAGTTTGGATTTGATTCTACATGCAACGCATGGCCACTCAAGGGTTTTAAGTAGGACAGTGATAGGATTTAATCTTTTCAGGCAGTGGATGCAGAATGAGTTATAAAGAGGAAGACAGGAAGAAGGAGGCCAGCTGGGAGGCTGTTATAGAAGGCCCAGATGAGTAGAATAGCAGTGCCTGTGGGGTTTATTATTTATTTATTTTACATATTCCTCATTTTATTTATTATTTGTTGTTTTCTAATGGTCATCTTTTAGATGATAATTTTTTGGGTTTTTTAAATTTCAGAATATTAAGGGGGTACAAATGTTTTTGTTACATGCTTCAGTCAGGGCAATATATGTTCCCATCACCCAAATAGTGTCCATTGTACCCATTAGGTGGGTTTTTGCCCATCCCCTTCTCCCTCCTCTCCCCTGCTTAATTTCCAATGACTTTTATTTCCCTCTGCACATGTGTGCTCATCAGCTAGTTCCAATTTAACAGTGAGTACATGGGGTGTTTGTTTTTCCATTCTTGAGATACTTCACTTAGGATAATGGTCTCCAATTCCTTTCAAATTGTTGCAGAAGGCATCAATTCATCCTTTTTTATGGCTGAGTAGTACTCCATGGTATACATATGCCACATTTTATTAATCCACTCATGAATTGATGGGCACTTGGGTTGATTCCACATCTTTGCAGTCGTGAACTGTGCTGCAATGAACATTCTAGTGCAGCTATTCTTTTGATAAAATGACTTCTTCTCCTTTGGGTAGATACCCAGCAGTGGGATTGCGGAGTCAAATGGTAGGTCTACTTTTAGTTCTTTGAGGAATCTCCATAGTGTTTTCCATAGAGGTTGTATTAATTTGCAGTCCCACCAACAGTGTATAAGTGCTCCTTTCTCCCTGCATCCATGTCAGCATCTATTGGTTTTGAAAGCTCTACGTGAGCTTTCACTTGTGACTGCCAGCTTGGCTAGGTAAACTCATCCTATTTAAGACTCCATCTGCCTTTTAGGAGGAGAGGATACAGATATCTCACTGTAATACCAATTTGATCAGTCCTTTTACAGACTCAGGGGCCTTGGAGCAGGAGGCTAACTAGCCTAATGGATCATGTCATTCTGACCTTCAGGCAGATAAGGAATTATCATCTTCATTTTACATATGAAACAGTTGAAGCAACAAGCAGCCTTGCCACCTTTGTAGCTTACAATTAAAGACAATTAATTGAATTTGTTTCTAAATCTGATTATAGCACAATTTCACATTTGTGAAACTTTGCTGAGGTTCACATTTGTTTTCTTCCCCTATCCAGACAGTTTCTACCTTTCTCCTTAGTTTCGTTTCTCCTTTATTTATTTTCTCTTCAGTTTAGCACACTCTCAAGATTTCTAGCCTCGCCCTCCCAACATATTTTTAAGCGTTAAACCTAGCCTGAAAATATTTATAAATAACAAGGAGGAGAGAATTCCCTGGTAGCCTTATGTAGAGAAAATATTCATTTCTGGAAGTTTTCTTCGGTACATAAACAAAAATAGAATTAACCGTCTGGCACCACCAAGTGGCTACTTCAGAAATTGCATTGGAAAAAAGTCAAACTTCTAGTTTTGCTTCCCTGCCATCTGAGACCCTGGCAGAAAACAGATAACTTAATTGCTGCCATCTTAAAACAATATTATTTCATGAGTTTCTCTAAACTCTGGAAACCTCTCTTGTAAATACGGTAGAAAGTAAGTAGTCTTTATATAATGAAGGAAAATATTATTGCTTTAGATCTTTACTTTGATTTGATATATTCTTATCCCCATGTATCCGACAGGGATACTGAGTACTAAATAGTTTTCGTAACATATCCAAGGTCTTACAGCTGGTAAGCAGGAAAATTGGGACTCGATCACTTTCTTTTATAAAATCAGTCTTTATGATGGGTGGTAGAGAAAGCCTAGATTGTAATGTGGGGCTTCTCTGATTCTGAGTCCTGTATCATATAGCGGCATTCTCTAGCCTTAAGAACGTCTGTGTGATAGGAACTTAGAAAATGTTTTTTGAATGAATGGAGGAATGAGTTTCCTTTCATTTCCATTCATAGTCTCTGGAGGGAAAACACATGTCCCAAGCTATTCTACCTAAATGGTGTCACCCCCATCTGAGAGCCGTGTTCCTTTCCCTTTGGTCTTGTTTCACAGGCATTTCTTTGATATAGATGAACAACTATGGAAATATAAGTATAATTTTTAATTCAATCCATTATTCATAGACTTTCTATATCTGCTTAGTCCATCACATTTTCAAGTTGTTGCATGGGAGCCAAGTGATACTGCAGGAAATATGTCTGAACTGTCTGGAAAAATGGAAACAGCCACTAGAACTCTGTGATTACCTTAGAAGATTAACTTTTGAGAAAACCTTTTCAGTATTTGGCAGGTGATGCAGTGATGGGAACTTAGCTGTGAAAATGTAATGCCTGTTCGCAAACCTGGCCTAATCCAAACAGAATCTGATGATAAGACCAATGGGTCTTATATTTATTGTATCATCATTTCTCTTAACCTCAGAGCCTGTATCCTCATTACAGAAAATGCTGCAAAATTTGCTACTTACAACTCTTCGTCCTATGCCTATGTCTGTTTAGAATTCAACACTTTTATTACACCAAAAAGCAAGGTAGCACCATAGAAATAGTTGCCATTGTGGAACCAAAAAGTTCTGAATTTGAATCCTGATATTGCCACTTATGGATTTGTGTCCTTCAGCAAAAAAGTTCAACTTCCCTAACCTTCAGTTCCATCAAGTACAAATTAGAGATAGTCATACTTAGTTTTCAGAAACGTTGAAAGATTAGAGATATATAAAGTACTGAGCACAGCCTCTGATACATACACACAATGTATTAAATAAATGGGAGAAAGTCACATCGTTATTATCATTATCAGTAATACAGTTTCCATCAAAAACAATTGTATACAAATCTACTTTTTTGAAATTGGTTTGTGAGATCATTAGGGTGAGTGTGATTTTTGTGTGTGTGGATGTTCTAGGTCAGGAGAAAGATCAAATGAGGGTATTTTTCCCTTCAGCACTATCATGTAACAAGGGAACTAATTATCTTCCATTTATGATCCCTTAGGACACCTTTTTTTGACATGCACTGTTGCAATTTTTCCACAGTTTAGAAGTTTAAAGTGTATTAATAGTTGGCTAGTCCATTTAGAACAGGAAATTGGATCCCAGTGTCTGGAGCCTTTATCACTTACTGATTCTACCATGCTGAAGTTTCCCAAACTCCAATCTCTTGTGTGTAACACTTTCAAAATGTTGTCCATATCCATTTATCACTATTAATGTTATTCACTTAATACTTTTGTTCAAAACAAATTTAAATTTTCTCACTTCATAAAACTTAGCCTTGTCCTAAGTAATAATATTCATGAAATAACTAGTTTTAAATGCTAGTTTTTCTTTCATACAAAATTGCATACAACTATTAAAATTTCTTTATAAAATTTTATTCATGTACCACCTAGATTCACCTCAGTTGCCACCAATAGTACATGGACCACACAATACACAGCCCAGCCTTATACCTTGCTGCCTCATAGGGTAGAAATTTCAATGTTTTCTCTTTCCTTACGGTGTTTTTTTCCCCCTCTTGCATGTTTCAGTGGGTGCTCAGGATAATCTTGTAAAGATGGAGCTTTAAACTATTGTGAATTGAGGCACACATGCTTTGATGCCCAAGAAATGTAATTTACTGTATATCTAAAATAACACTCTTGTCTCTAATGTGAATATGCACAGCTTGTCTAGGTTCTAGTCCTTTTAATATATTTGCTATTTATTCTTTCTGTTTACAGAGATTCTGAAGGAAGGATTCTGGTCTGCTACAGTAAATAGAGCATGAAAATCAGGTCTGGCTTGAATTTCGTCCTAGACATTAACCCTACCTCAGCTTTTGCAGCCTTAGTCTCACTAACTAGGGTGTGGCTAATAATTTAACATTTTCTTCCCTCTCTTGGAGCACCTTAACCTTAAAAAAATATGGATACACATTATGTGAATGTTCAAGACTAAATGGGGCTATCCACATAAGCATTCACTGGATACAATTCTCTCTGTGTTGCCTTGGTAGGGGCTGTATATAAATTAAGCATGGTATAGCACAGTGGGTAAGATTGGGCCTTTGGACTTTGCCTACCTGGAATTCAATAAAGACTCTTCCAGTTCTAGTTTTTGATATTAACTCCTTACTTCACTTGAGTCTCCGTTTCCTCATCTGTAATATGGGAATAATAACAGCAACTACCTCATAGAGTTGTGATAAGAGATAAATAAGATCTTATGGATAAACTTCTTATCCCAGAAGCTTGGCAAATTTAGTTATTATAACCACAAGACTAGTTTGGACTTTGGAAATTTAGAATTCCATGGCCCATGTTATATATAAGTAGGATGTTAGGAGAAACCATTTTAAAGGGCATGGAGTGACACATAGTTTCCAATTAAAAAGGGGGAAATTTTAGATCACTGCTTAGTAATTGCCTTTTATACCCCAGTTAAAGTCTTAAGTCTTCCATCTCAGGAAATTACTTCAGCAACGGTAAAGAAATAATATTATTGCCTATTCTCATAGGGATAGTACCATTGTGGGGCCTGCCAACTTCTAGCCCTCAGATCAAAAGTGGTCAGCATCATTCCAAGAAAAGGCCATTTTTTTTCTTTTAGCAGCTTTTGGGAGAGAGAACCATGCCAAAAAAGCACATGGCTTCCCCAGAAGCTAAGCCATTCAGGGAAGCAAATGCCGCATGTCGAGAAATAAAAGAAGAAAAAGTTCAACCCTTTTGCACAGATTTTTTTTATCAAAGCCAAGACCACTTAAAATATAAACTGGCTGATTTATGGAAGCATTGACACCTGTTTCCCTTATTTTAACAAGATGAACAAATTAGACTTACCCTGCTGTTGTTCTTTTTAAATCTGATTTCTCCTTACTTGGGAACTTATATTTCACCATTAAAAACAAGCAAACAGACAAACATGCACAGATGAAAAGGCAGAAATCAAAGAGTTACAACTCTGAGCTGGTCTAACACAATGGAAAAAAGAAAAGAGAAATGGAGTACTTCATCTGCAGAAGGATATACCAGATTTATAAAGTCATGAAATAGGGTTACTTCACACAGTTCTCAAGCACTGTTTCAAATGAAATATTTCAGATTCTGGCTTTTATTGGAACAATATTAAAATAAATAAGTGCGGCAATGTATTTTTTCTCCAGCCCGAATACCTCCAAAATTACCTAACCTTTTTAAGATGGTTTATAGGAAATAATATTAAGTTAATAGTCAGGCCACCTGGAATCTTGTCCCAACTATCCTGTTAAGCATAGAGACGTCGAGCTAGTTACCTCCTGGGGCTCACGGCCATCATCTGTAAAATGGAGAAGGTGAGCTCAGTTGCCTATAATACCCTATGATTGCTATCTGTCATCACCCAGAATAACGATCTGTTAGCAATTGAGGGAATAATTTAATTTGAAATAATTATTTGTTAAACTAGAAAAAAACAAAGAGAGGGAAAAAAGTCCATTTTCTGAAGATTGCTTTTTGTTTTGAAATTTCCATGTTTCAAAAATCCACATTAAGAAATGTTGTAAACTGTCTGATTCTTAAAACACACACATACATACATACATACACACACACACACACACACACACACACACACTTAATACAAATTTTGTTCAAAACTCAAAATTTTGATATGCTACCCTCTAGTGGTGACCAGAACCTAGCTTGTTAATTCCATCAGATTTTTTTGTTCATAGGGCAGACGTAAAGAGAATTTTGTTTAAATTTTAATCATTTACAGTCCATCTCAAAGTGTGGTCCAAAGAAACTGGGGCCTCAGGATTAAGTGGTTAAACACACAGCTTCTCAGAGCCCACTCAAAACCAACTCCACCAGGCTGTTTGTGAGTGGAGTCCAAGAATCTGCATAATTAACAGAGAACCCAGCAGATTCTTAAGCCCATTGGAATTTGAAACCACTGGTCTAGCTCCCTAGTGGGCATAGTACAGATACAGGCATTACAATGAACCTAGTAAGTTCAAGTTCTCTTTTCTTCATCCCAAGGTTTAATATGTGGGACAGCAAATACTCCTATGGTTTCCTATCAATTTCAGGATAAGGACCATGCTCCTTAGCATAGCACCCAAAACTCTCCAAGGCCCAGGCCCTATATCTCCAGCCAGTGGGCCCTGATACTGCCATTACTCTTTGCCTCCACTCCATATTGTCACCACTGCCACCACTAAATTCTACATGGAACACTTGTGAATCCCTAAGGGAATCTATGCAATCCATTCTGCATTTTTGAACATGCTATTTACTCTGCATGGAATATGCCTGCACCCAACTTAAATTTGATTAGAAACACCATACCATCTCTAGTCATGATCAATAAAACGGTAAAGGATAATTCTACACTAAGTGGAGATCAGTGGCAGAGCCTAGAGTTGTCTTCCTGGCTGCGTTGGGCCTATTCCATCTCCCTAAGCCACACTTCCCAAGTCATCCTGTATAAATACACAGTCTAAATGAAAACAATGGTTTGTTGTGCAGTGGTGGCCTATAGAGATGCTGCCATTGGCCTTTCCCCCTTCCGATTACATGGCCGCCCCAAAGCCCCTTCCTTCTATATGTAAGTTGCTTGAATTTGCTTGAAGTTGCTTGAATTTGGTGTTCCTGTGGAGGGATGATTGTTGAAAGTTTCTATTTGGCCATCTTGCTCTTTCCCTGGGTTGGTAAATTGAGGAGTTAAGGAGACCAGAGAGTGTGCCTTTGTGTTCTCCCCTAATGCTGGATCTGCGTGACCTGAAAGGTGAAAATGTCAAATATTGCTTTCTCACCCAACAGCTATTTTCTGCTCCCTGGGGTAACAGATTTCTGATATTGTTCAGTCATTGTGAACATTCCTTGTACTTTAGGGAAGCTTGGACTCCTTACCAACCCCAGAATCAGACTAATTTGGTCTTTGCCATTTATGGTAATTCTATTTTCCTTGCCAGTGATTGGTTTGAGAATGGGCATATGACACATTTTTAATCAATGAGAGCTGAGGGTAAGACCACCAGGAATTCTGGAAATTCTTCATTGCTCTTAAAAAAAGAAGCCTAAGGAAGAAACAAATTCTTTTCTTTCCTTTCCTACATTTTGATATATATTAAAGCTGTCATGCCCGGAATTGCTACGATCATCTCATAACTGTAAGGGGAAAGCTAAAAGATTCATGAAGAATTTGAGCCAGAGCAATAACAAGATATTCATTTAAATGATCCTATTTTTAGCTTTTGGTTAGATAAAGAAAATAAATCTTTCTTATTTTTTAAACCAATTTTAGTTGAATTTTTTTTGTTACCTCCAGCCAAAAGTATACCAAACAAATCTGATGATAAAATTAAAAAAAATTCTATCATTTCACAGATTCTTTGTGGATTCATGATCAGCTAAGAGTAAGATTATTTTCTTTCTGGTAATGGACTATACCTGCATCCTCTTTCAGATGTTTCTAAAATTACAGAGATTACACATTGTGGAAGAATCTTTCTATAATTATCAAGCATTTTTTTCTTTCAATATGGTCAATATGTGGAGAAACTGAGGAGAAGACCCCCCCCCATTAGAATTTGAATTTATAGAATATTACATAAAAAAACAAAAGACATGTGACTTCATATTCAAAATCAAAAGAAGGAAATACCCATTTCCAGAAATGGAAAGCAAACTCAAAATCAAAGAGACGAGCAGAAGCTTAGGGTAGATGTATCAGAGTAACATGAGAAGCAAGTATGGGCCCTAATGGCTGGATTTGGGAGTTTGAGTGCTTGTGCAGAGAAGGTAGCCCAGGACACAGGTTCTATTCAACCATAGCTGAGATACCTGCAACAAGCCGGAAGTGCTAGGGACTGGGAAACCTCTGCCCCTACCAGCTGGGGGAAGCAGCAAGAAAGCTTGCTGCACATGCAGGGTTGAGGTCAGAAAAAAGTCACCCTAGGAAATTTGAGCCCACCACCACTCGTATGAAACAAAAACTCCAGTTGATTGAGAAATCAACTGACATAAAATGAGTGAAACCCACAAACCTAAAATAGCCCACTATGGAATTTTCCATAGTTCAGAGACCTCCACAGAAGTCAGTCTCAGCTGGAGATGAGCTCCAGGATGAAGACTGAAACCACGAGAGGAAGTGAATTCCTGGATGGAGAGTGAGATGATGCCACAAAAAGAAGGATTTGCACACTAACAAGAAATAATAGAATCACCCAAAAAGGGACTTTAAAATGATTATTTTAAAAATGATTAAATAAATAAAAAGGAAATAGAAAAGATAGAGCAAGCATAAAACAGTCTAAATAGAACAGATTTGAAAAATGGGAAAGAATACAGTAGAAACCTTAGATTAAAAATTATAACTCACTGAAATAAAAAAGAAATCATTCACCGGTTGAACAACAATGCATACACAGATGAAGAAAAACATGCACATATTGGAGCATAGATCCAAGGTAATGACCTGGAGTGTGGAACAGAGTAATAAAGATACGGGGAGTTAATAGAATGGGATCCAACTCTCTCCAGGAGAACAAAAGGGATTCTATATCACCATTATTTCTTACAGCTGAGTAATACTCCATGGTATACATATACCACATTTTACTAATCCATTCATGAATTGATGGGCATTTGGGTTGTTTCCACATCTTTGCAATTGTGGATTGCGCTGCTATAAACATTTGGGTGCAGGTAGAATGGAAAAATAAGCACCACATGTACTCACCAGCACATTGGTTTCCCTGATCATCACCTAAGTGCACATTTGGGAATAACACCAATTGGGTATCAGACAGAGGTGGGGGGTGGGGGAAGGGGATGGGTGTATACCTACATGATGAGTGCAATGCACACTGTCTGAGGAATGGACATGCTTGAATGTTCTGACTCGGGGGGATGGGGGGCATGGGCAATATATATAACCTAATCTTTTGTACCGCCATAATAAGCTGAAATAAAAAAAAAGATATGGGGAGTTGAGACATGGAAGATAGGAAGACAGAATCTAATAGATGTCTAATAGGAATTCTAGAAGGAGAGGGTTAAGTAACTATGGGACACAGAAGGTTAGAAGAGAAAATGAGAATTTCCCAGAATTGAAAACAAGTAATAAATCCTAAGATTAAAGGACCACCACAAGATGCAAATAGGACAAATGAAAACAAGTTCACATCAAAAAGCATCATCAAAGTAAAACTGTAGAATACCAAAGACAAGTAAAATTTCTAAAGGCTATCAGAGATTAAAAGACATATTACTACAAAGGAATGATTGTTAGATTGACAAAAGACTATAGGCAGCAATAATAGCTAGTATTTACTGAGTGATTGCTGTGGGCCAGGAATTATTTTAAGTATCTCATTTAATGTTCACAACAATCTAAAGGGGATGATGTGGCTGCTATCCACATGTCAGATAAAGGACAATGGACAAAAGACAATGGAATAATACATTCAAAGTTGTGAGGCATAAATAATTCTTCCTGTAACTCTAACTCCTGCCAAACTTTCATCAAGAGTGTAGCTTGGGCTCGGCGTGGTGGCTCACGTCTATGATCCTAATACTCTGGGAGGCCAAGGCAGGAGGATTGTTTGAGCTCAGGAGTTCAAGACCAGCCTAAGCAAGAGCAAGACCCCATCTCTTCTAAAAATAGAAAAAAATAGTTAGGTGTGGTAGCATGCACCTGTAGCCCCAGCTACTTGGGAGGCTGAGGTAGGAGGATCCCTTGAGCCCAGGATTGTGAGATTGCAGTGAGCTATCATATAGCCATTTTACTCTAGCCGGGGTAACAGAGAGACACTCTGTCTCAAAAAAAAAAAAAAAAAAAGTGTAGCTTGGAGGTTTTTTATTTCTTTCCTGACTGATATAATTTAATAATCCATAAACTTTTTTATGGATTATTAAATACAAAATATATGTTCAGAAGTGTCAATATAACAAGAAGTGTTATATTGTCATAAGTTCCTCAGAATTACGGTCATTATGTCATATATGGTCATTTTGTGTGTGCCGTGAGAAGGGTAGAAACTGGTGAAGAAAATGTGTTTTTAACTAAATTTTTTTGTTTTTCACTGTCCACCCAGACTGAATTAAAGAAGCTATGAAATAAAACATGCAGGTTAAGCAAGGACAGTTAGCCCATTCCAAATATTCCTACAGCACAAACAATGGTCTCCTGTATCCATGAAAAGAACTCTTTAAGTATTTCAAACCATAGGAATTTAATACAGGGAATTGCTTACACAGACGATGGAATAGTGAAGGGACCACAAAGCACTATGAGACAACCCTGAATTTAGCAGAAGGAAGCCACTACCAACCTAGGCCTGGAATGAGGAGCAGGAGGAGATCACATCAGAGCTCAGAAGTCAAGGACACTTGGAGGACCTATCTGGTGGAAACTGAGGCCATGAAGGTAAAGTCAAACCTGCAGGAATTAGAGCCACAGAGATATCACAGCTACTGTGGGAGGCGCTACCTAAACCAGAATGGGGATAGGAGTGGGGTAGATATCCTGGCTATTATTCCTCCTTGCGCTCTAGGCTTCTATCAGAGCCTTCCTATTAGGTAAACTTATTTAGTAGCAGAAGGCAATGGAGGCTGGGAAATGTAGTTTCCTGCAATGCACAACCAGGTAAAGAAAGACAGAGAATGGTTCTGAGAATAGTCAAGTGACCTGAAAGTGACACATGCATTTTGTGTGTGAATGACCGAACTGCCTTCTCTTTTCATATGCAAAGGCACTGCCTCTTTCCTATGATGGTCCTGTTCTACAAGCTCTACAAGATGGCAGCTTCATTTAAGACCATCCCTCTGCTGAGCTTTTGGAATACAGATGTCCTCTTAAATCTGCTATGCCTAGAAGCTAATAGTGGAATGTAAAAATAGCTTTTGCTGTCTGCACTGCTTTTCTTATTTGTATTCTAAGTAAAATCACTTAGGCAGATACAGAAAGCACTTCTTATTTGCATTTGTTTTGCCTACAGAAAATGTACAGTTCACATGACTGCTCTGCTTCAAAGAAATAATCAAAATACAAATTGCTTGAACTATAAAAACAGGAGCTCAGAAAACCTAGGATAAGGAAGAGAAATTAGGGCACATTTTAAACGTGAAAAAAAAAAAAAAGATGTTTTTGCCATGGTCATCTTCAACTTACATTTCCAAAGAACAAGTAAAACAAATTTTGAGAATTAGTTGGTTCACAGAAACTTTACCCTTTCCCAAATTTTATTTTTGACCACATGAATTAGAAAAGATGCTCATGTCAAATCTCTGTTTTCATTTGGAGTGCATGACCAGAATCTAAAATATATTTTCCTGAATCAATATTAAGCAATATTTGGTAATCATCTTTATTTGCCCTCAAAAGAAAAGCCTTTAAATGAAGAATATGCTATTAATTAACTGAAAGGAGTGTTAATTTTCATTTAAAATCTATCATTGGCTATAATATTAAGTTTTAGCCAAAGTATTTATCTTTAGTTTATCTTAGCTCTGATAGAGGTTCATTGTTTAATGAAATATCATAGTATTAACTCTGACAGGCATTTTTGGTGATAGAAAATATATTATTTTGGGTGGTAGTATAGTTAATTGTTAACTAATCTGTCCTGAACTGGGTTAGGTTTTATAAACTGTCTCAGTTTTTAAGAACTTTAGTGCTATCCGTTGGCAATGATTTTGACTTTTTGAATTGCCTGTGTATATATTTTCTACTTAATGCTCAGTGCATACAGTTGGTATCAGATGATCCATTACAAAAGGAAGTTTTGTGGAGAGAAAGAGAGAGAGAGAGAGAGTGTGTGTGTATGTGGTATATTTTATAAAGAACATTAGCACCCTCTTCTGGGTGACTTTTGAGGCTGTAATGAAAATATTCTGATAATCTTTTCCCACGTCCTAACAATGAACAGTCTGAATATTCATTAAATTTGATCCTGATTAAAGCACAACCTCTGAGTAATTTAATTAGACTGTATATTTCAGAAACACTGATAAGTGCTGGAGTCAAAAACACTTCATAGCCAAATGTTACCCACTGGGAATAAGTGTTTGGCTTATGAAAAGGGAAAAAAATGCTTCTTCTACATTTCTCAGAATGAATGTCCCCAATGACTCTTAAATATACAGAGCTATGCAAGGAGGAAGGGAACACAAGGACAGACAAGGAGAGCAGACTTGTACATTCTTCTCCCAGCTGTCAGTGCTTGAAGAAAAAATGTATCCCCACTTATGCTTTAATATCAGGCATTGACATAAATTAGATTTCTTTACAAAATCAGCTATCTTTTAAATCAGACTCCCTGGCATTTCCCAGATCCTCCTGTGATAGACATTATATGAGGCTGATTATGGAGATTTGATTGTACTTGTTTGATTCATTCATATACTCATTCATTTATTCATTTACTGTCCAAATATTTAATGTGCACCTACTATGTGCCAGGTACCCTTCTAGGTACTGAAGATATAGGGAACAGATTCAATTTCCTGATCTCATAGGGATTACATTTCCAGTGAGAGGAGATAAATACAATACAGAAGTCAATACATAATATGTATTGTGTAAATACAGTGAAAGGAAGGGTCAGAAGACTGTGGGGTGGGCAGCTCTTGACCAAGAAGCAGTAGGCAGCAGAGGAAGGGGTCCATCTAGGGCCATTTATATCACAGGGAGAAAGTGGCCAAAAGATGGGGCAGGGAATCAGGAATCCAGTTTATAGCTCGTAGGGTCTCTTTCTGCATGGTTGAATTAAATAACATAGACCACCTCATCCACCTATAATCTATAATCTTTAAGTAGGATCAAACAGAACTAGTTAGAGCATTGAAGGGACAGCTAACTTCCCAGAGGGAAAGTAACTTACATTGGCATTGAGAGCTATTAAGTAGCAGTTACACCAAAGTCTATTCCAAGAAATGCCACAGTTTGTATTAAAAATCTCCCTCCTCTTTTGCTGCAGAATTTATCAGACCCCCCAGAACCTGTTAATGCTGATTCTGAAACTTACTAGATGCTGAATTTGGGCAAGTTTTTCAACCTCTCTGAACATCAGGCTGCATTTATAAAATGGGGGTGGTGATAATTGCACTGCAAGGTTGCCTGGCACTTGGCATGGCTACAGGGCCTGGTAGCAAGATAAAGGTGAGGTTTCAAGTAGCCCAAGTGCTGCTCAGATTTTAAAGTGCTTTCTATCTCTGGAAGACAGTATGCGAATCTGGGTAAAATATAGGTCTGTCTGATTTTTAAAACACAAAAATGGACCTGAAGAAGTGTTAATAAGTGAGAAGTCAGATATTTTAGATGATACAGAATTGAAGTGTTGAAAAAAATAATCATACAGTTCGCAATCAGTCCTCATTTATTCCTTCTGAAGTTCTTGTGTGTCTTCTTAGCTTCTCTTTGTGGAATTCTTACTGGGAGCACAACTCCTACAGTGGAAACTGAGACAACACAGGACATGTGAAATGGATGCTCTGCAACACTGAAGTGAGACCCAAATCCACTGTGCTAATTAGTTATTGGAATCTTGGCATAATCACACACATGCTCAGGGGACATTCAGTTAGCTGTCTCTTGTGGCTGCTATCATGTGAGTATTGGAACAAATCCCATTTTGATGAGAAGTAGCTCTCAATGTGTAGTGTGAAGATACGATGACATTGTTGAAGCATAATCATTAGCTCTGTGTTAGTGACTCAGTTATTCATCTTTAGTTTTGTTTTGTTCCTATCCCTATGTAATAGCTTTTTGGTTGCTGTCAAATGAAGTAGAGATTAGGAAAACAGTTGCCTTAAATTCTATATAATCTGCCTTGCCAAACAAAAATAAATACATATATAATTCTTTTAAAAATTCTATTTAAGGCTCGTTAGGATTATTGAACACAATCTTTTACACTTCAATAAGCAGTTCAGGGAATGCAAGAAGCAAAAGGCTAGAACACCTGTGAGAAAATGTCCAATCCCTCATCATTAAAATATGGAAAATCAAAAAACCAAGGAGTAACTTTTTGTACCACAAAGCTATAGAAAACCTTCTTAAAAATGTGCTGATAACCAGAACAAGGATGTATGATTTGAAGAACTGGATAAAGTCATGTATTTTCATATTCCCTAGCATGTGATCATGCATGCATCTCACAGGCACTGAGCAAATCACCAGAACTTACATATGCTCCCTTCAAACTCAGCTTACAGTTTTTCTGAACCACTGAAAATATTTGGTAAGTCCTTTTTTGGAATTGCTCTTAGAGTTTAGGGCACATTCTTTTGAACATCCTAACAGATGACAAATAATCACCCTTTGAAAGTGGCTTTTAGGCCGGGCGCGGTGGCTCACGCCTGTAATCCTAGCCCTCTGGGAGGCCGAGGCGGGTGGATCGCTGGAGGTCAGGAGTTCGAGACCAGCCTGAGCGAGACCCCGTCTCTACTAAAAATAGAAATAAAAATTATCTGGACAACTAAAAATATATATAGGAAAAATTAGCCGGGCATGGTGGCGCATGCCTGTAGTCCCAGCTGCTCCGGAGGCTGAGGCAGGAGGATCGCTCGAGCCCAGGAGTCTGAGGTTGCTGTGAGCTAGGCTGCTGCCACGGCACTCACTCTAGCCCGGGCAACAAAGTGAGACTCTGTCTCAAAAAAAAAAAAAAAAAAAAAAAGAAAGTGGCTTTAAATTTTAATAGCAGCCAAAGGCCATTTAGAGCCAAGTATGGCAAATAAGAAAATCACTCAATTTAGATAATAAATTTGCAGTAAAAAAATATGGTATAACTATAAACCAACATGATTGTTTTCCAAGCTCTAAAGGAAACAATGTCATATCCCCCCCAAAAAATCTCCTGAATATTTTAAACAAGTGTAATATCATTCGAACAACTATATTGCCTTTTTAACAGACTATATTAAAATAATAATTTTGATGACTAAATTTTAGTTATCTGTTAAAAACCAGTCTAATTGATGTACAGTAGTATTCTACATACCATATTTGCTTTAAAATATTAAAGTACAAGATTTTTAAAGGTGGTCAGTACTTTAGATCAGCAGTTTTAAAACTGTGGATTAAGATCTATTAGGCAGTTATGAGATCAGCTTAGTGATTGCAACCAATACTAAAAATTATACAAGAAAATAGAGTGCATCATATGTTGTTGCAGTATTATTTTATCAATGTTTGTTTCAGTTATATATTTTTAGTTATGCTTCACTGAGTCAGTAAAAATTTATTGAACACCTACTATGTGCTAGACCAAGGTTCTAGACCAAGGTCTTGCCATTGTTGAAATTTCAGGCCAGATAATATTTAATTGTGAATATGTTCAGTGGGGGAGGAGTCTGTCGTATGCATTATAGGGTGTTTAGCAGTATCCTTGGTATTATGGGCTGACTTGTATCTGTCCCTCCCCACCCTTCAACTTTGTATGTTGAAGTCCTAACCCCTATTACCTCAGAATGTATTTGGACATAGGGTCTTTAAAGAAGTAATTACGTTATATATAATTTATATATAATGAATTATAATAAGGTCAATTAGGGTGGGCCCTAATCCAATAGGAATGGTCTTTAAGAAGAGGAGACTAGGACACAGACATAGACACATGGAGGACCATGTGAGGACACAAGGAGAAGACGGACATCTACAAGTCAAGGAGAGAGACCTCAAAAAAAAAAAAAAAAGAAAACAACCCTGTAGACACCTTGATCTTATACTTCTCTAGCCTTCAGAACTGCGAGAAGATAAATTTCTGTTGTTCAAGTTACACAGGCTGTAGGTACTTTGTTAGAGCAGCCCAAGATGGTTTTTGCTCATTGGGGACAGTGGCACCCCGCCTCTGTTGTGACAAACAAAAATCTCTCCAGACATTGCCAAAAATTCTAGGGGGCCAAAATTACCTCCATTTGAAAATCACTGCTTTAGACATATATGGTTGTACTCATAACAATGAAAAAGTGAATTTTTTCATTTCAAAACATTAAGGGGGTGCAAACGTTTTTGTTACATGGATACCTTGTGAAAGTGAATTTCTTATTGTGTGTTGCTGCCAAAAAATTTGAGAATTCCCACCTTTGAACTGTGCCATAGCACTCGGGCAGGTAATGATTGGGTGACAGATATGATGAGATACTGATTCTTCAGCTTGGATAGCCTGGGGAGACAGAAGCCTGGGGCCTGTCACCTCTGGCCATGAGCCAGGTATGCCAAAGTACTACACAAATACAAATGTTGCGTTTGCTGTGGTGTGAAAAATGTTGGGTATTGCTAACTTACAAAGCTCCCTTCCACTTTTTATATGGGCAAAATGTGGAACAACTTAGTTAAATGATCATTTGCCATTGCTCATCGCATTAGTGGCCGAGCTGGAATTAAGAACTCAGGACTTTTGATCCCAGTTTAGGGAATTATCATTTTACAATATTGATTTTTAAAAAGTTGTTTCTTGAGAAAAAACTCAATAAATATTTTACTTGGGGTGATGCCTTAACCTGAATTCTCTAGAAAGCAAAGCCTGAGGCAAAGTTTACACGCTAATGTAGTACTGGGATATTTAATTAAAGGACCAAAACAGTGAAGGGAAGAGAGGAAGGATCAGGTGAGAAAGCAAATAAAAAGTGATACATGACCGCGTGGGCCACAGCTCACCCAGAAAACACAGCTAGGTGCTTGGTTATGCAAGACCTTTCTTGAGAGGCAAAGACAATCATTGCTCTTAGGAGCAGTATGTTGAGGGGTGGTAGGGAGAGGAACAATGAGGAAGTTATCTAGTGGCTTCTACTTTTGTCTCTTTTTCTGGTCAAATTTGCTCCATAGGGTATTAACGCTCTGTGCTACCACGTTGTGTTACCTGACCCTTCTGGGAAGCTGCTAGGGAAGGTAGATCCTCCATCCCATAGGGTAGGGTGTTATCTGGGTCCAACAGTGTGGGAATGTGGGCCCACTCAGATGGACTGGGTGCTGCTGTCTGTACTGTGTCATGCATGATAGAGACCATGCTAAAACCCAGCCCTAGTCCCATGGAAGACAGAGGCAGCCACCAATGCATGGAGGCAGTGACCAAGCAGCCAAGGCCCAGAGTCAAGTGAGCCCAAATGCATCCAGGGAGGCACAAGCACTAAGTTCACTACAGATGGTATAAACTGCCTAGAGAGTTATAGAGACCACCATAACACCAATGATAACACCTAGATGGACTTAAAGTCAGAATTAGCCCAGGCAGGTTTGTCTGTGATGTGTCTTCTCATTTCTCTGGGTCTCCATTTGTTTATTTGCATGATAAGGAAGTTGGATTAGGTCAGAGGCTGAAAAGTCAAAAAACAACAGTGGCCAGGCAATAAATACAAATGGAAGAATTGGCGCCTCTGAATGTGTTGTGCTGGAGACGGAGTGAACTGCAGTGAACGTGTTTTGCATAGAGGGCAGCCTTACACTGCCATAACTCACTGCTAGAAATTTGGACCTAGTGTTGCCACATATACAGTCTTTCTTAAGGGGAGAAGTTGGAAATCTGAATTTCTATGAGATACATCCAAATTTACAAATGCTTGTTTAATTTTTCTGAAAACACTGTATGAGCCAAAGCAAAATACATGTCAGCCACTTGGACCACCGGTTGGTCATCTCTCACCTAGACGATCTCTAAGATCTCTCAGCCCTAACATTCTCCAAAGTTTAAAGTCCTTTTCAAGTTTTTTTTTCACTATACTTATGATTACAGTTTTATTATAGCAAAAGGATACAAATTAGAACCAGCCAAAGGAAGAGATAAAGTTAGAGAAAAGTCTGGAAGTGTGGTTTCCCTCTTTCTTAGGGACCTGTTATACTCCTGGCACCAATATATGACAATACTCAAAGAATGCTGCCAATCAGAGAAGGTGGCCCAAGATTTTGATGTCCAAAGTTTTTTACTGGGGCTCTATCATGTACAGCCTGCATGGCTGGCCTTTAGTTTCCAGTCCCTCCCAGAATTTGGGCTAACTGTCTTTAGTATGCAGATCCTCTGGAGGTTAGAACTGATATGGTGTGGTTCATAGCCCCCATCATAGATTGCGTTGTTAGGCTGGTGGCCAAGCCCCCAGGGCAAACAAAGCCACTCCTATTAGGAAGAACATCTCAGAGGCCTAGAGAGAACCTCTCAGTAGCCAAGGGCAAAGGTCAGAACTCTCTTTGGCTAAAGTTAATTTGTCACTACATAGGGTGCCTACAGATTTATGATTTTGATATTTTGTTTGTGGATAGATAATTTTAGTATTAGGAAATATCCTTCTTTACCTCTAGTAATACTCATAAATCTATTTGTCTGATATCAATATAGATATACCAGATCTCATTTGGTTAGTGACTGCATAGCACATCTTTTTTATCTATGGAACTCTAATCTTTGTTTTATGAGAAATGTTGAGGGAATTGCTCAAATTTTCAGAGGCATTTTACTAATGATATTAGCCTCCTATCCCTTGTATCTCCAGTATGGAACACATAGTTTGAGGAAAAATTTGGTTGCATGCTTGAGTTTCTCTTTCCAAATGTCTACCCAAAGCAATGCTGATTTCTGTGTCACTCTGCAAAGGCCCTCTTCTGGGCTTTGCACCAGGATTAGCAATGAATTCTCAACCTTCTGCCTGCACCCAGAATTGACGATTGTTCCTGGGTAAATGTGGCAGCAGAGAATAGCTCACATCTCTGTGGGTCTTCCATCTCCTGAATCTTACCTTTTCTGTTTCTAAACACTTCAGCATGTACATGCTGCCTTCTTTCAGATCACTTCAGAAAATTATCTGGCTCTGCCAGCTACTCCATCCCAGTTATAACAGAAATTCTTTCACAAAGTTGAAGATAACATTTATTTTTCCTTTAAATGTTTTCTTCTCCAAGCTAAACCCTCATCTTTTAAATTTTATTTTTTTTATTTCAAAATACTATGGGGGTACAAATTTTTTGGTTACATGTATCGATTTGGTTATGCTTGAGTCAGGGTTATAAGTGTGCCCATCACCCAGATAGTGTTCATTGTACCCATACGGTAGATTTTTGCCCATCTTTCCCTCCCCTCTCCCACCTGCTTGATTTCCACTGAGTTTTACTTTCCTCTGTGCACATGTGTGCTCATTGGTTAGTTCCATTTTAATAGCAAATAACCACTTCTATTCAACATAGTGCTGGAAGTCCTAGACAGAGCAATCAGGCAAGAGAAAGAAATAATGAGTATCCAAATTGGGAAAGAGGAAGTGAAACTACTGTTTTCTGCTGATGATATGATCTTATATCTAGAAAACCCCAAAGACTCCACCAAAAAACTCCTGGGATTGATAAATGAATTCAGCAAAGTCTCAGGTTACAAAATCAATGTACACAAATCAGTAGCATTTCTATATACCAATAACAGTCAAGCTGAGAGTCAAACCAAAGACTCAATATCATTCAAATAGATACACAGAAAATAAAATACCTAGGAATATACTTAACCAAGGAGGTGAAAGATCACTACAAACAGAACTATGAAACATGGAGGAAAGAAATCGCAGATGACACAAACAAATGGGAAAACACATTGTGCACATGAATTGGTAGACTCAACATTGTTAAAATGTCTATACTACCCAAAGTGATTTACAGATTCAATGCAATGCTCATCAAAATACCAACTTCATATTTCACAGATCTAGAAAAAATAATTCTACGCTTTTGTTGGAAGCAGAAAAGAGCCTGAATAGCCAAAGCAATCTTAAGCAAAAAGAACAAATCTGGACGCATCACATTATCAGACTTCAAACTATACTACAGTGGTTTAGTAACCAAAACAGCAGGGTATTAGCACAAAAGAGAGGCATAGACCAGCGGAACAGAACAGAGAACACAGATATAAAACCATCCACATACAGCCAACTGATCTTCAAAGAAGCAGACAATAGACACTAGGGAAAGGAAGCCCTATTTAATAAATGGTTCTGGGAAAATTGGATAGCCACATGCAGAAAAATGAAACAGGACCCCTATCTCTCACCACTCACAAAAATTAATTTAAAGTGGATAAAAGTCTTAAATGTAAGGCATGAAACCATAAGAATTCTAGAGGAAAATGTAGAAAAAAACTCTTCAAGATATTGGCCTAGGCAAAGAATTTATGAAGAAGACCCCAATGGCAATCACAGCAACAACAAAAATAAACAAATGGAATTTGATTAAATTAAAATGCTTCTGCGCAGCTGAAGAAATAATCAACAGAGCAAATAGACACCATACAGATCCTTCCTACAAGCTTCCAGGGCTTCTCAACATGACTATGTGGCTAGGTTCCTAGAAGAAGCATCCTAAGAGATAGTAAGTAGAAACCACCAGTTTCTTAAGAACACAGAGACTGACACAGTGTATTCCATTGGTGAAGCGGACACGGAGCCCAGGTTTAACAAGAAGAGAAATCAGCCTCACTTTTTGATGGGAGAAGTGTCAACAAATTGGGGGGGCAATTTTTCAAAACTGCCACATCTTCAAATAAGTACATCACAATCTTGCACACAAGGAAACTGAAACAAAGAGAGAGATTAAGTAATTTCCCCAAAGTCACACAGCTTTTATATGTCATCTGGGGCCTGAGTCCAAGTCGATCTTTCTCCAAAGTTCAGGCTCCAGTGACTCCACTGTTCTGTCTCTTTTTGTGATTAGTGCATATAAAATTCCACATAATTCATAATTTATGGCATGTATTTACTGCTTAAGGATAAAAGACTCAGGGTTTCTGTAAATTGAGAAAAAATTGGGGGGAGCGGATTTTATCTGATATTGGGCAGATGAAAAGGTGGAGAAGCTCAGTAATCTGAGGAAGAAATATGGAAAGAGTAACAGATCAGTGATCAATATGATGCTTGGATTTAAGCAAAATAATAATACATCAGAAAGGCAGTCTTGACTTATAGGCCTTTTTGAAAAAATCATTCTAGATAGTAATACATTTACACATATCCATTAAGCATGCAGCTAAACTCTTTTTGCTTTTAAGAGGAAAAGTGCTCTAAGTGTAAAGCAATTTTATTATAAGCTGAAACAATCCTTATCAGCACATAGCAGGAATATGTGTATTTTTTTATTGTGTTTCCAGAACTAAATGTTAAATAAAGGCTAGTATTTTTGTATTCTGTGATGTAAGCAGTACTTAGACATTCAACATGAAACTCACTTCTAACATGTAAGAATAGTCCTTGCTCTCTAAAAGAAAATATAAAAAAATATTTAAAATTCAGTAGAGTGCAGGCACATTACTGGGTTGTTGATTGAACAAATTTCTTCCTAGAAGGAAGAGAAGTCACTCAAGACCATAGAAATAATTTAAATGTGTTTTTAAGTATACAGAGTATAGTGGCAGTTTGGTTTCCAATGACATCCTTTTACTTTGAAATTTATGTTTTTTGTTAAAAAAAAACAACCTCCCTTTCTTCTTTAATATTAAGAAACAATGTAAAGACTATTTTTATTTTGCAGTAATAAAAATCTCTTAAATTTCAATACACTAGAATGTGGCAAGCAGGACAGTTTATTAAATTCCTAGAATTTCACACTCCATGTGGGCTGGAAACATCACTATTGTCACCCCTATATCTAGTGAAGTGTTTGTGTTCAGTAGATATTCAATAAACAATTATTGAATGAATGAGGTGTTTCATTTGTTTAAAGAAATAATATTTAGACATAGAGGTCATGTCCACTTAATGGATTTAAATTAGATTCATCAACATTTAATATTGTGTTTTACCTTGCTTCCCTTAATCACTATAGAGTGGCAGGAATATTAAAGACCCTATCTTCTATACCTCTTTTACTAGTGAAAAAATTGAGTCCAGAAACACAGACTCAAGCAAACCTCACCAGAGTTCACAGATGCTGCAGAAATCCAAACCTGACAGCCCCCCATCCAAGTGGGCAAGGACTCTGTAATGCTCATTATTGATGTGAAAGGGAAACATGGGGATCCCTTACCAAGCCCAAAGTGTGTCTATGTTCCCTATATAGAGGTTGGCCCAGAAAAGAGAATCATTTATAACATAAACCAGTTTAATCCGTTGTGATTTCTTTTTCCTTTTTCCCCCCAGAGCTATTGCCCTGTTATTATTTTCACCATCTAATTACATCACCTATTTAACTTAGTACATTCAAATGTTGAATACATCAAGTGTTTGTTGCATTTCATATTATAGTGCCTAGTATCAGGTAGGTGCTCAATAAATTGTTAATAGGAGGAAAGCAAAAATAAAGTTGTGTTATCATCACACTTCCTTGAATTTCTGGTTAACATACTGGTTATACTTCTGGGGGCTCACTGAGGACTGGCTTTTCTACTAGATCTAGTAGGCACAATGCCTGAGGTCCATGGTGCTTTTAGGGGCTTTTGAAGATATTTTAACCTCTTTTAAAATCAGAAGAAAACAATGGATGCTTGTAATCTAGCTTGTATTGTTTTCATCTTCAAACCAACACAGTCATAAAAGACAATTTTAATTTGAGTTTGTGCAGATATAGCTCGTGAAAGTCATAGCGTGGCCATGGGTTATAGATGTGCACTGAGCTCTTTGAGAACCTATAGACGTGAAAATGGAATTTGTGGTGAGTTTAACTTTTTCCCACAATTGGAAAAAGTGAACTGATGTCTAGCTCCCTTCTGAGAAATGTACCAGGTTAGCTAATGGTGGACAAGTCAAAGGAGAATTGGAAACTTTGAGTGACCTGCTCTCTCAAAGTTTGTTGGGGTAAAGGATGTGCAAGTTTTTACCATGGGCCACTTATAAGGGAACCACCTTGGGCCCTCGTAGGTCCTGCCTTACAGGGCTTTCCTGTAGTGTCAACCAGACCAGAATGCTGAGCAGGTGCAGAAAGAGTCAGGGACCAGCTGACGCAGGCACATTTGCTGAAATCAAGGATGGGCAGGTGAGAGGTCCCCAACAGTGGGATCTGGCAGTGTCTTTCTGAATAAGAAAACATCTTCTAGGATGGGATGGGATGAAGCCAGTTTACAACAGTGTCGATCAACTAAGAGCCCTCCTGCTCCACTGACCCTTCTTTGCTCCTCTCAGAAATCTGTTAGCCAGCAGGAGAGGAGGGACAGGGAGAGAAAGAGACACATCGCAGCAGCCTCCACCGCGTGCACGAGATCCTGGTTGGAGGATTGGAGAAAACTTAACTTTCAATCCATTTTGCAATTTTGATTATTATATGGGGCTGGAAATGACAAACTTTAGATTTGAGATAATTTCAAACAACCTTTTTATTGAGAGTAATCCAGAGTCATGCCTAAGGTTTCTCTCAGAAGCCTGAGGGAACTTCCCCTCTACTGAATAAATTTTAAAAGAATCATGGAAGACCAAAATAAATAAACAAATAAGGCAATTTGTCCATATCATCAATTTCAGCAAAAATAAAAAAATATTTTGAAACAGTTAATAACTTCAGAAATGTTTTCACAAAATCAGATTTCCTGTCACTTGAATATTCATTGCTTCACACGGTGGAATAGTCGCTCTTAATGTAAACAAGCAAATAAAATAAGCGCAGGATTTACTTGTGATTCTACATGCCAAGTTATAGGTGATGGGGAAGTCCTCAAAGTCAGGCTTTATTAAAGAGTCATTGATAACGTGTTATCCAGACAGCAAAAGGAGAGGCCTGGATGAGACTGAGGAAATCATCATTTCATGCTGTGGATAGCTGAACAAATAAATCAGTCCATTGTTGATACATGCAACATACGTGTTTAATTATGATAATTTATGTTTATATAACAATATTCATGGAAAATATGGAATACAGTGGACCCTTGAACAATGCAGGAGTTAGTGGTGCTGATCCCTCACACAGTTGAAAATTCATGAATAACTTTTGACTTCCCCAGAGCTTAGCTAGTAAAAGCTTACTGTTGACTGGAAGCCTACTGATAACATAAACAGTCAATGTGTATTCTGTGTATTATATGTATGATAGACTGTATTCTTACAATAAAGTAAGCTAGAGAAAAGAAAATGTTATTAAGAAAATCATAAGGAAGACAAAATATATTTACTATTCACTAAGCAAAAGTGGATCAGCACAAAGGTCTTCATCCTCATCATCTTCACGTTGAGTAGGCTGAGGAGGAGGAAGAGGAGGGGTTGGTCTTGCTGTCTTAGGGGTGGCAGAGGTGGAAGAAAATCCATGTATAAGTGGACCAGTGTAGTTCGAACCTGTGTTGTTCAAGTGTCAACTATATTTTGAAAATTTAGAGAACCTAATATTGAACCCATTTTATTACTGGGGAGTTGAATGGAATTGCTTAGCACTGAAGTGAATTTTCCAATTATATTATTTTTGGAAATTTCTGCACTGTGTCAATTCTAGAAATTTCTTTCAATTTCTAGGTAATTTTAATCATATGAAGTATTTGTGAAAAGCCTTTTTATAATTTTACTAATATTAATAGTAATAAATGACTAAGAAACTATTATATATTTCAGTATCTCACATATTAATTTCCCCAATTGTATGTATAAGTTCTATTTTCCTAATAACATAAGGATATAATTTGATTATGAATAAATAAATTATTCTCACAAATGCTTGGCCATGGAAAGGTGGGTATGGGAGTTCAAATTAAAATAAATATGCATACAACTGCTTTTAAGATATAAAGACAGATCTTAGAATTTATCTAACAACCATTCCTTTCTGGCTTATTGTTATTATTGCTATTACCAACGATTATTTCTTACATATAAAAGAATTTAAAAATACTTGTCAATAGGAACACTATCAGATAAGCCTTCTGTGAGGACATTTTAGACCAAAAATAATCACCTATTGCCCTGCATGAAACTGATATTCTAAGCACCCCATCCCATTCCATCTCATTCTGTCCAATGTCATCCCATTCAAACTTGTCGCATTCTACATTTATTGGCCACTTAATAGGTGCCAGACGCTGAGCTTAGCCATGATTAGGCAATAAATATAAGTAACTCTATTTTCTACTTTCAATGAGATCATTTATTCATCCAAAACCTTTTTCTATGTGCCTGTCATGTGCCAGATTTCTTGTGGGAGTTGGGTATAGTTCGCTGAAAGGCATCCAAGCTTTTCCCATGTGGAGCTTACACAGTATTGTGGAAAGGTAAATATTGAAAGAGTAAATTTAAGCATAATTGTTACACAGAAGTACCGGGTCCTATAGGAACATTCAATAGAGGCTCCTAACTTAGTATGGAGCATTGGGTAAGGCTTCTAAGGTTGGAAACAGACACTAAATCAAGATAACTAAAATAAAACCAGAGGATTATAAGTGCTAAAAAGAATATTTTCAGAATAAAAAGAGCATAGGATAAAAGTAACTAATTCTGATTGGCAAATGACTAAAGGAGGTGAAATCTGGAAGCCTTTCCAAAATGGATGCTATTTGAAATGAGCATTGAGAGACTTTGTAATGGGGTACAGTTTAAAGTGCTCTAACAACCACCAAATCCCAGAGCATAGTGGTGTGAACAAAGTACTACATTGTAACAGATCAGATATCAGATGACTCTATCACCCTCCAGACATGACTTACATTTTTGGCTCCAGAGTGGCTGCTCTTGCTCCTCTCATCACATATGGATCCCAGCTGGCAAGAAGAGAGAATAGAAATAAGGTAAAACAAGAAATTCTTCAGATATTTTGAAAACAAAATGAAAGCAGTGTTTTTCATAAGATCAAATGGTGTTACAAAAATCATCAGTAACAAGAGTGAAAGAAACTAAGGAACATATGAAGACTGAGAATGTGGGCAACCCAGTTTCCTTGTATTTAATTAGGGAGTTGGGTCTGGTAGCTAAATAAAAATCTCATCAATACCTCCAGATTATTCCAGGCATGGTGGATCACTCCTGTAATCTCAGCACTTTGGGAGGCCCAGGTGAGAGATGGCTTGAGACCAGGAATTTGAGACCAGCCTGGGCAACATAGCGAGAACCCATCTCTACAAAATCTAAAAAAAATTAGCCAGGTGTGGGGGATGGGCCTGCAGTCCTAGGTACTCAGGAGGTGGAGGCAAGAAGGTTGCTTGAGCCCAGGAGTTTGAGGCTGGAGTGATCTGTGATCATGCCACTGAACTCCGGCCTGGTGACACAGTGACGCTGTCTCTAAAAAAAAAAAAAAAAATCTCCTGATTCCAGTTAGGATCTGAGAGATGTATATTTTATACCTTCGATAATTAGAAAGCATAAAATTAGTTCAAAATCTTGAGAAATACTGGCTTCAAACTTGGCTTGGTTTCCAGCTAGTTGTATGAACTTGGACTAGTAATTTAACTTATCCATGCTTCAGTTCCATTATTTGTAAAATGTAAAAAATGTGGATAATAATAACTAATTTGTAGGGTTATAAAGAGCTTATCACAGCACCTGGCACATAGTAAATTCGGAATAAAAGTAATTTACAATGGTGCTATTGATATATGCTGACCATGGTTTGGAGACAAGATTCTTTCATGTTCTATCTCATCCTTTCTTCCTTCCCTCCTTCTTCCTCTCTTTTTAAGTGTTTATTATTTTAATCTGTCTTCTATTTCTGGCAAAGAACCTATGTAATTGTACCTTTCTTCTGGGTATTATTTGCCAAGCAGGTGTAAAAGTGCAGTGCAATATAATTTAGTAAAAACCTAATTTTAGGTACTGGGTTTGTGCTTCTTCTCTCTGTGTGAATGGATTCAGCAATATCCTCACACAGTTGCCAAGCTGTGTGAAAAGACCTAGGCAGGCAGAGAATATGACCATGGCATGCCAAGGGAGTCAGTTTTCAAATATCTTAATATCTGAATTAATTTGAGGTTTTTTTCTTAAAGGCTTAGGTTAGGAATGAATAAGTAAATGGGTTCTTATAATTGTCAATCAGGGTAAGGTTTTCTTTTACCTTATTCAGAGCAGATACAAAAGCTATTTTGTCATATTGAAGCACAAAGTCTACAGACTGGAGAATTTAATAAAGTGAACTCATGCAGTATACTTTGGAATACATGCAGGCATTAAATACATAGTAGAATCCATCTGATCTTTCCTATCTTCATCATCCATAGGTTTTCTTATGTACAAATATTTCCTCCTTAAAACTAAAATAAAATTATTAGAGATTGCAAATATTGCTAAGTAAAACTAGTTTTAAGAAAATCACAAAAACCTCTGCCAAGGCTCTACTTACAATTATCAGAGAAATTAAAAAATCTTGTATTATATAAACTTAGTATTATATAATAATGTATGTGTATCTAGGAGCTCCCTGAAAAGAATGTTTTGAATTACCCAATATTCTTACTAACCTCTGAGGAAAATTCCCAGGTCAACTGAAAGGTTAGGGGTTCAAGGAGAAAAGAAGAAAAGAGAATTGGGGGGAAAAAGAAATGAGAATTTGGGAAAGAAGGAAAGATAAGAAAATATTAATAAATGATTTCTTAAAAGTGTTTATTGTGAGTAGTGGCTATATGATAACCTCATAGGATGCTTATATCATACGCCATCTCCTAATTGTTGTTGTTTGTTATATTTCTTGGCCTTTTAGTAGATGTCTACATTAGCTTATCTGCCGCACATAGTCTTCTAGATGCTTTACTTGTATTAACTCATTTATTCCTTCTTGCAAAGTGATGGGAGTGGTAAAATTATCTCCATTTTACAGATAAGAAAACTAAATGACAAGAGTGTAGGTGACTTGCCCAAGATCATACAACTAGGAAGTGATAGAGCCGGATGTGCAGGACATGATGAACTCAGTCGATCTGACACCAGAGCATGTTTTGTCATGCTTATGCTAGACTCTTTTCTGTGGATGAAGACTTTAGGCAAGATGCCTCCATTCTTTGGGCTTCATTTACCTCATTCAAAAATTGCAGTGGGTGGTGTGAGATTAACACAAAAATGTTGTGCTTCATGAGTCTGTGAAAACATGGAAGTCATCCCAGGAGACCGTCAAAAATGATGAGCATTTTGGAAAACACAGCTAATGATGAAAGACAAAAATAATTAGAATAATTGAGACTTTGAGAAGAGGGAGGAGTTATTTTTCTAATTGCGTTCTAGTATGTTCATAGAATACTAGCAGAGTACTAGAAAATGGTGCCCAACTTTACTTTATTTCTCCACAGAAATTTTGTTTGTGTTTCAGCAAGAAAAAATATTTTTGCCTAAAGCTTGTGACATTTTCAGATTTGCAATGAAAACTGCATATCATCTTTTTCTTGGAAAGTTATGAGAGTAGGAGGAAAATCCTGACTCTGCTATTTACTCTCCATAAGACCTTAGCTGAGATTTTTGATTTCTTTGAAACTGTGTTTTCTCATGGGCATAATGGGAGTAACAGTAGTACATACGTATAAGGTTGATGAGGAAATTAAACAAGGTATGCCTACAGAGGCACTTAGCATTCCGTCCAGCATCTTCTTAATGTGTTGTAAGGGTAATTATTATAATTCTTGTTGCTACTATTATTCCCTGGGTGAATCCTCTGATTTTAGTTTTGGTCCTCTAATTTGCATGTATACAAGCCTGTCCAAATTTACACATATCTCGTTTGTTTTAAACAAAGATGGGAACAGAAATAGTATTAATAAAAGCATTTTAAGACATGAGTTCACATTATCCATCTACATATGAATTTTTATATCAGTTATGATTGTTAATTAAGAATGATCCTATTTGAAAGCTAAGGAATTCCCACAGGTAGTCCATGGAATCTTATTGTATGATGAAGTTTTACACCAAACACATATACATACCCTTTTACATTTTATTGCATCCATTTAAGACAGAAACATAAGAAAATAAAGATGGCTTTATTTGATGTTTGGATTGAGAGATAATGCTATTTTTACTGTAAAATTAGAGTTCTTGAAAATATTTCCACATCATCTCCTGTCCTGTGCACCAGTGGCCCTATGCATGCAAACCAAACACACAAACAAACAAATACACAGACATACTGTTGGCCTCTGCTTTCATACGTACCTACCTAAGGAAAGATTTGGAAAGTTCAGGTTAGCAGCATGAACAGAGAGTTCAATATATAATATTTTGATAGATATCCACATATTACTTATTTCCAGTATTCTAGATTTCTTAACGTATGGATAGTGTTTTCACCTGTATTAAGTTGCTGCAGATAAAATTTTCAACTACTTTTTCCTCTTTACTATGAGAGGAAAATGAAACCCAGGTATGTTTTTCCCTGAGAATAAGATTTAATTTACCTGAATAATGCAAGCCCTTCTACTTCAGCTTGGTACATTGATTTTCAAAGTTTTGATTCTTTGGGACTCAAAATGATTATTTTTGTAACTTGATTTTGTTTGTTTATTTAGCAAATATTGAGCTTTACAAAATTGGCCTTAAAGTATTTCCCACAACAATGTAAGCTTCGTGAAGACAGGCGTCTTGGTAAGCTGTTTACACTACCTAGAACAGTACTAGCATATAATAGACACTCAACCCTTACTTGCTGAATGAGTAAGCCAGGGTTTCTTCAACCTTGGCACTATTGACATTTTCCAGATAATTCTTTGTTTTAGGCAGCTGTCGTCTGCACTGCACAATGTTGGGTACCATCTCTAGTCTCTACCCTTGAGGTGACAGTAGCATTCCCCTCCTCCAATTGTAACAGTCAAAAATGTCCCCAAACATTGTCAACTGTCTGCTGGAGGAGGGAAAGGCCTAAATCACCCTCTATTGAGAACCAGAACCACTGCAGTAAATGAATGGATGATCTTGGAATGTCAAAGGAGGTCTTTATAGCTATGAGTTTCTGGCCCAAAACAAAAGAGAATTTGGAAATTACTAGATCTACATAATCAATACAAGCCACTAAAATATATTATTTATGCCCCACCCAAGTTAACATTATCACTGAGTCATTGTGACAGATTTGTTATCGAAAGAGAAAAATTTATTTCACCACCTTGGGGCAAAAGAGGAGGTTACCCTCAGCCACTGAGAGTAATATTGTGACAGTGTTTATATTATCCCTCCTATCTTTCCCAACCTAGTTCTTTAGGGAACCCAATGTTATTTCCAGGTCTGAATACAGAGGTTCTAACCTCAAAAGTCTACAAAATATTTAACATTGCAAGTGTGATATGAAACTCTGGGTTATTTTGGTGATGCAGCTGTTGGAAGCTCATACATTTCTGGAATGTGAAAAGCATCCTCTGACAATGTGCAATTGTTGTCTAAGCTATTACATTGCCATTCGCCACAATTCTGACTTGCTTCACATGGTGTTCGGAGAACTGGGAAAATATGCCACCATATTAGCAGGGAGGAACACTGGGTGTGAAGAGAGACCTGCGGGGATAGGTTCAGTAATCACACTTCATTTCTGCCAAGTTCTCAACTCAAATGATATGCAAGTAGACAATATTTTAAATAAATCTCTCTCCCTATCTAAAGAGATACAAATGTATACATAATATTGGGCAGGTTACTTCGCCTTCCTAAGGCTGGATATACTATCCATAAAAGGCGAAATTAAGATGATGCTTAAATGATGTATGTAAAGCACTTAGCACAATGCCTCGCAGGTAGCAAGAACTCAGTTGATAATTAGCTATTACAATCATCATCATTAAGCATATGCATCATTATTAAGCTCGTTGACTATGAGGCAGAGAGGAAAAATACAAGGACCATGAGGTCATGCAAATCCAGGGAAGAAATTTGGTTTAGCTACTTTACTAGCTATGTGAACAATAAGCTTAGGTTATGCTGTGCTATGTTAACAAAAGACCTACATTTTCTAGTTGTTTACACCCCAAAATGCATTTCTTGCTCAGCTCCATGTCCATCAAGGTCCAATAGCAGCTCTGCTCTACATCATCCTCACACTAGGACCCAGGCTAGCAGAATAGCCTCTATGTAGAAATTTTATTCATCATGGTAGAAGAAAATAAGAAAGTTGGCAAATCACCTGCTGCTTCTAAAAACTTCTGCCCAGAAATGCACATATTACCTCTGCTCATATTTTGTTGGTCAAAGCAAGTTGCCTGGCTACTTCTGGGTCCAAAAAGGGAAGGCTATATATAAGGGAGGGGCACTGCAGAGGGTGGCAGGACAGTGGTCCGGTCTATTATGCCTCTGATGTGGGCCTCCGAGTCATCTTTGCTTCTGTGTAAGTGCAAGGGTTGAGATCTGTATCTACTACATGTTGAGACATTATGAAGTGCCAGACTCTGCCCTGCATATGCCATTTACAAAATCTCAAAATCTCATGGAGCCCTTGAAACAATCAGCTAAGGTAGGTATTGCTGGCTCCATTTTACAGATTGAAACAAAGAAACAAACTGAGGTCTTGAAGAGGTTAAGTAACTTAACCCATAGATCATATACATAGCTTGCAGGGTACACACTAAGTACTTGATAGTGTTAGTTCTCCCACCCTACCCCCCATAGTTGCATAACGGCTTATTTTTGAAACAACTGTTTCTAATTGTTTTAGACTCTGTCTGCATGTAGGAAGAGCAGTAGGAACAAAGCCGGCTGAGTGCAGATGGTACAAATGGTCTGCTGGAGTTCCTACTCACTAAATTTCTAGTTTTTCTCTAGCAAAATCCATGGGCAGGGGGCATCTACACTGGAAGCTCTTTCTTAACCAATTTTGGCCTGCTGCCTCCCCTCCCAGACAGCACATTGTTCCTTTCCATATTTCTGCTGCACTTCTAAATATCAAATACCCCCCACCACATACACACACACACACACACAAACTCCAAACCTTTCTGGCAAATCTTGGTAGTAAACAGATGGACTATCTGTGTTGCTGGGAGACCACTCATAAATGGAATCCAGTCCAAAGGGAGTGAGAAGGAAGAGGACATATCAGCTATTTGGTGTAGTAGCTTAGAGCTTTCCTCCTCCTCCTCCTCCTCCTTTTCTTTTTCTGACTCCTTTTCTAATTCAATTCTGGTATCATTACCTGCTAGCTATACAAGCTTGACCAGACCACTTCCCTTCCATGTGCCTCAATTTCCTCATCTCTAAAATGGGAATAATAGTACTACTAACTGTTTGGGGTTTATGAATATTTAATGAAGTAATATTTATAAAGCACAGTTTCTGGCTCATAGAACTCAGGGGTTTTTGTTGTTGTTGTTGTTCTTTTGTTATATTCATCAAGTTTAGCCACTAAGGGAGGAAAATATGTGAATCACCTTTCACTAAGTTCCAAGAAAACAGTCTGAGTAACTTTGGAAGATAAACTCGGAGTCCTATTTATGATGAATTTTTTTTTGGGGGGGGTGTCTTCCTTTGGGGGTCAGATCTTAGGCAAAGAATCTCAGTAGAAACAACATGGGCTTGAAAGGTTCCTGAATTCAATCCCTGTTTGGCCCTTTCTGAGATGTTTTACCTTGTTTAATTCAACCTCACTAAATCTGTTTTCTACTTTTAAAATAGGCATGATAATTTGCTTCTGACCTCACACAATGGCCATGAGGCTTATCTGCCCCGTACATGGTTCTACATTCAAGATTCATTTGTTTCCACAGTTTCCTCTGCCCTGGCCCTCTGTGGGACGGGGTGAATGTCCTGCTGTGGGACCCAAAGCACCTGTGCCCACCTTTTGCATCACTGTCCAGACGACATTGAAATTTCCTCTTTCCCCGCTGCTTCCTCTGAGGGAAGAGGCAGTGCTTATACTTTTTTTTTTTTGTTTGGTGGCCCCCAGCACCTAGCACAGGCTGGTGACATGGAGGACGTTCCGTGAAGCCTTGAGGAAGTGAATGAACGAGTCAACAAACACATAGTCTTTCTCGGGAGTTCAGAAGTCACCAGAACTCACACACACGTCCCGTGTGAGGGGCAGGTGTTTTTCTCCTACCTGGAAACCCCTTCCTCAGTGGGGACAGCCGTCTTGCTGACAGAGCCAGTCTGCTTTCCTCAACCGACAGCCCCAAAGTTTCCCCGGGAGCCAGAGGGCACCGGGCGGGCGCGGCTGAGCCTGCGCCAACGCCTGCGGGCTCTGCGTCGCCCACCTCCTCGCCCTCCCCTCTGGAGCACGCGACTGGCCAATGGCAGCCTTCCCCTGGCTGCCTGGCGTCTCCCCTCCGCTGCTGTCTCTACCCGAACCCGGCCCTTCCCTCCGCGCCCCTCGCCGGCTGGGCTCGCGTCCCCGGAGCGCACGGCCCGGCGTTCGCGAGCGGGCGCGGGGCGGGCGGCTCTCCCGGGCCCCGGCTGTCGCCTGGCCGCTCCGGGCTCTCGCTCCTCGGCTCCGAGGGCTGACCCCGAAGGGGCTTCCGAGCCCGAGGACGGTGGTGTCAACCGAACTTCATTCTCAAAGGGAACCAGTAGGTGAGAAGACCGAGCGAGGGCGAGCTATGGACCCCGTGAGTCAGGTAAGCCAGAACCGGGCAGGGCGGTGGCTCGGGGGGGGGGGACCCCGTGGCTCTGGAGAGGCGCCCTCAGCCCCTTCCTCACGCTTTTGCTTTCTCTCTCTTGCCTCGCCCCCCCAAAGCTGGCCTCCGCGGGCACCTTCCGGGCGCTGAAGGAGCCCCTAGCCTTCCTGCGAGCCCTGGAATGGGTGAGTAGCGGGGCGTGCGCGGGGAGGGCGCCGAGGCGGCGACCCGGCAGGTGAGGAGAGGTCGGGCGGGTGCTCTCTGCTCGGGTCTGCTCCAAACCCCCTTACTTCAGTCCTGCCTACTCCCGAGGTGCCATTCTGGGGTGCTGGGGACAAGAGCGAGGGACCCCGCTTGGAGGCAGAAGTGTGGACGCATTTTTGCAGCGCTTAGACGAAGTGTCATCTCACCTCACCGCTTGCAGACACACACAGGGGTGCGGAAAGAAGCCTCCTCCCCGGGAGGTGGGGAGGGGGCAGATGCAGGAGCTGCCGCTGGGCTCCGGCCCCTCACCTGGACCTTGGCAGGGTGAGGGACGAGCGGCGGAGCCCAGAGCTGTGCGCGGTAGCAGGGAAGACTTAGCCAAGCTCAGAAAGTTGGTCAGAACTGGGACGGCTCCTCGCCCGGACTGGGATGCTGGGAGCGCTGTGGTCTACTGCTCCGCGGGAGATCCGGGGCGGGAGGGATGCTGCGAGGCCATGGAAGGTGCTGGGGGAGAGAGTGGAACTCATTCCTTTCGTGTTACAGTTTCCCTTCTCTGGCCACTCCTTGAGGGCTCTCCTGATTTATCCCAGAGGAGCCCACCAGCCTTCTTTGGTGTAGCTTTCTTCAGCGATTGGGCTTTAGGAAGTTATAGTCCTCTTCTGCTTTGTCCCTTAAAAAACAAAACAACAACAACAAAAAGACACCCTGATGGTCCTATGGCAATTTGTGGACAGAGGAGTGAGGCGCAGAAACGGTTACTCAAGGGGCCACAGAGCAATGTCAGTGGTGTTAGACGGATGATGGTTATTCAGAGTGAAATCTGCAGGTCACACGTTTCTTCTTGCTAGGAGCTCAAAAAGGCAAGCGAACCTATCTGAACAGAAAGTTCAAAGCCCGTCATATAGCATTAATCACAGGCCCTAACACTGACTAGCTGGGAAATTATGTAAGAGCCTGTTCTGTGTTCCCAGATCTTAGCTCCGAGGGCTCGTATCTGGCTTTGGCTACGTAACTGTGGTGAGTGTTTACATGGATGATCTACGAGATAATCACATTTGCCTTTTTTGCAGACCTGAATAAAAATGCATGAATATATCGAATTGACATAATCAAAATAGCTTTTGGAAGGCTTGAACTAGTGATTCTGAGCTGGCTATTCCGAAACTGTTTTCCTTACAGCCAAGTTAAACAAAGCAAGCAATGCTCACAGTCCAGGAAACTTTTTCAGTTGGCTTTTCTCAAAATTCTGCCCACATTCATTTTCAGCCATTCAATAAATAAGTCCTGTGAAAGAGTGGCTTTTTTTTTTGGATCAAAACGATATCTCCATTGTCAAGCCATTCTCTCTCAAAACAAAGTTCAAAAACCTGACATCATTTTCTGACATAATCTCTTATTGTGTCACATTGTCACTTATCTGAAATATTAGTTTATGTATTCTCCAATACTGTTGCAACATGATGTTGTGACACTACTCACTACACAGCCTCTACTGGTATATTTCAATGTATCATCAATCTGGATGAACTTGTTTAAATTATAGATTCCTGGACACCAAATCAAAATACTGGGGAGATGGTTGCCCATGAATCTGCATTTTAAACAAGCTCCCTGTGTAATTCCTATGCACATTAAAGTTGGAGAACCACCACTGTAAGCCATACCAGGTCCCTTCAAAACTCAAAAGCACTGTTTACCTCAATGTCCTTGATGTGTCTGTTCACACTGTATAGAACACACTCACACTCCAAGCCTGGAGAAAATGTTTGTCTTTTACCTCAACTCAAATGTTACCTCCTCTATGAAGATTTTCCTCATATTTACTCCTTCTCCTTTTCTCTATTCCAAACTGAATGATTCACCTCATTCTTGGAGCTTCCATTACTTTTTATTTATTTGTTCATTCATTCATGAGAATTTATCACATTGCTTTATACTGCATTATAGTTGTTTTTTCTTGGGGGCATGAGTGTGAAAGAGAGAGAGAGAGAGAGAATAAAAGTTATTGCATTTAAAATATTTGTAGTCCTTCCCTCTCTTGTATGAGTCTAAGGCTTTAAGCAGAAATGGCTTTTTGCTCATAAATCACTAATTAGATTCTCATGGACAAAACAAACTTAAAAAGTCAGATAAGTTAATTGGTTGGTCTACATTTTAAAAGAGCTGAATTAGAGACACGGGAGGAGAGAGGAAGAGAAGATTAGTTGCTGAGAAAGTTTGAAGTAGTGGGCAGACGGAAAGAAGACACAATCTGTGTGCATACAGTGGCATGAGGAGCGACTCTGATGTATCTTTTTCTGTAGGAGACATTGACAATGAGAGGGTGTGTGATCTCTTACATGGCAGAAAATTTCTTCTATTTGTCTCTGTGTTCCTCACTAGTTCCTTTCATAGTGCATGGTAAACAGTAAGTGTTGAGCAAAAATTGTAAATCAGTAATAAAAGAGCACTTAAAATATCCCAGTTCCTCCTGGTTTTGAGGAAGTTTTACAAAGCAATGGAGAGCAGCCTTCAAGTTGGTAGTCTCTAAGGCCTTTAAGCTACAATTTCTCTCCCCCCCACCCCCAGCACTTATGCTGTAGAAATAAGTGTGTGTAAAAATATATGTGTCTTAGTCTGTTTGGGCTGCTATAACAAAACTCATAAACTGGGTAGCTTATAAACAACTGAAATTTATTTTTCACAGTTTTGGAGGCTGAGAAGTCCAAGATCAAGGGATCATCAGATTCAGTGTCTGGTGAGGGCCCACTTTCTGGTTCATACATGGCACCTTCTCATGGCAGAAGGAAAGCACTCTGGTCTCTTCAGTTCCTTATAGGGCACTAATCTCATTCCCAGGGCCTCCACACTTATGAGCCAATCACCTCCCAAAGGCCCCACCTCCTAATACCAATACTTTGGAAATTATGTTTCAACATATGGATGTGGGGAGAGAGGGTGGACATAAACATTTAGACCATAGCAATATGTTCAAGGATATTTATTGCAACATATTCTGTAATGGAAAGAACTGGAAGCAACTAGTAAGTCTATTAGAGGAAAATAATTAACATATGATTCATGAATGTTATAAAATATTACACTACCATTAGAAAGAATGAATTAAATTAATATGCATTGACCTGGAAGCGAATACATCTATTGTGTTTGAAAGATTGTTAAGTGAGAAAGTATGACTTTTATTTTTTGTATTTGATAAAATTGTTAAATTGAAAAAAGAAATATTTATTCTTTTAATTGACATGTAGGTGATTTATTTAGTCAGACTTCAAAGTAGTGTATAAAGTATCATACTATTTTTGCAAAAAGAAAAATGAAAGTATAGTTTTGTGTGTGAGTGTGCATACGTGTAATTGGTATGAGCATAGAGTAAAGCATAGACATGTAACACTGAACTATTAAAATTGATTTTTTCAGAAGGGTGTAATTTGAGGTGCAATGTGTAGAAAATGGGAGAGGCTCAAGGAAAGCTGTGGTGTGCAGGAAAAATCACAGGCATATCATCTGTCTACACTAGTGCATGCACAAGACTAATTCTTAAAAATAATTTATATTTTAAATTATTTTATATGGATTGACCATATGAACCGGTATTTACCTCTACAGTCATGCTCCACTTTTGGATTTATAGCCTAGGGGAAAAATGCACTTTATTTATGTGTTCTTTCCTTAGGAAGGGATCATGGATACAGTAGATTTAAAGTATTAATAACATATAAAAGTCAAGTCTTGAGGGAAAAGCTTTAGCCATTTTCAAAGACTTTCAGGCAAAACTTCCATGTCCTTAATCTCTACTTAAATGAGGTCAGGGGACTTTTCACTAACTTTTGGGTCAAAACAGAAAATTGGGTTATAGCACTGACTCTGGTGGTCTGTTCCATTTATTCCCTATTGATAAAATAGGTCCAAGCAAATCTCTTAAACCACCATTTTGGAAATAGCAATATATATATATATATATATATATATATAGATATAGATATAGATATAGATATAGATATATGTTGAATTTATCCCGTTCTCAGATTTCCTCTGAAAAACTGATTTGATACAGTCCTGTATGCCACTGATCATTCTTATTTTGCTACTTCAGCACTTTGTCAGTAGGCCTTTGGTCTCCTTTTTATCTTTTATTTTTAAAAAATTATTTCAGCATGTTCTTTCTTTCCTCTACTGTTTACAATGCCTGGATTAGCACCTGTGGACTTATGTGAAATGGAAAGTGGAGGATCCCACACATTCATATTGTTTAGGACCACGTTGATACAGACATAGGTCATCGAAAGGACTTAAATGCCTCAAAATGATACTTGCAGGGTTTAGATAATCCTCCAACACAGTGCTACAGCCCGAGATTCTGCCCCTACAGAATTAACTGCTGGGTAAACTTGCCTGATTCCTCTAATCCTTATTCTTTGACATCCATTCCTACTTTTGCTCTACCATTTCTCCTATAACCCCTGAGCTTCACATCTCCATCTGCCTTTCTTTTCTACCCCTCTGCCTAACCAAGGAGGCCAGCTAACCCAGAGATGCAGTGTGGCTGATATATGAGGAATAGGTCTACTTGATTTAAATGGAGGCACTAGCATTTATATAATCCTCATTCCTGAATTTAAATTCTAAGCCATGTTTTTCAAGCAAACATCTTACTGCTTTCTTGATAGCAATAGCGTTTACAATGCATGGTATTGGTAACCACACAGTGAAGCATATCATTATAGTAATAATACAGCATAATATGACATAATATAATATAGCCACCATTTTAAACTCCTAATGAGAGAAGTAATAATAGCTACCTTCATCATGCAGGCTTCATAGGAGGCACTATATTACAGTACTTTTCTTATATCGTCGTGTTGAAATTGTGTGACTTTAACATTCCCATTTCACCCTGAGGCTTAAATATATTAACCAACTCGTGAAGGACGAAATTGTAGGAAATGGCAAGGTGAGAATTTGAGCAGTCTTACTCCAAACTGTATTCTCCTAAAGGCTACACTCTTCTGCTTCCTCCACTGTAGTAGGCACTTGCCATATCTTATCCCTAATCCTCAAAGAAACTTTAAAAAGCAAATGTCATCCTATTTTGCAGTATTTATCTCACTCATCAAATTATATTTTGCAGCCTTTCCTGAAAATGCCAAGGAGTGTTTGTATTTAGAAATGAATGCAACAGACATCAATTGTCTTATATGTGGCTTTATTTTCTGTGAGTTATGAATTAACAAAGGTAGAGTAGGTTCCAATGAAAAACTAGTTGTTATCTTTTCATTTAAAATATGTAGAAAAAACTTTGATTTAGTCAGCCAATAATTTAATCTCAGTTTATGGTCTTTTTTCCCATTTTTTATTAAAAAATATGTACATGTGTCAAACAACTTTTTTTCCTCCTAAGTATAAATAAGATACGGAATTCTAACATAAAATTTACCTAAATGATGAACAACAATCTGCCATTGTGGATCTGATGTAATTTAAATCTACATTAGTGTGGATTTAATTGTATCTTTCTATTCTCTCAATTAGTAACAAAAATCGTGCAATTGGAATATGAATCAATAAATACACAATAAAAAGAGCAACTCCCCAGTCGCTAATGGACTCACCACTTAATATTTTTCTGAGTTTATTAAGAAAATTAATGTTTGACCTCACAAGTATAGAAAAAAAGACAGAAAGGTCAGGAGTACTTCTTATGAACTTAAATCCAGATTTTATTTTTTACTGGTTTGGGTACCTTGGGCAAGTTCTTTAATTCACTAGAGTTTGTTTTTTTCACCTATAAAATAGGGCTAATAATAGTTCCTAGTTTAAAGCGTTGCTATAATGATTGATTGACTTAATCTAAGTAAAGTTCCTAAAGTGCCTGGGCTATACGTTCTCAATAAATGATTATGAAGGTGATGATGATGATGATAATGATTCCAGTGGTTGTGATGATGATGAAAAACGAGAAAGTGGAAACCCATCAGAGGGTAATTTAGAACATTATGACTAACTTCTTGCAAGTTAGAGTCTTGGCAAAACTCTGAAGTAGGAAATCTGTATTCACACTTACTCATTTCTCTTTTGAGCCCCTTTGTCTCTGTACTCTAGTGTGGAGGGCTCTCAAGCTGCCAGCCTTATTTTTACCATAGCATGAGTGACACTCCAGGTACTTTCTCCTTGGAATATCCACATTTCAAAGAATATTCCAGAGAGGTCAGTGTTGAACCTAAAGGAGAAGAATTACAGGCACTTGGCTTTTGGGGTTTCTTTTGTTGAGGTATGGAGAGAGAATTTTCCTGGTCTTTGTCAAAACATAATCCATAGACAATTGCCTACATTTGAAAGAGTCACAGTGTGTCCAGCTAAATACTCTAGGATGTAGCTGAAGTTTCTCATAGGGTCAACTACAGACGCTTACTAACCACACTCTAATACCTAGGTTCTCCTGGCCTTTGGGAATTCCCAGATAGAAACACAGGAGTAACTCTAGACTCTGCTGAACAAGAGGCATCATTCTTAGCTCTCTTTTCCTGAGAGGATTCACATCTTTCCCTGACCCAGTATAGGGGTGGAAGAAATATAGTTATATGGTAGTAGAAAAAATAACAGTAGAAGGTCTCTAAGGTATATATGTAGAGAACTACAATCTTCCTTCTAGTTTTCACCTTATGTGGGCAGGTATTTGACTTTTGCTGTATTTGTAATTATTCTTATTTATTGTAGTAGCTTAGCCTTCCTTAAGGGAACCTCAGTTTCCTCACCTCAATATTTGGGACAATATGCCTTGCCTACCCTCCTGTAGTGTTGGAAATTTTAACACATTGACTGCCACACTAGGAAAAAAAAATTGGGGGCTACAGTGTTTTATTATGAAAATAGAATAAAAACTTTGAAAACAAAATGATTCTTTCTAATTTAATGAAAAATTTTTTTATTGTTTTCTGTGAGTTATATGCAACTTGAAAAATAGTTCACATGGCTCTCAAGGTGAAGAGACCTGTGAGTTACACATGCTTCTTCACAAGGCTCTGGGCTCAAAACTAGCATGAGTTAAATACAACTCACACGGCAGTTAATGTGTAAAGTGAGATCAAGCATGTAAAAATGCTTAGTAAACTATTAAGTGTTCTCCAAAAGTTAATGATAATCATGATCATGATGATGGTGATGATTAGGAAATAAGAAGTACTTTTTTCCAGCTTAAGTGCCTCTGGACAGCATAATATAGTTACTGGATAGAGGACAGGTTGAGGTGTGAAGTATAAGAGCATGATCTCTGCTCCCTGTGTGGCAAGTCCTTCCCGACCATTTCCCTTCGTTACCTTTTATCCCAGTCTCTTTGGTCTGTCTGGCACCTACAGGAAAGAATGATGCTGCCAGTTGAAAGTAATGAATTATCCAAACATGTAGAATGTGGGAGGAGGGAATCCACTGTCACCCTTTTAACTCTCACACCAAGAGTCAATTTCTTGCTCTGTACACACTTCACAGTTCTGGGATGTTTTGAGGGCCTGGTGATAGTTTCTTACTGGTCTAATGGATTTTTGTCTATGCCACTTCCTCTACTTAGAATACTTCCTCGTGCTCTCACTCAACCTTTTTTAGCTGGTGAATTCGTCGTCCCCCTTCAGTGTCAGCACAGCTTTCACTGAGAAGGGAAGTCTTACTAGGTAAGGTTGGCCTCCTGATGGCTCCCAGACACACTCTTTAATGACTGGTTTTCATTCTAGCTCCTCAACCAAACTAAATACTCCACGAGGGCAGGGATCTTGTTTTCCCTGCTCATCAGCATGTCCTGAGTTTCTAACACAGAGCTTGGCACATAGTAAGGTCAACTCCCAGGGCATTTACAAACCTCACCAAAACACCCAGGGGGTAGGTGCTTAGTAAGTATTGGTTGAAGCAAGTGAGGGAAGAAGGGAAGGAGGGAAGAGAATAAAGAATAACTCAATGAATTCTAGGGAACACATTGGATAAGGTGTAAATTCCCTTTGTGATCTCCATTGTGAAAAGGAACTATAAGGCCTTCCATAGAAACAATTGTTTAGCTTGGTTATGGAGGAGAGTAAGTCACAAAGGTTCAGCTCTCAAGGGAAGAGGGCTATCGCAGGGACACCTACAGCATAATAACAGAGGAGAACTCTTACAGAAATAAAAGTGCAAGGAAGGCCTGGGCCTCATGTCTTGAGATTCAAGGCAATGATTAGCAAGAATGCCTTAGCAAGGTTGCCACTGTTGTCATGCCTTGGCCACTGTTCCGCCTGCCCACTCTATGTGCTCCCTGTCTATTTCTCAATCATTCTTTCCATAGTCCTCATTTAATGTCCTAAAAGAAAGAATATGATTGGCTCCACTAATAATTTTTTTTAATGTGGACACAGCTATCAGCCTCAGGCCCTATGGTAAGTCAATAGCCAATCTACAGATTGGTTGCCCGTGGGTCAAATGCCCACTCCTGTCCTGTCACTTGTGGCCTGAATTAAAAGGGTCATTAGATTCAAAATGTTTCCCTCTAGACTGTTCTTTCATCTGGAGCAGTGAGAGGCACAATCCTTCAAGTCATTGTCAGGACAGGCTCGATGGGATGTGCACATGACTGGAATGAAAATAAATGGCTTTTTGACCAGGACTTCTTTCGTTAAGGTAGCATTGGTAACTTTCTCAAGAAGATGCTATACCTTTGAGATTTTGGTATCGGCATTCTTGGAATTCTGTCTGATTAGGGGATAATTTGGTGGATTTTCACTGATGATATTGTCCCAGGGGTGGACCTTTGGCTCATCAGCACACGGGCTCCACCAGCTTGTGTCATCTTGTCCATCAGCTGAAAGCCTCTTCCTGAAAGGGGTGATGAGTTTCTCCCCAGTGATGAGACAAGCCATTTGTGAATAAAAATATATTCCCTTAACCCATCATGTATTTCATTTATATTCACATATTGGTAGGTTAATTCAGCTCTGGTCCGTGATGTTAGAAGACTACATTAATTACTCCATTCATTATTTTTGTGTGTTTATTAATATGGGAGGAAACAGATTACTCACGAAAGAGTCATTGGCTTGCCTTGTGTGCTAGGTGCAGTTTGTTTGAGGAAGGGGAAAGGAGGAATTGGTTGACTAGCAAAAGCCACTGTGAAACAACTGAAAGGCAGCATGGAGCCTGAAGGAGGATGGCTTTTGGGATCAGCCTTATGCTGAAATTCTGGCTCTTCTTTCTAGCCATGGGACGCTGGGCAGATTGCATAATTATTCTGATCCTGAGTGCACAGCCATCAAATGAGAATCATGAGTCACGCCTTTTGGTTGCTGTGAATGTTAAGTAAGATAATGTGGGTGAAACTGCCAGCAGTGTCTGGTCCATACAAAGGCTCCCTAACTCTGTATATATATAACTGAGAAAGAGGTTGTTGAAGGTGATGATATATCTACAAATACAATTAAGCATTCCTAAAACTTCTAACACTGCATAAAGTTTGCCCAATAGAGCATTGTTACATTGGGCTTTTTTGTTTGTTTCTATTATCATTGCTCCATTGGGAGAACATTGCTTGTGAGATGATCATAAAGTATACACAAATAGTATTAATACTAATATGTAGAGACAAGCACTTTACTAAGTGCTATACATTTATTATGTCATTTAATTTCATATTACCTTATGAAGGACTAACCAATAACCCCTTTTTACAGATGGGGAAACTGAGGCCTGGAGAGATCAAGCTACTTGCCTAAAGCCATACAGCTAGTATGTGATAGAGCTAGGATTTGAACCCAGGAAATTAGATGCCAGACTCCATGCTCCTAATCATTTTTCTTCACTGTCTCCCGTTAATAGTTATCACTCATTACCATTAGGTCTTGGAGTTAAATGATTTCCCCATTGAAAACAGCAGAGACAATGTTCCTTCAAGTCACGTCTTCTCATTTCTAATTCAGTTCCCTTTCTACTATCTTATAAAGATATCTGTGGAATTCAGGAAGGATCTGGATGTTTATCAAGATTGTGAACACTTAAATTCCTTTTGGATGCCTGGCAAGTTATTCAAGTCAGACAGGTTTTATCATGGATGGTGGAAGAGTAAATGAATTTTTTTCTGCCCATGATGTTTGTGTGAGCTGCCATTCTTTAGATCTATTATCTTGAAAGATTTGTGTGCTTTCACAAGAAGTGCTCAGACATCCATCTGGTCTACTGCAATGACTTCTTCATATCGTGGTTTTGCCTGCACCTGATAGAGAGTTGACATTCCCACTGGAATTCTTCCTGAAGCTGGGATCCAAAAGAATCAAGAAGGGTTAAGGCAAAAGAAAGAATGACACCAGAAAATTGTGAGGGTCATGAAGTGCTCCCTCACCCATCTGGTCTACCATGAGGCTTCCTGGCTGTGCTTTCATGCACTGATTTCACCTGATAATTTTGCCCGCACCTGATAGACAGCTGGCACTCTCTCTGGGATCCTTCCAGAGACTGGAATCCAGAGAATTGAGAATGTAGAAGACTGTGAGAGAGATACTAGAAAATTACTAGACACAAACCCATGATCTGAGTGAAGAATGGAAATTCTCAGAGACATTTCAGCTGGAAAAGGGGGTGGCTAGATGAGTAGGGATTATGACTGTGATTTAGAATGTTCTGGATTTGGAGCCATCGAAGCTGGGGCTCAACCACACACTTTGGATGTGTTCATGGGCAGATCAACTTCAGAGAGCCTCAAGTTCCTCAGGGATTTTGCCTTCATCGAAGATATGTTTAAATGATCAATATGAATTAATGGCTGAGAAGCATGGGGTAAATTCCTTTATCTTCCTTTCTCTCAATACCTTGAACTATAAAATGGGAATAAACATCTATAGCACAGAGTTGTGAAATAAAATGAACGTAAGTGTATAAAAGTTCCCATACACATTATGGGAGAGGGCTCAATAAATGTTGACTGTCCTTGAATCTAGAAAACTGAAGTTCAGATATCTGGAAAATCTTTCCTATAAGAGCAATTCCTGATGTGTTACCTTTAATGTCCATTTACATGCAGCTGCAGCCATTTGAGCAAAGAGGGAAGGTATATTTTTATGTGTCATAATCATCAATCAGGCTTTATGGAAGAACTTCTGTTGTCAGATTCACTGATTCTATTATATTTATGAAGCAGTTGAAAGCAAAGCATGATTATTATGAGATCACCAAAATCACTCAGGGTATGCAGATATGCATTTGAAATTTATTTTAAATGACATGTACTTCATTGGTAAACAAACAACCAAACACACAAAGCAAGAATGTGTGTTAAATTAATAGTGGTGTGAAACTTTAGCTATTCTGGGGGAAAGGCTATGTTTACCAACAGCAGTAGGTAAATTTGAAGTGTAAATATTATAGTTTCTCTCTCTTTCTCTCTCTCTCTCTCTCTGTCTAATATATATACAGTCATGTCACTTAATGACAGAGACACATTCTAAATCATTAGGTGATTTTGTCATTGTGCAAACATCATAAAGAGTACTTAAAAATAACCTAGATGGTATAGTCACTACACACCTAAGCTATATGGTGTATAGCCTATGGGTCCTAGGCTACAAACTTGTACAGCATGTCATTGTACTGAATACCATAGGCAATTATAACACAATAATAAGTATTCCTGTATCTAAACATAGCTAAACCTAGAAAGGGTATAGTAAAAATATGGTATTTTAATCTTATGAGAACTCTATTGTATATGCAGTTCATCACTGACTGAAACACCATTATGTGGTGCATGACTATACTTTAGATTGCTGGTTGCTTTTTATAAAAAAACAACAACTTAATTGACATGATAATTGTACGTATTTATGGGGTAGAGCATGATATTTCGATACATGTATACAATATGTAATGCTCAGATCAAGGTAATTAGCATATCCATCACCTCAAACATTTATTTCTTTATGTTAAGAACATTCAAAATCTATTTTTCTAGTTACTTGAAAATATACAATAAATTGTTGTTTATTTCAGTCACCCTACAGTGCTAGCTTTTTTGTTTGCTTATTTGTTTAATGCCTGGCTTTACTTACTATATTCTCATTTGGTAATAGAAAAAAATCCTTGGGTTTTACTGTCATCTCCGTTAGAGACAAGCTATGTGAACTTGGACATGTTACTTAGCCTCTTTGGGCCTTCGTATTCATAAGAGTAGAAATAATGACAACTAGCAGGCAAAATTATTATGTTCATTAAAAGAGATAACATTTGCAAAAAGCGATGGCACATAGAAAATATTCAAAACATGCTAATTTTTCTTCTTTCTCTCCAAGTATTTTTTATTGCATAAGTTTGGAAAGAAAAAGTTGGAAAATTCACGAGTCTTTTGTTTCTCTAGATATGCACATGCACACACACATGCACACGTGTTCTTTGTAGTACAGGTCATAAGGAATAGGTCCACACAACTGGAATGAATTCAAGTGGGACAATAAAATTTGGTAAGGTGACTGTGGCTTTGATAAGGTAACCATTAATTTGTGAATCTGTTTATGAAGGAAATAACATACTTCTTTATTTCAGAAAGAAAAGTCCCCCCAAAATAGTAGGAGATCACTTTAATGGCTATAAATGAATGAGCTCTTGCTACATGCCAGGCTGCACCATGTCACTGCTGCCTACATTATATGCTTTCATTCAAACTGTACAATGACCTTATAAGGCCACTTGCCCAAAGTTGCACACCTGGTAAGTAATTGACCAAGGCAGGATTTCAAGGCTTGTCTGTCTGACCTCTTGCCTCTCCCATGCCTTCTGTGCTGACAAACATACTAAACATACAAACATACTACTTGTATTTGTATTTGGGGGTTGTTTTTTTTTTTTGGACATGCTATTTAAGAGCCATTTTTATGCATAAGTAATATGTTTATTAATTAAAATCACAAAGAATAAGCAAAAATTACTAAATAAAAATTACCCAGTGTTTTTCTACTGAGGAATAACTAAGCTTAATATTTTAAAAAATGTACTTTTAGACATTTTTATGTGCATGTACCTTTTTTTCCTGCAGACATGATGTACTAATGTGCTAGGGCTGTACCATATAACAAAGTATCACAAACTAAGTAACTTAATCACAGAAATTTATTGTATCACAGTTCTGCAGGCTAGAAGTCCGAGATCAGGGTGTTAGCAAAGTTGGCTCCTTCTGAGGGTTGTGTGCAAGAATCTGTTCCGTGCCTCTCCCTAGCTTCTGGTGGTTCACTGGCAATCTTTGGTGTTCCTTGGCTTATGGATGATACATTGCCCCGACCTCTGCCTTCTTCTTCACATGGTATTCTGTGTGCGTGTGTGTATGTGCATGTGTGTGTGCTTGTATCCTGTTTGTGTCTGAATTTCCCCTTTTCATGTGACACCAGTCATATTGAATTAGGAGTCCACCCAACACCAGTATGACCTAATCTTAACTAATTACATCTGCAATGACCCTGTTTCCAAATAAAGTCACATTCTGAGGTACTAGGAGTTAGGACTTCAACATATGAATCTTGGAATTGCACGATACAACCCATAATAAAATGCATCCTAGGCACTAATTTGCCACCTACTTTATTCTCCTTAATATATTGTAAATTGTATTTCCATGCCCCTAGATAAAATATGTTTCTATAATTTCAATGGCTGTATATTAATACACCGTATGCCTGTCCTAGAGATCATTTAACTGATTGCTAACTTAGGTAGTTTTCAAATGTATAATATATTATTTTTAAAACCTGTAAGGAGCTTCTATTTAACATAAATGTTTACTGTACCTCTGTTGGCTTAGACAGTTTCTAGATATAGAATTGCTGGCTGGAAAGGTTGTACATTTTAAAGGTATTTGAAAGAACACCCAAATTACCCTACAATGAGGTAGTATTGATGTGGGCATTACCACTTAAATGTTTTTCCAATTTGATAGTGGAAATGAAATCTTGATTGAATTTGTACTTCTTTAATTTTGCAATAAGATTGTACTTTTTAAAAGATTGTTTATATTCTTATTTTCATTTGGAAGTATTTTAATGAACAGAATGGATTTATACAGCAATAGCTAAGGCTGCCAAACTCATGATGCTACTCACGTGGACTTTTACATAAGCTGCTGCCTTAATCTTTCTAGGTCATTGTACTACTCCACCATTTGGAAATTATTTTGATTGCTGTTCTCTGACTTGGGCTGAGAGGCAAATACTGAGTCTTTCTTTCTCTGTATCCATGTATAAAAATAGATGTAATTTTTTAGAATGTCAAAGGTAATCACTATTGTTACAAAGCCTTTATAATATAAATAATTTTATAATATAAATTTACCATTCTATTTGTATTTTATTTGTATTATATACTAAATTTATTTATCCTAAGTGACATTATTACACTTTAAATGATGCTCATAAATGTTGGTGCATGTTCAGTACTTTTCTGAAATTGTAGCTCATATACATATGCTGTTGAGACACATGCACACAAATTTATACCATAGCTACTTTGGGAATGGGTCTGAGGTAGTTGGGACTTTAATAGCTGTTTTGATAGAAAAGCAGAATGGATGGAGCATCATTGAACCATCTGAGGAATCTGAGGCATACCTGACTTTTGATTGTAGAACACTCAAAATAAAATAAATTCAGCAGCTGCCTGATGCCAAGGGCATTTCCTCTTTTTCTTGGATCACATCCCTGACCACAGTTGCTATTAACTGAGATGGCATTGTGGGTGCACACTGCCTCTGCCTCACATATTGCTATTTTGGGCCACCTTGGCCTCTCTGTGAATTAAAAAGCAGTTGTTAACATGCATTGTATACTTAATGTGCTCTAGGCCCTGTGCTGAGTATTTTCTACATGTTATGCCATTTAATTCTAGCAACGCTATTAAAATATATGTGTCATTTCCTCCCCTCTTTTCTAAGTGATGGTTAAGTGTGCACAGTTGATAATAGCAGAACTGAGATTTGATATCAGGTCTATTGGGCTTCAAAAAAGACCCTATGTGCTTAACTTAGCAGTAACAGAGGAAGAAAAATTCTGAGCCTCTCCCAGAGATTGGATTCCTATATCAAGAGCCAGTACTTGTCAGGGCACAATCAACCAAGGTAGTGGTTTGACTGACACTGCTTAGTATTTGTCTCAATCAGGTGGTGAATTCTGTTGTGTGCAGGCAGAGTGAAAATTCTGAAGTTCTCTTTGCTGTTCAAAGTCAAGTACTCTTTAAAGTGTTTTTCATATAAATATACTTGATGAAACAACAAATGAAAGAATGGTTTTGATTTGATGTGAATTGATCTTATTTTATTTGTATAAATCAAAACCACAGTTACCTAGGCAAATGATGGAGAATACTTAGAGCCATGGGATTGGAGTCATTTCTCTGCCACCCTTCACCCCACCCCCATCTACTTGGGAAAAGGCCAAGTTCCTTAAGCTTGTAAATCTTTTGTTGTATGGATTTGTTTTGGGAGACACTCAGTTTCCTCTCCCTTGTTGGTTACCCTGCCTTTGAAGAACCTGGTAACATGCCCAAGGCCACCTGGCCCATAAATGTTGGGGACAGAATGCAAACCAGTGCTGCCTGGGGCCAGGCAGATTACTCAAGGAGGAAACAGAAAGCAGGGCTCTGCATGAGGGGCAGTGGTGATAAGAGGTGTGGCACCTCTCATCAATGGGTTTCCGCCTATAAGAGCAGCTGCTTCCCGGCAGGCCAATTGTTCCTCAGCACTAACATAGGCCTGATGTGTCCAGATATTTCTACTTTTCTTGAGAAAACAGAAATAAAAATTTTTGTGCTAATGTGTGAGGTTTTAATGTTAGAAATGTTTTCTGTTTTTCAAACATTATGAAGCCCATCTTTTGTTAAGCATGGTTGAATTCTGGAAATGGCCCACAGTCCCCAGCTTGTTCCTGCTGCACCACCATGTCCTGGTGGCCCCCTCAGACCCCAGAGGCTTTGTCTTTGCATCCCCAAGGACCTGGCCCAGTTCTTCTTACATAGGAGGCTCTCAGGAGCTTTTGGTCTGATGGATTAATGAGAAATTTGGTGTTCAAAAATCAAACCTAGCTTGGTTTATGAGATGATGGAATTAGTAAGCGCAAAGGTGTCCTTTGCCTTCCTTCAGACAAAATATAAATTTTTTTCATTAGATATCTAGGACATATAAAAACATAGAGACTGTGTCTTTGGCCCAAACCTTAATAGGATTGGAGGCAGTGGCACATGTGAGCAATAAAGGAGTAAGGTAGTAACACAGCTTCAGATACCATGTAATGCACTGGGAAGAATTGAATTTCTCAATCAGCCAGTCTAATCTCAGAGAAGCAATTCTACTCTTTAAAAGTGCAGTTCAGTTGTTTGTGGATTAAAGAATCAATGAATAAATGAATCCTAATGGAAGATGACTCTGAATATTTATTTATAGAATAGGGCTGTCCAACAGAACGTTCTGCAATAATGGCAATGCTCTATGTCTTAATTGTCCAATACAGTAGTCACTCACCACATGTGACTATACTGTACTTGAAATGGGGTTAGTGTGACTGAGGAACTGAATTTTAAATTTTATTGATTTTTCATTAAGTTTGCATAGCTAATGGTTACCATATTGGACAGGAAAAGTAGAGGGAATTGTCCTATCCATCTGGTTTACAAGGGTAGTGCACTAAATTTCAGCAAATCGCTTACTTAGGGACTATCATGTGGTAGAAAATGTTCATTGCAAAGTGGCTCTGCTCTTTAAAACTTTCATTTTTATATGTATTGTTCAACATATCACACAGTTTTTGTGGCAGTGAGTTTTTGAAGCCAACTTCTAGAAATTTACCAGACCCTGCATTTTCTAAACTTCACCAGTTTCTTAGTTAATGGTTTTCATGCACTTTATGTATTTCCATATGTTTATGAATTTTATACACTTATACATTAATTTTAAACATTGAAATAGAAATATAAAACAAACCAATCAACTTTTCTATTTGTCTTTGATATGAAACAAGATGACAGTTGTCAAAGTTTGCACTAATTTGTTAGCACAAGTGTATCCCATAATAATAGTTGTTCTTTTTTGATGATGATATGCATTTTGTCGGGAAGCAGGCAAAAGCCACAAAATTGTGCAATATTATGTGATACAGGGAAATTAAACAGCTTCATCAACGTTTGCTTAGCAAAATGTCATGTTTAGACATTTATTCTATGATTAGCAAGGCAGTCTGGTAATATTCGAACAGTGACCATTGAGCAGTACCATTACCATACAAATGCACATTTAAGAGGAATGAGTAGCAATCAGATTAAAGAGAGCAACAGTGATACAGATATATCACAACTCTGGTATGGGCCATAAGAACAAGACCTGGGAATGTGCAATATCATCCTTCCTTCCTCCTTCCAAAATGGAATTTTAGAGATGGCCAAGTGTCCCAGTTATGGATCATCTTACTTTGGATTCCCTTGAAAGCAAAACCTAAGTCAAAGGCATCTATGAGGGTAATTTATTAATATTATTTTAGGAAGTGACTCCAGGGAATAGGAATGAGGGACCAGAGATGTGAAATGGAGAAGGAGACAAAAGCAATGTAAGGGTACAACATGACAGAGTTGGTTGTCCCTGTGGAGATTTGCTCAAACTCACAGGGCATCCTGAGCAGCCATAGGCAGTGCCTCTCAAAACTCTCCACCATGGTACAGAGGGTGAAACAGTAATCTTTCCACTCTCATTCCACGAGGTCAAGGGTGGCCCTGTGGAAGTTAACTCCTGTTTTAGTTTGGGTTCCGCAAAAGCAGACTCTGAAATAAGTATTGAGGTAGTTTAGTTGGGAGGTAATCCCAGGAAACACTGGTGAGGGAGTGGAGAAATGAGACAGGGAATGGAAGTAAAGTATAGTGAGCACATTAAGTAAAATGTTAGCACTACTGACAACTGGACCTTGATCCCATTGGGAGACTCTGGGACCACTGTAGAACACAAATTGGCTATAATTGTGTCACCTGGCTGTCCCTATCTGTAAAAGAAGCAGGAAAATATAGTTTTTAGCTACAGTTTCCAACAAAACATGTTAAGGAAGAGGGAGAGAATAGATCTTGGGGAAAGAGTTTCCAGTCTCTGACAAAGGTATACAACAGATATTCTTCAAATAGTTGCTACATTCTCCACTTTGCTTTGTCTGAGTGTGTGTGTGTGTGTGTGTGTGTGTGTGTGTGTATTTTTTAAGGACTCTACTCTGATCCTTTAACATTATCAGGGATCCTTTGATTGAAAGAATCAGCAACCCATTCAAACTGGCTTAGGAAAAGTAAAAGGATATACTGGAAGGGATCGTAGTTATCAAAAGGCAAGCAGTCAGTTAGGCTTCATGAGGGGGAAGGAGAAGGTGATAAGATCTGGGAGCTGGAAAAGCAGTGAAGAGATTTTCAGCATCATCTTGCTGGGCCCTTGTTATATCTGCTCTTTGCTACTCTCTGTCTTGGCTCCATTTCTCTGACTTCTAACAGTGAATATCTTGCTCTGTTTTTTTGTATTTAAGGAAGACTATATCTGTCCCAAGCCTGATTCTAACCTCACAGTTCAAGTGTCCAACACTGTTCCCCTTGGCTCAGGTTCTCCAGAGAGGGAAAATGGCTGCCTCCGCCTCACATGTGGCTTGGTTCAGCCAGGGTTCTACAGCCAGGTATGAGGACAGACGCAGGACGATGTGGTATACAGAGGTTAGCCCTTGTTGGGGAGGCATATTCTTTAAGAGGAGGCAAGGGGTAGGGAGAAAATGGTTGCTATCTCTACCTCACTGACATTAACTGTTTTCAAGTGTGAGAAAATACATAGTTTATAAGAAAACGTGGTCTCAGGCAGTTGGTAATGAAGGCTGAATCACAAACTCACAAGAGAGTGATGGTAATGTTTTCACAATAATTGAGAAACTAGCACAAAAGAGGTGTCTCCAAGGGTGGTGACAGTTATTTAGATGTTGGGGATACTAATCTTTAAACTATCTCCTGTGCCTCAGGATGAGGCACTTCCATGTTTTGAACTTAGCATTGTTGAATTCATTAATCATTAGAGGTGCTTGGTGTTAAAAATAGCAGCAAATGATGAGTGTCCTTGATTGCAGAATTGGGATGTGTCTTTCACTATGGTACTCAAGAGTGATTTGGATGTGTTTTTGATAACAGTTCCAAGTTCCCCTGCCAGTTTCAGGAGAGCTCTTCACAGAAGAGCTGGTGGGGGTACAAAGGTGGAGAAGGAGAGGAGGGAGTATGACCTACCTCCAAATGATGCCTTGCAAATTATACTTTGGCAATTGACATTTGATAAAATTTGTTACTCAGAGCCCAATTTCATATGCTGCTTATGTTCTGAGTTATGGTATGAATTCTAGAAGATGCATTCTTTCTCTCTCTCTCTTCATTCTAAGATAGTGCCAGCATGAGACTACTAACTCAAATGCTTCCGTTACAAGAAAAGGTGGCATGGTGTTGGTATTCACCAGCCTTGTGCCAACCTTCAGGTATGGTCTAAGGATAAAGTAATTGTGGGGTCTCTGTTTGTTCCTTGCCCAGATCCTTTTACCAGACTAGTTAATGCATACCCCACTCTCCCTCCCCCAGCTGCTGTGAATGTTGACTGCCAATAAGTCATAGCAGCTCTGTCTCTGGAGAATTGCCTGCAGCTGAATGGAAGCCACCTCACCCTGGAGTTTACAGCCTGCCCCAAGGGTAGCCCACAGCCAGAAACAATCTAATACTAGAGTACAAAATGCTAGCTCCCTTGCCTCGGGGTGGAACAAACTCTGGTGCAATTTACGCTATGGAGTACCTGGGAAAGTCAGGCTAAAGCTAGTCTCTAGCTGAAATCATATCCTTGCTTAGCTCCTTCTTCTGCTCTAGCCTACTTCCCTCTCCATCATTTCCTGGAGAGCACTCCCCAATAAATACAGAGCACTAGAACCTCTCTGTCTCAGGCTCTGCCTCTAGAGAATCTGATCAAAGATAGCAGGAATGTTACTGTATTTTTAAAAACTGGACCTTATTTTCTAAAAAGCGTATTGGAAAAGGAAGATGTGGAAGGTTGGAGATAGTTCAATTACATGCAATGAAATATGATTTAGTGAAAAGAGAACTAGATTTGAAAATGCAGGGTTGAATCTTTCTTTCTGGACTTCTAAGTCAGGTGACTTTAAGTCACTTTTTGAGCCTCAACTGCCTTATTGGAAACATGGGAATATTGCTCTTTCCTTCATCATCTTTCACTAATTTGATGTTTTGTACACAAAGCCTTTATTTTTGGTGGTATTACTGTGATAAGTTAGAAAAATAAATCTGAATATTTAGATAGTATTTTGGGTGGCCTTTAGGTATGAAATGTGCTTAGCACAGAACTTAGTGTAGGATGAGCCCTCAGAAAGTTTTCAGAAGCTATTTTTCGATATTTATACTTAAAAAAAATAGATGTTTATAACTATTGGCAAACTTAAAAGAGAGATCATGCTATAGAACACAAATCTAGAAAAGGCTCCATTCTAAGGCTTTAGCTATTTTAGGTTGGATTGATATGGAAGAAATGGATGGAAGGCATTGTTTACAATCTCATATTGAATTGATACAATATCAACATTCACTATTTTGAGAAATCTATTTTGGACTGAAATGTATGAACAATTAAAACTTCCTATAGTATTCCTTCATCAAAGCAAAAGATTTTCTATCCTGAGGCTGCAATATGAATCTTCTGAAAATGACATATTGTAATTTGTACAATTCTTCCCATGTCTATTACAGCAAGCTTGTGCTTAAATACATAGGATTTAATGAGAAGCATTGAACTGTTTTAGAGAATTCTCTGTAGAAGTTTAGCAGTAACTAGCAGGTAGATGCTTATAATGCTAATTTGTGTCACTTCTTAACACTTCTGCATTTTGTAAAGTTCCTATCTTGTCTTCTCCAGCCAAAAATATTCAAGGGCTCACCTGTTGTACAATGAATTAAGTTCACCCTTGTTATTGAATCTTACCACAAGCCTCACTGGAATATATGCTGCATGAGGATGGGGTCCTTGCCTGTCAACCTCACCTCTGCAATTCCGTTACCTAGAACTGTGCCTGCTTTACAGTAGGCGCCCAAATATTTCCTAAATGAATGGGTATATGAATAAATGAATGAATCATTTTCTCACTTGTAATATCATTCCTTATTGACATCTCTTATTTCATCATTTTTCTAACCAGTTGAAATTATACCCATCCTTCTAGGATCATCTCAAATTCTCAGATTATTCCTCTATTTGTTTGAACTTTCCTAAGAAAGTTTTACCCCTGCTTTTGGAGAAACATGGTTTTCTTGTCTGCCTTAGTGAGTTAGACTGGTGTTTCCTAACCTCAACTTGGCTTTGTGGCAGGTATCCACTTTCATTATTATTCAGGCAGATATGTAGGAAGGAAACAAAACTTTTTAGGGCATTTGCCTCATGCCAGGTAAAATGTGAAGGGTTTTATATCTCCTAGGCACCCCTGTGAGGTTGCTATTATTTTACAGATTAGGAAAGTGAGTTTGGAAATAGCATTAAGTCCAAAGCCACATGGTTTATACATTGTAGAAACAGGGTTTAAATCTTAGTGGGCCTCACTCCAAATTCAGTATACACTCTTCTACATTGCTTTAATTCAATGGTCTTCAAATTATTAAATATTTATGCATAGGGTATCTTACCTTCTTCAGGAAAAGAAAATATTTCATTAAAATTTTAATGTATTTATTTCCATTATTGAAATAAAGCACCAATAATATTCAATGGCAACATTGAATAAATATGCATAGCTTATCATATATATTGTCTTTAAATGCTTGTTTCTTTAAAAATAATCTTTGTTTTTCTCTAAACACAAATGTAATGGATATTAATCATAATAAACCTAGAATATTTGATTAATGGGTACAAATATACAATTTAATAGAAGAAATAAGACCTAATGTCAATAGATCAGTAGGGTGACTATGGTTTACAATAATCTATTGTACATTTCAAAATAGGTAGAAGAGAATAATTCAGATGTTTCTAGCAAAAGAAAAGACAACTATTTAAGGTGATAGTTATCCCAAGAACATTGATTGGATCTTTACAAATTATGTGAATGTATTAAATTAAATTAAATTACCACATATATCTTGAAAAAATAAATAAAATTTTAAAAAAGAATGTAACATTAAGTAAAGAATTCACTTTCATAAACGTATGTTTTAAGTGGTGAAGACCATTAGTTATAAAAATTTGCAAAGCATTCAATAGAGATACCAGCTTTGGAAATATTCTACCCTGTAATTCTAAACTCAGAAAAAAAGAATAAATGCTCTCTCATGACCTTATCACTTCTAAATATCACTGCTATTTTCATAGTACCCTATTTGCAAATAGCCCTTTCAAGCAGGCTGGTGCAGAGAGATTGAGGGCCTGAGTTTGTTCATCCAAAGACTTTGGTCTGAGTCCTGACTCTGCCAGCTACTATTGAGATTCCAGGCAAACCACTTCCATGTCTGGGCTTTAGAGTGTTAATATGTAAAATAAAAACATTAACAGCCTGTTCAGTCTGATTCCAAGGTTTTGAAGATAAAATAGTATGTGAACCATGTATATGAACATGTCTACAAAATAGAAACTGTTTATATGGGCAGAAAGCATTTTATCCTATGAGGTTGCACAGACTCACGTTCAAGTTTGAGCTCGACTACTGCCAAGTGTGGGCAAGTTATGTAATCTGCAAAATTGTCATAGAAATGCTTGCCTCATAGATTTATTGTGATCACGAAATTTAAACATGCATATAAAGTACTAGGAGAAGGCTGACTCAGTAAGCACTCAGCAAGGATAGCTACTATGAAGAGTTATGAAAAGCACTGAAGGTGGACTCCAGTTTCTTCTATTCTCCCTTCTTAAAAATTTAATTTTCACTTTATAAACATGATCTTTTAGAGTCTGTCAGCAGTTTTTGGTGAGATATTTTAAAAAACTGCATCATTGTTTGGTGTTGTCTGATCTTCTCTCATCAAGCAGAATGGTCCTTTTGAGTTTTACCAAGAGAATGTAGTTAATGAAACCCTCCTGGTGGGTAATTCTGGGTAGTTGGGGACCCAAACCATGCTGTCACCAAGGGCTATATACTTGATCCATTATAGAAATCTGCCTCAAATTTACCTAGAAATGTCATATGAATTCTCCAAGGAGTGCTTTTGGCTTTCTGTTGCTCTTTTCTTATTCTAGGACTGTTCAGAAAAGCTGTTCATTCCGCAGTAGTGATAACATTTAAATGGCAAATTTTCTTGGAAAATGTAACAGCTGGGTTAATTTTATATTGTGTTGTAAATGACTGCTAGCAGATCCTTTTCTGCAAGTGAATTCTCTTATAGGGGAAGCATTTGGGAACTGAGGGGAGAGAGACAGGCATCCCTAATTATAGTTCAGCTCCCAAAACAGTAAGACCTTCAATCACCTTGAGAATCAGGTGAGTAAGAAAAAGAATACATGTGTGTGTGTAAAAGAAATTTTAAATTCCTGGTCATTTGTAGGTAGTTTTCCTCTTTTAACAATGTCTGAACTGCTAGGAGTGAAATAAAGACCAGGCCAAGGAAATGGCATAGTCTATAAGGGAGTTGATCCTCTAAATTGCAGGACATGCTACAACCTTTCATTTCTTGTGAAAAGAATTGTGTCTTTCTCTTGGAGCCTCCCAGTTGGAAGTCTATGATGTAAAAATATCATAAGTGAGAATCATATGAATGACTCATGCAAAATACTCAAAATTTTCTTTCTCTTGGGACTATAAGTACCACAATCATTTTTTTAAAAAAATAACAATATGGTGTATGTCTCACTGGAAGAAAAGGAGAGGATATATTGTGAAGAGTTGGCCTTTTTGAAAGTTAAATTTATGTTATTTAATTTTATTAATTCATTTTATTTAACATTAATGTTAAATTTAGTATTAAATATATAATTGTATTGTTTAGTGATGAGACAAATCAGTATTATAGTAAATATAATTTCAAATGATAATTTTTATTAAATACTTTTTGTGAAGAAGACTAGTGTAGCAGGTAAAAGATTTTGCACACGTTGATGATCAAACAGATACTGATTTCCATCGTGGTCCTGCCATGTTACCTATAGAACAACGGGGAAAGTTATCTCTCTCTGAGCCTCAGTTTCCAGATCTATATAATGGGTGCAGTTTAGGGATGACATTGCATACTAGCTTCCAAGATGATCCCCAGTGAATTCCAGGTACTCATGTCTTTACACAGTCCCCTCTCACGTTGCACTGAGTTGGTCTGCCCTACAGAGGGGGCCAAGAAGCAGGAAACTAAAGCCTGCAGGGAATAGCTAGAGAGGAAATGGGGCCCGCATGCAATCACCTGAATGACTTTGGAAGTGTGCCCTCCAGTTCCAGTCGAGCCTAGCGATGACGATGACTGTAGCCCTAGATGACAGTTTGACTACAGTCTCCTGAAACGTCCACAGCTAGACCCATTCAGCTACACTACTACTGGTTTCTTGACCTTCAGAAATTATGTGAGATAGTAAACGTTTGTTGTTTTGAGGGGCTAATTTTTGGGCTAATTTGTTGCAAAGCATTTGATAACCAATAAACATTATGACAGGAAAAAGAACTGATTCCTTATACTCTGATCAGTTGAAGGCTTGTTGAATATTTAAGTGGTGGGTATATGAGATTTATGTTTTAGGCTTTTTTTCTTATACAAACCCTGTGTTCTCTGCTAGTTTTCAAAGTACATCATGATTAATAACTACCCAGAGAACTTGTTTAAAACACATACATTTAGGCCCCACCACCAGAAATTATGATTTAGTAAATTAGGGGTCGGGCCCAGGCACCTTTGTTTTTAACAAGCACCTCAGATATTTGAGATACAGGTGACTTGCCCACACAGCACCTCTCAGAAACTCTGCCCTAAACCGAGCTGTTAGATGCTCTCAGAACCTGTTCCAGCCCTTCTGCATATCCTAGGATGATAATTCATCCCGGTTTGCCATGGACTTTCCCAGTTCTAACACTGAACATCCTGAGGCCCTAGAAGTCCCCCAGTCCTGGCAAACTGCTAAAAATTCTAAAACTATCTTTGGTCATTTAGCATCTTCCCACGCCACTTCTGCAACTGGAATGCCCCATTCACCCCAATCTCCGCATGTCCATCTGCCAATGTCTCATGCAAGGCCCTGTTTAGAGGCCACTTCTCCACCCCTAACAATTTTTCAAGTTCCCTTTCGTTATCCTGAGAGCCTTTGGATTCTCAAAGCACCTTTTCTTTTACGGCTTCTTGTGAGAGTAACTTTTGTGCCTTCTTTAGCCCTTGTAAATCCCTGGAGGCAAGAACTGCTGCTGTCTTAATTCATCTCATGAATGAATGTCAGGATCCTTGATTTGAGGTGTCGATTCAAGTTCAGGTGCCAGCTGACTGCAGCCCACAGGAGCAAGCCTTTGGGGGAAGGAAGAAAGTCTCCCTATTTAGGGAGGTTTCTCAATATGCTCCCTTTCACTATGTTTGAATTTAAAGCAATCTTGTATCCCTCAGTCCCGAAAGATTAAAGAGGCTGTCATTATAAATAGGACAGCTGTACTAAAGCAGGTGACTTCTTTTCTGACAACTTCACTGGCAGAGCCCAATGACAGGTTCCTAGGGACTTTCACTGATACATACCCTGCCTCTATCAGATTTTCCAGTGACGAAAAACAATATAAAATTAATTTGTAGATGGTCCATTAAAATTTACCAAGGAGTTCATTATAATGATAAAGATCAAAGTAGCAGGGAACTCAATGTGCTTAATTATGACTTCAAGCTGCAAAGAAATCAATCAAAGCTCTCCTTCATCCTTGAGAAGGATTGGTTTTTTTTTTTTCTTTTTTTCTTCCTTTTTGTCCAATTTTAGATGGATTCCATACACATGAAAAGCTTTGCACTTGGGAGACAGGTGATTTTAATCATGGGTTTGCCATCAACCTGGTTTAGACTGGAGGAAGACAGGTTCATTGGTCTAGGGAAGGGAGAGAACTTTTTGGTTTTTTGTTTTTTTTTTCAACTGCCATTTTTATTGTGTTTGTTCTCTTAACTTATATAATTTACACTCTCCGTAGTGAAGGAAAAATAACTAGAAGACGTTTCTGAGACAATAATAATTGTAGTTGTCATCTATTGAATACTTAGTCTATGTTAGGCCCTAAATGAAAACACCCCTCTTCAGTGTGTTTTCTCAATATACTCTGAAATTATGTTTGAACTTTAGAGCAATCTTGGGTTCATTCAATGTTGGACATTGCAATGCTGAACTTAGTTTTTACAGTAATCCATAAGAGGAGATATTATTGCCTGAATTTTACAGGTGAGGAAATAGAGACCCAGAGGCTAAGTGATTCATCTGGGGTCATACCCAAGTTACATGAATGGGACACATTCAAACCCAGCAGTCTGACTTGCCATCCCAGTTCTTAGTTCCTGACCCCCATCATCCTCACCACCTTCTTAAATAAGAGGTTATATTGAAACCAATCTTCTTCTTGAAAAATCACTTTTAAGATGGTCACTAATATATTGAGAGTGCTGAGCTTACTTTAATTCCTTCATTCCTTCATATGTTTCCCCAGAAGTTGTGCATGAATACATTCATATTTTAGCATTGACTGGCATTATAATTCCAGCAATGCTTCGTCCTCCCCTTGCTTTGCCCTTTAATTAGCAGCTTTGTCAGCCTGTAGCAAGCAGTTTCACAGTTTCTCCTTTCCCTGCCATCCCTCCAATTCAGCCTTTCTGACAAATAGTCTATTTTTTTGGTTGAAGCAACTCTTCATGAGAGTCTTTTCTAACGCAGATAATCAGCTTTCAATTTACAAGTTCTGTAAATTTTGATTTTCATATATTAAGTGTTCATAAAAGAGGTCACACATTGTGATGGAGTGAGAAATCCTGTGTTGATAAGATTCCTAGGGGGAAGCCTATTTAGAAAGTTCACTTTAGAGGAAAAAAAAAACACTGGCTCTGGTCTAATTGCAGTTAGTACTAAGGGACTAATGGAGATCTGATATCAGGCTTGAGAAGGACATAGTTCATGGCTTTCAATCTTGCTCACATTAGGGAAAAATAATGAATAAAGATTTTTACTGAAGTAAAGGACTTTGAAGGACAAAGAGAAAAGGAAGATAATCTTCAGTAACACTAGAAAAGTTACGTAAGAGGAAGAAAGAAGGTCTGACTATGCATTTAATACAAGAAATACTAGAACCCAAATCCCTCTTTTTCCTTGGCATTTAAGTTCAGAGATACAGAGAAACTTGACTAAATTTTGCTCATTTATTTTCTAATTATTAGAGCTTTTCATTGTGGTCTCAATCATTGTGGGTGGTCTGCAAGATGTTCTAGGACAAGAAATATATCTAATTAGTATTGATATCCTCAGCATAGAAAATGTCAAATATATGGCAGATATTCAATGTAAGTTTCCTTAAGCAAATTTTATTTACCTACATATATTTTGTTTGTTAACAATTTCATTGATATATAATTGATATATAAGAAATCATGTGATTACTATTTCTAGTGATCTTCATTTCTGTGTATATATCACATTTCATTTGATATCATTTCCCTTCTGTTTGAGACGTTCTTTAACAGTTTTCGTGGTGCATGTCTGTTGGTGGTGAATATTTTTAGCTTTATTATGTCTAAAAAATTTTTATGTCATCTTTATTTTCAGAAGACATTTTTGCAGGGTATGAAATTCTAGGTTGTGAGGGGTTTTTGCTTTCAGGACTTTAAAGATATCGCTCCACTGTCTTTTTAATTGCATTGCTTCTAACAAGTATCTTTGTTACTCTGTAAATAACATATCTTTTCCCTCTGGCTACACGAAAGATTTTCTCTTTATCGTATGTTTTGAACAATTTAGCTATTATGTACTTTAGTGTGGTTTCCTTCAGTTTTTATTGTGCATGGGCATTCATTAGTTTTCTTGGATCTATGGATTTATAGTTTTGCAATTTTCATCAAATTATAAATCTTATAGTTTTCATTAAAATTCAACTGTTATTCTCCAATTTCCTTTCTACCTCTCCCATCCCCACAGATTCCAATTTTTCATATTAGGTCTTTTGAATTGGTGCCATAGATCACTGATGCTCTGTTCATTTTCTAAATTCTTTATTCTATCTGTATTTCATTTTGGATAGTGTCTACTGCTATGTCTTCAAGTTTCACTATCTCTTCTTCTGCAATTCTAATCTGTCATTAATCATATCCAATATATTTTCCATTTCAGACATTGAAGTTTTCATCCCTAAAATTTCAAGTTGGGTTTTTGTTTGTTTGTTCATATCTGCAAAGGTCTCTACTCAACTTCTTGAACATCTGCAATACAGTTATAGTTATGTTAATGTCCTTGTCTGCTCATTCTGTGTAGCTTCTAGGTCAGTTTCTATTGATGTTTCTCCTCATTATGGGTTGTATTTTCCTGTTTGTTTTCATGCTTGATCATCTTTGATTATATACCAGATATTGTGAATTTTACCTTGTTTAATGCTGGTTTTTTTTATTTCTATAAATATTGTGCTTTATTCTGGCAATCAGTTAAGTAGCTTGAAAATCAGTTCAGTTACTAAAAGGTCTTGTTTTAAGATTTGTTAGGTAGGACCAGAGAGGTGTTTAGGGCAAATACTTCCTGGTTTGGAGGCAAGACCCTTCTGAGTCTTCTACGCAATTCTTGAGTGACAAGTTTTCCATTCTGGCTGGTGGACCCAGGTGTTCCCAGGCCTGTGCGAGCATCAGATACTCTTCCATGTAACCTTTCCAATAGTCCTCTCCATTGCTGTGGGCAGCTTCTTCACATGCATTTGATAATGACTCCTCTGCTGAATACTCATGGAGAGCCCTCAGCAGAGCTCACTCCTGAGTTCTCTGTGTGCCACACTTTTCTTCCTAGTGTTTGTTTTATCCTGAAATTTGGGGGCCTCCAGTCCCCCAGACTCTCATGTGCAATGTGTGTGTGTGACACAAATAAGTATGTGGCCATCTTCTGCCTGCTTTGTGGCTCTCTGTTTGAGGTGGTATTTGCATGACTATGGACTGTATTCAGTCTATGCACTCCCTAGCTGTAGGGCTGCTCTGCCCAATGAATATTTTCTCAAGAAGAGACCTGTGCCCAGCTGAGTTGAGGGAGGAGCTGCCCCTGCACCTCCCACCTCCAGGTCCCCACCCCAGCATCCCCTCCCACCGCCCCGTACACTCTGCTGTTTTCCTTTGGTGTAGTTGAGATGAAGTCATCCTCATCACTCTTTCCTTCCATCTTTTTATTAGTTTTGGTTTCTTCTCAGAAAACCTCAGCTTTGAGGTAGATTTTTTTGTTTTTATGCAATTCAAAAAGTAAAGAATGCAAACCTGCTCATAAAACAGGGAAATTATTGGCTTATATGACTGAGAAGGGCAGGATTAGAACTGGCTTCAGGTTAGAAGTTCAACTCATCAGAATCAATTGGGCTGAAACATATGAACTTAAAACTATTTGGCAATTTTGAGCTTCAAAATATTGGAAATCTCCTACTTTTAACCTCATCATTTTTTCCCCTCTCTTTCAGCTCTGTTTTCACCTGTGTAGTTTCCATTTTAAAACAGAGTCTCACTCATGTTGTCAGAATGGCGATGGCAGCCCAGCCTGTGTCCTCTCAGATCCAAGTCCAGTGGGAAGAATGTCTTCCCTTGTTCCAAGGTCTCAGCTAAAGATTTATGCTGTCCCTGTGGCTCTGATCCCAATGGCCAACACAAAGCCAGTCCTGAGGCCGTGCTGGGGCTCTAGCTGGCTGAGGCCTGGGTCTGAATTCTAGCCCTGGAACAAGGGGTGGAGCCCTACCTGAACCACATGGTATGAAAATAAGGAGGGCTGGAGTCCAAGAAGGAAATTAGAAAGGAGGACCACTGTGCTCAGACCAGGAGCATTCCTGGTTTTGGATGCCTGGGTTAAAAACCAGTGTGCTAGGGGGATACTAACGAGCTGTTTCCTGCACTCTCAATTCATCTAGCTAGCTTAATGCTACTTAGAATACACATTTAATGGCATTTAATGCAGATGTCCTTCTCACATTTTCCAAAAATCAGATGAGTCAAGTTGAATGTGTGTTAGTGAATGAATAAAAGCCAAGAGAATGTGGTAATATTTTATTTGTTGCTTTGTTTAAAAACCTCTTCACTTTCTTTATATTTTTAATTAGCTTCTGGGTTTCCCCTTAACATTTCAATATAAAAACTAATGAGGTGTAATTATATTTTATGAACCTCGATTGTCAGTTTGAGAAATTTCATCTGTGCCCCTGACAACAACTGGCTGATACGGGGGGTAATGGAGATAAAGAAATCACCAAATCAACTTCTCCATGGAATTTCTCAATGTGGCACCTCTGGAAAGTTGTAGACTGCTTTTCTCCATAAAAGTAGATAATATAGATAATGAAATCTGGATTTAGAGTTGTGTGTGTATGCATATATTTTTACATATATGTTTATACATTTACATATATGAATACTTTTAACTATTGTCATCAAATAAGATATGTCATTATCTGAACAGTACCTTCAACCTCCATGTTAAACACAGTCTTCTATGCATTATCTAAAATTTAATACTCCATCTGAACCCAGCATAACATAGAGGAAAGACCCTTGGGTAGGAACTAGGAAACCTGGGTCATACCTGTCTCTGTAGTTAAATTTGTATAAGACTTTAAAAAAGGAATTTCCCTTTCTTAGCCTCACTTTCCTCATCCTTAAAAGAAAGTGGAACATGATGGTCCCTTTCAGATCTAGACTTCTGTGATTCCCTAAATCCACCCCCCGCATTGGCAATATGAAAAATTCCAATGTTGTGCAGATATGATATAAATCAAACAATGAAATGACTCATAATAAATAATTCTAAAAATAAAGAATAAAGTATACACAAAAAAATCATGCAACCCATAAGTAACTACCATTTGACATGTTGGTGAATTTTCTTCTAGACATCTTTCTTTGCCTATGTGCCCAAAGTTGTATCCATACAATTTTATATAAATAAGATTGACCATACTTGCAATTCGACAACCTGCTGGCCAAAGACTTAATTTTCTGTTATTAAAACCATAAATTCAGAGCATCCTACCAGCTGGGACCTAGGTGCTGCCCAGCAATCTCTCTGTTTCCTTAGTCAGCTCTCTTTCTTGCTCATATTTCTTTCTCTCTCTCTCTCTTTCTCTCTCTCTCTGTTCTTCAGAGGGGCTATTTCAACCTTTTCCAGATCTCCTTAAACTTCAGCTACATCCCTGCTTCCCTGTCAGCAGAGGTACTCATTTCCTACCGTCAGAGAAAAGAGAAATCGTTTCACTCGCATCCTTTTCTCTTTCATTCCTGACATGATGACAGCTGCTGCTTATCCTGCTCACGACTGACCTGTCCATCTGTGTTCTGAGACCCCTGCCTCTTCCACCGTGGCACTGCCCCATCCAACTCTTTTGTACTGAGCTCTCTGTAGCTTGCGCCGCACCAGGGCCACTGGCCTCCTCTCAGTTCCTTTAACAGACTAACCTCTTTCTTGCCTATGGACTCTTGCTCTTGTCCCTGTTCCTGGAATGTTCTTTCCTCCTCTCTCCCCAGGGCTGGCTACCTCTCCTCTTCCAGATCTTCATTTAGACATCCTTCCTTTGTGGGTGCTTCTCCTACAGTCTCCATAGATCTCTCTGCCACACTCTATTTCTTTTATAGCACTGAACACAATAGCAATTATTGGATTCTGGTTTTCTCCCTTGTTTATTGTCTGGTTCCCTCACAAACATAGCAACTTCATGAGGGCAGAAGCTCTGTTTCAATCACTAATATAATTATATACTCGGGGTCTCCCCAAGTCCCCAATATGGTTATTAATAGCATATATTGAAAGAATGAATGAGCAAATATCTTCCTCGCTTGGGAGCCATCTCAGCTGAAGAAGGGTTTTATCTGGGCCACCTTGTAAACATTTATAGATTAAACTTTGTGTTATTGCCTAAGGGACTTTGCAATTCTAATTTGGGTCTTCTGGAACAATGTACACTGTCTTCTCAGTCAGTTGAATCATCATATACAAGTTCACATGAAAAGTAAGACATGAATAGACATTTTAATAGGTTACATGAATTTGGTCCTTTTCATTATTTGTGACAGTAAAAAATGAATTAGAAGACTTTTCTTATAAAATGGCCCTTTTTTCACAAATATAACATTGGAAATTTATGTTGGCTGACATACGCTCTGCAGAGTCAAGACTTGTTGCAGCCTGATGCAAGAGATTATAAATATCAGATTTTCACACACATATGAATTTGGGTTTTGGAAAAAATTATTTGTGTAAGGCCATGTTATTTCTGTTATGACACTTTAAGAGTTATTTTCAATTGATTGAAAATAATGTATTTGAAAACACCTATTATTTATCTGCAAAATATTCAAATAAGCCCTGGCACATAATTAAGTCACTAAATAAGGAAGAAATAAATTTCCTTATAATTTTTCATTTCATACAGTGGTCCAGCTAGCACACGATATTGCAATACTCACACCTGGCCGTTACTGATGAGATATTGATTACTATTTAGTTTAAGAATTACAAAAAAGTAAATCATTATGTCATTTGCATCTGCTTCAAAAGAAATATAGCTTTTACTGAAGTAATTTTTATTATAGAAAGAAAATTGGCATAATTCTTTATTAAATGACAGCTTTTTTCTGATTGCTGAAATGATACATGTTTATTATTAAAATTTGGAAAATACAGAAAAACAAAAGCAGAAAATAAATATCACCCATGATTACAATACGCAAAAATAATGCTTTTTGAAACATATTGTGCCTATATATTCTATATAATTAGAATTATGCTATAAATATTATTTTGTAATATTTTATCCCCATGTTATAGTGTGAAAATTTTTCTATATGCTTAAGAAATTTTCTAAAAGATGATTTTACTAATTGGATAATACTATATCATATCATCATTTATTTAACCTGTTCCTAATTATGGAGAAATTAGGCTGTTTCACTTTTGCTATTTTATAAATAAAGCTATAGCAAACATCTTTAGATATGCATTCTTATGTACTTTTTAAATCATTTCCTAATTGTACATTCTTAAAACGGAGTTGATGGTTCAAGGGGAAGTCAACACAGTGAGGCTTAGTTCTTTAAAAAAGATGTCAAGATAAAATAGAAGGAAAAGAATCATTTTATGGCTACTGTATATTTTGAAAATATTCCTATTCCTTCTAGTAGATATTTGTAGACCAAGCTGAGGAAAGTTACATTCATTTTCTAGTGGAGCATTGCAATAAAGGCCTACCTTGTTAAAAATAAAATTCCTGTATCCTTGATACAGGGAATGCTGAGACCTGAGAACTTATTCTATAGCATTACCACCGGTCCAGGAAGGCAGGGACCAGGTCTAGCTCCCCCTTCTTGTGTCCATAGAAATTAGAAAATTGCCAGCCTATAGCAGAATGATTACACGAATGAATAAACCATTATTAACTGGTTGGTATAACAAAACTTGTAGACCCTAACAGCTCATTTGTACGTTTCAGGAACTATGACTTCTAATTTGTTTACTGACTTTCTTCATGGAAATGGCATCACTGTGAGAGGCAGATAAAAATTTTAATCTTACTTTTGTGATTTTTCTATGTGGCCTTCTTGTTCTCGGTTGACTTCTCTGTGAAATGAGGCTACACTACTCAGTCTTTTGGAAGCACTGCCATTTCAAGGAAATTATAATCCAAAATCTGTTCTCTTTCCTCTGCCTTTGATTAAATCAGTCTACTAATTTTTGAAAGCCGAAAACTTTAACAGGGCTAGAGTACATGTATTCCAGGAAAACTGGGGAGAAGAAAGAGCATTTGCTTGGGTAAGAATGCTAGATATGGATTAGATTCTTAACCCAGAATAACATAATTATTTAGACTGCAATTCTGAAGTTTATACCCCCAAGACATTTCGTTCAAATATAGAAAAGACCTTACATACTTTTGAACTAATTTTCAGCAAATATCAATATTCTGTTGCAGCATTTTTTTGTTTTCTCAAAATATGACTTCAAGGGCCTTAGTCTATTTCTGACCTTTAACTACAATAGCACTTTTGATTTATCATCTTAGTATAAAAGTAAACAATTTTTTTATAGTAGAACATGCTATACTGGAGAAAAGTCCAAAGAGGAAAGTGTGTTTCTGTGTTTTATTCTCTCCCTAATCTTGCTCTGTTGAGAATTGTGGGGGTCAAATATTTCCACAAAAATGCGTATCTATTTCTGAGGTAGATTAATGTGATTACTGTTATATAGGTTATGAAAGTCAAGTTGCATGTCGGCACAGAGAAAGGAGCAATAAATTCTGAGCCCCTGAAGGATGAATAGTATGTATGTCAATATCCCCTGCAAATTTTCTCATTCCTTAAAAATGGGGATAGTGCTTTATTCACTCTGTAGTCCAAATACCCAGTTCATTGCTTTGCACATAGCAGATACTTCTTCAATATCACATAGGGAAGGAGAAAACTCTCTTTGCCCTTCTTTTAAGGAGAAAAGCCTAGATTTCTAGCGCCACAGGTAAGCATGAAAGTTCTCTGTGTGTTTACAAACAACTCTCCACATGAGTAGCCAATCTGAACACAAAGAATATTCCTTTTGAATATAATCAGCTCAGGGCTTCCTTACACCTTACATTATAAAGTTCCCATTGGGCCCTCCAAGGTTTCCCTTGAAGAGGTCAGCTAAAAAGCAGTCATGTCAGGCTCACTGGCAGGGAATTAGTAGTTCTCGGCATTGAGGTTGAAATTATGACTGTTCCTCTTGGGTGTTTACCACTCGCCCGTCACCAAGGGAGTCCAGTGTTGTTACCAGCCCAGGTAGGCCTGTTCCAACAGTCAGTGAGGAGAGACAGCCTCTTGCGATGCCCCTGCTTGGGCAGAATGTTAGGAAAGTCTTCCTAGTGGGGAACTAGGATGAGCCCTGACACTGAGTTGGAGAATGTACAGCCATGCTCTGCATTCAGTGCCTGGAGGAATACAGAATTTTCATTTGCAAACATTTGTAAAGCACAATGTTAATGCTGGACACATAAACGTACATAAACAGGGGAGTTAAACATATGCTTTTGAGTACCACATATAAACTGGGAACTGTGGTAGGCTCTTGATTTTCTCAAACTCATTGATTTCCCCATAGGTTTTCAGGAAAATGAAAGGCGTCATTTATACTCTACAGATTAGGAAACAAAGGCTCAGAGGTGAAGTTCTCTTCTGAGGTCACACAGTTTAATGTGAATAAACTGATTTGCCTGGTACCAAAAATCTTTGTGCTTAACCACTGGTTTATACTGCCTTCACAAATATAAATTCCTTCAAAAGCATTTCTGATTATATAGAGGCTCTCTATAGAGGTCTGTAGGTCTTGAATGCTCACAATGGCTCTGTGAGTGAGGTAGTCCTGTCCCCGTTTTACAAACAAAAAACTGAAGCACGAAGAAACAAAGTCACTTGCCCATGGTCACTCAATCTTTGGGTGTTATTGCTTAGATCTCTGTGGGGCCAAAGGCCAAGGTTTTTGTACTCCATCTTCACATCTCCCCTGCCTTGGAGAACCTCATCATTGAGATGAATGTAAACGAATGTGAAGAAATTTCTATATTCCCAACTAGGACTTACACATTAAGAATAAAATTTTATGGAAGAGACTACAAAATCAAAGATATAGCAGCCTCCAAGCTCTGTCTGCATTATAGACAACCTAAGCATCTTCTTAAGCGACAAGGGAAGGTTTTCACTGAGGATTTCACAATGAGGGCTTCCGCCAGTAGGCACAGCAAAGATGATAGAAGTAGAAACTAAGACCTTAAGCCCCCAAAGCCCTCTTTTTCAAGATCCAGGAAAGGCTCAGAACACATCAGTAGAATTCAGGGTAACAGGGCTCAAGCTGCAGAGTGACTGTGACATTTGTTAGGTCTGAGCTTTTGACATTTGTTCATTTCCCAACTGAGGGATTTTGAATCAACAAGCCTTCCTCTTAAGGGCAGAATGCTCAAAACTGGACCCAGAGGAAATAAGAAAGGGCCAAGTGTAATGTTACAGACTGATCCACGCGTTAGTGATGCTCACTTTCCAGTGGAAGGTCTACCTGCCTTCCCTTCATTTCATGGCTTCAATATCTAAACTTCTGAACCCTTTGGCAAAAAAAAAAAAAAGGAACTGGATGGAATTTATTCAGTTCCATGATCATTTATTGAGCTTCTACTATGGAGGTGATATGAAGATTAAACCCTTGAATGTAATTATTTAGTTGATGAGATAAACCATACACAGGCCAAAAAGTCTCAATCTTGTTGGAAAGACACTCCTTTATTCTTCTAAAGTAATTTTTTTCTGAGAAGTTGTTTTTTGCTGAGACATCATGGAAGACTTTTTGGGAGGAAACATTTGAGTATTTGATCTTGGTTTAAAGACTATATCACCTGGAGAATCACAAATAAAAGAATAAGGTATGTAGGGTTGTTCTAGAATAGAAAAAAGAAGAAGAAATGAAAAGCAAAAGCAAAGATGCAAATGAAAGAATGTGCATTCAAAGAGAGTATATTAAAATAAGCTAAAAATAGGACAGGAAATAATGGGTTACTTTTCCTGAGCACTTACTCTATTCCAAGAATTATGTTAAGTTTTTCACATGCATTCTCTCACTTTATACTCACAACATCCTTGTGAAGCAGGTATTATTATCTCCATTTTACTGAGAAGGACAGTGAAGCCCAAAGTGGCAATAACTTGCCCAAATTGCACAATAAGTAGCAGAGTCAGCATCTAAGCCCAGTCTTATCGCAAAATCCTAATGTTTAGTTAGCCACTTATACTATATTGCCTCAATAGGCATTGTGGCTGGAATATTGACTCATAGTGGAAAACAATGCTGACAAATTAATTGTGTTATTATAACTATTACCTGTCTCCAATGAGTATTTTCAGTGCAAAGGGACTAGGCAAATTATTTTGATGTAACTCAATCCCTACAACTGTTGTGTATTATTAATCTCATTATAAGATGAGTAAAAGAGAGAGTAACTACCTTGATAAAAGGGTATGAAAGAAGCAGTGCACCTAAGCTTTGAGCCAGTATCAGTGACCCTAACCTGAACTTTTAACCATTACATTATATGGCCTCTCAAGTCTGGGATCATATCCTAAAGAGCCTTGAAGACTAAACCGGGCAATTTGCATTCATCCTTAGCCAGCAGGAAAATATTAAAAGTTTGTGATTTGGGAGGTGACATGACTTGATCTGAGCTTTTGAATGATTAATCTGGAATCAGCATTGGATAGATTACACAATGGGAAATCAGAACAGAGGGACCAATTATGGGACTACTGCTCTAGTCCATGCAAGAGGACTCATCCAGTGAGATGCATGGTCCAGGTAAGTGGTTCTGAAAGCGCAATATAGACTACTAGGGGGAGAGAAAGGAAATATACGATATTGGGTTTGTGAATTACAAGGGTGCTCTTTGGTGCTTTGAGATCTGGATCTCTGACTAGAGAGGAAGGCTGGCTGTAGTGGAATCTGCTCGCCAGGCAGCAACTCGAGCTAGCTATTTAGTATAGAGAGAACCTGGAGCTGTGATTACCAGACACTGGGTTGCAGCTGCAGCCACCCAGAATTAGCTGGGCCAGATGGTGACGGGTAACTGACTGTTCTCCATGGACCTCAGAAGAGAACACAACAAACATCACAAGTGAGAGGCACATGGTTTCCTAGGAACACATCAGAAAATTTGCTTTGTGAGTTTTTGATTCTCTCGAGGCATTTTCCTCTCATATTTCCTCAGTTACATTAGCTCAGGTTGATAATGGTGAAAAATGCTTTATAAAAATAAGATTTGTTTTTTGATGAGGCCATCTGGTGAGTTTTCTGCATTTATACCCTGATATCCAAAAAGTCCTCCCAGCAAGCTAGAAGCTGAAAAGTTCTCTGCTAGTAAAATATTAGTAGAAATTATTTATAGCATGGCAGAACAGCCACTGCAATTACAACTTAATTCTTGGATGACAAGAGACAGGATGGTAATTAGATCTTCTAGATAATCGTAATGACCATTCACATGTACCGGGCATTTTCCCACATGTAACAGATATGAATTCTCAGCATTACTCACTTGGGCTGTATAAGAAACACAATTACTTTCTTTAATAAAATAATTTGAGCTCGCAATCTAGCTGGTGGTCAGAACATCATCGACATACTTCCAGGAAACTGATGCTGAAATGTGTTAGTCACTCCAGGCATAGAACGCAATTGTATTTACCTCCTCCAATTTATTCCCCCTTTCCACCCAGGGAAGATACTAAGCCCAGGAAGTCTTATTCAGGTGCCAACCTGGTGACAGCAGGGGGTGGGCATCCATTTCTCCATCTGGTCCTGGTGGGCCCACACTAGCCTGCTCCCCTCAATGTAAATTCATTTAGTCAGACTTTGACACACCTCGGAGTGGAGACTGGGCAAATTACCAGTTCAGATTTGTCCTCATTTGACTCCTGGCTCAGGCAACCTTGGAAGGCGAAGTCCATCCTCCCATCATTCCCAGCGGAAACTGTCCACACAGCTTTCATCTGACACAGAGCTCCTTGTCCCCACAATAGCACCCTGTGCAGGCCATACATCTCTCCTCTCAGCCAGCTTTCGCTGCCCCAGATGGAGAAGCTTTGGAAGCCCTGTCCCTGCAACACTCCATAAACGGGGATTCATTTGGTCTCTACAGCCCTGTGTGTTTAAGGTAGAACCAAAAGCTGAGAAATTGTCATTTTCATTTATTGGTCCATTTCTGAAGAATCTCAGCTCTAGGGAAGGTGGTGACCCCATGTCTCTCTACCTGAATGGGCATGAGGTAAGAAGAATGAAAAAAGAGATTCGTTAATACCTCAAGTTATGGTTTTCACACACACACAAAATCTCATTTGATCTTCACAGCACCTCTTGGAAGTAGGAATGGTGACTTTATCCATGAGAAAAATGAGGCTTAGAGAAATTAAGGGACAATTTAAAAGTCTCACTGAAGTCAACAGCAGTGCAGGAGGGTGAACACACCTGTCCGACTGCAGAGGGCGAGCTCTTACCCATCACCCCACGGAGAGCAGAGGCTGAAGCCAGCTCACAGGACCTCACTTAGAATCCAGCTCTCAGGGTACACATATGGAACTGCATATGAATCCAAGTACCTCACAATGGGTCTACTTTATTCTTCCATCACCAGCTACTTGGGGCAACAGTGAAGCCATGTCTGCATTGGGAAGGTCTCTTTCATAAAAAATGGGATTATGCTGAGATTCCAAAGGTGTTACCATTCCACATGGATCAAAAGGAACTCCACAGAGCCACTGGTTGAAATTGTGCTTTGTTTATTACAGATCACTGGATAGTCAGTCTTGTCTGGGAGGCTGGAGGCCTAGATTCTGGTCCTTGGTTTTCTACCTTCTTATAGAGATGGCCTGAAACAAGTGTCTTTTCCATTAACTTCACTTTCCAAGGTTACCTAATCCAGGAGTCAAATGGAGACAAATCTGAACTTGTATCTCTCTGTGCCAAATAGCACCAAGAAAGAGTTGCAGTTGATACTGTCTTCGACATCTGCAAAAGAAAGTGAAGTTCATGGTAAGAATTAGACTCAGGAACTCATGGAAGTAATAGAAGGGTTGTACTCATACTCTTACTAATTAAGTTTACATTGGGCTAGTTTTAGGAGGTGTACTATGGAAATATCTTGAATTTCAATGGCCATCAGATTCATTTTCCTGCTCCTGAATTTTACCAAAAACAATAGTATTATATTATTTTTTCAATTTAGAAGTCTAAATTCCTCACAGAAAGAAAATGGACCACTGATGCTTTCTTTTTAGATTTTTTTTCAGTGACTAGATATATATGAATTACTAGCTATGTTAAAGTTGCAATAATTATTGCAAATTAGGAGGGAAAAATAGTCACCGGCTATGAAAAAGTATAATATAGAATTGAGATAAATGTACACGGTATAAAAGGAAATGTGCTCCCACCAAAATGACCAAAATAAAAAAGACAATACCAAATGATGCCAAGGATATAGAACAACTAGAATTTTTTAACACTGCTGGTGGGAGTGATACATGCATATATATGTGACACATGCAATATATAATTATATATAACATACATGTGTGTATCTATTTATATACATTATAAATATATTATGTCCAAGCAATTCCATTATTAGGTATATGTTTCCCAAAACAAAAATAAGTTTGTTCATAATAGAGTATTATAAAACCAAACATGCCTATTAGTAGTCTAAAGAACAAATATATTGTGGGTATATTTATGCAGTGAATATAAACAAACTATGAGTTCACACAACATGGATGAATTTCACTAAAAAAAATGAACAAAAGACACCAGATGCAAAAGTGAATATAATATAATACATTGCTGTAAAAATGTTTTAAAAAATAATCTGTGATCTTAGAAGTCAGGAAAGCAGGTAACTTTTGGTGGGAAGAGGGTAGGATGGGGTTCATGGAGTTCCAATAATATTCAGTTTCTTGACCTGGGGACTGAGTAGATAGGTGTGCTCACTCTGTGAAAATTTATTGAGCTCTTTTGCACTTTTCGGCATGTATGTGATACATCAAGAAACTCACTTTAAAAAAGGCAATGTGTGAAAAGGACCAGGACAGGCACAGATGGAAAAAGCAGGGCAAAGTCAATATTGTTAGCAAATTAATTGGGCATAAATTGTAAAATGTTATTCAAATAAGGAATACCCCATATGCTGAATCTAAAATAGATTTTAGTGGCCCCATCACTAGGTTTTAACATTATTTTTAAGCAGTTCTACAAATCTCAAGTCTATCGCAAGACCGGTTAGTTATATCATTCAAGATGGTCAAGAGTAAGCCAAATTCCAAAAAACTGTAATATTCAAAAAATGAGAGTGCCTTCTTACTTTTCCCTTTATCCCCAGATTCTAAAAGCTCAGAGCCTCATCTCGCTTTCTGGGGCTGTCCAGAATCTTTCATTCAGGCTGCACATTTTCCACCACAATTAGGTGAACTGTTTATCATTATTAGCCTGAGTCAGCCCATTTCATATCAAATGAGACTGGTCTATATTTAAAAGAAGGAATTCATAATGTACCAGTGTGATCCAGGAGCTTAATCACTGGGTTGAGCGGTCCAGGCCCCAGTTCCCCCTAACATGCCTGTTCTCCCTGGCTTTGACTCACAATCATGTGTTTTTAAAATGCACAAGGGAATGAGCATAAAAGCAAAATTGCTGGTGACTAAGAATAGTAGCCAGCAGCCCTGGGAAGAGCACAGCGCTTCGGGGCTCAGCAAAAAAGCTGTGGCTGCTTGTGCATGTGGCCATGCAAAATGAGCATCAGACTGGACAGTTGATGTGACCTCTGAAGAACTTGGGGCCGCAGCTCTGAAGTTCCCAGACCTGGCGCTTGAATCCACTATGGTTAAATAAACTTGCCACACTTGTGAGTGGCTTCTGTTTAAACATGAGTATTGCATGGCTGAGAAGTAGTGGTAGCTTTATTTTCTTCTACTTTTTATTTATTCTAATGTCCACAAGAGGCCAGGACCTGTTTTCTCAAATTTACAGCTTCCACATCTCCAGCATTTTCAGAAAAGCTGTGCAATAGTGACTGTACGATATATTGATTGGAATGATTGGAATACCATCTACCAGTCAAATCCAACCTGAAGGTTATCTCAGCTATTAAAGCTCTGGAAGCAGGGGCAGTCCTCAAGTCCTTAGACAGCGCAAAGGTAATAAGTGTTATCAGTGATCTTGGAAAAATACACTTCCTCTTCAAATAAACACATGAAAGACTCTGACTATTCAGCAAACTGGCTCCAGAGCTCTCAACGGACAACCCAGTGTTACTTAAATATTAAAAATAACAGATGGTAATAATCGAGAGTTTATTGTGTATCAGCCACTAAGCCGGTCACTTAATCTACATTATAATTTAATTATCACAACACCTCAACAAGGTAGCTACTCTTCTTAGCCCTATTTTACAGGTAGGAAGACTGAGACACAGAGAAGTAACTTGCCCAAAGTGATACAGCTGTTTAATGGTTGAGCAAGGATTGAAGTCAGGATCTAAAACTAATCCTTTAACTAACCCACTCTGCTAATCTTTACCCAAGTCATCATGACATAGTAATTATGATTCAAGAAAATGCAATAAGTTCATTCCTAATCTGAATAATTTCCTGAATTGGATCAAATCTCAGAATGTAATGCAATACATTTCTTGAGCAAAGTGCTGTGCTCCCTAATGACTAGTAACATTGGCCATACATCTTACGACTGTCCTGGTTTATACCTGGTCCCAGGAGCAATTGACAGAGTTTCTTCCAATTCATTGAAGTGTCCCCGGATAATAAATCATACAGCCACCCTACGAACATATTTGTCTTTGCCAGAAATGTCCACACTTTCTCAAGTAAACTGGGGTATCTAGAATAGAGGCTAGGTCAAGGATGAGGCTGCTTTCTTCATCTGACTCAGAACTTTCAGGATTAAAACAAGGCTGCTTCTGGAGTAGAAATTAGCTGTCCCGGAACCTCTGGGTTTTACCCACAAAGGTGGCCCTTGCTTGGCCGAGCAGCCTCCTCCCTTATCTGCCCCTTATTAAAGCAGGGAAGCAAATGCCATGCACAGTGTTCTGCAACCAGATGGCACACAGGAGGACATGCAACACCTTGTTCCCAGGGCACAGGCATCTCTGCAGGTATTTTAGCACCAGCTTGGGCTGGCTGGGCTGTGAGCAACATGCTTTCTGATGTGGGTAGGCTCAGCTGTGCCTGGTGTTGTCAAGAAGCTCAGTGACCCTTTCTTGCCTCAGGCGTTCCTTGTCGTTTCAGGAGTTTTCTCCAGCAAATGTACCCTATGGAAAAGCAGTGCTGTGGCCCAATTGGTCCTGTGTTCACTGGACTGGTCAGTTTCCCCCAGGTCCTTTGGGTGCATTCTTCTGGAACACATGACTTGAAGAACAGCTCTCTACATGTGAGGATTATAATTTTAATTGTCAAAAGCTTTATTAAAATTGGCTTGGGGGGAAAAAAAAACACCACCAAGAGAACTTTAAAATCTAGATTCAGATTTCTACTCAAGGTGTGGTTGGATCCAGGATTTTAAATGATGTCATTGGGGATCCATCTGTCTGTCTCCCATTTTGGGCTATTCTTCTCTGTATTTATAGACAGAGTCTCACCACAGTGATCACAACCAGTCCAAGTTTAAGTGATTCTTCATGCTTGACACCTCAGAAAGAGAGAGTACTTCTCTCCCAATGTGCGTTTCAGTGCTTAAATAAAGGCTCTCACCAAACTAGGGATAAAAAGAGAAGATGATTAAACACTTATAAAGTGTTCTTATATGCTGGTCTCCATTTAATATTTTATACATTTTAATTCCTTTGATTTCATGAACCTTATGAAAGAGGAGTTATTATTATCACTACCTCCATTGTACAAATAAGGAAATTGAGGCCCAGTGAGACTAAGTAACTTGTCCAAGGTCATATAGCTTGTAATTGATGTGCTGTTATTTGAACCCAGAGAGTCTGGCTATGGAACACATGCTCTTGGCACTCCACTTGACCATAGAATCACATGGATAGCCCCGTCAGATGAGGAAGAAAGTTTTCTAAAATAGAACTTTCTGTTCAGACAAAAAATTAACAGTAATAACGGTCCATTAATCTTGTCCTCTAGATAACACTTGTACAAGTAACTGAACTCTCTGCTCCTTCATCATCATCATCAGGAAATACTGGCTTAGAAGAGGGTGATAAAATAAGAAACACACATGCCACGGCCACCACTATCCCCACACTGTTCCCGCAGCAGATACTGCTAATGTACCATTGCATATGTGTCCCTCAAATCTAGATGAAGCCTCAGGATCCTTCTCACACATTGATCCAGACAGCCTTAAAACTGGACAGAGTTTGCAGGTAAAAATGAAACCTTTTGCCATTCTAGGATTAAAAGATCTCTCAAGAGATTTCCAGGGCTATCATTTTAGGATCCTTCCAAGGCAGCCAAAATGAAAGACTTTTAGATAACAAAGTATAATCACGGGAGTTTATTAGATTCTCATGAGCATGTGCAGTCTTAAGAATTCTCTCACCTATGCTCCAGTTCATGCTGCTGAAGTGTTTAGTTTGTTCTCTCCCTTTTCCTCTAATAATAACAGGAAGATTGATAATACACAATAAACCTCTCTTCTTATATGCTGAGATATGTTTATCCCTACTCTTTGAGAAATGCTTTCCACCAACATCACTGAGATGGGCCAGCAGTCTAGAAGGGGCCTGGGACTTGAATACAAACTCATGTAAATACATTTAATTGTGGTGCTTGAAAAAAAATTCTTTATAGGGTGTGAACTGCTCTCAGCAACCCTGGGTAGTACACTGTCTCGCTTTGTTTATGAGGAAATTGAATCTCAGGGAGGCTAAGAGACTTATCTGAAGTTACACAGCGAGGAAGTAACAGAATTTGGTCCTAGACCTCAGGTTTCTAGCAAAATATCAACAAATATCTACTGAATTTTTAAGTGCCAGGCTGTGTGCCAGGAGCTGGGGGTTTGGAAGAGGCACAGGCCAGTGTGCCTATCCTAGCACTTACTTTCTGGTGGGCTAGATGGGACATTTTTTAAATGACAAGATAAAAAACAGTTGCTCTATGAATCCTAAAGTCATCTTCAGCTGGTGTACAGCTCTTGTGGGTCATGAGTCCATCTTTTCTGCGGCATGCTCCCTTTCAAAACATGCCTACCATATAGAGCTAGAATAAAAAGGTTCAAAGCAAGACCTACAGCCTGGGAGGAAATGTGACTGTTCTAATTGCACTTTATGAAGTTTCAAGCATCTTTCTGTCATGGAAACTTCAGGCTTGAGGTTCTCTGGGCTTGGCTTTCTCTTCTTTGCCTCTCTTTACTTGCTACTCTGACTCATCCTTTATGTTCAGGTCCAACCAACCTTGCACAGGGAAGTGTTCCCTGGCCACTGATTTCCAGCCCTCGCCCTCAGGTTTGGCTGTCCTTATGCCTGTGTGGCTTCCTACAGCTCACCTGTGCTATGCTCATGAAGTTCCTAGAATATAAGCTTTGTGAGGGCTAAAGTACATCTTTCTCCTGTTTTATCCCCAGCCTTTAGTTCAATATTTTGCTCAGAGTACCTACTCAGTATATTTATTGGGGGGAAGAAAGAAGGAAGAGAGGAAGAGAAGAAAGAAAGTATGGGTGAGTGGGTCTTAACCTTAATAATAATGATGAAAATGAAGCTAACATTTATTGAGCTCTTATAATGTTCCATATTTCTTCTGTCATTTGGTCTTAACTACAACCCTGGGATATAGATTCTATCATCCTTATTATGTAAATGACAGATTGAAGCTCAGAGAGGTTTAGTAACTTGCCCAAACTCACTCAGCTATTAGGTGATGTGTCAAGGATCTGAACTCAGTCTGTGCAATTCCAAGGTCATTTTTAGTCTATATTATCCAAGACTAGGGTTAATCAATGTTGATATTCTGGGCCACCTATTCCTTGGCTGTGGAGGCTGCCCTGTGCATGATGGGATGTTAGCAGCATCCAGATGCCCACAGATGCCACTCTGCTCACAGATGCCAGTCATACCTCCCCACCCAACCCCCACCACCAGTTGTAACACCAAAACTGTGTCTCCAGATATTGTCAGATAGGTGACAAAAACCACCACTGGCAGAAAACCACTGCCTTAGAGTAATAAGCCACATCCTAAAAACAGCATATTGAAACTCTTACTTTCTCAAAAACAGGTTTTTTCTTAATGCTTGAGTTTATTTTAGCTTTCTTTTGCTGAAAATTAAAATTAAGGAAATTTTCAAATCTGGTGAACTCTTCGTTGGTTACTCTCTGTCTCCAGTCACACTTTTCAGAAACTTGACTAATTGTGAGTTCCTACTGCTCACCCTCCCACAGCCCCTCCTACCCACTACCTGGAGTCCTCTCCCAGTGACAGACCACCTGGCAGGGTGGCTTATGCCTGTAATTTTAGCACTTTAGGAGGTTGGGAGAGGATCGCTTGCGGCCAGGAGTTCGAGAGCCCCCCAGCGATCCACCCTTCACTCCAACTTTGGATCTGAAAAGCAAAGAGAAGAGCCTCGATTTTAAGGTAAAGGGAAGCATAACTGCTGACTCAGACTCTCAGACTTAAAGGGGGAATTTCTTATTTGCTATCAGGTTCTCCCTTTTTCATTCCTAGCAGTTGCCGTTCCAAAGATAGTTGTAAAATTAAATCTGCAACTAAATTTTGTCCTTTGTATCTTATTCATTTTTTATTCCTTTATATTAAAATGGGGAGCAGTTTCTATGTCTATTCTCTTTGAATGCAAAGGAGAATTTATTAAAAGCTGGAATGTTTTACTAAGAGATTTTCTAAACAAACTCCATTAAGAATGAAGACAGTCTATTAGAATAGAGAAATTGGTGACACCTGGTGGTGGACCATATAATACTTCTTAGTGTTAAAACAAGGTTATTTTTATTATTTTTTAGAATAATCTCTGCTATTTCAGTCAAGTACCATAAAGTATTTTTGGCTCACAGCTGTTTTAATGAGAAGGGCAGGGCTGTATAATTGCAAATGGTTTTGCTGTGGAATTCAGAACAGCTAATACATTTTTTTTTTCAGCACGTAAAAGCCTGGTGCAGGCAGCAACAGGGAGCAGAGACAAATCCATATGCTTATAAGACCTCCACCAAGAATTGGCTTTGACTCGAGACTTAAAAGCAAAAAGTCAACTTTGGGTGGCTTTAACAAGTAGCCCACCTGGAGAGGGCATGGCTTGGGCATAGTTGTTACAAGGGACAGTTCAGGGAGGTGGAAGGTGAATGTTGCTCGAGTAGGGTGGCAAGGGATTTAGACAGAGATCAGGCATACATTATAATAGCCATTGTCACAGCTACCTTTTATTAGCCCCTCTGCTGAAGTTCAGCCTGAAATGTCCAGGCAATTGTTTCGATGGAGCATGTGTGCCCACGTGCACGCATGTATACAGGCAGATGATAGTGATTAGAGACCACTTCACTAGTCACAGGCACTGAGAATGCAAGCTGGCTGCCTCAGAGGGAAATGCTTCTCCTACATTTAGAAACCCATTGTGTATCTTTTGAATCTTGGGCAGATTGACAATTTCTATTTCCCTGCAGTCAATCCTGACCTGGACTATTGCTGAAAAGCGTTATCTTTGATTTTTTTTTTTTTTTTTTTTGTAGCTGCTGAAATTAGTTCCACTAGCAGATGCTTGCAAAGAAAATCTGCTACTGGAAGAAGGTTTAATTCCAGAATGAGGAACAAACCCCTAATATGCAGCCTGCACTGTCCAGCCTCTGGGATTGAGCCCTGTATTCTGGGGCACAGAGTGCAGGGAGAGACAATAGTTACATAAGTGTTGGTTTGGTGCTATGGAGACAGAGCACAAAGTGCTGTGGGGCATGAAAGAAGGCAGGGCCAGTTGAACCCACTGTACCTGAAAGTCCAAAATGTTTCCATTTCCCTTGAATTTGGTTTAACCAGTGTCCCAGGAATGGTCATGCCTTTGGGAAACTCTTAATCTGAGGGCTTCTTCTAATCTTGGTAACCTTAACCTTGACACACAAAACTCCCTCATCCTTGGGACCCTGTAGCTCTGACTGGCCATTGTCCTCTCTACACACTCTCCCTTTTGTTTGCCTATCTCCTGGTCTTCCTTAAAGGCCACTTTTCTGACCTGCTCAAGTGCATGGTAACTTTGTTTTTTATGTCTCATGTAGCAGCAAATACAAATATTGGAAACAACCTTAATGTCTGGCCATTAGAATGTGATTAAATATATCATGGAATAATATGCAGTGACAAAAAATGATGATATAGAAAATTGCTTGGAAAAATATTTACATTATTTAGTTAAGCAAAAAGAATTACAAAAGAGTATGCATAATATTTTACAGAGGCCACAACTATGAATTTCTGTTTTAGGATGAAACTAGAAATTGTACCAGAATCATATGGGGAGGAGGAGAGATTATATGTAAAAGAATCCCAAATACACAAAATACACGAGAATAAAAGACTAATGAAATAGTCACCAAAATGCTAACAATAATCACTTCTTGGTAATTATAAACATGTATTATTTTATAATCTAAAAATGTTTTTGTATAAAATCTAGCTTCAAAGCAATCCAATAGAGAAAGGACAATCTTTTTAACAAATGGCACCAGAATAATTGGACATCCACATACAAAAAAATGAATCTAGACAACGATTTACTGTTTTCACGAGATTTAACTCAACGTGGTTCAAGACCTAAATGCAAAATACAAAATTATAAAACTTCTAGAAGACAACATAGAGAACATCTAGGTGATCTTGTATTTGGTAATGATTTTTAGATACATACAACATCAAAAGGATAGTCCATAAAAGAAAAAATTGATATGTTGGACTTCATTAAAACTGGAAACATCTGTTCTGTGAAATACACTGTTAAGGCAGTGAAAGACTAGCCACAGACTGGGAGAAAGTATTTGCAAAACATATATGTGATAAAGCACTTGTATCCAAGATACACAGTGAATGGTTAAAACTCAAAAATAAAAAAACTGTAGACACTTAGAGCCAAGGAAGATATACATATGGCAAATGAGCATATAAAAGAATGCTCAACATGAAATGTCAATAGAGAATTACAAATTAAAACAACAATATGAACTACATACCTATTAGAATGGCTAAAATGCAAAACACTGACATTGCCAAATGCTGGTGAGGATGTGGAGCAACAGGAACTCTCACTCATTGATGGTGGGAATACAAAATGGTACAGTCTGAAATATAATTTGACAGTTTCTTACAAAGCCAAGCCTAGCCTACCACAGCAGCCAGCATTCATGCCCCCAGCTATTTACCCAAATGAGTTGAAAACTTGTGTCTACACAAAAAAACTGCCCACCAATGTTTATAGCAGCTTTATTCATAGTTGCCCCAAACTGGAAGCAATCAAGATGTCCTTCAACAGTTGAGTGGACAAATAAACTGTGGTATATCCATACAATGGAATATTTTATAGCAACAAAAAATAAATGAGCTATCAAGTCCCAGAAGACATGGGGGAACTTTAAATACATATTTCTATATGAAAGAAACCAATCTGAAAGGGCTGCATAGTATATGATTCCAAATATACAACATTCTGGAAAAGGCACAGCTATTAATATAGAAACAGTAAAAAGATCAGTGGTTACCAGGAGTTAGTAGAGAGGGAGGGAGAGATGAATAGCTGGGGATTTTTAGGACGGCTAAACTATTCTGTATGATACTGTAATGGTGAATACATGACATTATGTATTTGAAAAATGAACTGTATGACACAAAAAGCGAATTCTAATGTAAACTAAATACTTCAGTCAATCATAATGTACCAATATTGATTCATCCTTTATAGCAAATATAACACCCCAATGTATGATGTTAATAATAAAGAAGATTGTGTATTTGGGGTGGGGGGAGTATATAGGAACTCTCCATACTTTCTGTTCAATTTTTCTGTAAACCTAAAACTGCTCTAAGAAATAAAGTTTACTTATTTAAAAAAAAATCTAGCCTCCAATAAACTCTTTGAAGACCTTCTGACATTTGGCCACAGTCAAAGCAGTTCTGCTTCTCTTCCAGTTCCACAAGAGTGTTCATGAGAAGGTGAGTTATAAGTGGAGGGAAGTGCAGGTGTCGTGTTCCCTCAGAATACCAATGGAAGTACCTAGGGAGTACTTTCTGGCTCTCTAGATCATTTTCCTTCCTTTTTGGGTATCTTCAAATAAAGAGTCAAGCTGATGGCAGTGGAGTTAAGTCTCCAAGTAGGAAATTTGGCTGCCTTTGGATTCAAATGCCTTCTGAATGTTTTTCAGAGGCTTTAAATCCGAGATGGTCCCTGTCAACAGCCTGAAGTATAAAGAGCCAATAGAGAACTGCAGTCCAGATTCCATTCTGTATAATTAACTACACGTTTGATCTGAAATCGGACATTTCATATTTAATAACATAATACTATAATAGTTATATATGCATGTAAGCAGTGTTATTAAGTTCATGTTGTAGCCAAGAAAAGCTTCAGCTCAAGGTATGTGAGTAGCTTGTCAAGTGCACATAGCTAGTGAGCCAGGATTGGAACATACACAGTGACACCCCAGAGACCTGTGCCACACTGTCCCCAGTGAGCACAGTCTCTACTCTGCACAAACAGGTTTCTCAGAAGCAGGAAGATGTTTGGAATCCAGCAATCCCACCACATGCCAACTCATTTCTGGTTTATCTTGCCTCCTTCAGCTCTTACTCAATGTTGTAGTCCTTCACCAGCCAAAGTGGGGGTACCATGTCAGGGACTATTGTGCTACCCTCCTCTCTCACCCAAAAGAAGCACCACTGATGCTTTAAGTTAAGGCAGATGTTTCCTCTCCAGAAATCTTTGCCTGATACTTTTGCTTGGGAATTCCTTGCAGATGACAACTTTTCTTGGGTTTCTTTCAATTACCTGACACATTGGTGCTCAGGTAGTGCTCAGTAAACTTCTGCTTACTGAACGAATGAAGGAAATAATGTCTGTAACAGTGACTTTATGCTGACATGTTGTAGTTGTCATTTATTAAGCATATTTTTACTGAGCACCTACTCTGTCCTGGGCACTATGATGAGGATACAACAGTACACAAGACTGGCAACATTCCTGTCCCCATGGTACTTATGTTCTGCTGGGAAGAGATAGACAGTAAGAAAGTTAACAAATTTTGTAGTGCATTTGCATTTTTAATTGAATTTTTATTGGGATAATTGTAGATTCATAAGCAGTTGTAGGAAAAATACTGAAAGATTTCATGTACTTTTTACTCAGTTTCCTCCACGGTAAGATCTTGGAAAATTATAGTACAATCTCATAACCAGGATAGTGACATTGATACAATCCACCTATCATTTTCACATTTCCCCAATTTTACTTGTACTCATTTGTGTGTGTGTGTGCATGCACACATTTAACTCTTCACAATTTTATCAATATGTAAGTCCATATGTAGCTCTTCTGTGGCTTGACAGCTAGCTCATTTATTTTTTATTTGCTATAAAATATTCCATTGTATGGATGTACCACAATTTGTTTACCTACTTAACTGCTGAAGGACATCTTGGTTGCTTCCAGTTTTGGACAATTGTAAATAAAGCTGCTATAAGCATTGGTGGTCAGTTTTTTTGTGTGGACGTATGTTTTCAGCTTACCTGGGTAAATACCTAGGGGCATTATTGCTGGATCCTATGGTAGAGTAGGCTTGGCTTTGTAAAAATCTACTAAACTGTGTTCCAGAGTGACTTACCATTTTGTAACCTCACTATCAATGAGTGGGACTTCCTGTTGTTCCACAGCTTCATCAGCATTCGACGTTGTAAGTGTTTTGCATTTTAACCACTCTAAAAGGTATGTAGGGAAATCTCATTGCTGTTTTAATTTATAATTCCCTAATGACGTTGATGTTGATAATATTTTCATATGCTTATTTGCCATCTGTACATCTTCTTTGGTGAGATGTCTGTTTATGTCTTTTCCCCATTGTTATTTATTTATTTTTATTATGGAGTTTTAAGAGTTCTTTATCTTGGATACAAATCTTTTCCAGACATGTATTTTGCAGATATTTTCTCCCACTGTGTGGCTTGTCTTTCCTTCTCTTAGCAGTATCTAAGAGCAGAGGTTTTTAATTTTAACGAAGTCCAACTTGTCATTTTTTTTTCCTTTCGTGGGTTGCATTTTTGATGTTGCCCCCAAAAAGGTCATCACCAAATCCAAGGTCACCTAGATTTTCTTCTAGATATATTATAGTTTTGCATGTTGGTCTATTACACATTTTAAGTTAATTTTTTGAAAGTTGTACAGTCTGTGTCTAGATTTGTTTTCAATTGCATATGAATGTTCAGTTGTTTGTTTGTTGAGAACACTATCCTCTTTCCATTGAATTGCCTTTGCTCCCTTGTCAAAGATCGGTTGACTGTGTTGATGTGGATTTATTTCTTAGCTCTCTCTTCTGTTCCCTTGACTGCTCTGCCTATTCTTTCTCTGATACTCCATTGTCTTTATCACTGCAGATGCTCTTTACCAAGTTGAAGAAGTTCTTCTTTAATACTAGTTTGCCTAGAGTTTGAAATCATGAATGGCTATTGGATTTTGTCAAATATCTTTTTCTGCACCAACTGATATGGTCAAATGGTTCATTTCGTTAGTCTGTTGATGTGGTGGGTTACATTGATTGAGTTTTGAAGGTTGGACCAGATTTGTATACCTAGACTAAATCCCACTTGGTCATAGTGTATAATTCTTGTTCTACATTAATGGATTCAGTTTGCCAATGTTTTGTTGAAAATTTTACATTTTGGCTCATGAGAGATATTGGTCTGCAGTTTTTGTTCTTGTGATGTCTTTGTCTGGCTTTTGGATCAGGGTAATGCTGGCCTCATAAAATGAGTTGAAAAGTGTTCCTCTTTTATTTTCTGGAAGAGATTATATAAAATTGATGTTAATTATTTTTTAAATGTTTGGTAGGATTTCCAATGAAACCATCTGGGACTGGAGATTTCTTTATTGGGAGCTCTTTAATTACAAATTCAATTTCTTTAATGTTTATAGGGCTATCCAGATTGTCTATTTCATGTTGATTGATTTGGGGTAGTTTGTTATTTTAAATGAATTTGTTCATTTTTTCTAAGTTGTAGAATTTATGAGTAAAAAATTATTTCTAGTATTTCCTTATTCTTTTGCATATGCTTTTAAATAATGATAAATGCTATGAATAAAATAAAAACAGAGATAGATGATCAGGAAAGGCTTCTCTGAGGAGGTAATATGTGAGCTAAGAACTGAAGGAGCCAGCCATGGAAGACATTAGGGAAAGAGCATTCCTATGCTCTATGTCCATGGAATTTAAATAAAGTTCAGACCCTCAAAAACCATCTCAGCCATATTTTGGCTTTTCTTTTCTTAATTACCCTAGAAGACGTTTTGCGCAGGCTTATGATTCCCTGCCTAACTTTAGCGAGTTTCTTGAGAAGGCTTCAGCCATTTGTTTTGTCAGAGGTTGGGGCCATTGTTGAGAGTGTTGGGAGATAACAAGGGTACAGTTTAATGTGCTACAGATGTCTGGGACGGTGACTCAGGCTCCTGGCAGGAATCCAAGGCAGGAAACCTGCTGTTGCAATTCGTATTCTCTGTGTCTATGCCGGAAACGGCTTGAGCTGTAATTGCAGAGTTTATAGTGATGTAAATGCAGCCAAACCCCCGAGTGAAGCCTCACAGATGTACATCATTAGGAAAGCTCTCAGCCTTGCTCATACGCTGTTCACAGGCGATTCATTTGCAATCAGTTTCAAAGACTCTGTGGATGGGAAGAATGTTCTTTCATATTGTCTAGCTCAGTTTAAAATCTGCCCTCCTGACATTTTGATAAAAGGTAATAACCAAACTGCTTGTGTTCAACAGAATGTGGTTATAAAAATAAGCCTGGCATTAAAAAAAGAAGACTCAAAGTATCAATAGCCCTTCAGAAACGGAATACACTGTTTTCCATTTGACCCAATTTTCTGCAGCACTTCCTCTCTTCTACCTATTTTATGACTGGAAGGAGGCAGGCACTTGAGTTCACAAGTCAGAAAGCTCTGGACACAAGTTTTAGTTGTGCTGCTTTTCCACCCCTAATATAAAAGTGCAAAAAAAAAAAGTTTTGGTCTATTTAAATGTATAAATACTTAGAAATATAGAGGAAATTGTTAAATGTTCACTTATAATGTTTCATTCCTTATTTAATATATCAGGATCCCAATGAGAAACAGATGCATGTTCAAACACTAAGGTTTCTTTACAAAAGCAGTATTCATTAATAAAAGACTAGTTTGGGTGTAGGGGAACCAGATGAGGTAGGGCCATAACCTGGGGTTAGCAGCATCAGGGCTGTTCCCATCCCTGGGCCCACTGGGATGCAGAGAAGCAGCTCTTGCAGGAACCTGGAAGAAAGGAAGAAAACTGTCATAAGAATAGTGGTGACCTCCAGTGAGAGGCGTAGCCTGGCTGAGGTGATCCTGCATGGAAAGAGCCTGGGAAATCAATACCCTGACCCCTTTTCCCCCTCTACCCATCCCTTGCTCTCGCGATGGGCTCCCATTGGCTGAATCCAGCCCAAGCCAGAGCCAGGCTGTCCGCTGCAGAGAGGGGAGAGGAGAGAAAGGTGGGAAGTGGATCTGGATGGACAAGTTCATATGTATTTAAAGATGCATATCCTAAAATAATATATTAATTTTGAAATGTTGCCTTTGTCTACTGCAGCATTTCCTGAAACTATTTTACTGAAATTCTTCATACATCAATTTTGTTTTCATCACTGGAGCCAGTCTTGAGTCATGGGACACAGTTTTAAGAGTTCTTCATATTTTAAATACAGAATTTTCAAATCTTTCTATGATCCTGTTACTGGAATTTTTACCCAAGTGACAAATAGATATTCATATAACAATTTTTTCATTCTTTTTGTGGATATATGTTTATATATACCACTGTATAACTACTTATTGTTATACTGTCTTAAAATGATTTTAAAAGACTATTTATACTTTTATTTCTCCTTGAAATTTAGAGGTCATATTAATAAAAAGTAGGATGAAATATGTACTAAATTTCTTTGCCCCTCTTTTTACCAATTCTGTCAGCTTACCCTAACAAACATTTAAAGTGGGATGAATTGAGGTCACTTCATAAATGTTACATCTTCCCCAAATGGTACCTTGGTGATGGAGTACCCTATAATTTAAGAGACTTTGTAATGATATGACTACAAGGCTATTCCCTTTTATTTCAACAATAATTTTGCGAAGGGAAACATTCTTTTGTGTAGCTATACACTATGCTGAATCTATCTAGGTCTCAGTTTTCTTATCTGTAAAATAAGAATAAATTACTGTTTACCCCACAGCATTATTGAGAAAAATTAGCTGAGGTAATATAATTAATGCAGTGTTGGGAACATAGTAAGTGCTGAAATTCATCTAGCTTATGTTGATTATTTATGAAGTTTCTAAATGACCATAAGTAATACATTTTCTTAAAGAACTATCTCCTTAACTAATGACTACTTTTTTCTTATTCAGGCTCAGAGGCAATAGATTAATGGCATGATTTGGCAATAATGAATGCAAACATTGTGGTTGAAAAACATTTTCATCTGGTTTTTGTGGATAAATTCTAGCATTTCCTGTGTGAATTTGGGTAGGAGGTAGGCTAATTTCTGGACCATTAGAGATGGTCTATGAAGGCCTGTTTATTCTCTGCCTGAATTCCACACCTACCCTTTTGCTTTTATAAGTATGCTATTGCTGAGTCTACTCCCACCTTTGATCTCTTCTGTTAGCTTGAGAACCAAAGGACCTTCTGCTTCATTCTGAGCATCAACTGCCTTTGCCCAGTAGGTGGCAAAAGCGTAGAAGATTCAGCTGTGCCCATTTTGACTGACAGTGCCGTTTTGACTTAATTTTGATTTTTGCCTTTTGGTTTCATTTTGTTTTCTTTTCTTTTTGTCTTTATCATGAAGGCAAAATGCAAAAAAAAAAAACAATTTGGATAATCCATTGAGTTTGTCCAAATACATTTATGTTAATCAAAGCTTAAAAATCAACACTTTTTAATACCCTGGCATTATATTTCTAAAATGCAGGTCTCTTTTATAATCACTTTATACTGAAACTGATAAGAAGAGCTGATGTATCATCATTTCACTTAGGGTCCCATCTACTGCATTTTAGAACAGGAATTTTGGTGAAAGGAAGACATCTTCCACATTTATAATCATATTTAGTATTTGTAAATTTTAAGGAGAAGGGAAAATATGCAGTTTAATCCTCTCGACACACACATGGTTATTAACTTCTGTATGAAAGGGAAGACTTTTCCTTACATATACAGCATGTGTAGAAAAAGATAACTGAGAGAGATCGAGGCGGCTGCTATACCCCAGCATCTTGCACTTACTAGACTCACTACAAGCTCTGTGCTGGGGATTAGAATCAAGGAATAGGGGAGCCTGGTCTTGCTCATGTTTTTCGTCAAGTAGGGACTTCAGAGTATATGATGATAGAGGAAGAGAGAAAAGCCATATTGCTAAAGCTGTGTGTGTATGTGTGTGCGTGTGTGCATGCATGTGCATGCTTTGAGATGACTGTTGCACCATAATACAGAACATCCAAAAAGACTAGGCAAGAGTATAAAGTCAAATGCCTGCAAGGGCCAGGCTAGTAAAATAAATGCATGATGCAGGCTGGCTGTTAGAAAACCATCAGTGTGCTAAATGGAAATGACGCTTGCACTTGGTATTGAGGCCACAATCAGAAGCATGCATGCATGTGCGTGAGAGACAGACAAACAGATGTACCCTAGCAAACGGGAGAGCCCTTGTCCCTCCTGAATAATAGTTTAACCAGCATTAACGGGCCAAACCATGCCTACTGCTTGAATCTGCCCCAGAGCCCATCAGTTAGTGACTTCTTGATCTCTGGTCCAGGTGCAGCTCCTTGGTGGTCGCTTCTTCTCAGTCTCTCCCTTGTTTTACCAGGGAGGAATTTGAACCCCTCGGTTGGGTTCCATTTGGATCACATGCTCACTCTCTTGACTGTGTGTCCCTTATCATATATCATGCTTCCTTCTTGCATATTTTTTCTCTACTTAGTCCTATTTGTTTCTTAGACTGTCCTAAAGTGAACAGTTTTCCCCGATCTTTGTTAGTCTCACAGGAGGAAATATGCTCAATGTCTCCAAGGCCAGAATTCTGAGTGATCCAAGCAGTTGAACTCGGTCAATTTAACCCTCAGAGCAGATAATCACCATGAGTGCTGCTCATGTATTTGTTGTGGGTCTTGCTGTTTTCATCTGCTTAGTTCATCTGGTTTCAGGGGTAACAGGACGCTTGACACTCCGTGCCTAATGCGTTTGACAGTTTGAGTTCAAGTTGCAATATCGCAAAATTCCAGTAGAGGGCACGTGTGCTTTTCAAATCAAGCGTGAGGGCGCTGCAGGGGGGAATCAGCTCAGCTCGCTTCCCCCTAGCGTTTCCAAGAAGCAAGAACTCTTAGTTCTTTGTCGCTTTCAACAAATTTAGGCCAGGTTTTCCTTAGATGAGGAAATTTAAAGTTGAAACAGTAGCTCTTTTTATTCTTTCAGGCAACAGAGATCAAATTTGGGAGCAGTGGGCAGTAAAAATGAGGAATATTATCTGAGATGACAAATTCCTAAAGGTAAATGTGACATTTGGTTTTATTCACCTCAGACTGTTTTGAGAGTCATCGCATACGTAGGCTAGCTTTCAAAGGTTATCTAATATGCATGAATTTCATTTAGTCAATAATATTTGCTAAGAATCTTCTGTGTGACAAGTAAATGTCTAGGCTCTGGGCATAGAGCAGTGACAAGACAAAGCCTGTCTCTGCTGTCATGGGTCTGACTAGATTCTAAGTGAGGGAGAGATAAAACAAGTAGCCAGAAAAGCTTACGATGCCTGACTCAGAGAGTGGTGACTGCTAAGACGCTAGGTTGTGCAGTGTAGGCGCTGCGGAGCAGTGTGGGACAGGAAATATGACATGTGCTCTCGGAGGAGCTGACCTGAGGGAAGGGAAGAAGCCAGCCATGTGGACCCTGGAGGGGGTTCCAGGCTGGTGGGACAGCAAGTGCAAAGGTCCTGGGGTGGAAACAGAAGGAATGCCAGTGAAGCTGGAGTGAGGGGCATGCTGAGGGGAGAGGGACGGGAAATGTGGTCAAAGAGGTGGGCAGGAGTCGATCATCGAGACTTGTAGGCTTTGGCAAGGAGCTTCTGTTTTTGTCCCATAAAACTGTGGAATTTTAGTGTTGGAAGGAACCTTGACAATCCTCTCCTCTAGTTGCTCTCAAAACATGTAGAAGAATCTTCTGAGGAGCTTTTCAAATAGACAGATTCTGCCAGAAAGTCTGACTCAGAGGACTAGCGTCAGGCCTGTGGATTGGCATCCTCAAGCTCAATGGTTCTGATGCAAGTAGTCCGTGAGCTACGTTTTGAGAAAATAGTGATTTCTCTGTTAGGGTTCTATGGTTGCAAGCAACAGAATTCAGCTCCAGCTAACTGAAGTGAATAGGGACTTTATTGAAAGGCAACTGGGCAGCTAATGGGACAAAGGGAACATTGATCAACAAGATCCAAAGATGCTCCAGGCATCTGGGTTTGCAGAAACAATGAAGAATCTTTTCTCTTTTCCAATTTAATTTTTTTTAACTGACAAATACTAATTGTATGTATTTATGGTGGAGAATCTTCCCAAGACCCTGCAATCTAGAAATGAACTCCATCCCGGGTTCTTTGTCTCTCTGTGCAGACCACACATTCATTAGCAACAGAGTTATTTGGCCTCTACCAAGTGCCAGGCAGTGTTCTCCACACTGAGCATGTGGTGATGAGCTGATGAAGAAAAGAAGTCTGCCTCATCCCTCCTTTTTTAAACCATAGCTTCCTTTCTCTGTATTCACTTATTTGTTTATTGAGCAAACATTTATTAAACGCCTGCTGTGTACAAGATGATATGGGTAAAACAGAGATTCACAAAATAGTCTTTATCTTCAGGACATTTATAATCCGGTAAGAAAAGCACAAAGAGAATATTATGGGAATTCAGAGGCGTAAGAGGTTGCTATCAACCCACAGGAATTGAGATGTCTTCCCAGGAATGGGATGGATCATCCCTATTCAACTTCCTTCACAGGAAGGGAGACCTAGTGAGGCTGCCTAGAATTAGGGGTGCCATGGGCCATCTGATAAATTGGAACTCCTGGCTTTGACTTAACACCTACTGTATTTTAAGCAGCACATTCCGGGTTTGTTTGACATTCATGATGAATTAAAAAGGCTTTGCCCATGCAGCCCTGAAGTGGAGGTTTAGGAATTATCCAGTAGTTGGATCACAATGTGGACAGATCACCTGGATGATTCAGGTCCTAAGCAGTCACACTCCTGCCTGACTCACTGATGACTCTGAGCCTCCTCTTCCAAGTTCCACTTTAAGCAAACTGTCTTCTCCACTTACAAAATTTAAATTCACCATCATTCTGAGCTGTGAACACCTCCAGCTAGGTGAATAAGCAGGCTGCCTAATGCTAGGGGTGGTGACATGATAGGATTCCATGCACAGGCATTTTCTTAGCATAAAGATATCTCATTTTTTGTGTAAATTTCAATGAACATAAATATTGTGCTTCCAGATCCTTGTTTTTCATTTATTTGCTCTTCCTGCTTCTGTTACTTTTAGACCAAGTGATGCTTTACATGTGAAGCATTTGCTTTCCTTGTGAGGCTGTATGTGTGACAGGTAAGAGCACAAATTCTGAAGTCAGGCTCCCTGGATTCAAATCCCAGCTTTGACACTTATTAGCTGTAAGAGAACTTAGGCAATTTGCTGAAACTCTCTATGGTTCAGTTTCCTCATCCATAAAATGAGCATTAATAATGATAACCATCTTATAGAGGTCATCGGTTCGTGATTGTCACCAAAATGCTCAGAGGATTGAAACAATCGTTCGCTATTGCTTGCATGAATAGGGTCAGTTGGATTTCAGTGGAGTAAGCTGAAGTTGGCTGGGTTGGCTGTGCTCCACACAGCAGGGCATGGTTTGCTTTGCATGTCCCTTGTCCTTTTGGACCAGCAGACCAGCAAACGTGCTCTTCTCATGGTGATAGCAAGGGCATAAAAAGGGCAAGTGGAAGCACATGAGGCCTATTAAGATGTAGGCTCAAAACTTGCACACCATTATTTCTGCCTTGTCCTATGGATCAAAGCAAGCCACATGGTCAAACTCAAAGTCAAATGCCCCTTCAGTAGGAGGCACTGCAAAGTCACATAGCAAAAGGAGTGGATAAAGGGAGGAGTGAAGACTTGAGGCACATAATGCAGAGGGTTATTGTGAGAATTAAATATATTAACATATATTGTGTGCTCAGAAAGATGCCTGGGACATAGTAAATGCTATTATCAGTACTTGCTTTTATCATTACTCTTTTTGAACTGTCTTCTCAGTCTAGAAAATTTTGCAGGAATGATCATGAGCATTTTGAGACAGACTGGAGCCTGCTTCATAAGCTATTGACAGGCATCTTTATAATAGTCACTACCACCAATATTTCTTGAGGACTTTCATATCCATCATCTAATTTGACCCTCAAAGCAAAGCTGGGGAGTAAGTATGACTTAGCCTTTTGCAGGCAAGGAAGTAAAAACTCACAAATGAAGAGTGGCCTACCCAAAGTCGCAGGAATTGATTCTAGGATTTTGGCCAATGTTTGTCTGACATCAAAGCCTGTCGCGGTAAGTCCAGTCTCTCCTGGAGGCCCCAGACCCCCACCTCCACTCATTCAGATTTCCAGAGCTAGGATAACTGCCACTGGCAATGGCTTCCCCACTGGTTGTTTCACGTCCTCACTGGTCCCACTTCCCATCTGACTCATCAGTCATGGTAATCATTTAAAACTGCAGTTTGAACACACTACTCACCTGCATGAAATCCTGAATAACTTGCCACAAGTTTTGGAAATCTTAAAAGTTCTGGGCCTGCCCTACAAGCCCCTGATGTGCCAAGCCCTGATTTTCTTTTCATCCTCCATCCTCTCCCTTCTCCCCCACCTCCCAGTGCTACAGCCCCCGTTGCTCAGCCCCGTTCCCTGCCACAGGGCCTCTGCAGTGCCCTTCTCCAGCCCTGCGTCTCTCTCTCTTCCCCCCCCAGCTCTCCACCTGGTTAACTTTGACTCACCCACCGCATCCAAGCTAGAAAACCACTTCCCCAGGGAAGGCTGCCTTGACCTCCCCAGAGGTCAGTTCCTCCTCACACGCATTCTCTTTGTGCTGTCCACTCGACTTAGCAGCACCCGTCAAAGCTGTGAGCCACGTTGATATTCTATGATTATAAGTATCTTGGAAACTCACATCTCCTGCCTCAGGGTCTTTACTGCAGGTATGATGTGGCTCCTCTGCCTGTGACCTCTGCCCCTGTGTGTCATGTCAATAGTCCTAAGATGCCTCATCCTTCTCTTCTATGCTACTTTACACACTTGTGATTTTTTTTCTTCACTCTCTCTCTTTCTGTAAGCTCTGTGAACTTGGTCAATGAAGGCCATGTTCCTTGTATTCCTTGCATCTAGTATAGTACCTGGTAAGGAAGCTTGGTTAGAGCTAGTTTAACTAAACAACACTTGGGTTCACAAGGCATCAAAAATGTGTTAACCACCCTGGTCTATTTAGATAACTTCTATGTGTTCTTTGGACATTTGTTCAAGGAGTCCATCCATAATGTGGCATTTATGAAGCACTTATGATGTGTTAGACGCTATGCTAAGTGTTTTACAAATGTTATCTCATTTACTCTTCACAATGATCCTATTAGCGTTCTGTTATCATTATCTCTATTACAGATGATTGAATAAAACTGAAGACACACATTAACAATTTTCTCAAGGTCAGTCAGCAGTGGTGTCTTCCTTGAACCCCAAGGCTGGGTCAGTGCCCTCCTCAGTTCTCTCTGCTCCCCAAGAACTCATCGTATTTGTCAGTGTCATCATTGCTCCTTTCCCGTGAGACTAGGAGAGTCAAATGGTCTCACTCACCTTTCTAGTCCCCATGTTTATGTCCCTGGCACATATTAGGAACTCAATTAATGTTTATTGAATACCAAATATATTTGTCCTGATACAAACCCATAAACAGCTTTAGAAATGGAAAAAGAAGAATTTTCCTAATCGATTAAGGCAAATAAAAGAAAGCAACAAAATCAATAGATGTGAGCAAATCTAAAGTCAAATGTTATGATATAGAGGTTAAACATAGGCTGGCTCTGGAACAAAAATATCCAGGTTCCAAGCTTGCCTCTTCTACCCAGTTATGTGAATTTGAGAGAGATATTTAACTGCTCTTAGCCATGGGTTCCTCATGTAAAAAATGGCGAACACTCTGCAAATGGTGATTGTCATTATTAAGAATACAAATCTTTGTGACTTGGCCCAAATGCTAAACATCAATGCCCCAGTTTCTTACATCTCTGGAATTGGAGTGGGCTTTCCTGGCTTTGTCAGAGTCCCAGAGCCTGTGTCCGGCTCTGTCCATGGTTGTGTCTGTAAGATGAGCTGTGCTCAGCTCTACAGCTGTGCTGGAGTTCACACCACCCCTGCCTGAGACCCAGAGTTCCCTCTCTCCTTAGTCGTCCTCTTGCTAACCTCTCTTACCAATCTCCGTTTGTGCCCTGGAACCTGGCCTCTTGCTCTTTCTCTTGCTTGTTCTTTTTAAGAGTGTTCAATGTCTAGACATTGAACTGGTTTTTACCCTTCAATGATGCTACCTCTCTTCCATCTCAGCTAGCCGTGGGTCTTTAGTTTTTCTTTGTGGATAAGGACTTCACCTTCCCATGTAGCTTTTCTCCATCATATCAGATCTTTGGGACAACTAGATAAAGCATTTCCCCACTGTGCTCCTTCTCGTTCCAAAACCCATGCTTCCTTCTAACCCACCTACCAGGTCATGCAAGTCCTACCTTCTGCCTGCTGGCCTCTCATTTGTAAAGCATAAGCATTATGTGTGTGGTGGGGAGACTCCCAGGATCCCAGACTGAGGTGACCTAACTATTAAGAGTGTATACAAATCACCTGAGAGCTTTATAAAATGCAGATTCCTGGGCCCCACCCTTGAAATTCAGATTCAGTTAGTCTACTTGGGGCCCAGGAATCTGCACTTTAATTAGCATCTAAGGGGATTATGCTTACATTAATTAATACTTGCCTATGCTTCAGATAGGACGAAATTTATTGGTAGCCTGACATCCTTACTCACTTTGTGACTCAGCCTCATTTCTCCAGGGAAGGAATAGCATTTAATTGCAATCTTACAGTAAAAGATAAAGTTTCATTGAGGTACAGGAAATTTTTTTCTGACAAATAAGCAGAATGGAGGGTGGAGGAAGGATTCACCTGCTTAAAATCCACACTATGACACCTCCATTGGGGCATGGGGTACCATATTCAACTGTAAACTCCTTAAGATTAGGCATTGGGTATTACTCATCTTGCTACACCTTGGAAACAATCAACAAATGGTTGCTGAACAATGTATTCATTTCCTATTTCTCTGTAACAACTTACCACAAGTGCAGAGGCTTCAGACAACACAAATGTATTATCCAAGGTGTCAACAAGGCTGTGATCCTTTTGGAGGTTGCAGGGGACAATTCATTTCTTTCCATTTTTTAGCTTGTAGAGGCTGCCTGCATTCCATGGCTTGTGAGCCCTTCCTTGTGTCACTCTAATCTCTGCTTTTGTCATCACATCTCATTCTGTATCATCAACCCACCTCCTGCTTCTCTCTTATAAGGACAAATGGCAACATTGGGCCCACCTGCATAAGCTAGAATTGCCTCCCACTTCAAGATCCTTTACTTAATTACTTCTGCAAAGTAAACTTTGCCATGTAAGGTAACGTGTTCACAGGGATTAGAATGTGAACATATTTAGGAAGCCATTATTCTGTCTACTCTAATTGTAAATGGGGAAAAAAACTAGGGATAGGGACATTTTCACTTGCATTAACTGCGAGATTAATTGGAACTAAAATTTAACAATTGTGTACTGGGTACTGTGTACCTTTCTGGACTTTTTACATGTATTATCTTATTTAATTCTCAAAACATAACTCTAAGGTAGGTTCTATTATTATACTTATTTTACAGATAAAGGAATTGAATCCTGGTTAACTCCCCTAAACTGGAATAATTAGTCTGTGGCTGAGCTAGGATGGTAATCCAGGCAGTTTGCCATTAGAACTATTGAACATCAGCACTTTACAATCTACTTCTCCTTCCCTGAGTCTCCAATGTAAAATTCCTATGATACCATTTAATATTCTTCGGCTAATTTTTTTATGATGCAAAGAATTTTGTCTTTTATTTCTTGTTAAGAAATTCCAATATTTCCATGTATTTATTCAAACTACATATATTAAACTTCTACTGAGTACCAGGCACAGTGCTGGGCTCTGGAGAGCATGTGAGTGAGCAAGGGAAATACCTACTTCCTTTTAGGTAATGACCTAAGAGAGACTGATCGTACATATGGAATCCACAAGACCATGTTTTCTACTTCATGTAGATAAATCTGATCAGATTCTGCAAACAAGAGAGTTTATCAGCCTCTCAGAGTTTGAATGTGAATCACATTTCTATACCTGGCCACGAATAACATCTTTCCCCCCTTGTCAACCTACCACTCTACTGTTAGGAGAACTCAACCAAGAGTTAAGTTGTTTGCACATTGCAACAGAGGCTCAGTGTAAAATCACAGTGTGCTACGAAAAAAGAAAAAGCAAACCCTGTTACTTTGAGATGCCTCTTGAAATTTTAGGCTGGCAACTGATAGCTCTCTGAGAGAGATGTCCTTTTCTATTTGAAGTCTGTGGCTCTCTTCTGCTTTTTCTTGTCACTGTGAGGTTACTTTGAATAGCACCTTGTGGTCCTAGGCTTCTGAAGCTTTCTTACTAAGGAGACAGTGCTGGCAGCAGCTCTGTGGTGTTCTGACTTTAGACAGGAGGTATCTTACAAACAGACCTGACTTGAAGTCCCTTATTATCTTTGTGATTTTACTCAAATTTCTTAACCTGTCTGAACCTCAGTCTCTATATTTGTAGGATGGGAATAATAATATTCTTTAGTCGTTTTGGTTGCAAGCAACAGAAATTTACTTTGGTAAATATAAGTATATACAAGGTAGAGAATTTATCTGAAGGTTATGAGGTAGCTTGTAGCTTAAACAAAAATCTGAAGAAACTGACTCAGAAACAATCAGAATCAAGCAGCCCTGATGATTTATGACATGGTGATTAACAGCCAGTCTGATCAGATTCTCAAGTATATATTCCAGCCCCTACTCCTCTTCTGAAAATCCAGATTTATGTATCCAGCCGCCATGTGACATCTCCTCCTAAATGTATAATGAGCATCTCAAAATTAATATTTATAAAATAAAATACTTAATTATCTCCCCAAACCCCAGCAGTCCCTATTTTTATAAGCATATACCCTCTCTCCCAGTTACTCTACCCTAAAATTTTGGAGACAGCTTTGTTCTCTTTTTCTCACGCCCCACATCCAGCAAATTCTTTCCACCGTCCCGTCAGCCTAAAACCTGATTCTGACCTCTGCTCAGTTCCCACATGTGGGCACAGACCAAGAAGCCTCCTGTCTTAAGTGGACCATTGCCATGACCTCTTTTCTCTTTTCCAGGTTTCAATTTTTGCCCCTGTCTCAATGCTATTCTATACCTGACAGCCAGAGGAATTGTTTTACAAACAAAATCAAAACATGTCTATCCTTCTTGAACCCTGTAATGACTTTCCATCACACATTAAAAATAAACTCCAGTGTCTTGATCTTGACTTACAAGACACACCATTTTCTGGACACTGGCCACATGTCCAAACTCACTGTGTAGCATTCTAACCGCTACTTGGCACATTAACCTCCTGATGTTCCTTAAACAGACCAAGCTTATCTCTATTTTTTAAAATAAAAAATAGATTTATTTAGCCATTCAACAAATGTTTTTTGTATGGCTTGAATACCTGACGTGTGGTTAAACCTTTGTGTTGGGAGCAGAGGACACAGTGATCAATACAATTGAGGTAACCACTACCACACAGCTCACAGTCTGGTAGTGGTGACGGGTGGGTCAACAATGCAACAAATGCTGTGATGGGGGACCCACAGGGCCATAGGGACATACAGATCTTGTGTCATAATGGCTAAGGTTATTGATCATTAACATTCGCATGTATTAACACGTTATTCAATACTTCTGCCATATCTGTGAGGTAGTTTCTATCACTATCCACTTTTTGCAGGAAGCAAATGAAGTTTAAAGAAGTTACACTGCCTGAGATCACAGAGTTAGTAAGAGATCTAGGTGGAATTAAGCCCACATCCCCAGCTCTCTAACCCAAGCATCGATTTGTAGATGGCTGACACTAGATATACCAACTTACAGGTGATGGGCACTGAGTTGCTGTCTTTTTAGAGTTTGTTTTATTATCTGTGCTTATCCCTACCTCATTAGGGTCTTGGTACTTGCTATCTCCCCTTGGTCTAGAACACTGTTCGTCTAATGCTCACATGGCTGACTCCTTCACTTCCTTCAGACCCAGAGTCACCCTCTTGAGAAGCATGACTGACTACCCTATGTACAGTAGCCTCTACTTCCACTACACTTTCTATCCCCTTAGATTTTTTATAGCACTTATTGTTATCCAGGATCATACATGCTATGTGTGTTTATTGTCTATTTACTCACTCAAACGTAAACTCCATGACAGCAGGAGATGTATGTGTTAATATTTAGAACATTGCTAAAATATCAGAAGGTTTCCTGGCACATGAGGGGCAATCAATAAATACTGAAATAAATTAATGAATATCACTACTAGGGTATACAAGTATTTTTTCCATTCCCCCTCTTGGAGATTTTCCGATCCCTAAGATATCTGAAATCTTGAAAATCTCCAAGAGCCTCAATGGCCTATGCTGGGTTTTATGTCCATCTCTGGGTTGGGGGAAAATAAGTTTCTGTTAAAGTCACACCTAGAAGGCTGTGTGTGATAGAGGAATTGTTATTTCCTTAAGGAATCTTGGAGTGGTCTTACCAGAAGAAGGCAGAAATGATATCAAGCCAAAGCAGCAGGTGTTCAGTCCATATTACCTCCTCACAGGATTACTGTGAGGACGATACGAGATACTGCATGTAACCCATGCCACATAGTACATATGGGTGGTAGTTACAGTTGCAGTAATGGTTATTACACGGTGCTGATTAACTTGAAACTTCAGCTATATCTTCCTATATACATACATACATGAGTATATATAACCATTCTTTTGTTTTGTAAAATAAGAAATTGGTGGCCTTATGGGAAATTCCAAAAAATAGCTAATATTATTAGAATATTTTTAACAATTGTTTTGTGGGTAGATTAGAGGTTAATGTTTGCCCATATGTAATTCTTTAATATTGGGTGCAGGAGGAATTCCTTTCCCTATCCCATTCGATTTAGGTGTGGCTAATTGACTAGTTATGGCCAATAAAACGTGAGTGAAAGTAATGCCTGCTCCTTCAGACAGAAGCATCCAAGGGCTGGTGCGTGATCTCCCTGTCATCTTCCTCCTGCCACCAGAACCAGAGATACTTCAGATGGTGAAGCTGTGCAGACTGTGTTCTTGAGTGAGTGTGTGAATAAGAACCACCCCCAACCCCAGCATGTGATGGACGTATAACACGTGTGAGAAATAAGCCTTTGTTGTTTTAAAACCAGTCAGATTTGGGGTCATTTGCTACTGCAGTATCATCAAACCTATCCTGACCCAAACAGGAAGTTTTAATTTTCTTTTGCTCATATTAGCTGGACAACCAATAAGTGACAGGCGTGGTGTTAGAAGACAGGTTTCCCAAGATATATAGTACAGTGGTTTCTCTATTCTAGCTTCATGGATTGGTTTATTTAAAAAAAAAAAAAAGGAAAACATGGAGCCTACCATGTTGCCAAGACTGACACTAAGCCCTGGGAAAATAAAAGTGAACAGATAGATTTACCTTTCCCTTTATCTTTAAGGACCTTACAGTCTGGTGGGACTTACACTGAGTAATCACACAATTACTGTATAATCACAACTGTGATGAATTCTGTAGGGAGAAATTAAGGGTTGGGCCTAACCTATTTGGTTGGTGCAAAAGTAACTGAGGTTTTAGCATTGTTGATACTTGCCATTTGATATTGGAATACATTTTTAAATGTGATTATGTTATACATCATTTTAATGTGCATTTCTCACTTTATGTTTTTTTGCTAATGATTTATTACTTGCTGTTTATTTTACATTTATTTTAGACTATGGAAGTGATGTTAGACAAAAAGCAAATTTGAGTGATTTTCTTATTCAAGTTCAAAATGGGTCGTAAAGCAGAAGAGACAACTCACAACATCAGCAACACATTTGGTCCAGGAACTGCTAACGAACGTACATGCAGCAGTGGTTCAAGAAGTTTTGCAAAGGAGACGAGATCCTTGAAGATGAGGAGCGCAGTGGCCGGCCAGCGGAAGTTGACAATGACCAATTGAGAGCAATCATTAAAGCTGATCCTCTGACCACTATACAAGAAGTTGTCAAATAACTCAACATCAACTGTTCTATGCTCATTCAGTATTTGAAGCAAATTGGAAAGGTGAAAAAGCTCAATAACTGGGTGCCTCATGAGCTGACCAAAAATCAAAACAATCATCGTTTTGAAGTGTCGTCTTCTCTTCTTGTACATGACAACAAACCATTTCTTGATTGGATTGTGACATGCGACAAAAAGTGTATTTATACAACAACCAGCGATGACCAGGTCAGTGGTTAGACCAAGAAGAAGCTCCAAAGCACTTCTCAAAGCCAAATTTGCACCAAAAAAAGGCCATGGTCACTGTTTGGTGGTCTGCTGCCGGTCTGATCCACTGCAGCTTTCTGAATCCTGGCAAAACCATTGCATCTGAGAAGCATGCTCAGCAAATCGATGGGATGCACTGAAAACTGCAATGCCTGCAGCCAGCATTGGTCAACAGAAAGGGCCCAATTCTTCTCCATGACAACGTCCAACCGCACGTGGCACAACCAATGCTTCAAAAGTTGAACAAATTTGCCTCCTCTGCCATGTTCACCTGACATCTCGCCAACTGACTACCACTTCTTCAAGCATCTTGGCAACTTTTTGCAGGGAAAACGCTTCCACAACCAGCAGGGTGCAGAAAATGCTTTCCAAGAGTTCGTTGAAGCATGGATTTTTACACTACAGGAATAAACAAACTTATTTCTCATTGGCAAAAATGTGCTGATTGTAATGGTTCCTACTTTAATTAATAAAGCTGTGTTTGAGCCTGGTTATAATGATTTAAAATTCAGGGTCTGAAGCTGCAATTACCTTTGCACCAACCTAATAGCTTTGTTAAGGGGGTGGGGTGGTAGCAGGAAAGTCTTTCATGAGGAGGTGACTTTCATGCCGAGGTCCAAATAATAAACAGGTTTTTCAGCCTCTAACCAGAGATGCCAATATAATGATCCTACTTTCCAAAATCTGTTCCTTTTAGTCCCTTGATTCTAAAATTGCTCTATACCTTCAGCCTCTTACTAGACAGATAATAAGACAAAATTTTGTGGAGTGCAAAAGCCATTATCTGAAAGATCCCTGAGGAAAGAGACTTCCAACACCAATAGAGTTATTCAAACAATTCCCTGAATAGGAGACTGAACAGTAGTAAGTATAACACGAGAATCTGTGATAGTCATATGCAAATAATCTACATGGTAGCAAATACAACTTTTCGGTTTTGTACCATTTGCAGTAATGCTCTTATGTACTTAATTATTGGATGCCAGCATCATTCCCTGTTATTATTACTTACCTTATTGTTATCTGATGCTGGTATTTAAAAATTTTTACTTTGCACAGCATCTAAGTTTCAATATGAAGTATCAGCCTTTTTTTTCAGCTTATTATGGGGGTACAAAAGTTCAGGTTATATATATTGCCCATTTACCACCCATCCCCCTGAGTCAGAGCTTCAAGCGTGTCCATTCTCCAGACAGTGCGCATTGCACTCATCATGTAGTTATACCCCCATCCCCCCGAGTCAGCACGTTCAAGTGTGACCATTCCCCAGACGGTGCGCAACGCACTCATCATGTAGGTATACACCCATCCCTTCCCCCCTCCCCCAACCTCAGTCTGATATCCAATTGGTGTCATTTCCAAATGTGCATTTAGGTGATGATCAGGGAAACCAATTTGCTGATGAGTACATGTGGTGCTTGTTTTCCCATTCTTGGGATACTTCACTTAATAGAATGGGTTCCAACTCTCTCCAGGAGAACCAAAGAGATGCCACATCACCGTCATTTCTTCTAGCTGAGTAATACTCCATGGTATACAATATCAGCCTTTTAAAGTTTAGATATTTAACCATTTTCTTCCAGGGGAGATTCAAGAGGGAATAATACTAACAATAATTCCTCATGTTTGACTGTGCTATACACTTTATACATTATCACCTTTGAGTGTTAAAGCATCCTTTCAAGGTAAGACCAGCAACATATATTTTTTTCATTTTAAGTGAGAAGACTGAGTCTCTGAGAGTTTCTACACATTTTCAAGGTCTACAGCTTGTTGGTGGCTTAACAGTGAAGCAAACTCAATTCTCTTGATATTTTGGTTTAGAGATAGATGAAGTATATTTGTGATCTGGCTTTTGAAATATGTGGGTTTGAGCTGTTGCTCTGACATTGACTCTCTGTGATCTTAGGTAAGTCACTAAATGTCTCTGGTCCTCATTTTCCTCTCTATAAGATAGAGAATGATAACTAATTCATGGGGTTGTTTTAGGGATTAAATGAGATGAGCTGCTCTATAGTCATGTGATAATATATTTAATTATTCATTTAACATTATTTGAACCCCACTCAGTGCCAGGTCCTATCTAGATACTGAAAATACAGCCCCAGAAAAGACTGTCTTTGCCTTTATGGAATGTCCATACTAGCAGGTAACAAGGGACATACTATAAGGCTCACATAATACTATTTACTTCTGCCCAGGCTCTTTTTTATAACTTCTTATATGGACTCATTACCTGCATCAATTATAAAAATTGTACATGATAATGAGGAGGAGTAACAAATATGAAAAGAAAATGTATCACCACTGTCATTAATTCTATTCTCACTCCTACCCCTGAAGATGCAGGTCTTCTGACTTAGAAGGATGAGAAAAAAACAACACTGACTAACAATATTTTTGGAGTTACCATCTGTGAAAAGCTTCCCCACACTAAGCTCCTGCTCTTTTTCCATTTATTCTGGCAAAGAGAGTGACCACTGGTCTAGAAATATAAAACATACCATTGCTAAGGATATTGAAGGTCAATAAAAGGATAGCAAAAATCTAAATGAGTCCATTTGTCTTGTTCTAGATAAGTTGCACTTTGGTGCAAGGTATTAAGAGAACTTTTCAATTTGCTTGGATATTGGTGCTACTTTAAGGGGTGTGCATAAGGAATTATGTGGCTAATACAACTTATAGGTTCAGAAGCTTAATGTCAATCTAGCGCCAAATTCTAGGACAAGTAATCAAATAGATAGAGGGCTTATGAGCATGTAGAGAAGGAAGAAGGCAGGCTAAAAGCATCAACTTCATGGTCTCTTTTAAAAAAAAATCAGGCTTTGATCAGAAAAACATTTTAAACAGATATATCTGGATGTAAGGAAGGTGTTTGGGAAAGTCATTCAATAAATTCTTGTTTTCAGCATGGATAAAAAGTAAGTTTGAAGAGGATAGTCAGTGAATTCTTAATCAGTTGAACTGTCCAGCATAAATTATGAATTAAAATCAAGCAGAGTTTAGCTGGTCTCTGTCCTTGGTCCTGACCCTTCACTGCTACCAATGATTTGTTTTAAGATCTCTAGGAGTGGTTTGCATCTAGGGACGGACCTGAATCACCTAGGGAGCATAGGAAAAATAGAGGTGCTTAGATGTGCAATCGGGGATTATGATTCAGTAGGCATGAGATGAGATGGGACCTGGATATTGTTTGTTAAAGAAGTTGCTGTCATCAATCTTGTAAACGAAATTAAGTTGGAGGATAAATGAATATGCTAGGTGGCTGAATTATGGTCTCAAGTGACCTGAATAAACTAAAACAAGGGCCAAGTTTAATGAAATGACATTTTAAAAATAGGGCTAAATGAAAGGTTTACTTTGAAGAGTCTGAAAACAATCTGTACACGTATATGAAGGGACAATGATTACTTAAGATCAGTAATTAGAGAAAATACTTAGGGGATGTTAGCTGACTGCAAAGTTCACATGTGCCAGCAGAGGGCTGTGGCTTCCAATGCAGCCAATGCCAGCTGAAGCACAGGATATTGGCAAAAGGGAGACAGTTAAACTGCATAATTTATAATTTACTTTGCAGATTCTACCAAACGATACCATAGCTTTGCAGGGTGTGTTCAACAACCAGAATGTCAGAGAAGAGTAGAATTTAGAGCTTGGAACAATCTACAAGACCCCCTAGTGCAGAGGTATTTAAACAGGTTTCCATGGATTCCCCAGGGTTCCCCAGGGAGTCTTACTGAAAGGCAGCAGGAAGGAGTGGTGGTGGGAAGTCAGTGGGGCTCAGCACTCCCATCCCAAAGGAAGCTTGATTTGAGCAGCTTTGCTATTATCCATTTTACATTTTAGGTGTCCACACAGAGGTTCATATGGGAAATTTAATTTTAAATTTAGTTAATTAAAAGTTAACATAGAAAAAATAAAACTGAAGAATTACTGGCAAGAACTTGAGCATTACAATTTGTTGTCAAAAATATCACCAGGATATATCAAAAAGATACTGAAAAAGGAAAGAAACATAGTCGGTTCTCTTTTCACTAATTTGAGGGAAAACTGTTATCCAGGACAGAAAGAGCCTGTGTTTATTCAAAGGATATACATTTTTTTCCCCAAAGAATTCAAGCGTGTATGCATGCATGTGTGTGTATGTACAACTGAATAGACAGAAACGTTCTTTTATTACATTTTCTATTCAGCTGAAAGACAATGCCAGTGTATTGGCCCTTGGTACCACTTCAGTGTGATGAGTCTATTAATAGGGGCACATCTCATATTCTGATTATTACTCACATAAACATGGTGAGCAAATGATCTGTGGAAAGCTTTTGATGTTCTATTCTATGATTTCCTTGGTTGCAGCAATAGCTCTTTGCTATTTTAAATAATACTGAACATTATCTGTACAATTCATAAATATTTGCGTTTAGTAATTAAATCTATAAAAGATTTGGAAGGCTAAATTATGATGAATCCATTTTATTTTCTGCAAAAGAGACAGAATCTTAATTAGTTTTAATTCTGGAACTCATTAACCCATATGTAATCTCTGATTATGTATTGCATTCAAGTAAAATCTAAATCTTTCCACGATTTTCTCAAGATAAAACTGAGGGTTTTCTTTTTCTTATAGATTACTTTTTTCTTTTAAAATGCTAATTTTCTCTTTGGGGGTGAAAAGAGGAATATTTATGGTTTTAGATAAATTTAGAGGATCTTTATCACTACTATTACAAGGCTAGAAGTAAATAACGTTACTATACTATGAAAGAAAAAATACCAAATGTGGCATAAACCCAAGAAGAAAGGCCACTTTCAGAAACTTCCTGGAGCACAACTTCACAGAAAGGGTGTGCACCTTTATAGAGAATAGGGTTACCTGGTAATTCATTCATTGTCATTCATCAAGCAAGGGTTTTCTATATGTATTTCTCCTGTTAGGAAAATAAAGCAAATATAAGATAACTGTGTCTTCCTTCTTGCTGGCAGCTCATCAATCTAGCTTACGAAATGGGAGACATGGGAGACAGATACACTTTTAGAACCTTAGTTTTACAACCTCTATCAAGAAGTTGCAAGGAGCGTTGCCAAGTAAGAGTCATAGTACTGCTGTTAAGGACTTACTCTGTGCCAGGCACTGGAATTTGCATGTATTATGACATTCACTTCTTTTAACAGCCCATTTTGAAAATAAAAACACCCAAGCCATTGAGTGGTTAAGAAACTTGCCCCAAGGTCATATAGTGCATATGTAGAGTGAAGATTAAATGAGTAATAATCACAGTGACTGGCATATTAGGAGCTTCCTAAACATTAGCTGACAGAGCAGGTGGTGGTGGTGGCAGTAGTCACAGTGTGGGTTAGCATCCTTCATAAAAACCCTATGAGCTCGTTGCCAATTTTAGTCCTACTATTTCAACTGAGGAAATAGGTCCAGAGGAGGTAAATGCCTTTCCTGGGGACACTAAGCAGTTAAATAGCAAAGCAAGTATTCAAACCTACACATTTCTCCCAGCCTCCCCAGCTCTGAAGTTTGGATTTTATTTTTCCGAGGGCCAGTGTACTCACTGACAGTTTCCTGCAGGGAGTGACAGTGATAACACTGGTAGTTAAAGGCTAGCATGACAGTCATAGGCGGGACGGATTAGGTGTGAGGGTCAAGCAGAATGGAGATTAGAGGCACAGAATCAGTTTGGAGGTTGTTACAGCAATCTCAATGTGATAAAATTGATGTAATGAGAAACAAGACGTTGGTTTTGACAGCAAGGAATTTTTGCAAAGAAAAGATGAGTCTGAGTGATATTTAGAAGGAAGGATTTATAGAATTTAGTGACAGGCTATCGAGTGTCAGAGAGAGAATGTTGGCCTGGATCGAGAGCAATCACAAAGCTAAAGATTGTGTCTGTTTCACTCACCGTATCTGCCTTGCTTAGTACAGTGTCTGTTTCCCAGCAGAGGCTCGGCAAATACTTGCATAATGCATTAATGGGTGACCACAGATAATGCTAGGCTTTGAGCCTGAGTATCCTGCACTAAAGCAAAGGAAGTGCAAGAAAGGGTGCTAGTTTGAGGGAAAGAGGAATGTGGTGTTGCATTGCTGAGAAATTGATGAAGAGCCTTTAGTTGGATGCAAGAGACCCAAATTCTGAGGCAATTCAAGTCTGCAGATGTCCCTTCAGGGCCACCTGTGTAGAAGGTGGCAGTTAAATTGGTTAAAAGGGCAGAGTTATCTTAAGATAAGTGGGAACAGAGCCAAGCAGAAGAGTAAGCCTGTGCCCCAGAGATAGAAGCAAAAATAGGACATGGGATTACAAGAAGTTTTATGGAGTATAAAGTCATGGTCACTAAGAAAGGAATATATTAATATTCCCAAAAGTAGTTGGTAGTAAGAGTGTCCAATGCTGAATCAGGGAAGGTAGGATGAAAAACTGCTCTTGAATTTAGCTGGAGGAGTTTAACAGCTTTGGAAAGAGCTGTTCTGTTTATACAGTGTTGCTTTAGGTCAGATTGCAAAGATTTGATGGGATGATTATGGTGAGAGAACGAAGACCACTCATTGATAGACATTCAGACAAGAACTCAGCAAGGGAGTTTCATAGAATTGAGAAATAAGGATGCTTCATGTGAAGATGCTGTTATTTTCAAGATAAGGGAAAACAAATCATCCATGCTTAAGGTCTGTGTCATGGGCAGAATTGCGTCTCCCCCCACAAAAAATAATTCACATGTTGACAGGTCAACCCACGATGCCTCAGAATGTAACTGTATTTAGAGGTGAGTCTTTAAAGAGGTGATTAAGTTAAGATGAGGCCTATAGAGTGGGAACCTAATCTAATATGACTGGCGTCCTTATAGGAAGAGAAAGAGACACCAGGTGCTAGTGTGCACAGAGGGTGTGAAGAGGGTGGCCGTCTGCAAGACAAAAAGAGGGGCCTTAGGAGAAATCAGCTCTGCTGACAGCTTGATCGTGGACTTCCAGCCTCCGGAACTGTGAGAAAATAAATTTCTGTAGTTAAAACCACTCAGTGCAGCCCTAGCAATCTACCGTGGTATGCAAGGTTGGGATGGGAGTTAAGTGTGGAAAGAACAGTCAGTATAGCAAAAGTAGACCCCATGGAATATATGTACATGCAAAACAACTAAAGTCAGTAAAGAAATTAAAACATTTAAATATTGTCAAATAACCCAAACTATGGGATAATTTCTTTATATTTTGCTTTTGTAAAGCATTTCAATATTTGTCTTTTTCCACTGAATACATCAATCCGATCCTTTGAAATTTGGAACCTGGTGTTCTAGCTCCCTAAAATCTAATTTCTTTTGTTCCATTCTGCTACCTTGTTGATGTTGTTTTCATTTAATAAATCACTACCCACTGGTGTGAAGGTAAAGGAGAAAGATGATGTTGCTCTCAAAGCCTTCGGTGTCATTATTTTTTATCTGATTGTAATTGGTGTAATTATCAGTCAGCTAATACTGTATCTTACAATTCTTTTTAAAGCACTTTTAAACTCTTTTCTTGTTTCTCTATCACTGTATGGAATTCTAAGGCTGATTTGATCTAGTGAAGACTAAGAAGAATTTTCTTCCCCATCCATGGGATCCAAAGATTCAGAAACTCAAAAGCTTCCTTGGATCCTTTTCTTATCCCATGACCATTTTGTAAAGAGGGTCACGAATGAACCCTTTTGAGTTAGCTCATTTGAATCGTACTATCCAAAGCAGGGAAAAAAATTTAAAATCTGTTTGTGTGAGTCTGTGCTTGTGAATTAGGCACATTCTTTCCGATTTTTGAAAATCCAAATACACAGCCAGTGGCTAGACAGCTGGAGGAGATGTGTAAATGAGCGATAAATTTGTAGATGTCCCCATGAAGTGAATGTCTTAATCCGCCTTTATCCTCTGAAAGCCTCCCTGTGGAAAAAGTTTTGCCCAAAGCTAGCCCAAGATGGGAACAATGATATTTTAAAATACTTGGCAAGATTTCATTTAGAAAACTAGGCCCCTGAGAGCATTCTGAAAGGGTTGGCTCTGCCCCTATCTGGGGATTTCTTTAATCCTCTAATTGTTCCTTAGGTGAGTTTTTTAAAAAAAACATATCGACAAGCTGTCTAGTGTGCCAATAAAGAATCTATTGGATACTTTCTCTTCATAGAACTTCATAATCTCATTTCGGTAGAGGTGTAAAGAATGGAATTTGTGCTTATCCAAAAAATTATACTGGAATTTAACTGTGGTAATTATACACTATCATGTTTAAAATGTGCAAATACCACATGACCTTTTGTCTATGATTTGTGGGCATAGTTGGAAATTTCTAAGCCAAAGGCAAAAACTTCAGGATGGATCTCTTAGCACTTTATGGGTTATAAAATAAGCATATCTTCTATTCTCCAGCAAATTTGAGATAGTTTAGGTATTATTCAGGCCCACTGGGGAAAGTAAGAGTCATTTTATATTTTATACCATCAGGTTGAGCTTTGAATTCATGAATGAGACTCTTGTAAAAATTTAAACTGTCCAGTTAGAGAAAGACTCCTATATAAATACAGTGCATTCAGAAGCTTGGAAAATATCCACTAAGCCCCATTGTTGAATTAAAATTATTTAAACGACCCAATTTTCATTGTATGATCAAATTACTTTTAGACCCCAAGACTTTAAGTCCTTCAGAGTTACATTTATATAATATTTTGGCTATAGTTTGTGAAAATGAAAGAGCCTAACATCAGTTTTGCTAGGGCCTTAAGTTTACAGTTAAATTCTATTCTATACAGGCTCCTCAAAATGGTATTTAATATCAGTATAGTGATTTTATTTAGTCCTACTTTTAAAAACCACTATCTAGATGCCAGTGTGTCCAAAATTCCAATCTCCAGTTCTGACTTGTCCTTTAAACTCCAGAAATGGATATGCAATGATCCACCAGACGTCTCCATTGAAATGTCTAAAATCATCTAGAAATTAATTATGTCCAAGAAGAAATTCTGGCTTTCCACCTTAAAACTTGCTCCTTTAGTATTCTGTCGGTAAGCAACACCACGAGCCACCGAACTAAAGAAGCGCAGAACCTAAGATTCAACCTTGGTTTCTCTTCTGTTCTCCCCCTTCTCTTTCCAACTCATCAGTAAATGCTGTCAACTGCACTTTTTGGACATATCTGAAATCCATCTGCTTCTCTCAATCATCACTGCTCCCACTCTCGTCTAAGCCATCATCATCTCTCAGAGGTTCCTGCATAATCTTCTAACTTGGACCTTCTTTTAGATATTACCTCTCTAAAATCTGTTCTCCATGCACATTTAGGATAAAATACAAAGTCTTTATCTTAGCTTACAAGAGCCTACATGATATGACCACTTGCCCATCTCTCTGCCTCATTATAGACCTCTCTCAACCTTGGTCAGTATTCTCTCACCACCCTGGGTTTCTTTCTGCTTCTGTGAAGGGGTGAAACTTTCTGCTCAGTGCCTTTGCACTTGCTGAACCCTCAGCCCTGCCTGTCACCCACCTCTCCCCAGATCTTGACGTGACTGGGTCTTTCCTCATTCAGACTTAAGCTCAGGTGCCACTTTATCAGAGTATCCTTCTTGATCATCTTATCTAGAGTAGCCACGTGTATCCCTTTCTCTATCATTTCTCTTCTGTTTAACTCACGGCACTAGTTACTAACTGAATTTTTTTTCCTTCTCTTAATTATTGACTCTCTCTCCCACTCTAATATGTGCTTTATAAGAACCATAACTATGTTATTCATTGTCCTCCCCGAGCATAAAACAAGCTCCTCCATATAATAAATGCTTAAGTGAACAGTCATGTCAACATTGTACTCTCATTGTGCAGCTTTTTACTAAGTCATGTCTTACACTGATTCCCTCCTTACCATTCTCTCTTCAACATCCAAGTGCAACCGACGTAGCTATGTATAAGTTGAAGAAATGGTTTCAGTTTTAAGTTTTCAATAAAAAGGTAAAAATAAAACCCAAGAATAAAGTAATGTTGATAGAATTGATATATTCTCAAACACATCTGCTGTCAAATGAGTTAAACATTTATTTAACAAAGAGCATATGAGAAGTAAACATTCAATTAAAAGCATCAGAAAAATGTTTTTCTACCAAAATATTGCAATAAGATGTACATTTTATTGCTAGCTTTTTAGCCAGTGGTTCTCCAGGCAACTGAGGCTTAAACAGATGAAGCATACAATTCTAGATTTAAAAGGCAACTTGCTCCTATGTTAGAAGTCACTGTAAGGTAAGAAAAGAAGTCTTATTTTATAAGTATAATTATCAGGTTTGAGAGAAACTGACAGCCTGGAATGGTACAATAAAATAGCTTCAGGACAATAGCAGATTTCAGTAAGGTAATGCCAACCTATCATCTTTAATGAATTCCTGTATTTTGAATTAAGGTCTTTGTTTTAGTATACTATAAAATAAAAGGTGAAATTTTTTCCCCAGAGAAAGTCAACCATCAAGGATGAAGCAAACCAAGTGAAATACATTTTAGATATTTATTTAAAAAAAAAAAACAGCAAACTCTGCATCATGGAGACACAATGCTCTAGAAAACTGGAATCTATATTATTAAACAAAAACATTAATTACATGGTTTTATATTTAGCAGAGCACTGTAGAGTTATTATCCTGAATGTTTTGTTTCATGATTTTTTCCCCTTACTGCCAAGTTGAGTCTTTAATAAAATGAGTATTCCCATTGGAGAATTGGAGTATAAGAACCTCAAAGTATAAGAATAAATGGGCATAAATATTTTTTATCACTAGCACATTAAACATTAAATATATCAACTCTACTAATAAATTATATTTGTTCAGAAAGTAAAGAATAAAAAATTCAGGTTATGATTTTTTAGTGTTAATCCGTGGATCCCTAATGCATTTATTGTAAGAACATAAACTCAAACATTTTAGGAAGAAAAATATACAATATAGTAGAATATTTCCAACAAAGAATAACCCCATATGTATTTTTACATAAATTATATCTATTTAATATATCAATGTTATAACTGCATGGATGCTTATAATTTATCTAGTAGAATATTTCATAATGAAGCTTTAAGTGTCTGGAGTCATAGCACTAAATAACATTAAATCATATAGTGGGAAAGATATTTACTTTCAAATTCTTTCTCTTTTTAAAATTCTTTTTTATGGAACTTTGCAAGCATACACAAAAGTAGAGAGAGTAGATTTATAAACCATCATACAGTGATTATCCAACTTAGGTTTAGATTAGGTCCGTTTTTTGTCTATGGATGTCCAATTGCTCCAGCATCATTTGTGGAAATGGCTAGTTTTTTCTCTGTTGAATTCCTTTCATAACTTTGTCAAAAATAAGCTGAACATATTTGTTTGGGTCTATTTTTCGGTTCTCTATTCCCTTTATCTATGTGCCTACCTCTGTGCCAATGTTGCATAGTCTTGATTACTCTATGTAATGTCTTAAAATAAGGTAAACCAATTTCTCCCTGCCTTTTTTTTTTGTTTCAAATTTGTTTTAATTACTTTAGTTCCTTTGCCTTTTCATATAAAATCTTGCTGGAGATTTTGATACAAATTGCATTCGACCTATAGATCAATTTAGAGAAAAATGATATCATTACTCTGTTGCATCATCCAATCTGTGAGCACAGTGTGTTTCACAGCTACTTTAGATGCTCTTTGATTTCTTTCCTCGGCATTTTGTAGTTTTCAGTGTACAACTCCTGTACATATTTCAATCAATAAAGCCTAAGTATTTCATTTCTTTTCAGAAATAGTAAATAGTGTTGTATTTTAATTTTGTTTCCATGTATTTATTACTAATGTGTAAAAATATAATTGATTTTTATATGTTTATCTTGTATCTTGTGACCTTGCTAAACTCACTTGTTATTTCTTGGGTGGTTTTTAAAAAAGTTATTATTTTTTTAGATTCCTTTGAATTTCGTACATAGAAATTTATGTCATCTACAAATAGTGACAGTTGTATTTCTTCCTTTTTGATCTTTCTATCTTTTATTTCTTCCCTGCCCCACTTTTTTTGCACTGGTTAGAACTTCCTATACTAGGTTAAATAATGAGAGTGGCAAGAGTGGGCATCCTTGCTTTGTTCTCAATATTAGAGGGGAAGGCAGCCAGTCTCTCATCATTAATTATAATGTTAGCTATAGTTTTTTCAGATGATCTTTATGAAATTGAGGATGTACCCCCCTCTTTCTATTTTTCTGAGAATTTTATAATGAATGAGTGTTGAATTTTGTCACATATTTTTAAGGCATCAATTTATATGATCATGTGATATTTCTTTTTTAACCTGTCAATATGGCAGGTTATACTGATTATATTGATTGATTTTTAAACGCTATATTGAACCAGTTTTGAATCCCTGAAATAAACCCTACTTAATCATGGTATGTAATTTTTTTGATATATTGGTGATATCTATTTGCTAATATTTTGTTAAGGATTTTTGCATCCATGTTTACGAGTGATAATGGTCCATAGTTTTCTTTTTTCCTACTCTCTTTGTCTTATTTTGGTATTAGGGTACTACTACCTTCATAAAATGAATTGAAAGTATTCCCTCCTATTCTATTTGCTGGAAAAGATTGTGTAGAATTGGTGTTCATTGTTCCTTCAACATTTGGTAGAATTCTCAAATGAAACAATTTGGGCCTGGAAATTTCTTTTTTGGGAAGCTTTCGAATTATCTTAAATTTCCTTAATAGTAATAGAGTTATTAAAATTATTTATTTGTTATTCAGTGTTTATAGTCATTTATACTTTTCAAGCAATTGGTCTTTTTCACCTTACTTCTCAAATGTATGTGTGTGGAGGTGTTTGCAGTACAGGCATACGTCAGAGATATTGCAGGTTTGGTTTCAGACTACCACAAGATAAGCAAATATAACAATAAAGTGAGTGACATGAATTTTTTAGTTTTTAAGTGCATATAAAAGTTATATTTACAGGATACTGCAGTCTGTTATGTGTACAATAGCATTATGTCTAAAAAACAATGTACATATCTTAATTAAAAATACTTTATTGCTCAAAACTGCTAATAATCATCTGAGCCCTCAGTGAGTTGTGATCTTTTGCTGGTGGGGGGTCTTGCCTCAATGTTGATGGCCGCTAATGATCAGGGTGGTGGCTGCTGAAGATTGGAATGGCTGTGGCAATTTCTTCAAATAGAAAAGCAATTAAGTTTGCTATATCTATTGACTCTTCCTCTCACAAAAGATTTCTCTGTAGCATGCCATGCTATTTAATAGCACTTTACCCACAGTAGAACTTTCAAAATTGGAACTCAATCCTCTCAAACCCTGCTGCTGCTCTAACAACTAAGTTTATGTAATATTCTAAGTCCTTTTGTTACCAAAAATTGTGTTCTTTCTCTGTTTCATATCAACTGCAAAGAAAAAACATCTAACTGGTAAGGCATTTAGGTTTTTAATTTTTTGGCCAAAAAATGAAGAACCTTATGCTCTAAAGACACCTTCTCCCCAAGCAAAAAGAGATGTGGGAATTTTAAAGAGTTAATATGAGATGGAGGTAGTGTGTAAGCATGTACAGGGTAGAGTTTCAGATGCTCAGATTTAGTTCATGTACATGCTTTTTTACATATCACATGTACAGAAAATGGCAGTGATTTGTACTTGGGGAGGGTGATTTTTCATATTACAATGATATGTTAATGAGTTAAAGGTAACTGGAGGTCGCCTGCTCCTGTCTGCACTGGCTGTGTGCAGGTCTAGATTTCTGGCATCTGGCAGCAAGTCACGTGGCTATCTGTAGCACTTTGGGTTACCAGGTGTCCTTGAGTAGCTATGTTTCTAGATAACAAATAATAATGAAAAATTGTTTTAAAAAAGAAAGAAAAGAGAAGGGGAAAAAAACTGTTAAAGTTTTTCTGTCCATTTTGTCGGGGTTGTCCAGGTGACACTTTGCTGTTATTTCAACAACGTTCATAGCATATTGACCAGGAGGAGATTCCATCTCAGGAAACCACATCTTTTGCTCATCTGTAAGCAGCAACTCTTTATCCATTCAAGTTTATCATGAGATTGTGGCAATTCAGTCACATCTTCAGGCTTCACTTCTAATTCTAGCTTTTCTTTCTTTCTTTTCTTTTTCTTTTTTTTTTTTTGTCATTTCCACCATATCTATAGCTACATCCTCCACTGAAGTCTTGAGACCCTCAGAGTTATCCATGAGGATTGGAGTCAACTTCTTCCGAACTCCTGTTTATGTTGATATTGTGACCTCCTTCTGATGAGTCACAAATGTTCTTAATGGCATCTAGAATGATAAATCCTTTCCAGAAGGTTTTCAGTTTATTTTGCCCAGATCCATCAGAGGAGTAACTATCCATGGCAACTGTAGCCTTATGAAATATATTTCTGCAATAACAAGACTTGAAAGTTGAAATTACTCCTTGATTCATGAGCTGCAGAATGGATGTTGTGTTAGCAGGCATGAAAAGTACATTCATCTCCTTGTATATCTCTATCAGAGCTCTTGGGTGACCAGGTGCATTGTCAAAGAGCAGTAATATTTAGAAAAGAATCTTTTTTTCTGAGCAATGGGTTTTCAACAGTGGGCTTAAAATGTTCAGGAAACCATGCTGAAAACAGATGTGCTGTCACCCAGGCTTTGTTTTTCCATTTATAGAGCACAGATTAGATTTAGCATGATTCTTGAGTCACCAGCTGTATTAGTCTCTAATAAGACAGTTAGTCTGTTCTTTGAAGCTTTGAGACCAGGTACTGACTTCTCTCTAGCTATGAAAATCCTAGATGGCATCTTCTTTTAATAGAAGGTTGTTTTGTCTACATTAAAAATCTGCTGTTTAGCATGCCACCTTCATCAATTGTTTTAACTATATCTTCTGGATAATTTGCTGCAGCTTCTCCATCAGCATTTGCTGACTTACCTTGCATTTTTATATTATGGAAATGGCTTCTTTCCTTAAACCTCATGAACCAATCTCTGGTAGCTTCCAATGTTCCTTCTATAGCTTCCTTACCTCTCAGCCTTCATAAGATTAAGGAGAGTTAGGTTCTTGCTCTGGACTATGCTTGGCATAAACAAATGTTGTGAGTGGTTTAATCTATCTAGACCACTAAAACCTCCATGTCAGCAGTAAGGCTTTCTTTCACTTGAACTCTTAGAGGCCATTGTAGGGTTATTAAGTGGGCTAATTTCAATATTGTTGTTTCTCAGAGAATAGGGAGGCCCAAGGAGAGGGAGAGAGATGAGGGAATGGTTCGTTGGTGGAGCAGTCAGAATACAAAACATTTATCCATTAAGTTTGCCATCTTACGTGGGCATGGTTTGTGGCACTCCAAAACAGTTAACAATGGTAATGTTAAATATCACTGATCACAGATCACCATAACAAATGTAATAATAATGAAAAAGTTTGAAATACTGGAAGAATTACCAAATGTAACACAGAGACATGAAGTGAGCACATTATTGAAAAACTGGCCGATAGATTTTCTTGCTCCAAGGTTGCCATAAACCATCAATTTGTAAAAAACACAGTATCTGTAAGGCACAATAAAATGAAGTACAATAAAACAAAATATGCCTATATTCCTTTATCCTTTTGATGTCTGCAGGGTCTGTAGTGATCTACCCTATTTCATTCCAAATATTAGTAATATTCTTTGTCAGTCTTGGTAGAGGTTTATCAATTTTATTTGTCTTTTCAAAGAACTAGTTTTTGTTTCATTAACTTTATTGTTTTCATTGATTTCTGCTGTTATTTTTATTTTCTTCCTTTTATTTGCCTTGGGTATATTTTGCTCTTCTTTTTTTTCTCTTCTTTTTTTTAGGTTCTTGATGTATGAAAGGATACATCACTAATTTAAGATTTTAAAAATCTTTTCTGATATAAGCACTTAGTGCTATACATTTTCATTTGAGCATTGCTTTTGCTGTGTACCATACATTTCAAGAATGTTGTATTTTCATTTTCATTCAATTCAAAGTATTTCTAAAATTTTGGGGGACTTCCTTTCTTGTTAACTTATTATGTATAGTTGTGTTTTTTAGTTTCCAAGTGTTTAGGGATTTTTCCTTTATATTTCTGTTATTGATTTCTAGTTTGATTTCTTTGAGGTCAGAGAATGTATTCTATATGATTTCAGTTCTTTTAAATTTGTTGTTTTGTTTTATAGCCTTGGATATGGCTTGTCTTGGTATATGTTCCACTGGCACTTGAAAAGTATGTGTGTTCTGTTGTTACCTGGCAGAGAATTCCATAATTTTGATTAAATTCTCTTGATTAGTGATATTTTTGAGTTATTCTATGTCTTTCGTTATTTTCTTTCTAGTTGTTCTACCAATTGTTGGGAGGAAGTGTTAAAGTTTCTAGTCATAATTGTGGATTTGTCTTTTTATTTCTACTCTTTTTGCTTCAAATGGAAGTTTGTAGCTCTGTTTTTTGGTTCACACCCAGTTAGGACCACAATATCTTCTTGTTGGATTGATCTTTTTATAATGTCCTTCTCTGTCTTTCTTAATTTTCTTTGCTCTGAAGTCTAGTTTATCTCATATTAATATTGCTTCTCCTGCTTTCTTTTGATTAATGTTTGTTAATATATCCTTTTAACATGCCTATATTTTTATAGCTAAAGTGAATTTCTTTTACATAGCAATTGTTGACTAATGTTTTAAATCTCTTTGGCCAATCTCTGTTTTTTAATTGGTGTATTTTGACTGTTTACATTTATTGTCACTATGGATATGTTAAAGTCTACCATCTTATTTTTTGTTTTCTGTTCATTCTCTCTGTTTATTGTTTCTGCTTTCTTTTTCCTGACTTTTTCTCTGTTTTCTTTTTCTTATGGATTACATAAGCATTTTTTTTTCAAATTCCACTTTTATTTATCTCTAATGCTTTTGAGTATATATCTTTGTATAGCTTTTTTAGGTGTTCCTGCAGGTATTACTTTATATATACATAACTTGTTAAATCTACCAGTGTCAAAATTTTACTATTTCAAGTGAAATGTAGAAAACTTACTTCCCTTTGCCTCCCTTTTCTCTCTTCGGTTTATAATATGACTATTTTACATATTTCCTCTAGATACATTTAGAACCACATCACAGTACTATTAGCTTTACTTTAATAATCAAACATAATTTAGAAAACTAAAGAAGAGATTAAAGTGTATATTTACCTATGTTTATGCTTTCCATCATTTCTTCTTCCTTCCTGATGTTCCAAGATTCCTTTTTTTATCCTTATATTTAGAGAATGTTTTCTTATGTTTAAAGAACTTTCTTCAGCCATTCTCTTAGGGTAGGCCTGTTAGCAACAAATTCTCTTAGTTTTATTCATATCCCTTTCCACTCCTGAAGGATGTTTTCACCACGTATAGAATTCTGGGTTTACAGTTCTCTTCTTTGGCACTTGACAAATGCTATCCCACTTCCCTTTGGCCTCCATGCTTTAAAAGAGAAGACCACTGAAATTCCAATTGTTTTTTTGCTGTAGGTAATGTCATTTCCTTCTTACTACTTTTAAAAAAATATATATACACACACATATATATAAGAAAATAGCTATATGTTTAAATATTTAAGCTAAATATATATTATTAGCTTACGTAGCTAAATATATATATTTAAGAAAATAGCTAGTCTATACTAGTCAAACACTACTGAAACAACTGTGGCTCTACTTCCACCCACACCAGCAAAGGTCAGCTGGGAGGTCTGGACTTCCAAATTCACCAGGCTGTAAGGAAGGGCCCTAACTAATCCCCCACCCCCTCCCTCAATCTTAGATAGTTTTTACTTTTCAGAAGTTTGAATGTGGCATGATTTAGGGTAGGTTTCTTTGGATTGATCTGTTTGAGGTTTGCTGGGCTTTCTGAATCTGTGAGTTTATGTCTCTTGCTAAATTTGGAAAATTTTCAGCCATAGTTTTTTTCAAGTATTTTTTTTCAGCTCTGCCTTCTTTTTCCTTTCCTTCTTGGGCTCCAGTGGCATGAATGCTAGTTCTTTTGTTATTGCCCCACAAGTTATTGAGGCTGTGTTCAATTTTTTTCAGTCTATTTTTCAAATTTGGTAATTTCTATTGTTCTGTTTATAGCTTACTGGGTTTTTTTCCTGTGTTCCCTCCTTTATGCTGTTGAGCCCCATTGAATTTTTATCCAGTTATTGAATTTTTCAGCTTAAAATGTTCACTTGGTTCATTTTTATATCTTCTATGCATTTGCTGAGACTTTTTGTCTTTTGAGGCTTTCTATTTTCCAATTTGTGTGAAGTAATGTTGGTAATTGCTAATTGAAACATTTTATTCTGCTACGAAATCCTTGTCAGATGATACTAACATCTCTGTCATCTTGGTCAGGGAGTATAATGATTATCATTTTTCATTCAATTTGAGATTTTCTTGGTTCTTGATATGATGCCTGATTTTTAAATTAAAGCCTGTGCTTTTTGGGTATCACACTATGAGAATCTGCATTTCATTTAAACCTTATATTGTAGCTGGCTTCCTCCTCATCATTATTTCCAGGTGGGAGAAGAAGTCCAGGCTCCTCACTTGGTGTCCATTGACACCTGAGGAGAGGAAGGTGTACTTGTTAGTGTCGGTGGGAAATCTAGCTTCCCACTAGGTCTCTGATGACTCCTCCATGGCATGGAAGAGTACAAGTGCTTGTTACTGCTCTCTCCACTGGACACCAAGGCATTAGGCAATGCCTTGTCACCACTAGGCAGTGGTGAAAAATCTTAACTTCACTAAGCTTCTGCTGACACAACTCCAGCAAGAGGAGTTCCTTATTATTGCTGGGTGGGGATGGAAATCAAGGATCCCCAGGTGGTCTTCTCTTGTTACTTCTCAAAGGCATGAAAGTCCTGGCTCCCTACTTAGCCTTCTCTGACACCACCCAGGTAGGGGCTGAGGGAAGGGGGTGGGGGATTAGTTAGGGCTCTTCATTACAGCCTTAATACATTCTTGTGTCTCCTATATTTCCATGAACTGCTAACTAGAACTAGGTATTTGATTAGCTTCAGGCTTAATTCTTTAGAAGAATATCTTATAGGTGGTGTTGTGACCTTCACACCAGGAGATGCCAAACATCTAGTCATCTCACTCTTAGGGGGATTAAGATTTACAAGACAGTTAAGGAGTTGTTGTTCTTACTCATCCGTTGCATAATTTTTCATCAACTTTCTCAAATGGTTTTTGTATTCAATTTTCCTTCAGGCATAATAAAATAGCACACTTTTTTCCCCACCACTTTCTGACAAATTGATAATAAAATGAAGGAGTAGCATGTGGAGGTCAAGGGTTGAATTAGGGAGCACACCAGAGCAGTAGACTCAATCCCTCCCCAGAGAAAAGAGTGGAGCTGAACTACGAGTGCCCTTTGTCCTTTCCACATTTATTAAGGAGATAAATCACCCCACCTCTCCTGGAGGAGCATAATAAAAGAATAAAAGAGGCCATGAGAGACACTAATAGAGCTCCTACCGCATGAAGCCACTTCTTGGCTTCATATATATCTCCACTATAATAGTTTAATAGATAGCTGTCAATGATGATGATAGTAATACTGTACTGCTTACTTGGAATTTATTAAGAGACTAGATCTTAAGTGTCTTCACCACACACACACACACACACACACACACAAAAGGGTAACTGTGTGGTGATAGATGTGTTGATTAATTTGATTGTGGTAATAATTAAACAATGTCTACCTATGTTAAATTTTTAAATTGTAATCTTGAATATGTATATTTTTTTGTCCATTATACCCCAATAAAGCTGGAAGAAATTAGATAGTTGGCTATAACATTCTACTAAACTTTAGTAAGTTATTTGGGTTTTCTAATAGATGACTTCCAATTATGTCATATGATCCCAGTTGTTTTTTTTTTTATTATGGTGGTAATATAGGATTGTCTTTGAAAAATTAAGTTATTGAAATAAAAACATGAATAGTATGGTAGAATATGAAAATGGCACTAATTGTTATTATGTTATAAAAAGGCTTGGTATTTGGGAAACCCTGATCAAACAACTAATGACATTGTTGTATCGAGGTGGACATTCAGAGAAGCAAAATGCATCTTCAAAGTATCACATCAATTCGAGGGCAGTCAGTGCTACATCTAAAATCCAGTTACCTAATCCCTACTCATTTCCTCCTTTCCAGCTATGCTTTTTCCTGAACAAGTGCAGGGAAGATTGTGTGACTTCAGGCTAGAACATTTTATTGCAGCACCGTAAAGCCAGAGCCTGGGTCTCTCGTGTTTATTGCTGTATCCCCTGTACCTAGCAGAGAGTACAGCACAGAGTGAGTGCTCAGTAAACACGTCTAGAAGTCTTTTCAATACTCATATATATCCTGCACAAATGTCAGTTTTTACTTCTACGTAGAGTATCCTTTATTGAGACTCAATTAAGACCAGCTCTCTTCTTTCCTCAAAATCTAGCTATTTGTGACAGTATCTTTGCTGGACCAAAAAGTGTATATCCAGGCCCCCTTTATCTCAACCAGTAAGTCTCAGAAACAAACCTTGTAATTTCTTAACCATAGTTAGGTTTTGTCCTAGAAAGGGAATGAACACTATGTTCTGGGTAAGGTAGACCAGGTCATGGTGGTTGAAGTACCATTCATAAAATGCTAGAATGTTCAAGCATTTGGAAGTTATTATTTTAAGCCTCTCAATGAACAGTTTTAGCAGACATTTATGGAGCCCCTACTATGTGTGTGGGACTGTGCTAAACGCTTTACATTGCTCCTCTCATTTAGCACTGTAACAACCCTACGAGTTAGGTGCTATTATTTCACTCTTTTTCAAAAGCTAGAAACTGAGACTTAGAGATGTCAAGGAACTTGTCCAAGGAAATATAGCCAGTGGTGTTGAAGCTGGATTCAATTTTAGATACTTCTAACTAGAGAGGAGAGTGTTTAACCTCTACTCAACCTATCTTTGAAATTATGTAATAATTTAGGAGGTATTCTTGTGTGGAAAGAGCATGAGATTTCCATTTGAGAGGACCCCTCGGCCTCAGCTCTCACACCTACAGCTTTATGACCTAATACAAACTATGAATATGGATTTCAGTCATCTCAAACCACTCCCTCAATTTTTGCATTGTATTGATACCTCCTGAACTAGTATTTACTTAATAGTCACTAGATATTCTTTTTTAAGTAGATAACTCTAAAAATAAGTACAGTGAAGATAACAGTATTATTCAATTCTTCCTCAATACTTCACAATGCTTTGAATGTGAGTGCTGGTCTACCCGCCTTCTCCTCACCCCCCCTTCCTCCCTGTCCCTTTCAGAAGTTAGCAAGTGTTATGGAGGTGTGAAGGACATGCTAGCACCAAACTGAGACTTTCTCCTTGATGTGATAAGAAATATTGGGAAACAACTGAAAGAAGAGCAATTTTTTGATGCTGCAATTCAATGGCATTTAATATTGTACAGCACCTAACATCACCTCTCTTGTTCCAAGTGTCCCTCCCTTTGAGAATCACTGGTTTGAACTCTTTGAGAATTTTTGTGAAAATCTAATGGAGGAATGGACATGAAATCATTCAGCAAACTGGAAAGTTCTTTTACAGCTCTTCCCTTTAGACTGAAGAAACCAACTCATAACCCAGCTATAACATTAACAGCACCTCTGGCTCTTCTCTCTGCTACCAATAATTTATATATTTTCCCCAAGTCATCTAGAAAATATTTTTTCAATAATGTAATGGCTAAGGACTGGGAGTATATAGCTAAACTTTATTTGAGGTCAAGTAGAAGAAAAATGCCTTATTCCACACTTGAGGAAACGTGTGTCATCTGCTGTTTACTCTTTTGATAATGGAGGCAGTCAACAACTCTCCACGCAGCACGTTCTGTGTGTTAGGCCTTCTACAGAGAAAAACCAAATATGGACTGTAACCCTAGACTATGCTATGACTAAGCTGGGAGACTCAAGAACAAGTGTTAGTCCGTCAAGATCTTGCTGGTTGAGTGTTGATTAGTATTTGGGGAATTGTGAGTAGCTAGATGTCCATTCACCTTTATTTCATCTCATCCAACACCTACAGGGCCCCAGGAATGCATCAGGTCCTATGGTCAGTGCTAATTATCTTGGTGGCACACAGCTAACTGTTCCAGCATGCTAACTACAAATGAGGCTCTAGGAGGCACAGCGTTACATACTCTGCACATCTGTTATTAATCCTTATTTTACAGAAAGGAACAGAGGCACAGAGAATGTACAGGTGGCCAAGTTAGATTTGAACCTTGTTCCAATTGACCCCACAGCCTTGGCTGTAACTACAGAGTCTTATTGTCTTACCCTAAAAATAAAGAAATAAATTTCTTCTACCCTGTAGGAGTCCATGTGTCCCATTGCCGCCTGCCATCTTAGAAGGCATGGGGCAGTGCCAAGTTCTGGAGTAATGACAAGGTGTCTGCCTTCCTTGTTAACAAGCTTTGTTTGAATCGTTTAGATGGCATTCTTAATGTTCCTGAAGCTTGCTTTGTGTTTGTTTAATTATAATATAGTCTGACACTTTGACATTTAATTTTCTTGTTTGGTTGTAATTATCTTCCATGAGAGTAAGAGCAGAGTTGGATTGTATTTACTTCCTTTCTTCCTTCCTTCCTTTCTTTCTTTTTTTTCCCCCCTCAACATGCAAATCTGACTATGACTCACTGTGTTTTGATGAGCCTCAGTTCTGGGTGAATGACCTCGGCTCAGCCTTCGGGGTGGAATAGGGGTGGGTAGCTGTGCCACCAGCCTGGGTCAGCCTGGTGGGAGCCGGAGGCTGGTCACACATCTCATGGAGTAGGATGCAGCATGCTGCTGCCGGGGTCAGTGCATCAGCCTGCACCGGAAAGTACACTGTCTCCCACAGCGAGCTGATGGTGTGTCTCAGGTCAGAAGACAGCCTCAACAAGACAGTGGGGACGCTGCCCCGTGGCCTCTGCTCTTCTTTCCAGATAATTAGGATTTTTCCAAACAAATGGCAGTGCTCCATCAGGAGTCCAACTTCTCTGGGGTCAGTTTATATTTGGCTTGGTAGTTCTCTTAGGAAAACTGTCATCTCCTTAAATCAGGGATAGCCTTTAACAGATGATGCAATGTTTCAAAAAGCAAAACAAACGTCTTCCACTCACACACAATGTTTATGCTTGAATAATGATCTGGCTTGATCCCCACAACAGCCCCATAAGAAAGGGTTTCCTATACTTCAGTTATTTGCATACCACTTTTGCAATTTTCACCATACCCATGTACTACCTTATATCCAAATATATAACTTCATATTTTTTGTTTCAATCACTGTATTTTATTTCAATAAATGTAAACATTCTACCATACAGTTATGTTAGAATTCCACAGTGTTTAGATGGCAGGATAAAAATCTGTGGTTTTCTCATAGAGGGACTTCACATCTCTTAACCTTTAGAATTTTCCACTGGCATGTCTAACTTAATGACGTCTAAATGCCACTAGTTTGTGCAGCCTCTACCTCTTTCAATACTTTAGTTTACCATTATCTAAAAAGAACTTTTGCATCATTATGAACCTATGTGAATGGAACAACTTTCAATGTGCCCTCCTAAGTCTTCCTCATTTCTTTAGCCAGCCAAAGAATCCTTGTTCAGAATTTGGAGAACAGGTAGAGAAAGACAGAGTGAGAAAGAAGCCACTTAACAAAGAGCTGGGCCAGAGGGAGGAGTGAGGGCAATAGGAAGAAAGGCCGTATGGGCTCAACAGCGGGGAGCTGTTGAGGGTGTTTGGGGTTTGGGATCAGAGGTTCTGAAGCAGCTGTGGGGTGTGAGAGAATTGGAGATGGGCAAATCTCTTAGTTGGTACTGCTGTGTGTCACAGGTAGGGTTTCCCAAGAAGGAGACCCTCGGTCAAAGACTAGATTCAGGAAATGTATCAAAGAGAACTTGGATCACTGGACCAACACCTGGAGAGGGCAAGTGGAAGGGAAGCAGGGTCGGGCAGAGGAAGAAGGTGAGCTACAGTGTAGTGACAACAAAGACTTTAGCTGACCCTGTAGAAAGTTCTGAAGGCAGGATGACCATCAGAACTGTTTCCAGCTGAGACGAGAGGCCCGGACTTTGGTACCCATTACTGAATGTGGGTGGTCCCAGGAAGAGTGAGTGACTCTGGATAAGTCCTTCTTATTCAACTGAGGCAGTCCCTGAAGGAGCTGACAGCTGAAGGTTCTCCTCCAGCAGCATGACCAGAAGCCAGGGTGAGAGGTCCTTTATTCCTGAAGGGGTATCTGGAGGTAAAATCACAGCATCCACCACCCTGTGGGTTATAACTGGACTTCGCTTAATATTTTTCATAAGCTCAAGTAAAGTCTGGAGTTACTTTTTAAACTGTATTTTTTAAGGTTTCCTTTACAGTGTGACTATGCCGAGTCTGAGCCACATGCAGTCCCAGGAATTATTAGATTTGTACTCGGAAATATAATATTTGACTCCCAACTCCATTAATTGATACCTGCTCATACAACCCAAATTCCCATAAATAGAAAAAAAGGGGGTAGGGAGAAGTGGCTTTTATTATATCTTAATAAAAGTCACTCTGATCTCCAGAATTAGATCTTTGGGGCTCTTTCATAAGGAGATTTAGAATTTTGGCTACATCTGGGCTTATATTTTTATCAAATTATAATCAGAAAAAGTAAGAATGGTGGTCTCTTTGGAGTTGCTGTCCAAGGAATAAGGAATAAAATAATATGTTTTATGAAGCCCCCTCTTGTACATAGTGCATCAGAAAATAATATATTAAATGGATGGAATATGAGTTTGGGCTCCATTTTGGTCAAGTAACCAAAACCTAACTTAAGCATAAAAAATAACCCAAACCTACCTTAAGTGTAGAAAAAGGGTGGAAGAGGTAATTGTTAGGGTCAACACTCTGAATGATGTATCAGATTGGCTTCATTCTTAGGCAGGCTCTCCCAAAGGAGGCTATTGGTAGTCCTGGACTTAGGTCTTCCCAGTTTAAGTGCTGAGCAGAAAGTGCTCCTCTCCTACCGATAGTTCCAGCCAACTCTGTGGGAATGATACTCAATGGCTCTGATTGGCTCATGTGGGTCAAGTGCCCATCCCTGAACCAATCACTGTAGCTGGCAGGTAAGGTATCCTCATTGGCCAGGTGGGTGTTATGTGCCCACTCTGAAGCCAAGACACTCTGTCAGCCCCTCTGGACCATGTGGATTGAGAATTCAGTAGGGGTGATTCCCCCAAGGAAAATCAATATGCTGCCACCATGAAACAGATAAATGGATGTCAGCCAGACATAAACACTTAAGATCTACTGTCCTTTCAGACCAAAGTGAAAATTCTGCCTCTGCCAATTTTATTTGGTAAGTTATTTCCAGTCTCTTTCCCTTCATTGTTCTCATATCCAAAATGGGACCAATCATTCTGACTTTGTAGGATTGTTGTAAGGACAGTTGTTGATGTGTACATAAAAGCTCTTTGGACCATAGGAGGTGCTCACTAATTAAGAACTATTGCTGTAGTTAATAACAAGCCCACTCTGGCATAGCATTGCCATGAGTATTAGCTCATTTCAATTGGAAACCTATGAAAGCCTTTAAATTGGACCAAGGACTAATGACTTCCACCTTTTCACAGGATATTTAATATTGTCCTAGCACCATGAAGAGAAAATCATGTGATATCTCAGCATTTTCTACCCTGAACACAAATCGGGAACACGGAAATCATTCTCTTTCTAATGATCATGATAAATAAATGTGTTTTATAGCCTAATTTTGAATCTCAAAGGATTGAACAGAAGTAGATAGAATTCTCTTGAGGGTACATTTAGCAAATCAGAGTTGAAAGACTGTAACCTCCAAATGCTACCCAGGTGGCTGTTAAATACATCAAAGGCAGGAAACCCAGGAAAGGATGAATGACTGTGAAATTCAAGTGTGATGGCTTTTGATGTGAGTAACTGAAAGGTTAGAGATAAATGCAACTCTACACCTAAAAGAAAGGGGTCTGGGATGACCCCCCAAAGGTGATATGGTGTCCTCACTGACTGATTCCTGAGGACATGCATCTCAGTTGCTATTGTGGGGATATAATGCCAACAGCACCATGTGAGAGGAGACAGAGCATGTTCTTAGTCTCATGGTCAGACAGACTTGGATAAGCATCCTGCTGTGTGAACTTGGGAAAATATTTAAAGCCCAGACTTCAGGTTCCCCATTCCTTCACACGTTCCCAGTCATGCTCTGGCTCCAGCCTCCTCTCCCCAGAGCCTTCGCCCACGTTATTCCCTCTGTTCCCTTGGCCTGGACTGCTCATCTCTAACTTCTCCCGGCTACTCAGCCAAGACCTCCTCCGTCTTGGCAATTCTCTCCACTCTCCTGGCTTCATTATGCTTCCGTAGCTCACTAGACTCCTCCAGAGCCCTCTGCCCTCATTTTTTTGTTTCTCCTTAGACTGTCAGCCCCACGAAGCTAGGAATGATACCTACTATGCTCCCAGCGGTATGCTCGGGGCCAAGGATCATGCTGGGCCATAGTAAGTCCTCAATATTTTTGAATGAATTAATTGTTATCAACATGAGATATACTAGATTTCATTGCAACCCAACTGCTTCCTAATAATAAGCTTTTGGTCTGTTTATAGAGGAAGACATATGGGCTAGCTCTTCCTAAAATTCTCTCTGTCTTTATTCAGAGGCCTATCCAGGCTTCGGAATGGTCTAATGAAGTTCCTAACTCCCACATGTCCTTCTCAGTCCCCTCTGGGGACCCACTCACCCTAGGCCATTGCAGAGTTTGCCTCGCTGTAACCTGGGAAGTCCATAAAACTTGTACCATTGTGTCTTTGTGACTCTAAATTTCATATAGGAATTTATTTTGGCTTCCTGAGGATATTTGTATCTGTTAGTTGTGTAATGAGCACCCACTGAGCATCAACATTGAACCTCTCCTGGATGGAGGAATCTGGCCTTATCTTTGTCTGAATTTGAAAAGTTGTCTTTCTGAAAGTTGATTGTGCCAAAGCACCATTAGCATCCATTACCATATAGTGAGCACTTATCAATACCAATCATTGCCAACACCGATTAGAATCATGTGCCCCCTCCACACATATGCATATGTAATACATACATATCAACTCATTTAATTTTCATAACAACCCTATAAGGCAGGCACAATTATTATGTCCCATACAGATGAGAAAACTGAGGCAAAGGAAGATTAAGTAACTTGCCATGATCACATAGGCAGATAGCGGCAGGGTTGAGAGGTGAACCCAGATGAATGGGTTCAGAGTCTACTTTCTTAACTCCTATGCTAACCCCATTTTACAGAAGAGGACACTGAAGCTTATAATATTAATTTTATGGACCTAAAATCTCATGGCTAGCAAATAGCAAAGGCAAAATAATAATTCAAATGTGCCTTACTCTAGTGCTTTGGTTCTTAATGACCATACCCATTGCCCCTTTCTAAGCTACACAACCTCTTCTCCAACGTGAGCGGTGAGCAGAGCCTTTTAAGTGTGAGCTCATATTATAAGTAATCTCCAACTCCATTAGGACTAGCAACTCTATTGCCTAACTAAAATACTCTATCAATAATTAATATTTGTGTAATAATAAATTTGTTATGGAGAAGAGAAATGAGAGTCAATCCCAGAAATGGTACCACGCATCCCTCCTTCTTCAAGGTCATGCATTAGTATACTGAGAGTGGAATATTAGATTGCCTAATTCCAGGCAGTAAGAGTCAAGTTTTCAGAAATGATACTGCTCTCTGGTTTCAGAGGCAAAAATCAAATAGATTCTCAGGTTACGCCATTGTACGTAAACTCTCCAAATTACCATTTTCCATCACACATTTGCCCAACAAGGGGAATGAGCCTGTACGCAAAAGGATGCCTAAAATAAGGCCATTCAAAATCCTCGAGGAAATGACATTGTGTGTGTATATATGCACATTTATGGAATTTTGGAAATCTGTTATTTTTTTCTGTCCACTTGAGCATCATCTGGAAAATAGAGCTGCATCCTCATAAGGCCATTGTGGGAATCCAAGGAGATAATGTATGGGAGAAGTACTTGGAAAACTGCAAAGTGCTGAACAAATAGAAAGTAGTATTATCATTATCGTCCCTGGAATTCAGTTACACCCCAACTGCCTAATGGTTCAGCCTTAATATCCAGCCCAAGGGGAAACTTTCTTCTGGAAGGTGGTGTTGAACTAAGCCTCCATTTTCATAGTGGAAAATGTTGTCATTCAGCCACATTTTCTTTTTTCTTTTTTAAAGTTTTTTATTTACACAAGTAATTTAAGACTGAATCATTTTGGGGGGAAGAAAACTGTACTAAAGTGAAATAGGTAAAACTCTCCTTTTTTGTGATTCATGCCTTTCTTCCTCAGAGGCAAGCACTTTAGTGAGTATATTGTGATTCTTCTGGACATTTTTTATGCTTTTTCATACATTTATATGGCCCTGGAAAACTAAATGGTATGGTTGGAAGTCATATCACTCGATATGTATTGTCCTACAACTTAGACTCAACCATAAATTGCTGAAAAACATGTCTTAGATATTCATTTGTTACATATAGACCTAAATCACTCATTGGAAAAGGTGCATGATATTGCACAAGATCAAATGCAGCTAAATTTATTTTACTTCTTCTCCTATGATGGATATCCAGGTTATTTCCCTTTGTTTTCTGTATTATAGATAAGGCTAAAACAAACAGCCTCATATATGTCTCCTTGTGCATGTATGTGAGTATTATTCTAAGGTAAATACTAAGAAATACAATTATTGGGTCACAAAGTATACAGATCTCCAAAGTAGCTGCTCTTTTTATATTTACCCTTTCCATTAGCAACAGAGAGTGACTGTTTCTCTGTGTTGTCATGGAACCATTTTCAGACTTCTTCATGTTTACTAATTTAATGAATAATAAATGGAGTGTCTCATTGTTGATGGAGAGACATTTCTATTCATATCTTTGTTCATGTGTCTACTGAATATTTTTTATATTGATTTGTAGGAGTATTCTTTACATGTAATAGCTACTTGTTTTTTTGTCTTTTACATATATTACAAATATTTTATAAGCAGGTATATTACAAATATTTTATAAGCAGGTATATTAAAATCTATTTTCCATCAGAGTGTAATCTCCCCAAGGTCAGGATTGTGTTTATCTTGGCTAATATTTTTTCCCCCCAGATCATAGCACTAACACATAGTAAATGTGTAAATACACTAACAAATAGTAAATACAAAATAAATACTTGCTCAGTGAACAAATGAGCTTTGGAATAGGAAACCTGAATTTGAATCTTAACTCTTCCCCTTTCTTACCTATGTGATCTTGAACAAGTCTCTTAACCTCTCTTAGCCTAACTTTCCTTATATTAATAGATTTTGTAATTCTATTTTGTTCTCATTCTTCCTTTTTATATTAAAAAAATTTTTGATCTCAAAGTCTAGCTTTAACCTTACTCACTCTAACCCAGAATTTGTTGTAAATTAAATCTGATTTTGACTTTGTCCAAGGGATTATTACCAGAAAAACCACAAAGCTCCACCCACAATGAGGTTCTCCTGGTTTGGTCCCTGAGAACAGCATGAAATGAAACTCTAAATGTAGTTAACTTTTTGTTCTTGCTTTCTTAAAAATTGGACTATTGCATCTGCATTTTTTCTTCAATATGGCAAATTGCTTACCTTTTCAGCAAGTAATTCTCAACCTTTCTAGATCAGAGGAGCTTTCTTCCAAAGAAAAAATGCTCCCAGATTTCCCTGGGCAGTGAGTATGCTAAATTGTTACAGGCCACACTGCCAAAGTACAACCAGATAAAGCTCATGTGGTTCAGAATAATTTCTCAAGAATTTTAGTTCAGAGAGAATACAAATACGTTCAAAGAGGCAAAAATGCCTTATGTAATGCTTTAAATTTTTTTTTTTTACTGAAAACAAACATTAACTACTACAGCAATTCTGAGCATTAGTATCAGGTAAAGTTTATAATTATCTTATATTTAGGGGGCATAATTTATCTAATAAAATCTTTAGTATAAACAGATGCATCCATCAAAATATACTTATTAAGCATCTACTAATCCACACCAGCACGTGAGAAGCAGTGTGCTCTCATGACCCACACATGGTGGGTAATAATGGCTTCAAAGGCATGAAAGCAGACTTGCTTCAGGGCCTGACCACTGATCAGCAAACAACTTCAATATTTTAGGGGAAAAAATAAACCAGTTGCTAGTTTGTTGCTCCAGTTTCCATGTTATCCAGGGAGAAATGTGTTGGATGGGGTCCTTCTTTGACTAAAACAGAAGATTATTGGAGATAATAGTACCAAATGCAATTTACACATTGATTCTTGTGTCTGTTGAATTATTTCCTTATAATAAATCTTGAGAAGTGAAAATAAGCTTTCTTATGAGTCTTTGTGTGTGCATTTATCCAAGTGTTTTTCCAGAAGAGCCGCACACTTTTTCAGTGTAGCTAGCAAAATATGTGCCATAATAACAGCAAAAATGCTAGCTTCTGTTCATTTAGTGTTGCTACGTGCCAGGGGCTATGCTAAGCACTTTACACACATTATCTTATCTGAAACTCACAACAACCCTGTGAGGTAGACACCATAACTATGCCTATTTTCATATAGAGATAATGAGATTCAAAGAGTCAGAGAGGCTAAGTAAGTTACCTAAGGTCACACAGCTCATGTGTGCTAGTGATGTCTCTCATTACATGTAAAGTAATAGTAGTAACTAGCAATATTAGATAACAAGAATTCCATATTTATTATATACCACCTATTATACATATATACATTATATTACATATTAGATATGTATTATCACTTTCAATGTACATAGCTTTATCACTATAACTTTATCAGCATTGGGAGGCATACTTTAAATTTTCTTTCTTCTTTTTTCTTATCTAGTGAATACCAAATCATTCTTTGGGATTTAAAAAGTTTCTTTCTTTTGGGGGAGTATAAAAGCTTAAAAAATTTCTTAAATATGAAGATGAATATCTCTTCTATTTCACAGCTTTAGTTATTAAAATTCTAGAAATGCATTGGGTCTATCTAAAGTCCAGCTCTCTGTTTCACTTCATCCCTTTACCTCAATTTCCTCATCTTTTGTGAGGCTTAAATAAGTGAGAACGTGTAAAGCATTCAGAGCAATGCCTGGCCCATAGAAGGCAGCCTAATCATGTTAGTTATTACCTAATAATAACCAAATAATAATCGCAAAAGCACAAATAGCCATCTGTGGTTGAACTCCTGACCCGACAGGAACCAGCTATTACTGGTTGCATACTTACCTCCTTAAGGTGATCACACCTGCACATTCATAGTCCCTTGTACAACATCTGCTCCACAATTAATTAATTCTGCAGTTGGCGTGCCCTCTCTATAAAAGGACTCTCTAATTGCCCTTCAAATTGGTGATTCATCCATATCACAAAGCATCTCAAGATCTCGCTTCTTGGAAAAGCTATTAGCCTAAAAATGAAACTTCGAGAGCTCCCTTTCTGACAAAACAAGTTTTATAGAAGTGAAACCCAAGGAAGAAAATTATAAAGTCAACTCTGTGAGCAAGTCAATACCCCGTGTCTAAGGGGGGGGGCGGAGTTTTCAATCACTCTTTCCTGAGGCACACTAAATCAGTATCTCTTTCAGAAAAAAATATTAGTTCAGGTATCTTCTTTTTTAGCCAACATCTTCAGTTCTCACATTGACAATATTCTTTTTCTTAACATGTCAAAAACACTGTTGGGTAAATCTCTTGGCTGTCAGGTCTTTAGTTTGAAACAATAGGTGATGGAGGGCTGAATTTCCCCTCCACCCCAGGGACCATCAATACTTACAATCGGATAGAGGGGCAAACAGTAGAATTTAAATATTGCATACCTGTGTGTTATTTTGTTTTATTTCCTGTGAGAACTCTCTGCCTATAACTTCAGGCTTCTTGAGTACTATTTAGAATAAGGGGGAACAGCCTAAAGCCTTAACAACATTGACCATTAAAATTACTATGGGGGTGCTGGGGCTAGTTCCGGAAGGCTTTAGGGCAGGAGAGAAGAGAAAGTGCCTTATTGAGGGACAAGGTATCTGGTGTTTGGTCTTGTACTACTATTTACTGAGACCTGGAGCCAACCACTGACTTCTCTTCAGAATCATAGATCAGGAAAATTACAGAGTTGATCTAAATCAGTAGTTTTTAAACTTTTTGTTGATGCAGTGGAACCCTTAAAAAAAATCTTAGTTAGAACTCTTGTACATAAAACAGCTAGAAATCAACCTACTCTGGCTAAAATAGAACTGAAGAGCCCAGAGTTCTGTCTACCTTGTCTCCCTTTAACTTATTATTTCCCTTTCTTTTCCCTCTCCAATCCTTCTCCTATCCTCCTCTTTCTGGCAGCTTCTGAGGCACTTTTGAGGAACTCTTGGGCCCAGAGGTCACAGTACAAAAATCATTGCCTTTAGCAATTCCTAAGGTTTTACTAGCTCTGAAGTTCTATGGTATCAGAAGCCAGGTCATTAGTAGGCCATCTGGCAGGTGTAGAAGAAAGACTATCAACTCTGGAATTAGGCAGACGTGGATTTCAATCTATGTTCTGCCAGTGACTAGCTATATGACTTTGAAGATGTCAGTTACTTTCTCTATAAAAACTCTCTTCTCATCTGAAAAATAGGGAAATGATAGCTTCCTCAAAAAATATGACAATAGCCCATTAAAACATTCAAGAAATATTAATTTCCTTCTCTTTCATGTCCTAAGAATTGTCTTTGAAGGAAATAAAAAGTGACATTGAGACAGGCATACAAACAGCTTTAGCAAAGAAATTGTTTTGGGGGTAGGTAACATACTCATGACATAATGGAAAATGAAATCTCCAATTATTCTTGGAGATAGAGAGGGGAGAAACTGGTCACTGTTCCAAGGTGGGTGTGGGGAAGAGGAGGGGTAAAAGGTTTTGTTTTTGTTTTTTTTTTAAATGTGGGCTATCATATGACCAAGTGATTAATTTGCTTTTGAAAGCATAATTCACCCCAAGTTTGATTGTCCTTCTTGGCCTTCTGTAGATGAAGTCAACTCCTTAATCAAGAAGAGGTCTCCAATTCAAAAGATGAGAAAGTGGCTGCATAAATAGAGCATGAGAGAAGTGTCTTCGCAGCAGTGCCTGAAAAAACGTCTAGGTTTTAGGATTTTGAGTTGATAGTAAAAGCAAATGGAACTTAGGCTCCAATAATGAAAGCATGGTACATAGAACAAACAAGGCCTCTTTACTCTCTGCTACTTCAGACACACATAAAGACCTGTATTTGAATTTGCCATTTAGTGTATACTTTCAGAGAAATATTTTCAGGTAATAGTAGCTAAATGATGAGGGAAGCATTTTTTATCCCACACAGTTTCTGTGAGACACAGGAGTCCAGAAGCAGCTTAGCTGGAGGGTGTCACATGGGTTTTGCATGGCGGTGCAATCAAGATGTCAGCCACAGCTGCCATCATCACCTGAAGGGCTGGGTGATCCACTTCCAAGATGAGTCACTCACACAATGGCAAGTTAGAGGAACCTGTTGGCAGAATGCCTTATTTCCTGGCCACATGGACTTCTCCATAAGGCTGCTTGTGTAAACGTACGACATGGCAGCTGGCATTCCCCACAGCAAGAGATTTCCCACAAGAGAGGTCAAGGAGGAAGCCACAGTGCCTTTTTCGTGGTAGGAGGTGGGAGGTCCCACACCGTCATTGTCATGACATCCAATTCATTTGAAGAAAGTCACTAGGTTTAGCCTATACTGAAAGGGAGGAGAATTAGGCTCCACCACTCAAAGGCAGGAGTGTCAAAGAATTTGTGGACATATGTTAAAACCACCACAGGCAGGTACTGGATTAATTCATCATTAAATTGAACAAACTGGGAGGGAGGTAATTTCCCAAAATAAAATAAGGATGCTGTAGGAAGGAGAAGGGGAGGCAAAAAAAATCTAAATAAATTAATAAATTAAATGGGACCATGGCCAGTGTGTATAAAAGCTAAAGTAAGACAGAATGGCAGGATATACATGATGGGAGATCCTCTGGCGTTGTCCCAAAGGAAAGCAAAATTGGCAGGAGAGCCACCAATGGCAGAGGCAAGGTGGGAGTACAGGCACTAGATGCTATACCCAAAAAAGATTTCATTATGATGCCATGAAGAGGCCCCAGTTTGAGTGGAAGAGGAGTTATAAAACCTACAATATTTTGAGGCCTATCATGCAGGTGGAGAAAGGAAGAGAGATCAAGAGATGGGATCTATGCACTCATAAAGGCATTGTGAGGAAATATATGGGGGGAGCTACAATGAAACAGCAAAGCAAGTACCCAAGAAGTTAACTGGATTTGCTGATGAGTGGCCTGCAGGTGTGTGTGCACTCAACAGACTGTCCATGAGTCAAATACATGCTTGATGAGAGCCATTCAGTCAAGAACAGGCAATTGCTATGATCAATTAGAAATGGGAAGAAAAGAATGGTGATGATCATTATGTTTACAGCCAAGTAGAACCATATCAAGGTGAGGCTAGGAAGTGCTACTCCAATCACAGGCCATTGCTGGTCACGTCTCACTACCACTCACACTGTTACAGGTGAGCCAGCCCAAGGACAAAGAGAAGAGGGTAGAGGGAAGATGCCAAAAAGGCACCATTCCCTGCACACCAGCTTACCCAGGTGGTCTTTGGAGTTTTGAACAGCATTGACTATGAACTTTTTAGAGAGTCATGTGTTTAGCCCTGAGAAGAAAACAAACTGTGGGGCCAGCTAATGCCAGAACAAAAGACTTAGCTGTTCTATCATGAAAGGATGGCACATACCTAGTACTGTGCCTGTGGACATTACTAGTTGATTGCACTTTTTTGTAGCACCTGAACAGGACTTTGGGAATTCTTACAGGAATCAAAATGGTGCTCCAAACACCTGCTACCAATCTAGCAGAGTTGTATTATAGGGTGAACCCAATTTGCCATGCCCAGGCTCAGTCTCTCTGAAAGTTGAGAAATTCTTGGCCACTAGGAGATGAAGAAAGCAGTGTCCTTGGCCAGGGAGACTCCTAGAGAACAAAGTATTCTCCAGTTTGCTGATCCAATGACACACATTGCTGCCTTGTGACAAAGAGGCTGCTTGCTGTTCATCTTTAATTTTATTTATTTTTTTAGATTTTTTTTTATTTCAGCATATTATGGGGGTACAAAAGTTTAGGGCAAGGGCAATATACATCCTTAATTTTATATATTCAAGCCTATGTGCTCATATATGAAGAGCATTATTGCAGAGGAAGGAGCTCTCACTGGCCTAAAGATGGAATCAGAAGCAGAGAGGAGGGGTTTGAAGGAGATACTCTCTGGATCGAGCACTATTGACATTTTGGGCTGAATAATTCTTTGTTGTGAGGCACTTTCCTGTGTGTTGCGGTATGTTTAGCAACATCGTATCTTCTAAACACCAGTAGCACTCCCCAACCCACGAGTGTGGCAATCAAAAAATATCTCCAGACATTGTCAAATGTACCCAGAGGCCAGGGCAGAAGATGAAGGGGAGAGACGATAAAATCAGAGTATAGAAATTCAATATGAATTCCAGTTCCCATGTCAAAAGTAAGCAAGCATTTTAAAAGCCAGGGTCCATGATGATAAGAATCATGAAGGATTCTGGAAACTCTGTCCTTTTGCCATTTTTTCTTTTATATATATATGTATATATATATTAACCCCTCTTTATGGCAAAATCTTACCAGGGGAAAAGGCCAGGCTAATTGTGACTGTGGGCACAGCTGGGAAGGCTCCTTCCCATCTGATAACTCCAGGATAGAGGAAGCAGTGGGAGTGTGGCTTGTGCCACTCACTGAAGGAGAGAGAAACAGAGGGGGCTGTGAGCTTAGGCCAGTCCCACCGTCAAGCCTTTGCTTTAGCTGCTCCCTCTGTCTGGAGCTCTCGTCCCTCACATTCATGCATGGCCAGTTCCTTTTAACCAAACAGGGCTCAATTCGAATTCATCCATTTCAGAGACCACCCAGCCCAAGACAGTATATCCCCTTGATCACTCCTTATCCCATTATACTGTTGTATTTTCTTCATCATATATAATCTGTGAATTGGTTTTCTTAGTTGAATACGGATTTATTTTATGTCTGTGGACACTCACCAGGATGTGAGCCCAGCTGGAGCAAGGACCTTATTTTTTTCATTCACTGCTCTATCACCTGTGCCTGGCACAGAGTGGCAGCTCAAGAAATATTTGTTCCATAAATAAATAAAACAGGGAGCACCTGACATCATCATTGCAAGTGTGATGGAGATACAAAGGTGGGAGTGCACTGCGGGAGACCTGAACTGTCCTGAAACATGAAAGAAGCCTTTCTAGAGAAAATGGCCTCTATGAGACCAAAAGACTGGCCAGGAGAAGACACTTAGTAAACATTTATATTGACACACACACATATATGTGCATATGTGTATATAGATAGACAGATACACATACACATACACATTTAACCCTTACAATAACCCCATGAAGTGGGCACATTTGTTGGATACCGTCACCATTTAACAAATGAGAAAACACAGGCACCCGGAGGCTAAGCTAATGTGCTCAAGGTCATACTGCTTGTAGTATGGAGAGCTGAGACAAGAAATTGGGGGGTCTAGTGTCAGAGCCTGCACCCCCAACCATCACACTAATGGAGGAAGACAGAGGGGTAGCATAGTCAAAGCCACAGAGGTGGGAGAGGACATGATGTTGGGAAGCTGGAAGGAGTCCAGGATGTGTTATGTGGAGAGAACAAGGAGGGGAGCAAGTGATAAAGTAAGCCGGATAGAGAGGAGCCAGATCAAACGAGGCTTCATCCAAAGATTGTGCATCAGCAAACCCTGGGAGCCCTCCTTGATTGAACACAACTCCTACATGGCGTATACACATCAGCACGCTTGCCTGAGAGCATAGATTTCACTTTTTACGAGCAGGTCCAATTTATCAGTTGGCAATATTTAGAAAGGTGTTCATGGTAGCTGCTCTACCGCCACCCACCATTTACAGGAGAACAAAAACCCTGAACCCAGGTGTTTAGGATCCTGGTTTGTTTTATTTTTTTAAGAAAAGGCAACAGAGCATTAGTTTTTATCCTGGAATAGATGGTTTGTCCAGCTGTAGATGCTGTAGAAAGGAAGCTGAATGTTAATTAGATGTCAACAGTAATTATGGTGATTACGTTTTTTGAATAGCTATTGGGAATAGCTGGATCCACATCTAGAATGTGATGTGAATGACATTTTAATAGTTTTTAAAAGAAAAAGGGAGCAGCCTGTTACTAAGGAAATTATAGTGAATAGAATTATAGTAAAATAGATTTCTTAACAAAGAACTATAACAATGATAATAGTCTCACATAAAATATGTAGTATATATTGAGGAAAATCATGAAAAAAATGTTTTAGGGCCAAGATCTCTTTTTAAAAAGAAAATCAGTTATCTTAAAGCTCTGCCTCCAAGGTTTCACTGGAATTTTTAAAGCTATATCTTTCTGATTTTTTTCTTAGAACTGGGTCAGACTGCAGTTGGTTTTTTTTTTTGTTTTTTTTTTTTTGAGACAGAGCGTCGCTTTGTTGCCCTGGCTAGAGTGAGTGCCATGGTGTCAGCCTAGCTCACAGCAACCTCAAACTCCTGGGCTTAAGCAGTCCTACTGCCTCAGCCTCCCGAGTAGCTGGGACTACAGGCATGCACCACCATGCCCGGCTAATTTTTTCTATATATATTTTAGTTGGCCAGATAATTTCTTTCTATTTTTTTTTTTTTTTTTTTTTTAGTAGAGGCAGGGTCTCACTGTTGCTCAGGTTGGTCTCGAACTGCTGACCTCGAGCGATCCACCGCCTCGGCCTCCCAGAGTGCTAGGATTACAGGCGTGAGCCACTGCGCCTGGCCCAGACTGCAGTTTTTATAAACCTATCATTTTAATGATATTTTAACTGCATGCTTTTTATCTACTGCAGGGACCCCAGTATTGCAATAACCTGTATGATCATTCTACTTCGTAAGACATTTTAATTATACTAATTTATTTTCAAATAAAAAATCACAATTTGGAGTATTAATATTTAAGGCAGATATTTATATTTTTACATTGAAGAAACTCTTCTTTTTCTAAAAATAATAGTCACTTGATTTTTTTTAAGTAGATAGAGCATCTGCTTCATATATTTAAAACATTTCATATAAATCTCAGGGGTAAGGCAAGATCAACCTACCCTCTCAAACTGAAATTTAAAAGTCTACAGAAGGGAGTGCATTGCACTAACGCTATGTAGTCAGAACACATGTGCCAGCAGTGTATGGGAACTTACGATCATTTATTTAGTCATTCATTCAACAAATATTTGTCGAGTATTTACCATGTGTTACATATCATGAGAACTCGGTGGGTACAGTAATCCATATCATTATTTGGTGACATTCCTAAGGAACAGGACATGTTTCCGTGAATACTAGTGGCTCCCTATGTCCAGTACTCCCATCTGGGTAATCTCCGCCCCTCCACCCTCCCAGTTGAGAAACACGGCTGCATGCAGTGGTGAACAAGACTGACTCAGTTTCTGTCTATAGCTGTGTATGGGCAGGGGCTTCAGAATTCAATGGGAAAATAGTCAACCACATGATGCACGGTCTAACAGAAAAAGTAAATGAATGTATGAAACCATACGGAAACCATGTAACACAGATTAAAGAACCTTTTCAGAAGAAATGCACTACAAACAGACAGGATGGTACCAAACGCAGAGCTAAGGCAAGAGCGAACGGCAAACACAAAATGCAAAAAGCAGCAGAGGGCGGCACTCTTTCAAAGAAGTGGAAATTGTTCTGTGTGGCCAGATCATAAAGGATGGAGGAGGCTGTGTTTAGTGTTGAGGCTACAAACACAGATGAGGCCCAGATGGCGCAGGGCCTGTGGACTCTGTCAAAGAAGGGACTTTATCTTAAGAGCAATAGGAAGCAGATAAAGGGTGTTGAGCAAGAGAGTGAGATGATCCTATTAACCCTCGAGAAAGGTCCCTCAGGCTGCCTTGCGAACAGTGGCTTGGAGGAGTTAGGAGACTATTGCAAGATTCTGGATCAGAGATGGGGTGGCTCGTGCTAGGGACTGGAAGAGCATAAATGGATTTGTAATGAACATTAAGTAATAGAATCCACAAAACCTTGTTTACTATAGCTCGGATGCTGTGTTACTGGAGACTGTTTCAATGTGCTCATTCAATAACAATAACAAAATATTAACAGCAACCAAATAACAGCAGTGATCGGGCATCTGCTCTATGCTAGGCACAAGGTCAGCACCTTAACCTTCACGACACACCATCAGTTAGATGTATTCATTCTATTCTTACTGCCCTATAGAGAGAACATTGAGGATCAGAGAAGCTGAATTTCTTGCCCAGGATCACATTACCAGAAGGTGGCAGAGCTGGGATTTGAGCACTGGTAGTCTGACTCCAGAAACCATGGCCTTGCTGGAAATTAAAGTTAGAGAACAATACCAAGATTAGTATAATATCTGAGTCTTGAGGTATGTGGGTGAAGAATGTAGCTTGCTTGCAATTTCTTTTCTTTTCTTTAACTACCAAAGCCCTGTGTACTTGTCAGGACCAATATCCTTGTGTTTTCAGTGAGATTTGTTCATTTTGCTCTAGAGAAAACATAAGCTTGGGGTAAAAAAAGAAAAAAAGGGGAAGAAATAAAATAATAAACAGTACAAGCATGGACTAGGTATCCAGTACTTTCTCCATACCAAGTACCATTCTAGGTGCTTTATTTTTATTCTTCACTGTGCTTGGTGCAAGGGATATATTATTTTTAATCTTCCAAGAACCCTGGGAGGTAGGTGATGTGGTTCCGTTTTATGAATTCAGACCTGAAATTGATAAAGGTTTAGCTTTATGTCCAGGGTCTCTCAATTAGGACAGGCCTGAGCCCAGCCCAACTGACTCTATGTCTCGAGCAAACTGCTGCCTCTCAGAGAGAAAAGGAAGACAAGGGAGAGTGAATGGCAGAAAGGATGGAGGTTCCCAAAAGTGGGAAAGAAGATGAAAAGCTTTATTTTTTTTTTCTTATTCTAAAATCTCTGTAATGGGCTGGTAATTTATTTTAAAACCCAGTAATTCTGAGGTCATGAATTATCTCTGCTGTTATCTTTTTTTTTTCCTACTTCAATCTGTGTTCTTTTTTTTATTTCAAAATATTAAGGGGGTAAAAATGTTTTAGGTTACATGGATGACTTTTGTAATGCTTGAGTTCCAGCTATAGGTATGCCCATCAGTCAAATAGTGTTCATTGTACTCATTAGGTAGGTTTTTGCCCCCCTACCTCCCCATCCCCTTGGTTGATTTCCAATGAATTTTCTTCCCTCTATGCTCATGTGTGCTCATTGGTTAGTTCCAATTTAACAGTGAGTACATGGGGTGCTTGTTTTTCCATTCTTGAGATACTTCATGTAGGAGAATGGTCTCCAGTTCTATCCAAATTGTTGCAAAATGTATTAATTCATCTTTTTTATGGCTGAGTAGTACTCCATAGTATACATATACCACATTCTGTTAATACATTCGTGAATTGATGGGCACTTGGGTTGATTCCACATCTTTGCCATTGTGAATTATGCTGCTATAAACATTTGAGTGCAGGTGTCTTTTTGATGAAAAGTCCTCCTTTCCTTTGGGTAGATACCCAATAGTGGGATTGCTGGATCAAATGGTAGGTCTACTTTTAGTTCTTTGAGGAATTTCCATACTGTTTTCCATAAGAATTGTACTAATTTGCAGTCCCACCAATAGTGTATAAGTTTTCCTTTCTTTCCGCATCCATGTCAGCATCTATTGCTTTTGGACTTTTTGATAAAAGCCATTCTAGCTAGGGTAAGATGATACCTCACTGTGGTTTTAATTTGCATTTCTCTGATGGTTAGAGACATTGAGCATTTTTCCATATATTTATTGGCCATTTGTCTTTCTTCTTTTGAGATGCTTTTGTTCATGTCTTTTGCCCACTTTTTAATAGGGTTGTTTGCCTTCTGCTTGCTGATTTGCTTGAGTTCTTTGTAAATTCTAAATATTAACCCTTTATCAAATATATAGCTTGTGAATATTTTCTCCCATTCTGCAGGTTGTCTGTTTGCTCTGTTGATTGATTATTTACTTACCTGTGCAGAAGCTTTTTGGTTTAATCAAATCCCATTTATTAATTTTTGTTGTTGTCATGATTGCCATTGGGGTCTTAGTCATAAATTCTTTGACTAGGCTGATATCTAGAAGAGTTTTTCCGACATTTCTCTCTAGAATTCTTATGGTTTCATGCCTTAGATTTATTTACGTTTTTTATCCATTTTGAATTAATTTTTTGTGAGTGGTGAGAGACAGTGGTCCTTTTCATTCTTCTTCGTGTGGCTATCCAATTTTCCCAGCACCACTTATTGAATAGGGCTTCAGTGAGTGTAGAATTTGGAGCAATCTCCCAAACAGGTCTCTTTGGGCTAGCAGGAGTCTCTTGTCTTCACATTGTTGCATAGTTCCTTGATGACAGGAATGTGTTCTATTAACTTTAGTGGCCCACATTGAACTCCATGGCAATTAGAAGTCATGACCAGAACATAAGTTCCAGTCTAGATATTTTTACTGCTGATAGAAGTGATTTGGTGCCCTTTGGATTGTCACAGATGGGTCCATGTTGAATAATTGAGACTTTAAGGAATGTTAGCTTGCCTCTGAACTTTCTTGGAATATATGTTACTTTGGGCTCACCATCTACTTGTCCTAGTCTCAGGACCTTATAATTGGAGGATTGAAAATATCTAACAGGTAACAAAGCACAAGCAACTTAGATGATTTATTTACTTACCGGGGGTCACACATGTACCGATGGTAAAGCTTGCACAAAGGTATTTCCATTGTATCTTAATTTTCCCTGGAGAAATCACATGAACAGTTCAAGTCTGTGGCAATAATGAACCTTTGCGGCATAGACCTGGAGTGGCTCCAGAGTAGTAATTCTGTGTCCAATTGACTTTTTTATCCCTGTGGTTAACACAGTGCCTAACTTATAGCAAGCTGTCAAAAACGCATGCATGAATGAAGAATAGCATGAGTTTTGGGCAACTTGTTATATAATAAGGGGGCAATGTAGTATAGTGGTCAAATCTATGAATGCTGAGCTCAGACTATCTGGTTTCAAATCTTCCTAGCTATATGTTTGACATTTAGCTCTCTTGACTTAGGTTTTCTCATTCAAAAAATGGAGATAATAGTGTTGTAAGATATTCTATTTAAAGTATTTAAAAGGGCCTGACATGTTACTTACTTATCAGCATTAATAATCTACAAGTTAAATACTGTCTTTGTAATCTTATACCTTTTCCCAATGATAACTTTGCTCTCAAAAAGACAATACACCATACAGAAATTGTTCCTTTGAGAAGTAAATCCAAAAATGCGATCTAGTCTTGTTGGGGAGTAAGACAAATGGTGATGTGAGCAGAAAGGGTACTCAGAAGTTAGTCTGGAACCCAGAGTGGGGGTCTCTGTTTTCCCACCCAAGTACAGATATTAGGGCTTCTCCTTCAGTACTACCATGTTGATATCCATACCCTCTCTTTCAGAAGGTTTGAGGGGACATTTGAAGGAAGTAAGAATGTCTACTTGGGTTGAGGCTCAGCAAAAATAGTGGACATACTAAGGCCATCTTTCTATTGAATGGCTCACAGGTATATTTGGAAAAACAGCTATCATGGCTCCTCAGTAAGGTGACATGTTGTGCTCACCCAAAGGGCAGTGGAAATCTGTAGGTTTCAGCTTTGCTTTTCCTTGATTGCTGTATTATCCAGGGTTCTCCAGAGAAAAAGAACCAATAAGATCAGACAGATGGATAGATAAAAGGGGACTTTTATGGGCATCACTTCATGTCACTATGATAGCTGAGCTGTCCCACGATATGCCACCTGCAAGTTGAAGAACGAGGGAAGCCAGTAGCATGGCTCAGCCCAAGTCTGAAGGCCTGAGAACCAGGGGAGCCGATGGTATAATTCTCAGTCCAAGGCCAAGGCTTTAGAGATTAGGGGATTGCTGGTACAAGTTCCAGAGTCCAGAAGCTGGAGAACCTGGAGTTCCAATATCCAAGAACAGAAGAGTAGTGTCCCAGCTCCATGACAGAGGAAGCAAATTCATGTTTCCTCTGTACTTTTGTTTTATCCAAGCCCTTTGCTGATTGGAGGGTGCCTGCCCACACTGGGTGAGGGTGGATCTTCCTTACTCAGTCCACTGATTTAAATACCAATCTCTTCCAGAAACACCGTCACAGACATGTCCAGAAATAAGGCTTTATCACCTGTCTGGGCCTCCTTTAATCCAGTTAAGTTGACACCTAACATTAACTGTCACAGCTGCCCACAAAGTGTCTTCACCATCTCCATGCTGACTCTGCCCTCCTCATAAGGTCTCTCCTCTCTGACCCCTCCAACCTCCCCTGGGACCTTGAGTCCTCCTACCTTCCTCCTCTCTTGTTTACCCCACCAACCCAGGGGACACTTGTCTTGCCTCCTTAAAGATCAGCCAATCTGCAGCTTACTTTCTTCTTCTTCCAGTGTGGTCATAGCATAAACCCTGTATCCCTGATTCATTCCTCAGGACCTTCTGTTTTCATTCTCTCAACAGAACTCATTATATATCACAAGGTGTGGCTTTCAAAGCTATTGTTTTTCATGAGGGCTTCAAGAACATATTTTAGAATTTTTAAGAAAATCTGAACATTGACTTTTTAATTCTCTTTACACTTATGCCATGACTACACCAGTCCTCTTTGAGGCAGTGTGGTGCCTCTGACTGATGAGAGGCAGAGTCACCATCAAGGATAGGGAGTGAGGCACAAAGACTGATGCTTCAAGGTCATGTCTTGCTACACTACACCCATTCACCATGAATCCCAGTTTCAAGTTCCAGCAGGTTGGCTCCCATCTTTGACTCCTTGCTGACAGTGATTCCTGAGCTCTGTTCTAGCCCCCATGAAGACATAAAGTGATGACCATGGTGGTAAAGTTCTCCTGAAATTCACGCTCTTCTTATCATAATGCTCCTTATGAATTTTCCAAAGTTAATATATTGTTCCTTAGGTATGTATTGGGCGTTTACTATGTGTGTTTCATTTAGTTTTCACAATGGTCCTACAAGGTCTATGCTATTATTGTTTTTATTTTACAGATGAGGAAATTGAGATTCAGAAAAGTTGAAGCCATCATTCCTGCCATTTTCACATATTTTAAAGCTCTCTTTTTGAGCACTGCTCTACTCTCTTGGAGTTAGGTGTGGCTATATAATTTGCTTTGGTAAATAAAATTTGAGTAGAGGTGACACATGTCATTATCTGGTTGGAAGCTCTCACAGCCAATGCACAATTCACCATGTTCTTTTTCCCTGTGCCCCAGTGATGTTCCAAACAGTAGAAACTCCATTCACTAGCATCCTGGAATGTGGTGACATGGAACAGAGTCCTATTTATCGTTTAGTGCACAGATAGCAACATGCAAGATAAAAAGCTTTGTTGTTTCAAGCCACTGACTTTTGCAGGTTGTTTGTTAACACAGCTTAACCTTGTTCATTGTGATTAATACAGAACTCACTAATTCATGCAATTATTTATCCATTTATTAATTCAACAGATAATTATTGACTACTCTGTGCCAGATGTGGGATAGGTACTGAAAAAACAAAGTCATGATTCTTGTCTTTATAGTCTCTGGTAACTTTTCCACCAAAGTCATGCACTTAATTAAATAATGGAGTTGAGTTTCAAACCAGACCTTTAGATTCCAGAGTTTGTGCTCTGAAATGCTGCTTTCTACTATTCAAATAGAGAGTTCTAGAATAGTTTACAATTTATTTTTAAAAATTTCAGGGTCTGGGTCTGGTCTATGTGAGAGAGAACAGCAGGCTCAATTCTGTATGAGCTTTCAGTTCAGGTGTGATCTGTAAAGCAAATTGGCTGCGGCTCATCACCAAAATGAGGTTGTGCAAGATGCCAGAATTTTGGCCATGATTATGCAGTGGACATTGGTCATGTTTTCTGCCTGCCTACCATCTTTTAAATACCCTGTTATCTTTGCAGGATTTTCCACTTGATGGATCCCCAAGGTGGAAGCCTAAAAACTCACTTCCATCCTCTTTTGCAACTGGGACATATGCACAGGACCATTCTCCACAAATCAGATTCACCTCCAGTAGAATTCAGTTCAGAAAGGAGCCATCTGAGGAAAAAGGCTTATTGTGGGATCTATTTAGCTGGAGAGGGGCAGCAGAAGCCCCTGGCTTTGAGGACAGTGATGTCTAAGTGCCTGACACATGAGACTGCAGAGTGGACGGGAGCTTGTTTGATAGCTCCCCCAATGGTGGAGGAAGCAGCATTCTTCATATTAGGCTTGCTTTCGAGCATGATTTGGGGCATTCCTGGAAATTTGGCATCCAGCCCATTTCTCTAAACCTCCCTATATTTGTGAACTACTTGCTATTCTTTAATCAACTTGTTTTCTGCTTAATCAGCCACAGTCAGCTCCTGATTATTCAAGTAAGAATCCTCACTGACGCAATGTGAAGGCTGAGTCAGAAAATTTCAGGAAAGATCTTGGGAGAAGAGAACAGTAAATGGCTAATCTAAAGGAGTGTGCGTGGGTGGGGAATTAAACTCTGGGAAATCTGAGATCAGAGGTGATAAGGCTTGAAAAGGAAATGAGCTTCAGGTCCACCTTGAACAAATTGGTGTGGGCAGATCCTTCTGCTGGCCCATGTCATCTTAAATCTGTTCCTTCAGTCATTCAACAAATATTTATAGAGCACATACTGCATGCTTGGCCCCATGCTAGGCAGTGGAGAATATAATCATGGATAAACCAGGCATAATCTCAACTCTCATGCTGCTACTAGTTTTCTGTAATGGGAAGGATGTTCATAATATAATGGTCACACTAATGGACAAATATATAATTACAAACTGATAATAAAAGAAAGTTATATTCTGAGTGTATAACATGACCAAGTGTGGGCGGTCAGAGAAGTCTTTTTGGGGAAGTGATTCCAGAGCTGAGATTTGATGGACAAAAGAAAGTATGGGATGGAAGTGATCACAAATGCATTCCAGGAGACATGAACAGCATGTGAAAAGACCCTCAGACTGAGTGAACGATGGTACTTCTGAAGAACTGTAGAGTTGATGAGCATGAATTGAAGAGAAGAGGTGAGAATGGAGTGAGATAAGGCTTCAGTGGTACTGGAGAGTCAGGAAAGAGCATGCAGAGTCTTGAAGGCCTGTTAAGAATTTTGATCTTTTTCCTTAAATCAATAGGAGGCTATTGAAGAGTTTTAAGCCATGTGATAACACTGTCAGATGTGCATTCTGAAATGCCATGCTGACTATAATGGTAACAATGAATGGGGTAGGAGAGTGGAATGAATACAGGAAGATGCATAAGGAGGCTATTGCAATAATCTAGGCCACAGAGAGTTGCTGGATCAGGCTAGAGTACTGGCAGGAGAGACGGAGAGGAGAGTAATTGAAGAGATATTTAGCAGGAAAATCAATGGAACTTCATAATGAGCTAGATATAGAATGTGTGGTGACTCCAACTTTTCTGAAATGGGCAACTTATGCAAGGACCACTGGGAGAGCATCAGATTAGGCAGGAAAAGAGTAAGAATAATGTCTTCAGTTTTGTACATCCTGAGATTAGAGTGTCTTTGAAACATTCAAAAGAAGACAATAAATAGTTATATATGAGGGTCTGAAGCTCCAGGGAGAGTTTTGCTTTGGAGCTGTCTCTCTATTGATCATAAAAGCAGGATCTGCTGAAGCTAGAATGTGACCAAATCCAGACTAATAATCCCAAATTCGAAACCTTCATCCATTTATTGAGTGCAGTTTTATCAAGTATGTACCTTGCACCAAACACTGGGGACACAGAGTTGAGAAGGGGACACTGACCTAGAGGAGCTTATAGTATAGTTGAGAAATGTATAAGGGTCCCTACACAAACAATAAAATGTAAGTAATGAACATATGTACAGGATTCTTTTAAAAGGCACATTTTAGGTTTGAGGTACATGGATGAGTTGTGCTCTAGGACAGGGAGATAATAGTGCAAAGTCTTAGTTTCATGAAAGAATACACTATTCTTAAGGAATCACCAATATTAAATGTTGCTAAAGCTAGGGAGTTGGGGACTGGACAGTAATAGAAGATGAGGCTAGATATTTAGGCAGAAAGCTGGGATCAGCAATCCTATAAGAATTTTGAATTTTAACCTGAAAATTGCCATGTGTTACTGTAACATTTCATGCAATGGGAGAATGGGATAAGATTTGTGTTTTAGATAGATAAGTCTGCTGGAGTCATGGCGGATAGCTCTAATAAGAGACCAGAATATTACTCAAAATCCAAACTTGCTATCTGCAGCTTTTTACTAGGTAGTTTTTATGTTTATTAGTGCCTTTAGCATTCCAAGTATTCAATCTTCTTTCATTTGAAGCATGACTATTGAAAACTGCTACAAATCAGTGTACTACTGTACTTTATTCTTTTCATAGTTAAATTAGGTAATCACAAAACAGTATGGCTTGCTCACTTGTTAGAAACCATAAAATAACATTCCTCGTTAAATAACCATTTTCCTATCACAAAGCAAATCTGGAACAAGGTACAGTGTGTCTTTAATCTCTCTTTAATTGATGTACATTACTTTTTATCATATTCCATGATTCACTGTGTTTTGACCGTAGGTGACTTGTACTGTAATAGTCTCTTAACATTTTTGCCACAATTTGCCAAAGGTTTGAAGGGCCAATGAGAATGTTGAGCTAAAAGATTGGGTTTGTTTGGTCTTAAGTTAAATAATGAGTAACTACTTGAGAAAGAATTCTAAGAAGGAGCCCCTGAAGGCTTATGTAATGGCTTATTTAGTCCACATCAAAAGCAAGATAGGACATTAAGTTTTTGCTGGTTAGACTGAAGCTGTTTTATTTTGCTTCATTAACATGAGTGATGAGGATAAAAATCAAGAAAAGACCCTTGGAACAAACGGAGCCTCAAATAGCACTTTGGCAGAGAGCAGTTATATTAAGCTAGAGCTTAAAATAGCAACACCCTGCATGCTTTTGGTTTGCCCCATTCAAATCACCAAGAGCTATTGTCTTATGGTCTGATGTTACATGTAAGTTGCAGACAGCTGCCGATGGTGATTGCTGCTTGGGGAAGAGGAACTGGAAAGAAAAATCCCCCACCAATTGTGTTTTCCATGCTGCCCAGATGTGAAAGGCTCCACTGCCCTGGAAGGATAATGGGGGAGTTGAACATTAACAAAAGAAGTGATCTTTTAAAAGCTAGGAGCTGCAGTATCATCAATTTAAGAGTCTTTCTCCATTTATTTTCTTAGTAACAATTGGAGGTGAGAATAAGAAACCTCAAGAGGGGGAAAATATATATATATGTATCTCTGATATAAAAACAAAGACCCTTGTTTCTCTTTCAGGAAGCAGCTTGGGTATCTTGATTGACAGCCTCTGTTTTAAAGCCAATATTTTGAATAAAATAATGATTCTTATGTGGGAAGAAAAGCAAAGAAGGCTTACAGTGGTTTAATAACAGCTTTCTGCTGGCTAGATAACTGAAAACTTAAAATGTAGTTGACAGTAATTAGTTTTATGGGGTTTTCTTCTTAAAAACATAAAATGCTAAATATCTTTTTTAAAAACCCACACACAATAGAGACCCATCTGAAAGATTCCTTACACTTTGGAGTTTTATTAGGCTGTGAATGTGTCACTTCAGCCTGGATTCCAACTCTATTAAATTTGAACAAATGTAAAAAGGGACTTTGTGCAGCAAATGGGCCAAGTGTCTTCTTCAACATGAACACAATGACAGCGAGATGTCAACAATACTGTAACAAACCTATTTCTGTCTTTTCACTATTGCAGTTCAGAAATATTGTGAATGTTCAAATTGATCACAAAAACTTTCAGAACCGACCTTGACTAACAAAAAGAATGGAAAATTTATCTACTAAATATTTTGAATCAATCAAGATCAAATTCACCTGCTAGCGACTTTATATTTCTTGAAGCTAAAAGAAAATTTATTTGGGGGTGAAGAATATGTGAGTCTGATTGCCAATTGTCTGGATAAACTGCAATGTTTTTAGGCTATATAGATCCTAATTACAACCAATATCATTTGCACATGCAATGAAGTTAAATTAGCCAATATGTTTATGCTCAAGTCTTCTCCGCAAATATATGTGCATGTTTTGAAACTTACCACTTTTTGCCGTACGGTATGGTAGTCTTTGTACTTTCCTTTTATCTCTGAACAGTGCATAATTTCCTAAACTCGGTGATGTTCTGCAGCAGGCTTTTACTAGTTTGCAAGAGCCAATAGTTAAATTTTTAAAGATTTTGTGAGCCAGTTGTTAAACATCTTTCCTATTAAAACTTAAATTATATAAATTTACAATTGAGTAAGTTATATCAAAAAAGAATCATACTCAAAACTACCATCTACTAATTATTTTACTATTTTTTACTGTTTTCTATGCCCTTGAGGTTACTTATGTGTACTGTATTGGCATGGTGAAAATATTACATGATGGTGTGCTACCGACACCTCTTCATAACATCACATTCAATGAAGGAATGTTGGTAACTTGAAATTGGTGATGGTGGGAGTATTTACACCATGGGAATAGGCAAATGCTACAGATCAGAATTTGATTTATTGTTTTAATTATCTAGAACAGAGATTGGCAAACTATGGCCTAAGAGCAAAATCCTGTCCCAGGGAATTAAAAATGTTTTCTACATTTTTAAAAGGTTATCAAAAAAAAAGAGAAAAATATATGACAGATCTCATGTGGCAAACTCTTCTGTGAAAGCCTAATAGTAAATGTGTTAGGTTTTGTTGGCCCTATAGTCTCTATCACAACTATTCAACTCTGCCATTGTAGTACAAAAGCAGCTATAGATAATATGTAAACAAATGGATGTGGCTGTTTTCCAATAAAATTTTATTTAAAAAAAAAAAAAGATAGCAAGCCTGTCTTGGCCTACAGACCATAGTTTTCTAACCAGTGGTGTAAGTTATAAACAGAAATAATTAAGTCTACATTCTACAAGTATCCTTCTAATCCATAGATTATAATTATAATAGTAATCTTTACCTAGGCAATACCCATAAGGAATTAAGAGTATCACTATAGCAAATTGCAGCACAGTTCTATTAAATGGAAAATTCCATCTCTGAAGGTTCTCTGGTCAATCATATGATGGCAGTTGTAAAATGCAGCTTTATAGTTTTAAAGCCCTTTAAAGTTGCCTGATTCACTAAGCCACACAGGTAACTCTCAAAAGGCAGATTACAAACAAGACATCTACTTATTCAACCCACTGATGATATTTTAGATGATCTGAAGCCAATTGGTTGGATTGATAAGCACTTAAATGGCTGAGACTCTTTTGTTGAATCATTAAACATTACATTTCAGCTCACATGGATTTGCAGTAAGAAGGTTGGCATTATATTGTATTTCATTCTATTTCCACGAGCGTGTTTACGTGCAGCCAATACACACACCCATATACAGACTATGTATTAAAGATGCCTAAAGCACAGATGTTATCACTATGCTCAATCTTTTCACCCAGTAATTTGAAAAGTCTGGTCACAACTTCTAAGATTTTTGGGCTCATGAACCACTAAGAATTAGTAGAATATTTGGTTTAATAGAGGCTTAAGAGTTTGTATGCATTTTTAACACATTGACTACCACATTAGAAAAATTTTTTTTCCCTTGGGGCCACTGTGTTTTATTTTGAAAGTAAAATAAAAACTTGGAAAACAAAATGATCCCTTCTAATTTAATTAAAAATGAAATTTACTGACTTCTAGTCATTTAACCCACATTTCTAGAATTAGCTTGTCAATATTAATTGTAATAAGAACGTCAAAAAGTTAAGATTTTCAGAACCAACTGCAGGGTTTTGCCCAGGTTCCTTCATGAAACCCCAGGCTCAAAACTAGTGTGAGTTAAATACAACTCACATGGCAGTTAACGTGTTAACTTCCTCTCAGAGGGCAACATTTATGAGGCTGTATATTCTCTCCATTTTTTCTAGAGTTTCTCCACATGCATCCTCAAAAGGAAGGGTATCTCAACAGTATCTCACTTGTCAAGCAAACTCTAATTTATTTGAAGCCTTGTGGGAAGGGCCACAGCCTGTGCCTTGAAGGCTCTGCAAAGTAATCACGTGTATAAGTGACGGTAAACCCGCTGCATGTAGGCTCAGCCCACCTGAGTTCTAGGCCTGGCCTTGCCCCTAAGTCTCTGTGTGAACTAAGACTAGTTGCTTCCCTGCCTCAGCCTCAAAGTGGCAACAACTGTCAAAACTGACATAGGACTAGACAAACTCTAATTTCCCTTATAACTCACAATCCGTGTTACCAGATACTTAGAGCTAGAAAGCGTGTCCCAGGCATTGTGGTGCTTCCTGCCCACCCTCCTGGGTAAAGGAGTGTGGTCTGTGGGAGAGACACTAAACTGGAAGTGGATGGAGACGGAGCTACTGCAAATGTTGAACACAGGCAGTTCTCCTGTCCTATCAGGTCTCAGGCCTGTTTAGTTTGGCCCACATCATGTAATTTTTTTTTTTTTTTTAGTTATCTACCAGTATTTAAAAATTGGATTTCATAGAAAATTTGTGTTATCAGCTTTTCTTGAAAAATTGAAAGCTCTAGTTCCCCACATTCCCCGATTGCAGTATGATATGATGGGCAGCTGCCCCCATCAAGTGGGTCAGGGAAGTTGAAGACTATCCATATCTCAAATACAGACTATAGTAGGTGATTTTCCACGAAAGGCATGTGAAGCTCTCATGTGAGGGACCATGAGCTCTTCTTTCTTAACATAGAGCAGAGAAAATATCATTTTAGACATCAGCTCATAAGCAGTACTAGGAGTGGATTCATTTTCCTAGTTGAAAGTAGTCCATTTGGTGAGATTCCAATTTTTTCACATCATAACTTTCTTAGGGAAATAGCTATGATGGTTTGCATAAAATGTTCAGACCATATCTACCTAGAAGCAAATCTAACAAAGGAAGTGCGAGATCTTTATGGGGAAAAAAATTGTAAAATGCCATTAAGGCATAGAAAAGAAGATAAAAAATGATAAGATATAATATGCTCATGGATGAGGAGACTCAATATTGTAAAGATTCAAATTTTCCCTCAAATGATCCATAAATTCAATGCAATTCTAATAAAAATGCACCAATTTTGTAAGTATTCTGATAAACTTATTTTCAACTTTAGGTAAAGGAGTAAAATCCAAGAAAAGCCAAGATAATTCTGAAGGAGAAGAAAAAAGAGGGGGAAATGTCATAATACAAATGAGGCTTATGGCAAGGATGTTATAATTAAAACAGCATCATATTGGTCCATAGTAATAAAATACACCAGTGCATCAGAATACAAAACTGAAAAGTAGATACATGAATGTATGGAAATTCCTGTATCTGAAAGTGAAAGTTGAGAAAGGATGAACGATTTGATATGTAGAATTAAGAAAACTATCATTCTCTACAGGAAAAATAATTATATTTCTACCTCCCTCCAAACAAAAATACACTCCAAAGTGATTACAGACTTAAATGTAAAAACCAAAACTCTGAAGCTATAATAAAAAAGTAGAAAAATATCTTATAACTTCAGATCTGGGAGGGGTTTCTTAAAACAGATAATAAAAGCAAAGATTATTTAAAAAAAAATAAACAAGTTAGGCTTTATTAAAATTTAAAATTTTATATGACAAAGGATATCTTAAACAAATACAATAGTTAGCTGGGAAAAGACAATTTCAACATATAATAGCCAAAGGACATGTATTCAGAATGTGTAAAGGATTTTTATGAATAAGTGAGAAAAAAATACAAATAACTAATAAAACCAGGGCAAATACTAAGAGAAAATTCACAAATGGGCAATAAAATATGAAAAGATAATCAACTTACTCATACTCAGGAAAATTAAAATAAGAGAAATGTTCACACAAAGACTTACAGCTTTATTTGTAATAGCCAAAAAATCTGGAAACCACCAAATATTCCTTAACAGGTGAATATGCATACAAAAAATATAGTATCCAAGTACACCAAGCAAAAAGAAACTAAGTATTGATATACAACAAAATGGATGAATCTTAAAAATCATTATGCTGTTTCTAGGGGGAATGCTTTCAACTTTTCCCCATTCGGTATGATGTTGGCTGGAGAATTGGATAGCCATGTGCAGAAGAATGAAATAGGATCCATATCTCTTGCTACTCACAGAAATCAATTCGAGATGGATAAAAGACTTAAATATAAGGCATGAAACCATAAGAATTAGAGAAGAAAATTCTACATATCAGCGTAAGCAAAGAATTTTTGATTAAGACCCCAGTGACAATTCAGCAACAACAAAAATAAATAAATGGGACTTGATTAAATTGAAAACTTCCGCACAGCTAAAGAAATAATCAACAAAGCAAATAGATAGCCTACAGAATGGGAGAAAATATTTGCAAAGTATAAGTCCAATAAAGGACTAATATCTAGAGTCTACAAAGATCCCAAACAAATCAGCAAGAAAAAAAAATGACATCATCAAAAAGTGGGCAAAAGACATGAACAGAAGCTTTTCAAAAGAAAATAGACAAATGGCCAATAAACGTATGAAAAAATGCTCAATGTTACTAATCATCAGGGAAATGAAAATTAAAACCACAATGAGAAATCACCTTACCCCCTTACCCCTTTCACCTTACTACTATCACCTTTTAATAAAAACTAGAATGGCTTTTATAGAAATGTTCATATACAATAGATGCTGGTGTGGATGCAGAGAGAAAGGAACACTTATACGCTGTTGGTGGGACTGTAAATTAGTACAATCCTTATGGAAAACAGTATGGAAATTCTGCAAAGAACTAAAAGTAGACCTACCGTTTGATCCAGCAATCCCACTACTGGGTATGTACAAAAAGGAAAAGAAGTCATTTTATCAAAAAGATATCTGTACTCGAATGTTTATTGCAACACAATTCACAATTGCAAAGATGTGAAATCAACCCAAGTGTCCATCAATTCACAAGTGGATTAACAAAATGTAGTGTGTGTGTATACACACACACACATATATACATATACATATATATACATACATATATATACACACACATACATATGTATGCGTACATATACACACACCATGGAGTACTACTCAGCCATAAGAAAGGATGAAATAATGCCTTTTGCAATAATATGTATGGAACTGGAGACCATTATCCTAAGTGATGTATCTAAAGAATGGAGAAACAAACACCACATGTGCTCACTAATAAACTGGAACTAACCAATGAGCACACATGTACACGGACGGAAATAAAACTCAGTGGAAATCAAGCAGGGGAGAGGTGGGAGGAGGGGTGGGCCAAAACCTACCTCAGGGGTCCAAGGAACACTATTTGGGTGACGGGCACACTTATAGCCCTAACTCAAGCATTACAAAAGTGATCCATGTAAACAAAAACATTTGTATGCCCTTAATATTTTGAAATAAAAAATCTTTATGCTGAGTGAGAAAATTCAGATTAAAAAATATGTTCTGTATAGTTTCATTTATTTAAAAAAATCTAGAAAGTGCAAACTAATCTGTGATAAAAGAAAAGAGATCAATTGTTGCCTGGTATGTTCATTTTCTATTGCTGCATGATAAATTATAGCAACCTTAGACTTAAAACAAAACACACTTATTTTCTCATAATTTGCATGGGGTAGGAGTTAGCTGGGTGCTCTGCTTAGTCTGAAATCAGGGCTGTGATCTCATCTGAGGTGTTAGATCCTCCTGCAAGCTGTCTGGTTGTTGGAAGAATTCAGTTCCTTGCAACTGGAGGATTGAGGCACTAAGCTCCTACAGGGCCCTGCCATTCTCTGCCACATGGCCCTCTCCACACATGGCAGTTTGGTTCTTCCAGGCTACCAGGAGACTGCTTTTCTAATCTTTGTGGCTTCTGTCTCTGACTTTCAGAGCCTCTTTTAAAGAACTCGTATGAATATATCAGTCCCATCTGGAATAACCTTACTTTTGATTAATTTAACATCAACTGATCACAGACATCAATTACATTTGCAAAAACCCTTCATCTTTGCCACATAAGGTGGCCTAATCACTGAGTGCTGCACCGTCATTTTCACAGGTCGCATTCACCCTCAAGGTGAGGACATGACACGGTGTTTACCAGGGGACAGGAAACTTGAGAGCTGTCTTAGAATTCTTTTTACCACACCTGGGATCAGGAGTTGAGGAAAAGATATAACTAAAACAGTCTTGCTTTCTCACTGTCCTGAACTACTTTCTACATTGCAATGTTTTCCCCCTTTTATAAGGGGCACTTTTGTTCCCCCTAATACAATGGAAAAGTCAATTGCTTTTCCTTTTTCATTGTTCTATCATGTAGACAAAGAGAAAAAAAAATCTGTTTGATGGAACAAGATGCTAAATGTCTATAGTGCACTGAATGAGAAAAAAAGTTGAGGGAGAGCAGACTTGCAAAGAGGCATGAGGAAATTTTTGGATGGAAATAATTCAGTATCTTGATTGTGGTGGTGGTTCCGTGGGTATATATACCTCTCAAAATTCATCAAATTGTACCCTTTAAATACATGCAGTTTCTCATGTATAAATTATGCCTCAAAAAGTCATAAGTTAAAAACATTTTCATCTATCAGATTGGCAAAATATTGAAAGTGTAGAAGTACCAAGTATAAGCAATGACAGTAAATTAATACCTCTCATTTTGTTTGTATTGCCTAAAATTGCTTTTGCTAAACGGGGTCTTCTCTGGTTCCATACAAAGCGTAAAATTATTTTTTCTATATCTGTGAAAAATGATGTTAGTAATTTAATAGGGATTGCATTGAATCTGTAGATCACTTTGGGTAGTATAGACATTTTAACAATGTTGATTCTTTCGATCCACAATCATGGGGCAAGGGAGGGGATGGGTGTATACCTACATAATGAGTGCGATGCACACTGTCTGGGGAATGGACACGCTTGAAGCTCTGACTCGGGGCGGGGGGGGCATGGGCAAAATACATAACCTAAACTTTTGTACCCCTATAATATGCTAAAATAAAAAAAAAGCAATGATGTGCATAATGGAAAGATATACAGTGCTGGGGCAAGAGAGTGTAAACTGGGGGGGGTTTGAGTCAGACCTAGAAAAAATGATGAATATGGCCACAGTTAAGACCCCAAAATTCCACCGCTAGTTAAGTATTGTAGTGAAGCCCATCCGTCTCCACCAAGAATAGATACAAGGATGTTTGTTGTATATTGTTGCAATAACAAAAACTGAAAACTGACTTAAGTGTCCATCATAATACAAATGGATGACATGGCATATTCATAAAATGAAACAACATACAGGAGTTAAAAATGAATAAACTAGATCTGTATATTATATCAACATAGATCTAAAAACCTGATGTCTAAAAAAAATGTTGCAGAATAATTGTTCATCATGATAATATCTATAGAATAAAGATGTTAAATACTGGGGCATGCTATCTATTGACAAATATATATAACACATGTATATAAAAACATGGATGAGAAAAATACAAATTCATGAATTTAGGAAAAAAGGAAATAAAACTGAAGATAGACATAAAAGGGAGCTCAGTTTCATCACTTATGTTTTTATTTAAAAGATTTGGAAGTGTATATGGAAAACATTAATATTAATTAATTCTGGATGATGGGTATTAAATGAGTTTCATTTTGTTTTGCTTTTAAATTATCACCTATTATCTCTGTCTAACCATGAGAAAAAGATCAGAAAAATCCAGAGTGAGGGACATTCTATGAAATACCCAACCAGTTCTCTTCAAAATGTCAAGGGCTTTAAAAAGAAGGAAAATCTGAGAAATTGTCACAGTCTAAGGAGACATGATGTCCCAAGATGTGATGTAATGTGGTATCCTGGATGAGATTTTGGAACAGAAAAAGTATATTAGGTTAAAAGCTAAGAAAATCAGAATCAAGTATAAACTTTAGTTGGTAATAATATACCAATATAATATATAATAATATACCAATATTGGTTCATCAGTTGTGACAAATGTACTGCAGTAATGTCAACAATAGGGGAAACTGGATACAAGGTATGTAGGAACTCTTTGTAATATTCTTGCAACTTTTCTGTAAATCTAAAACTACTCTAAAATAAAAGTTTATTTAACTTTGAATCACCACCTATAACTCCAGGAAAACAGCTCAATGAGGTTGCATGTAGAGAAACATTGTTCTGAAGACAGGCAAATCTGCACCGAAATCCTGGCTCCACTACCTATGGCTACCTGGCCTTTGACCAGTCCCGGGACTACTTCCAGTTTTCATTCCTCTTTTGCAAAATGAGAATCATCAACATTAAATGATAATGTGTAAAGCATTTAGCACATAGCAAGGCCTATGTGCTAAATAATTAATTATTGCACAATTAATTATTATTCCAATTTTATTATAATTATTTTATTATTATTAATACCTCAGATGTGTTTGTTTTGGTGATTAAGTAAGAAAACTATAGTATCCAGAAATTCTGTTTATTAAAAAACAAACAACAAAAAAACAGAAAAACAACCTTGAGTTGTCTGATTTTAATATACTAGTGCTTCAGAATAGGTCTGCAATCACTCTGTTAAAAACCACCAAAATGTACACAAAGTTAACAGTCCCTTTGACAAGGTGGGGCACTTTGTGGGGAGGGGAGGTATTAGTAAGTTACACTGGACCTATTCTCAGGCAGGATAAATTTTCTCTTTCACTCTTCATAAATTCAAACCGAAATCTCATGATTATGCTACTCTCTATCCAGCTTATCTGTAAAATGAAATGTGCCATCATGCAAATCCTGTTTTCACAGAATAGTACACGGGGTGGGAAAAATGCTCAGTATATAACTATCAGTGGGAAAAGGTAGGATTAAACCTTATGTATAGAGTAATCCACAGTTTGAAAAAAATGGGCAAATATTTGTTGCATAGAGAAAAGACCGGAAGGATAAACTCCTCACCAAAAGAAGAATTATTTGCATTGAGAAGCCATGGGAAGCTTAAGACTCTACAGACAGTTGACTTGGGCTGGAGTTTTCCTTTTTTGTCTCAGTAAATAATTTAAGTTGCCTTAGGCCTGAATTCAACTTCAAATTAATTTAAAATATTTTTTAAATAACGCTAAAACTATAAATATGCTTCTTGGGTATATCCATATTGGATAAATGCAATATATCTAGCTGCATTTCTTGAAAAAATGACATGAGAGAAGAGTGACCAGCCAAAATACAAACTTGAAAGACGAAAAATTCTCATGCTATTTGTCTGAAAGCATGAGTTATAGAAAGTGGCAAGTTCTTTGTCTTAAACAGAATGTATTACAAAGCCTCAAGGAGACAATAAAATGTAAAAGAATATGTTAACCTTGATTTTGTTTACTGCTTTTTTTTTTTGAAAGCCAACACTAAGCTGTATATTAATATACAAGATAAACCATTTCTTGGAATATTTCAACTTGTCTGGAAGTTGTCTGCTTTGATTACAGTTTGGAGGACATATTTTTAGTGAAGAATAAAAGGTGTATTCACATTAATCATTTCCCCAGTGTATAAAGTATGTATCAGTGAGGATGAGGTAGGGCTGGCCTTGGGAAGAAAAGCAAGTACTTAGAACAAGAGTCTCAGCAGATTTCTGTCCTTTGATGAACTCAGGATAGCGCTCTGGATTGTAAGCCGTATACAACCGAGGCTCAGAAACCCAAAGGGCTGGGCTGCAGTCCCAGCACAGCCATTGATGGACTCCCTGAGTAGGTCTGAGCTTCTTATTTAACACGTATTATTCTTTGGTCTTCAGCTAAAACTGAGAAGAAAGGTGGATAATAAGGCTATGGTTCCTCAAACTGGCTGATTCTGATTAATCTCCTAGGGAAATCTCAGAACACACAGATTCTTGGCTCAGCTCATGATCTACTGAATCAGAATCCCTGGCTTAAGAATCTGTATATTAAATAAGTTCATTAGCTCTTTCCTTTTTTTCAAATTTCAAAATATTAATTAAGGAGGTACAAGTGTTTTTGTTAATAAGGATATCTTCTATAATGCTTAAGTCAGAGATTTTGGCGTGCCCATCACTCATTAGCTCTCTCTTATACACCCCTCTGAGTTCTTGCCACACACGGTGTTTGGTAGCCACCCGTCTAGGATGGCCTCCCTGACATGTCTAGTGGTCAGCTGGCAGTTGGCTGGGACAGTGGGGGTGACTGAACCACGTGTCTCTTCAGTGTCAGCCAGCAGGCTAGCCCCAGCTTGTTCCCCTGATGGCTCAGAAAAGTTCCAAGAAAGAGTAGAAACTGCAAGACAACTTGAGACCTAGGCTTAGAATGGGCACAGCTTCAATTCCACCACATTCTGTTGGCCAGAGAAAGATAGGAGGTGACTCCAGATTCAAGGGAATGAGGACATCAACTCCATTTCTTGCATAAGAAAAATCCCAAATTCCTGTGTCCACGGAATGAGCGTGGACACAGGAAAAGGAATAATAGGGTCATTTTTTTTCAGTCAATATATGACACATATGAATAAGAACTGGAAGGCACGTAAACATGCAAAGAACTGAGGTGTTGGCTAAAGAGCCATGGGAGATTTTTCTTCTCCTTTATGTCTTTATTACTTTATATAGGTGGCTATAACACTGTTAGTGCAATAAGCAATGATTGAGAGCAAAAAACAGGAAGGAGAGCCATGGGGAGAGTAAGATCAACAACTTCATTACTCACTATACTGAAAGGATTATATCAATAATTTGCATATCATAAACTTAATTAGCCTTCCGTTCTGCAGTGCATGGAGGTGAGTAACAACGGAAAGAACCTGAAATTACCAAAGCTAAGTAGGTCTCTAAGATATATCCAACAGCCTTGGATCTCTAATGGAATTTAGCTGTGAGATACCCAATTATTCCTAGCACCGCTGCACACAGTGCATATTATCAGGGCTGGCACCGTCTCAGGGCTGTAACACTTTAGCCATCTCTGGAATCCCTCAGGAACAGTTCTTTCTTAATAGCCATGATCTCCAATAGTTGAAGTTTTGCCATCTAAGAACTAAATTTTAGCTTTTTTTAAAAAAAATTGTGATTATTTTAAATAGAAATTGTTCTTTAAAAGTATAACTTGTTCATTTCCTTATGTTTTAAAATAGAGTTGATAGAAAACATTTTAACAGTTTTTGACAATATTATTTTTTGCCATATGCAATGACATCCTCAGAGCCTGTGGAGCAGAGCAGGGTTTCTTTGCCCTCACATAAATTATTCCGGGAATGCTATGCTTTCAAGTTCACATTTCTGCCCCTTTTATTGTTTTTGTGCTCTCTCTTGTTCCCATGGGGCTCTAAGTGTGCCTGCCTCTGACAGTTTCTTCCATTTTACTTGGCTTCTTCTAACATCTGTCAACTGAGAGAAATAAACCTTATTAAGATTATTTGTCAAGTCAGAGTCACTGTATTCTGAGTAAAGCCCAAGGAGCTTCTAATCTGAGCAAGGTACGTGACCGTCAGGGTACAGAAGGCTTGGTGGCACGTCCTTCATCTGATTATTTCCTGGTTCTCGCCTCAACCCAGAGACAGACAAGAGCCAGGTTGTTGGGAATCCAAACACATTGCCAGGTATGAAGGAGGTATAGATATGGATGACTTGAATGAATAAGTAAAGTACATTCAAGATGGGCTTATTGTCCTCAGGACATTAAGCATTCCGTGACCCCACTTTGTCAAAGGTTAGTTTTTCAAATAAATTATAGACTTTTTTCAAAGCATTGGCTTATTTTTACATTTTATTTTAGGGTAAGTATGGTGAGTTAGAGTTAGTATAGTGAGTTTGTTCATGCATTCCACGTTTTTCTTCATTCACCCCCACATTGAGAATGCATACACACACACACACACACACACACACACAATAATAAAAACCTTATTCTCATGGAAATTGTTTTTTTGTGTGGAAGATAGAAATATGAATACATAACTGTGAAATATTAAGACAAATCCTATAACAGAGACAGATTAGCCTCTGGAGAAGGAGAGAAGACAAGAGGTAGAAAAAGACTTCCTAGACCTTTATGTTCCTGTAAAATGTGGTTGATAATATCCAACTAACAGAGGTATTTTTGTGAGGATTCATTAAGACACTGGATGAGGGCATATGTACTCAAAAAATTTTATCATATAAAGGATGTGAAGGGCATTATAGACCAACAGAAAGTTATGTGCACTTTGCTATCTAAGAGACCCGGACTGAAACTCATCACTTATTTTCTAGGTTTCTGCCTAGCCCCAGTTTTCTTTTCTGAAGAATGGGGCAAATTTCTGCCTTGCAGCATTGTTGGTAGAATAAAATAAAATAACATAACTAAAGTGCCACACACAGTACCTGGAAGAGTAAGTACTCCACAAACATCAGCTTCTTTTCCCTTTTCCTCTTCACAGAGGGGGTGACAACTGAGCTGGGTTTTGAAGGATGAGTAGGAGTTCACAAACCAAAATCATAAATCCCCAACAGGGAAAGTGGCTTTTCAGCAAAGTCAGACATGGAGATCTGCCTCTGAAACTGGAAGATAATCGGGAAAGCCATTACTCCCTGCCCAGCAGAGCTAATAGAGCTTCTCTGTTTCCTTATCTGTCTTTAATAATGTTAGCTCATTGACCTAGTGGATGTGCTAACTCACCTGTGCCACCTCATTAATAAAATTTATTTGAGCTCTCATTCCAATCAAATGGTAATGTGGCATTTGCCATGATATGAAGGACAGAGAGGAAATCACTAGAAATCAATAACACTGAATGAACTAACAAAATTCTGAAAATGTACAAGGAAGAACAAGATATTCCTTCCCCAACCATGCACCCAGGATCTTAAGTTGAATCAACTGGAACTAATAAGAAGCTTGAAATCTCTTTATTTAGAATAGGTCTACCCGTCCATTCACTAGGCATGTATTGAGCATCTTCCACTTGCAAAATATTGGGTTAAGAGAAGTGGACAAACATGAAGATGGCTAACTATGACACAGACAATAAAATGAGGTCTGTAAATGATAAAAAACTAAAAAGCATGGCAGTGGCAATTTACTTGGTCTTTTGAAGGAAAAGTAGGGTGATGGGTGGCTGAGAAAAGAAGTGAGAGCATTCTGTGTGTAGAGAACAGCATCGCAAAGGGCAGAGGCTTGAAAGCACATGGCTGGAAAGAGAAGCCTGGCCTGTTACATAAATCACCAAGCCCATTAAAACAGAAACCAACAAACACACACACCAAAAAAATCACTCAGAAGTACAGCCAGCACCAACATAATCTTTCCTTGGAGTCCTCATTAAAAAGTCATGGTTTTTCTCCTCTTTTTTTTTTTTCCTTCCCTGCTTGTGACTTAGACCTTTCCAAGGCACCCGTAGGCATTGCAGCAGCCACTGATGCTGGCCTTCAGCATCCCACTGCAGGCCAGGGCTAGGTCTCTCTGCCTGAGGGCTTCAGGTGGTCAAGAGGGGTAGGCAGGAGATGTAGAGGATTTGATGCTTTCAGGAGCCAATAAGAAAAGGGAGTTAGAGGATAAATGCACCAGCTTCCTGCACCTCCAGTTTGATACCTCTGCAGTGTGTTCACCCTGTCTCCCAGAGCACCCCAGTGAGCGCAAGCCCCAGTTGCCTACTGTGGTCACCTGCTCATTAATGCACCCTCTATTAGCTTCCTTAGTTTCCCTGTCTCAGTTCCCCATTTCCTTTCCTGAGTCATAGTCCTAATAAACTGCTTGCATTGGTAGCCTTGTCTCAGGAGAATGCTCTTGGGGAAGTCCAGATTGAATTCACTGGTGAATGCCAGATTTCTAGACTTCCCCACCCTCCTGACTTCTGATTCAGGAGGTCTGGGTTTGGAACTGGTAATTCGTACTTTTTTATAAGCTGCCCAGGTGATTCAGATGTGCAGTCAAGTTTGAGAACCACATTGCTATGTGGCTTTGGTCCCCAGAATCCATAGCAAGGAGCATTGTGGTGTCATAACAGAAAGGGGAGACTTTTTTTTTCTTTCCTGAGCACAATCTAAAGCTGACTTTCCTTATACGATAGCTACTGTCAGAACAAATGGTGTTGCAGCCCCTTACAGGGAGTTTCTGCCTCCACACTTTCATCGAGATGAGAGGAAAAGTGTTGCTCTCCGAGTTGAGATAAGTGACATTCTGGAAATATCAGAATGCCCTGTTCTTCAGACTGACTCTCTTAATTTGTATCATTTAAAGACTTGGGGATGGCTTGAGAAGGAACTAACATTTTAAGGAAGACATTGGTGAAACATTCTATTTTAAAAATAGATGCACAGCTGAAGAAGAAAACTGGTTTTTCTCTCAGTGCACACGGCATTTTCAACTGCTCTGAGCAGGCCTGCAAGAAGAAAAAGATAAACAAAAAACAAAGAAAGAGAAAAATAAGCAGGCATACAGTAATAATCAACCACCGGAAGAAAAATAGCTTTGTCTTATGTTTATGGAGGAAGACTGATCACAGAAACCAACAGTAACTCTACTTAGTATTGCACATTTCAATTCTCAAAGTACTCTCCCATGAGCTGTCTCATGTTGGCTTCACCACTGCCCTATGAGATAACCAGGACTGCAGCATCTCTCCTTGTATCCCTGAATCCAAGGTTTGGCAAAATGTAAATTAGGAATACAGGAAGCCTCCCCCAGACAGGAGGGATTTTTTTTGGTTAATAAAACTGTAGAAAATTGTATTGGCCAAATGGATTACTCCACAGCATAAGAATCCAGAAACACATCCAGTGTAAGAAATACTCAGTAAAACAGGGGTTTTTACTAATATTTCATATGCCCTCAAATTAAAAGAATGCCCTAGAGCCCCTTTGACCAAGTCCATTCGCTTGCTGCATGGCATCATAACCGTACACATTCCTAAGAATGGGGCTGGCAGCAGAGCGGGAAGAGTTCTTTCAGTTGAATTATAATCAAGTAGACCATGATTGGACTCTTCGAAGCTTCATGAAAACACTCAGATGTTATGAATTCTTCATGGGGAGAAATAGACTTTGGCCCTCTTTCCTACCTACACCTTATTTTCTTAAGAGCTGTAATTTGGTATGGGTTCTGGAGGCATGATTGTTTAACTGAGGGATTTTAACTCAATTTGTTGGGAAGGAAAGGAAAACCAGAAAGCCATTTTGCAAGCATTTGATTCTCAAATCTATCTTGCCTGAGGCATTAGTACAAAAAGAGAATACATTTCATTTGTGTCATTATAATTACCACCAGGCTTATCTGCATATTACTTATATAATTCATAATTATTATTCCCATTTTAGAGTTGAATAAACTGATATTTAGAAAGGCTAAGAGAGTCTCATCAGTACAGACAGTTGGCTCTGACACCTTCCTCTCATGAAGAAAGGATCAGTGAAAAAGTCACGTAGTTCTTGATCTAATTTACTATTCATTTCTCAGTGTACTGGGCAAGATTATTGAAAATGGTCTCCATGTTTTCCTTCTCTCACTCTTATTGCAGTACTAACAAGATTCCTGTAAAAACTGGACCTCAGGGATTCTCTCCGAAATAAAGTCTTAATCCTTAATCATAGCAACAACTATTCATCTTCTAGTTCCACACCAGGATTTAAGAAATATGTGTCAGGAGCAGACAACCTCCTAAGCCATCAATTTGCTGATAGAACTCTCCCTGTTGTAAAAAATGATAGGAAAACAAAGAGATGTGTCTTCACTAGTTTTGATTAGAATTGTGAAAGTGGTCCTAAGAGAAGTCATTCATTTTCTCTTCTCTAATAATAAGCAAAAACATATTTAGTACATACTATGTACAAAGTAATATTGTGTGCTATGCAAATTGCAGGAAGAGTGAATCTACTACTGTTCGGAGGTTTATGGTGGGACCACTTTTAATCCCCTACAGTAGAATAATAGATGTGACCACCAGAAATTATACAACTGAAATACATTGCTTTGATTTCCAGTAAGTATAAGCTCTAAAAAACAGTCAGAGAGGAAATGTCCCTCTGCCCATCTTGTACAAGCTAAACTTGCAAACAATGCTAGGTCATGTGGAGATTTACAATCTGAGTTTTAGAATCAGACAACCCAGGTTCGAGCCTTTGTTCTAATATTTACTAGCTGTTCAGACTGAACTGCATTAAACCTTAGCTTCTTCATTTGTAAAATGATGATAACAATAGATTCAAGTTCATAGGACTGAATGATAATCAAATGAGATTACACATGAACGGTGCTTAGGCTAACACTCAGAAATAAACATTAGCATCATTACTGGTATCAGAAAGGTCTGTGATAGGAAATCACAACTGCCAAATTCCTCCATTAGATCAGTGGTTCTGCATGGTTTTTCATTTAAGATATAAAACTTTTTGTTCAAATGCAATTATGTTCAGAAACCTGAGACATAGAGTAGAAAACAGCGGAGTAGGAGGGTTGAGGGGAGAAGGGTGAGCAGCTCTGGTTTCCTTGACTTCCCCTGGCATCATCCTCCTATCTCCATGGGGTGCCATGGAGATCCCTGGCATTCAGCTTAAAAGCTAAGATATTAAAGATTATGCTTATAATTATATAAGAAGCTGAGATGATTTGGTCATTTGAATGTACCATCTTTATTCTAGCACACACGAGAATTTCACCAAAACATTTGATGTTCTGTTTTACACTTGGAAAACTGTGAGGCTAGGCTAATATGTTCACATGCTTACCTTTGTAATTAAGAAATATGTCATAGTAATTCAGCATTATTTATTCAATCATGCAACATGTATGTATTGGGCACCATTTACATGACAGGCCTATAGGTTCCTGGCTTGTGCAGAGAACTCAGAAAGATTCTAAGTTTCTCTCAGCAGGAAATAGGTTTACCTTTTTCACTACTGTATCCACAGAATGTAACATGTACCTGGCATATAGCACACACTCCATAAATAATTGTAGAACTGCAACTTTTAGGCTAATGATCACCCTTTTATTTTAGAAGATTAACAGAGTTCTCACAGATTAGAGAATGGTTCTTCCCTATTGAGGACTTGAGCCCCCAAGAAGGCTTTAGCTGTAATGTGTAAAACCTGAGTCCCCTTGTCTCCTGGATAAAAATCTTTTGGGGATATTGAGGGAGCTTCTAAAGGGACTCAGCCCCTCCATTGGCTTAAAATATTTATTAGAACAGGAATGAAAGCAGAAGGGTAATCAGCACTTAATAAATCTGGCATTATTGCCTGAGGCCCAGAACCCATGGATGGACATCCAGGAATCCATCGTCTGCTCTCTACCAAGTGTCAGAAGGAAGCAGTTCTCCACGGACCTGATCTATAGGCTGAGTGGGTTGACCAGTGTGCTGTGAATACTCAGAAACGCCAATACTGAAAACCTTTTTCAACAAACATTTCTTTGCTTTAAGCCATATGCCTGGCCTCAATGTCACTTTTATATTCCCTGATATTTAAGTGGGGAAAAACTGTTAAATCTCTCTGAACAGCATGGACTTTCCTTTCCTAAAACATGACACGCTCCTCCCTCTCGAGGCAACATAAAATAACGTGTGTATCATCTCTACAAAGCAAACAGAAGCTGGCAGAGAGAATCACTCTCATTGTTATTATTGTTACATATTAAACGCTTGGTACACTGTACTTAGTACCTTGCATGCATTAGCTTATAAGCACCCAATTTTATTGCTGAGGACATGTGACAAGGCTACATAAGCAGTAAGGGACAGAGCTGGAGCTTGAATCCACCTGCTTGTGCTAGTCAGGATCCAGGTAGGAAATAGCTGGTGCACCCAAACTGAGAGATTGAGGGGAGTTTTTAAAAGAGGGGAATTTGACAAGGTTTCAGTAAAGCAGAATGGAATGGTGCAGACACAGAACCTTGGAAATAGTAACTGAGAGAGGCGGTCACCACCTGAGGCCTGAAGGGTCAAGGAAAAAGGAGAGAGAGAGGAGAAGGGAGGAGTAATGGAGGAAAGAGGAAAAAAAGGAAGAAAGAAAGAAAAAGAAAGAAGGAAGGAAAGGATGGAAGAAAGGAAAGAAGGAAGGAAAAAAGGAAAGAAAGACAGAGAGAGAGAAAGAAAGAAGATAGAAGGAAAGAAAGAAAAGAAAAGAAAAGGGAAGGAAAGGCAAAAAGAAAGAGAAAGAAAGGAAGAAAGAAAAAGAGAAAGAAGGAAGCTGTATGGAGAAGGCTACTGCACAGCACCACCTATGCTAGAGGAACATAGCCAACTTAGGGACCCATCAGGAGAGACCAAGGGAATAAATACCCCCACCTTAATCCTTTTTACCCTCTAATTTTCTGGCAGTACCTCCCACTGGGATGCCTCAGAGAAAGGGGGCTCATGGATGTGGCCCATTAGGTCAGCCTGCTGGGACATGGTTTGGGTAGGAACATGGCTCTGGAGGCTCAGACAGAAGCACAATGTCTGCCTAAAGGGGACTATGCTTAATCATACATATTCTACCCTCCCCTCCCAGATGATGCTATTTCCCCTTCATTCAGGAAATGATCATTGATTGGTCACTCTGTGCTAGGCACTTTGCATTAGGCTGAGGATACAGAGATGAATAAGGTATTATCAAGCCTTTGAAGAGCTTAGACTCATGGTCTTCAGAGAGTGTGTCTTGAACATTTTTGACCTGCTGCTTTTACTACCATTTGGTCTCCTTTTACCTCCCAAGCACAGCAACATTTCCACCCAAATATCCTAATTTTTCTCAGTCTTGTTCCACAATATTCCTTAACTTCTTTTGTTTCCACAAGCTTCTCCTCTATGTTCAGCTTCAGGGTGGAATTAGCCAGCCTTGAACTCCATGGAGGAAAGCTAATGATCTAGTGATCTAATAAATGTTCAAGTGGTATTGATATTACTGTATCTCATTAGTATTTGAAAAGGAAAAGAGATAGCATTAGAAAAAAGCACTCTTTCTCCTATAAGGGAAATAAAAGGCAGGAGGCCTAGAAAGTTCTGCCCTGAGTCTATAGACCTACTCATATCAGAATAAATTACATTTTACCCATGCTAGGAGCTGTGCTCAGTCAGAGTGAGATTAAAGATTTCAAGGTTGTTCCATAAATGGATTGAGTGTAAGTGCTCTCATTGCTATAGCTTAAAAGAGTTGAAATTGTTCCTGAAGCAGAATGGAAGCACCTTAGCTTACTCCCTTGTTCATTTATTAGTATGGCCAAAGTAGTCTTATTTTGGATTGCCTCCCTTCCCCCACCACAGCAGAGAGATCCTCTTGGCTCTGGAATTTGCCTTTTAGGGTTTGTTAGATGCTTGAAAAGCTGGGCCTCCCACTGTCTAAAACCTTGAAGCAGACAGGCCTGAAAGGACCCCTTTAGGGAGGCCAGATGTTTAGAAATAGAAGCTACAAGGGAAAGGAAGGTTGCATTTACCAGGAGGTGTGTCCACCAAAGAGGAGACAAGCTTTTCCATTTAGAGGGGAAAAAAGTTCTTTGAAGTTGTCAGAAGGCCATGCTGAATTCAAAGATCAGAGTTGAAGATCTGACCATATTGGAAATTAGCATTGCTAATGAGGTTTTCAGAGAATCACAGATTATTTTAATCTATTTAACCTTCTCTATAAATACTTGACTTAGAAAACACTGTACTTCTATTTTTAATAGTCTAATAATGGATAAATGTTATTTTTAAGGCAGTAGCAACAATGTTAATATCGTTTTTTTTTCAAACAAGAACCATCAAATAATAACATATTGCTTTATTTTTGTCAGTTCCAACTCCATGTCAGAGAGTGGTAGCCAACTGTCTAAACTGCCTGATATATTGGAAGGTAAGGACAGTCTAAGTGTCTAACTGACAAGGCTATTTGTTCTCTAATGACAAATGTATGGGCAAGTATCCAAATATCAGCTGCTCTATATGAGCCTAGGTGAGCTGAACCCTGGAAACTCAAGCTTTTAAAAGACAAATGATCAGTCTGGTTTACAAAAGGAGCTCACCACCCTCTTTGGCGTGGCTGCAACCCTTCCAGAATGTTTCCTGAATGAGGAGGTCAAAACAACCTGTATCTGCTGATATGAATGAATCAGTTGCCCTTGTTCATCATTTCAAATAGTCCTGCATTTCAAGGCTAAGCTCCTTTGACAAACTTAAGTTTCTTTACCACCATCTCAAGCCTATCTTGTTCTCATGTTGATTCACTGTTTCCAACATTTATTTATTGATCCACCACTTATCTATTGAGCACCTACTACGTAACAGGTACTCTCCTAAACACTGAGGATATGATATTGAGCAAAACAAATAAGCTTCCTGTTTTTGTGGGGGTTATCTCTTAGCAAAAGGAAATAGTCAATAATTAAATGAATAGCTCCTCAGCCTTTTGGCTAAGATCAAGTGTAATAACTAAATGAACAAATAAGAAAGAACATACCAGGCAATAAGAAGCCCAAAAAGAAAGAAAACAAAATAAAAAACAATGACACACATGAACACAACAACAAAAGACACAGGATAACACGGAAGGCAATGACTGGAGAAAGAGAAAGGTGTTTTTAGATGAGGCAGTCTGGGAAGAAGGACCCTCTAAGGAGAAGAAAGTAGAGCTAGGAATTGAATGACAAGGGAAGACACAGGAGAAATAGAGCCAAGGAAACTATCTAGATAGTTTCAGATCTTTCCAGATTGTTCCATATCATTCCAGAGAGAAGGAATAGCAAGTACAAAGGCATAAAAGGCCAATGTGGCTGAGGAGTAGGGAAGGAGAGGGTTGGAATTGGATAAAAGCAAAAAGAGAGATGGGAGCCAGATCACATAAGGCTTTAAAGGCATAGGGAAGAGTTTGGATTTTACTTTAAGCCTACTGGACAACTGTTAAGGTATTTTTCTCAGATAAGTTATATGATCTGATATATCCTTTAATTAGATAAATTATGGGTAGTATGTAAAGGGCGATTTATAGGAGTAAGAGTGAAAGCAGTGGAACCTACATAGAGTCCATTGCAGTGGCCCATGCCAGAGGTGACAGTGGCAAGGTATTAGCAGAGGAGACACAGAGAATGTTAATCCTTTATCTGGTACAAAATAGGAGGCAGGAAAAGCTAACCAACTGGCAGATTAGAATCTACCTATTAGCCTTAGAAACTTATCTGGCTGAAGTTGACCCAGAAAGCTCTTTAGAGATAATTCAGTGCAAATCCTTCAATTTAAACATGAGAAAAACTGAGACATGGACAAATTCAAGGACACACCAAGGGTCATAGAGCAAACCACTGGCAAACCCAAGACTGAGCCTCACACCTCCTATCTTCCCAGGTGTTAAATAATGTGCTCAAGTTCATACAGAATCCAGGAAGACCTGGGCATGGATCTTGTTGGCTTGATAAATATTCTGTCTGCACCAGGGATTCCCAATCTCTGTGGTGTGGATCTGCACACTGGGGACAGTTTACGAGATATTGCCAGGTCCACAAATCCAAATGTGGCTTTGTCATAACATGTACACAGAGTAAATAAAAGTGTAAGCGCCGTCATGTGGCATCTAGAGCAGAGTGGTTAACAGCTTCGACATGGCATCCAACTAGGTTCAAATCTTAGCTTTGCCAATTATTGACTGTGTACCTTCTATAAGTCACTTCACTCTTTGGGTCTCAGTTTCCTCATCCATAAACTGGAATAGAAATAATAATTCTTTGTAGCTTTGTGAGACCCATGTAAGGTGCTATACCAAAAAAAAAAAAAAAAAGTAGGAAAAGACTTCACACAGAGTAAATACTCAAGAAATGTTCACTAAGAATATGTGGAAGACAAAACTTTTTTCCTTTTACTTGATGTGGGGCTCTTAATATCCAAAATTGCTCACCAGCTACCCTGAAGAAACCATTAAGTGTGGTTCTCCCACACAGGTGCGTTGCTGGAAGCAGCAGCCTCCTCAGCTCCACACTCACCCTGCCCCTCGTGGGCCACCTGCAGGAACTGTGGCCTTCCGCACAGGGACATTATTCCTCCAGGCAATCCTCCCTGCGTTGATTCTGCAAATGCTTACCGAGTCCTCCCTTAAATGCCTGGTGGTTCTCAGCCTTTTTTCGGCTTCAGGTGTGTTCACTGGCTTAATTTACTCCCCTGAGTAACTTCTGTCATTGAAGTGTGGTGATTTTTCAATAAGCAGGTGAGGGGTGGCCATGGAGGACTCGGGGAGAAAAAGGTTCCCATCCGAATTAGAAAGGTGCATACATGGTTTGAAGAGTTGCTATGTACCCTGAAGGGGTACAAGCAGATGAAAGGAACAGGAGGAAAAAGAGAGGCAGAGGTCCGTGAACCCAGTTGGCGTGTGTTTTGTGTAGGTTTGAAAGCACTGCCTTAGCAGTCATTCATTTCTTCCCCACACCTTCCCACCAACAGCTCTAGGAAGTGTCAGTGTACCCATTTTACAGAGGGCAAACTAAGGCTCAGAGACCTTCAGGAGCTTCCTGAATCACATGGCTAGTAAGTGGAGGATTGGGACTAGAACCCAGGGTGCATGATCCCTTATCATGGTTTTTTGGTTGGTTGGTTTGGTCCCCAACCTCTCCCCCTCCCTCTCCACTGAGTTGTGACTGTGTGTACAGGGAAAGGAAGAAAGAGAGTAAGAGAGAGAGATGATAGTGATGGTGATGGTGTGGTGGTGACAGTGTGTGTGTGTGTCTGTGAGAGAGAGAGAGACAGAAAGAAATACAGAGAGAGGGACCCAAAGAAAGACTTGGGACAGATTCTGAATTAATGACCACCTATAAAAAACATGGCCAGCCTGTGTGAGTTCCAGCTGGGCCATCACCAACTGCACAAAGGCTAAAGCAGAGACATCTGGGCCAACCTAACAACACTCCTGCACCGAGTGTGGTCCTAAAGCAAGGTACAAGTGGGCGGAGGCAGACAGGTTTCCCTTCCCTGTGCTGTGGTCTAGGTCTCCAGGAGCAACTGTCCTGGATACACCAGTGTGACGGAGCATGGGACCTGTGAATTTGGAGCCAATGCCCCCAAACCACTTTGCCTCCCGGTGCCATGATTTTGGCCCTTTGAAGCAGTAAAGGTGGACTCCTTCCTACAGAGGCTTATTTTCAGGAAAAGCAGATCCAGATCACATTTAAACCTCTGAAACCTTCTTAATTTTGAGATTCTGTAGGAGACAGCTTTAAGTAACACTGCTATGATGAGAGAGCAACCAAGTTGTAATTTGTCCCTTCCACAGTTGCCAGAGCCTGAAAAGCCCGTCGTCCAGTCCCGTCACCTTAATGATTATTTATGGGCAGTCTACGAATTTCCCAAATGGGGATTGTGCATAACATCTATGCATTTACATAAAAACGAGGGCAATGTTTTTTTAAACAAACATGTCAACATTTACTTAATCTATGCAAATCTATTCATAAGGATTTTATAAAACCCCTGCTTCCCCCCCACCCCACACCCCCAACACACAAAATCCTGGCTCCTTTTTATCTCCCAGTTTGTTTTTAAGCACGGTGTTTGAGGGAGGAGGGGGCTCGCAGAGCAAAGGGGAGATGGTGCCTCTCGGTGATGCAGGCTGCTTGTGCAAGGCGGCCCTGCACTTCCACTTGTGAGCAAGGAGCCAAGTGTGGGAGCTCACCATGGTGGTAACCACCTCCCCACAACGCAGGCAGCATTCACTAGAGGGAAGTATCAGGTTCCTGTACTCGGCTGTGGGTTGTCACCATCTAATAATATGACCGTTTTGCCATCTCTCTGCAAATAAGGCAGAAGCTGCTACCTGATTGGTATAACATCTCACTTTCCCTCTGCATTGATTTTCTTGTTCTCCTCCTTTGCTTCATAAAAAGAGGGACAAGTGGCTGGTGCTGTGGACAGAGAAGCTTTATTTTTAGTATGAGACAACCTCTATTTTCTTTCAGGAGAGGGAAGTTGGATTATCAATTCTTTTGTAAATGTGTATGGTGATATTTGCTCCGGTAAGTTTATATCTATCTTGATTTACAGCTGGCTCTGTATGTTTTGTGTGTGTGTGTGTGTGTGTGTGTGTGTGTGTGTGTGTGTGTCTGCATAGGTACATTTGGGCTGTACATTTTTCTTTCCAAATATCATTTTTGAAATCTTTAGTGACAATATCTCTATTTTTTTTTTTTTTTACTTTGCTTTCTTGTAGTCATATGTGTAAACCAAAGAGGCTGTGTTGCCGGTAGTGTAATGTTACCTTAGCTGTTGAAGTATATGCTGGTTTTCTTTTAACATAGTAAGGAAACTAAACAAACTTGTATTTGGCTTTATAAAAATGTAATGTCATTCCACCCCACCCTCCTTTGGAGTGTTTAATATCCTAAGTGCATTCATTGTGCTGCAACCTGCTACCCATTTTAATTAAAGTTTCTTCGTCAGTGTCAGAATGAGAATTTCTTAAACTCTTTAAATAGCTACCAAATATTGTATGCCGAGACGAAAGATGTATGCTAATTTCATAAGATCTTATACCAAGGTAGAATGAATGAGATGAGTTTCCCCAGTGATCGGGTGTACACGCCTTTAAAAGAATTGAATTTACAGAAAGTATTCAGATCATGAAAGTAAAGCCCTAGCAGTTCATGAAAAGCTGCAATCATAAGTGGCTGTTGCTTCTCTTCCGTCTTTCTTTGCACTGTGTATTTGTGCCACCATCTGTCAAATGCCCGGCCCTGGCTCTCATATTTCTATATCTGAAGCTAATCAGGAGAAAAGTTGCTATTATTAAATTCAAACTAGTACGAAATGACTGTCTGGTCAACACTGGAATGATTTTTAAATGCATTACCTGGTTAACTGCGCTTTTTTTCCCCCAGAGAGTAAAACATGGTCTAAATTCTCTGTTGTTAATTCAGAAGTCTGGGAAAAAGTCTATTAATATAATTATTCTAGACAGAGATGATAAGATGATTAAGTAATTGCTTTAATGGAAACAAACTGATGCTTTAATCTTTTTTTATTACACAATCAACAAATCTGCATAGTCTTTTTCACGACGAAATAAGCAAAAGAATATATTGATAATGACAGTTAAAGGCACGGTTGAATGTGAAGTAAGAGGAGGTCTGACTATATATTTTTCAGAGATTTTGAAAGTAAAGTTGTGAATATCATGCATGCCTAGAGCTCTTAGGCATAGATTTTTTTTTTTTTTTCAGAAGAGCAATTTTTCAGATTCTGAAGTAGTTTTACAGAAGCTCATAGAAATAGTGATGTGTTGTCTGGGATTGTACTAACCCTCCGATCTGCTCCCTTTTGGAAATGCCACGGCTAACACACCCCTTGCATGCCACAGTGAAGCTACTCGTTCTGGCAAATAAACTGAATTTTAATTCGTCTAACTCAGCCTCAAAAATAGACAAATCTCTCAAGCCTACATGAAGTTATTATGTTGCCTTGTTACTGGTCTCAATAAACGTGTTTCTAATAATGCCTTAGATGTCATAAACCCTAGCTGGAACCATGTTCCTTAGCAAATAGTTTGTTGAAAAAACAAATAAAACTTTTATCCTCAGGCCGTTGCCTGTGACTGGTAAGTGAGCTCATCAGCATTGAACATCCCTTCTCCCCTCCCCAAACACATGCCTCCAACCCCCCAATATTCCTTAATATTTTCTATTATCATTCTCCTTTCATGGCCATTTTGTAACAGGTTGTATATAAAGTCTTAGCTGTAGACAGAGTATATCATCATCTGAAGCTATTCAGTAATATAAATTAATGAAGTTTCAGAGGACAGCATGCATCCTGCATGTGAAAGTTTCTGACTTTTCCTCCAGATTGCTAGCTTGAAGGAGTGTTAGGGCTCCAAGCATGTTCAGACCCACTTCCTGGAAAGACAACAGGGCATCTGAATCTTAAACAGGTCAGGACCTGTCGTTTGAATTAGAGCTAATGCACACAATCTTTAAAAGTATCACTTCCGAGAAATCCATGATGCCATAGCCAGAAAATCTGTTGTACTCTCTTCTGAGGGAGGAAATTCTGTGCCCTCTCGTGGAAAATAATAAAGGCATTTTTTTAAAAGTTTCACAATGAGATCATCTATTCTTTGTAGCCTAATGAAGAATGCAATAGTCGTTCTGTTTAGTAAGTACCTGCTCTATGCCTGGCACAGGGCTTATCTCCTTTCATCTTCACAACCACTCTATGAGGGAGATGACATTACCTCCCCGTTTTACGGGTGAGAGCATGGAAATGAAGGACAAGGCTGGCAGGCTCATCCCAGAGTCATCTTCTTCCTCTCTCCCCTCTGTCAGGGTTTGTCTTAATCAGTACAGCCTAAAACAAACTCCTAGACACACAGAGGCTCACAATAATACATCCTATTTTCATTAGTATTTTCCCCCTCCCGACACTATATAATCTCCTTCTCAGACTGTGTCTTTATGACTCCAAACTAATTACGTATTCGAAGCTGAAAAATGTGTGCTTTATTTCCACTCAATTTGTGCAGATACAAAGATGTGGATGTGACTAAAGTGAGCCAGCTTAGGGTAAGATATATGCAGAAGTGGCTAAATTGAGGTAGCTTTTTTAATTGGTCAAAATTAATCCATCCCTTTGGCTTTCAATCTTTTGGACATAAAGTCAAAAGAAAGGTGTCATGATAGCTTAGAAATATCAATATCTCAAGGTATATGGTTTGTCATTAATGCAAAATATAAAAAGCAATTCCAACTGAATTATTTGTGGAGAACTTTATAGAATTCTCACCTTCCTCTTATTTACCCCGACCCTGATTTTCTTTCTGTTCTTTGGCTAACTGGAAAAGGCTGAGGTAGCACTTCAGGTAGAATATTGTGAAGTCTCTGTACCACCTGGGTAATTTAAAAAGGAACACGGCTACTGATAAGCATTCTGAGAAGCGTGACAAAGTCGAAATTCAGAGTCCCCAAATGCATTCCTTTGCACCTGAGCTCCCCATTTGAAATCCACTTGAGCCAATAAAATTCAGATGAGTCTTGGAGGGGGAAAATGTAACTGACATAGAATCAATGTGTTTGAAATTTCTTCCCAAGTGGCAGCTTTTGGACTGGAGGGAGGGCATACCAGCCACGAGGTGAGTCTGTGAAATGCTGCATTTTCTTCCCTCCGGTGAGAAAGAAATTATGAGGATAAAAATGTTACTAGAAGATAGAACCTAGCTCAGGATGCCCTTGCTATATTTTACCAAAATCCAGAGATATCTAAACAAACAAACCAAGACCACCCACCACAAGTTGGGAGAACTGAGAGTCAATTTTTAAAGTTGTTAATACAATAATGACTTCTTGGCGTGATTTGCTGTGTCTAACAAACAATGGCTTTTGAGCTACCCCAGTGTAGCGACCCAATTAATTAAAAAGAGTACAGAGTGCGATACACAATAAAATATGTTTCCAAAAGGATAGTCATTTTTGTCAGAGGCAAGCTTGGTAACTCACTGATTCTGCATCATCTCTTTTCCTTGTTCCTAAAAAAAGTCATAATTCAGTGGTTTAATCAGAAAGTGTGATATTAGATACAGTACTGATAAATAAATTTAAATTAATTTGCTCTTTCCAACAGCATTTATGAGAGTTCTAAATATACCAACAGCCACTGAATGAGAACTTTTACTTTAATGAAATATGTTGTGCTCGGCCACAGTGTTCACCAAATATAGGCTATCCCTTAAAACGAATCTTAGAGACAATTTTATAAAGTATACCATATTTCAGCCTCTAGCTAGAAGATACTACTTTCTCCAGTGAAGTGACCAAATCCCAAATAAATAGCAGTGGAAATTGTACTCCATCTTACCTAGGTTTCCTTCTGCCCTTTCTTTGGCTATGGATGTGTGTACTTCAAAGTATTGATCATTAAATATTTTAAAATAATCTATTAAGTATAGAAAAAGCAGCTGGTGTTTAGTCATAATGCATGTTGGACTAGTCTTGAATTTATCATCAAACAGAGGCTGGTGTACAAACAGAGCAGTGGTCCTATTACATACTCACATGAGAAGATGGCATCAGTGAGTATTTTGAGCCTGAAATCAGCACATGAAGTACTAAATCTTCTAGAAGAGGCTCTTGGTCATCAGTATGTCTTTAAATGTTTAAAGATTCGGGGTTTGAAAATGGAAACACCTCAGTCTCTCCACTCTGCAGACTAATGGATCTGCATAATTAATATATTTTACAGTGATCATTTTTAACACAGTTTCTAGCCAAAAGTACTAATGGAAAAGTGTTCAGGGGCAACTCCGAACACATTTCACTACAGTTTCTGGAAAGCTTATTCCTGATACAGGGCCATCAGTTTACTGTGGAGCTTTGGGTTGGCTACTGTAAGTGAATAATCATGTCATTGTGGTCCTTTGGTGGGGAGTGATGTGTTGGACATAAAAAGTTGCTACTGGTAATCCCCATGTGACTTCTTTCACTTTGTTTACAGAATCTTTAAATCCTCCCAAATTAACACACAGAAAATGAAGACTTTCTGGCAACAACATGACAAATATTTTAGGCTTGCTTTATTTCTGATAAGATATGGCTTGCAGAACCTTTGTGTCCAATATGTATTATTATTGCAAGGACTTTTTAAGTTACCATATTGACATCCACTTCCCCATGATGAGCCCATGTATCTTTGCCTTTTGATTTCCACGAGGACAGAAAATGGATACAATTTTTCAAAACCTATGGCATTCAAATTACCTTCATATGAAACTGAATAGTAGAGGGAAAAAAATTTAATTAGAGGCAGATTTGAGAAAAGGCCTGGAATGTTGACTTCACTGGGCTATTCTTTCATTTAGTAAATATGTAAGGATGCTTACCATGTGCCAGGCACCACGCTAGGCACGGGAGGTACAGTGATGAACAAACAGATATAACATCTGCACTCCCAGAGCTAAATGCCTTCATTTTCTACTTTCTCACCTACACCTCGTTTCTGTTTCATGGCCCAGGATGTGTCCTCTTAAAAGCATAATTGAACTGTTCTAGTAAGGCATTTGCAGGAAATATGTGTTTTGGGTCCTATCCGTTCATGCTCACTGAAGGAACAAGAGAGAATCCACTTATTTACTGATGTGATTACTGTCTGCTGACATGCAGAGGTTTGAAGCGGGAAGCTGGAAGAGGTTTCGCAGTGCTTGTGTCTTACGAGTATTATTTATTACTCCTAGGCATTCTCAGATTTGATAGGCTATTCTCACTCTTGGCTAGTGTTAAGAGAGGAAAGAAAAAGAAGAAGCTTTGACAGGAAAGAAACATAAAGAAGATGGAAGAACAAACAGAAAAGGTGCCTAGAGGAACTATAATTTTCCCTGGCAATCTGAAATAGATCTAACTTGCATTATCTGGTTTTCTGTGGGTGTTCATTCACTCACCCATTTATTCAACAAATACATTTATATATTGAGTGCCCCTATAGGCCAAGCACAGTGCTAGATACTAGGGCCCAGGAATAAAGATTCACTCGTTTCTAAACTCATGGACCAAGAACTATCAGGCCAAGGTTTCTCAACCTTGGTACTATTAACACTTGGGAGCAGGTAATTCATATTGTGAGGGGGTTGTTTTATGCATTGCAGGATGTTTAGCAGCATCCCTCACCTCTACCCACTAGATGTCAGTAGCAACCTCCCCCCACCACCCCACATTCCTCTCCTAGTACCTCCCGCTTCTCCCCTGCAAGTTGTGAGAACCAAAATTACCTCCAGACATAGCCAAATTGCCCCTGGCTGAGAACCAGGGCAGGAAGCTAGAAATTACCACCACCTTTGACCAAATTTTATGGTTGACCTCAGGATTTTTAAGTTGCTTTCCCCAGGTACGCTGGCACAATTTGCCTAACAAAGAAAGTAAGGCATCTCTAAGTCTTTTTACTATTATTATCCCTCACCTCTATATAACACTTTAACACATTCATATAGCTTACCTTATCTCATTTGATGCTAGCAATTAAATGAGGTGATATTAAAATATTATAACTTTTAACAGATGAGTATATGGACATTTAGATGGTTACGTGCCCATATTCTTGCAGCTAATAATGGATAGAACCAAGATTCACACTCACATGTTCCCTGGCTAAAAGTTCCAGTGTTTTTCTACAAAATTATGATACTCAATGGGAAAAAAGAGGTAAGTATGTTTAAAGTACACTTTTTCTCTTTGAAGCTGTTTTGAACAATAAAGGCAGCATAGCAGTGAATGGAGGTCTACAGGCTTGGACTTCCTAACGCAACATTTATTAGCTGGGTGCTTTGGTACAGTCCACTTGCACTCTTAGCGTTTCCTCCATGGTTCAGGGAATGTAGAGCCAGACATTGCAAAAGCCACAAGAAGCCCTAGAGATCAGCCTAGCACAGTGGAGAGCTTGCAGGTTTTGAAGTCAGATGGACCTGCTGTGTGAGTCAGCATCACAGCAGGAAGCAGATGACACCTTCAACCTATCTGACCTCTTGCTCATGACCATAAACCACTAAAACTTGATTTCTTTAAGTCAGAAAACTGAAGCCCCAGTAGGTGAGTTGAATTGCCTGAGCCTTAAGGTGAATTCTGTGCAGAAGGAAGACAATAGCAGAGCTCACTGCCCTTCCAGCCCGATGAGCTGAAGGACCATTTCAAATGGAGGAAGACCGATGTATGGATCTGGCACATACCAGAAACTTATGTGTTTTGGATTGTAGGCAGATATCTAGGTGCCTGAAACAGGTTTCCGGTTTTTTTTTAATTGGGTACACCCAGACAACTCTGGGTGTTAGTTTAACCAAATTTCAACCTCATTAAAAGCTACAGAGACACCATGCTGCTGGATGGGCCTTAGAAGAAGGCAGACATGGAAAACACATTAAAAGCAGGTGGTGGTTTGCAGTGGGGTCATAACACCTGCTCCTGAGCTTGGATAGATGCAGGGCTTTCCTAGGAGAGAGGACTTACAATGTACCTGGGCCCCTATCCTTGATCTTCTGATGAGCTGTTAAAAGGTATCATAATTATTGAGACCCTTGGCACATTTGCCAAGATAAAAAGCTTTCACAGTGTGTTGCTCTGGCAGAATTCCTAACAAGAAAATTGTCTTCTGCCTGCACTACCTCAAAGTGCTGAACTTGGAATGAGAGGAAATAGGTCCAAATATTAGCTCTGCGGTTTATGAGTATGCATGGCCCTAGACAATTCATCTGCCCTCTCTGGATCTCGGTCTCTTCATCTGTAAAATGGAAATGAGTCCCCTCCCCATAGTTACAAAGATTGCTCTTATAGATGATGTGGGAAAGCACTTTGTGACTGTGCAGGCCTGGACAATAGCATCCTTATTTTCTTCATCGGTAGTCGAAGTCCATTTTGCTATCAGTTTTCATTCCATGCCCTCGATGAGTGCATGAGGTTAGGGGAAATGGTATCCCCAGTCTACCAGGAAAATGACTGTAGTTATGGGATGGCTCAAAAGTAGTGTGAATATGGTTTGATGGGTCATTCCATCTCAAGGGGAGATTTATGCCATATTATAAATTGCACAGGCTGAGTATCATCACTGAAGAATAACTGTAATAAAACCAAATGCAATATGGATAAAGCCATTTCCTATGATTAGCTCATCATACGTAATGCCCCTGAATTTTCACTTCTATTTCCCTGGAACCTTTTCACCGCCATCAGCCTTGGCATAACACCTTTGTTGTGTAGTCAGGGAAGGGGATTGATGTGACCTGGGCATTGCCCATCAGGTCCTAATACTAATGACTTTAACCTTCCCCTCTCTCCACATGATCTCTGAAGCTCCTCAGGGAAACTGACAAATCATGATTTTCTCCTCCCCAAAGACCTCAGCTCAGGGAAAGCCTCTGGTTTCCTGTCCTGGGTTCCTCATTAGCCCCTGCTGCAGCAAATTCAAAGTTTCCTCATTTCTCATGTTTTACTTACCTCAAAGCATCTCCTGACACATTTGATCAGAAAACTCAGCTTACATATTTTTTCCAAAGACCTTTATCTGCTGGCAGTCCTCTTCCAGACTCCTTCCCCTCAGCTCACCTCTCCACTGAGTGGTATTTATAAACTCCTTGTCATCCCAAGCGTTTGGAAAACACCCCCTACCTTCCTCCTCCAGACCAGTTCTCCAATACAATTTTTTTTTCTCCCTCTCCCACTGGCTCTATACTTGAAGAGAGTGTCTCTCAAACTTTTTTCTGTGGTTCTCTTCAGGAAGGCAAGAATGTTTTCTTATTCACTCACTCATTCATTTCTCCATTCATTCATTTATGCGTTCTGTTGCATTACTGAACAGCCACTGTGTGCTAGGCATTCTGTTAAGATTTGGGATACAGAGGTAACTGAAACAGATATAGTCCCTGTTCTCATAAGATTTGCAATCTACTGGGGGAAGAGTCCATTTAAAAATCCCTCAAAAGTGATTTAATTATCATTGTAGTAAGTGCTAAAAATAAAAGCTAAGCCATCTTGGGTACTAATTATGTGACAGGCACGGCTCCAAGTGTTTTATGCATATTAATTCGTTTAATCCTCATAACAACTCTTTGAGAGAGTTAAACGAGGAAAGGATTAGAGCCTTTAAAATCAGAAGGGCATAGACTCCTTTGGTAAATCCAGGAATATTGGTGTGAGGGTGACACAACAGGACAAGATGCTAAGAATTCACATTGCTGCTATTTATGCAGCACTGACTGTTTACCAGGCTTTATGCTCCATACTTCACAGGCCTTGAGCCTGCACAACAGCACCATGAGAGATCACTATTGTTATTTTAAGGATGGACAGAATGAGATAGACAGAGATTGAGCCACTTGTCCAAAGTCGCACATTTTGTAAGCGGTGACTCTGAGACTGTGGCTTAGGTGTGTTTGACCCCAAGTCCGGGCTCTTACCCACTAGGCGAACCTATGAAAAGCTGATATAAAATATTCCTCATCCCATTCATGTCCTAGTAAGTACTGGTAGAAGAGAGAAAAAGAGGATCATTTTACAGTGCATCTGAATAAGAACCGCAACGATCCCGCCTGGCGATGAAATGGAACTTTGTGGGACTGGGGGTGCTGAGTCCTTATCTCTGAACCTTATTTTCACATAACAGTTTCCTGTTCAGAAAGTAGACTGAGGCCCAGCCACATGGCATCGCCTGGGAGCTTGTTAGAAATGCAGAGTCTCAGGTTCCACCCTGACCTACTGAGTCTCAGAATCTACATTTCCATGATCTCTAGGTGATTCACGAGCCTAGTTAGGTTTGAGGAGCTTAGGTCTAGCACAAGTTAAAAGACTAAGTTTCTAGCCTTGGCCACATTTTCTTTGTCCTACCTCAGCCCTCCTCACAGGTGGGGTAGGGGGCAGTCAGGACCCCTGCTCCCCCACAAGAGCCTGGAACCACTGCGAGGGAAGATTCTGTAGAAGCTCGGAGTCTCTCCTTTACCTCCGAAATCAGTTTCTCGCAGCGCAGTCCAAGGACCACCCACATCAGAATCGCTTGGGGAGTTTATTAAATAATGATGTTTAGATTAAAAGCAGCTTCTTGGAATGGCAATGAATGGCAAAACAGGGTGTAACAATGTCTTCAAACCCCAAGAGAAAATGGCTGTCAGATAAGAATTAAATATCCTTCTTAAGGTATTTATCTGGAACAAGCATGAAATAAAGACATTGTCAGACAAACACTAAATCACATTTAATCTTCACATTTAATTCATTTCCTTTTGGGAGAAACTATCACTGTGGAATGTGTACTTTGGATCCGCCCGAACATGAGATTCAAATTCTTGCTGTCATTACCCACTAGCCACGTGACTTAATTGAGTGATTTACATTTTTTAACCTGAGTTTTCTCATCTTCGAAATGAGAAACGAATTCTCACCATTGAGGGGAGGTAGGAGCTGTTGTGAGGTTCTCTATAAAGCATGTAAGTGTGTTGCATACAGTACTATAGTAGATAAATCATGACATTATTGTTGGTTATTACACAGAATGAAATTTCACAAAATCATTACTCTCAAATTATCTGTATTGTCATGACATAATCATAATACAGATTATTCCTGTAAGTGGAAACCTACTTTGTCTGAATAACTATTGAAGTAATGTTTAATTTAGCATTTAGATCTTGTTACTTCATTCATTCAACAAACGTTTATTAATATTCTACTAAATGCCAGGAGCTTTCCTTAAGCACAGGGAATGCAGCAGTGTCGTAGGCTATTCAGAAGGGTAGGATCAGGGATAACAAACAAATAATAGAAAATGTTAGGCCGGGCGCGGTGGCTCACACCTGTAATCCTAGCACCCTGGGAGGCCGAGGCAGGTGGATCGCTCAAGGTCAGGAGTTCGAGACCAGCCTGAGCAAGAGCAAGACCCCGTCTCTACTAAAAATAGAAAGAAATTATCTGGACAACTAAAAATATGTAGAGAAAAAATTAGCTGGCGTGGTGGCACATGCCTGTAGTTCCAGCTACTCGGGAGGCCGAGGCAGTAGGATTGCTTGAGCCCAGGAGTTTGAGGTTGCTGTGAGCTAGGCTGATGCCACAGCACTCTAGCCCGGCCAACAGAGTAAGACTCTGTCTCAAAAAAAAAAAAAAAAAGAAAGAAAATGTTAGATTGTAATAAGAGCTGTGGAGAAATATAAATCAGGTAAAGGGGATGGGTGGTTCTTACAAATCCATACTTTAATAAATGGAATTAAACGGGAAATTTATCAGGGGAAACCTGCAGAAAAGGTTTTGGAAATAACTATTTTCATCTTTGTGAGTTTTGGGATTTTCTGTCTAGGTTTTCTTTAAAATGAAGAGTCATAATATTTGAAAATTTTAAATTGATTCACAGTTTGATGACCCCAGTACCAGCTCTACCATCCTCCCACAGAATGTGTAACTATTGTATGAACTATTGCAGGTTCATGGCACTTAATACTTGACAAAGTCATGCGTCATTCCACGTGACGCTAATAATAACCCCATGAAACAGAGATTAATTATATATTGTGTTTTCCATCAAGTGAGGAAAACCATGGGTCAGAGAGGCCATTTTCAATTGATGAGAATTTTATCACTGGTCAGTAGTGATGCGGAGACTCGGGCTCAGTCCCTCTCTCTTCACATGCGGCATAGACTCTACCACAAGGTCTCTGCTCATCTGACAATGCCTAAAAAGCCTCCCATAAAAAAAAGGTGAGGTTAGTGAAGTGCCATGTGATGTTATTGTTTTGCATTGCGAGGACTTGTTGGGGTTATTTTAGGTTTAAGCTATCACCTTTGTCTACATATAATATGAAGGTGCTGAAGATGAAAACAGAGTAAATGAGATAAAGGCAAATGGAATTTATGAAGCATGGAGCATCAGCTTCAAGAAAATTTTAGACACATATAAAAAATTTGTTAGGCTATTATGGAATTTTCTGACCTCAACTTTACTTAAGTTTTAGAATGGACTTTTTAAGCATTTACCCCAAATAAGATCTCTTTTAATACTTTCTGATTTAAATTTAGGAAAAGTTCTATTCTTATTAGCTCAAAATTGAAATTATATTTTAGTGAATTCTACCAGCTACATGTCCAATATGTGCCTTGGAAATGTAACATCTCTTCTTCTCATTCTCTTGCTAGTCCATAAACAATACTATGATCTAATAATTGAAATATTAGAGTCACTATGTTAAAGAAAAAAAATACCGCATCTAATTATTATAATTCTTCCAGCACAATTAGAACACAACTGGGCTTCAATAGGGCAGTGTCTATGCCTGGATTCTAGAATGGCTCCATTAATTTTCTAGTCTTATTAGATTGAGGTTAAAATTCACATTACCCTGTCCAAATTCTACTTGGAATTATTTCTTCAGTGAAATAATGACATTTTAGACTATCATAATTGGTCATGCCTTTGTTCTCGTCTCCCTCACACACACACACACACGCACACACACTGCTACATTTTTCCCCCAACTACATTTGGGGTATGAAATTTGGGAAGCAATAGGAAACATAGTCATAATATGTTCGGCTGTCCTTGATAGCAGTACAGATAGCTCAAGAGGTAGTACAAATGGTCTTCTAATGCATATAGCCCCAAAGTTCTGACAGGGCAGATGTTTATCCAGAAATGTGTCAACTTAAGTATAGTTTAAGATTGTGAGTTAAAAGGAAATTAGTTAATAAATAATACAGCATAATTGAAGGGAAGTTTTCCCTGTAATCATAACTTTAGGATGGTAACATTCTGAAAATCATCTTTCTTTAGCCTCATTTTTCCAGGTTCTCAAAGTTAAGAGCTTTCATGGGTTAGCCATGGTGCCTGCTATGTGCAGGTGGGTTGGAGCTAGAAATAATAATATATCAAGAGTAGAGGGACCTGGAGTTAGAAAACAATAACATCTCATAATTTTCATGCTCCACAGAAGCTCTTTTAGAAATCCTACTCACTGCACTTGTTGAATTAATCACTGTTCTTTGGTTCCTCTATTTTTTTTTTAAACTTGCTAATATCCACAGCATGCTGAATACTCATGGAAATCTGTGCAGCCAAGCCCTGCTGAATCTACCAGTTAAGTTGTACATTTACTCATATAGTAACTCAGTTGTATTAAACCTTTAAAAATGTTCCCATTTTCCCTATCTCATTTTGTCTTTGTATATAGTCATGTGTGTGGAGTGTGTGTGTGCGTGTGTGTGTGTGTGTGTGTATCTTCAAATGTTCTCAAAGTCAAATGTCACCTGTTTTATACTGTTTCTATTAAATTGTCTATTCAGAAATAGACCTCGAATATCAAGGCCTTTCTGTCATTTCCCAGTGTCTAAGACGTGGTGTTTGGCATAGAGTAGGCCCTCAGCAAATATTTGTTGAATGAATAAATGACAACCATTTAGAATTCACACTTCCAGTGAGGAGATTTCTGTTGCATCAGTACCTTTAAGCCTCCTCAGGCCAACTTGCCAAGTGAAGGGTAAATAGTTAGATGAAGTTAGTCAGAAGGCAATGAGAATGGCATGGGAGGGGTAAAAATTATAGTTGCCATTTTCTTGACCCCTTACTGTGAGCTAAGCACAGGGCAGAATGTGTTAAATGCACTTAATCACTGAATTCTTACAACAGCCCCTGTGAGGTAAGGGATGCTCCATTCATTTTACAGAGGAGAAAACAGAACGCTTGACGAGTTTAGGAATATTTTCAAGGACATAGAACTAGGAAGTGATGGTATAAGCTTTACTCCCAGGTCAACCTGTACACAAAGTCCGTGCTCTTAGCCACAGCACAAACTGTATGGGAAGGAACAGATCTGATTCGTGATCACCGTTCTTTCTCTGAGGTCTTGCTGCCGGCCTCCTGGTGAACCCACTATTAATCCTGGCCCATTTCTATTTGGATTTTCCCCCCTGCCTTGAAGTCCTTGTCTTCAAATCCATCCTGGGATGATTGAAGTGCTCCACCTCAAATGAGGACCAGACACAAATATACCAACAAAAACTGCCTTTTATCTGCTGTCAGAGCTTTGGTGGGTCCAGTGAAGCTCACTTCTTTGCTGAGGGGCTCTCAACAATGCGCTCCCCTGGGCTGTCTCCTGGGGCAGCCTACCTGAGTGTTAAGGAGGGTCGGCTTATGGCCACCGGCTTTTCTTGTTTCTCCCTAAATGGGGTTATTACCTGACAAGCTAAGAATGCCTTTTCTGGCTCTCTTTAAAGTACCTCTGGGGAGGTTATCTGGGGCTATGATACATGCTCAGAGCTCTTTTGTTTCCCTTCTTCCAAGAATTAACTTCCTGATGAAGTCTTCAGTGCTTTCTCTTTGAGTTAACTCTGATTCCCCAGAGATACTTTTCAATTCCAACCAGTTAAGTTTTTTATTCTAGTAACTCCATTCTACTGAATTCAGATTTCCACTTATAATACTTTTTTATTGTTTCCTTTTTATTCCTTAAGGTCTTCACAAGTAACTGTTTTCTCCCTGTAACTTTCTAGGACATCTATGTCTCACCATAGCACTGAGAAGTACAGAAGGTTCATTTTATTGAGCTCTTGGGTGATTTTTCGTGCAACTGCTAAAATAAATTAGGTCAAAATACGATTGAAGAGATCTTCAAGTGCTTCAACATCTAACTAGCTGACTTTATTATCTAAAAAACAGGAAAAAGTGAAAAGAACCACTGATTAAGAAAGTAATTACACTCGTGTACTTAGGGAAGGATCAGAAGTCTCAGTAGAACAAACTTTAATTTGTATTACCTGCAAAAGAGGGGGAAGGTCCCCTGAAGAATTACACAGAGCTCAAACCATATCATAGACACATTGAATTTTTAGAAAACTTTGGTTGAGGAAAGGAGAGGACTCTACTATCTCATCTGAGTTCATGCCTCCCAATGTAAGATTATATAATTACCTTACCCTTGGCTGATGCTTTGGGAATTATTGATAGCAACAGACATGATAAATCTGATGTTGATTTGCTCCTCTTGCCTTTGTTCGCTTGAAATGGTGGGATTTTTTTCAACTTCTTATAAATTATTCTCTCTTTTCAAGATCCTCAATTAATTTTCTTCTTACCTTCTCTCTTCCTAATCCTAGTTACATATTCACCTATTGTGAAAATGTAGATATTTGGGACACTAAATTTTGTTTGCTTTTGATATATAATGAGGTAATTGAATTGTTGCATTTAATAAAGTCTCAGGAAGTCTACTGACAAGATTAATTCCTCCTTAAATTTATGTGATTTACTTTTGATTACACCGCCCTCTGCTTCTCTTTCCTGAAACCCGTTCCTGAAGTTTATGTATCAGTTAGCCTTTGGTGCATAACAAACCACCCAAAAATTTAATGGCTTGAAACCCCACTATTTATGTAACTTCTGATTCTGTGCATCAGCAATTTGGCCTGAACTTAGCTGGGTAGTACATCTTCTGATCTTGACTGGGCTCACTCATGTGTCTATGTTCATTTTCTGATCAATGCAGTGGCTTTCTTTCTAAGGGTTAGCTATCTGTTAACTAGAAAAATGGAGATAACTAGGCTACTTACCTCTCATCATATAATGAGCTAGCCTTGGCTTCTTCTCATGGCAAACCCCAGGTTCTAAGCAAGTAAACAAGCTGCAATATTTCCTAAGGCTTGGGCTTGCAACTCACAGAATGTCACTCTCATCACATTATGTTGGTCAAAGTAAGTCACAAAGTCATCCCAGATTCAAGGGCTGAGGAAATAGACTCCACCTTATGGTGAGAGTAGCTTCAAAGTATTACATTACAGCCATTTTTACAATCTATCCCACACTCAACCATCATTTCTACGAGTCCAGTCTTCTTACCTCCATTCCAGAACACACACACCTGATTGTCTCAATCTCACCTGAGTTTAGACCTCTTTAAGTTTAGACTTATTCAAAATAGGCCTATGCATTGTCTGTTTTCCTCATAACCCATTTCTGTCAGCAAAACTACCAGGCTTTTAATTGAAAGTCTTGTATTCATCTTACATTCTCTTCTCTCCACTTTCTTTATAGCCAAAACCACCAAATCCTGTGAGAATCCTTGTGAAGTATCTCTTGATCTCTCCTCCCCCATCACTTAGATTTCTCCTTTTTTTTTATTTCTCCTTGATCTCCTTTTCTCTAGTTGTTCTTTCTTCAAAACGTCCAATGCACTCTCTCTCAATTCATCTTACCTATCTTTCCTCTTTCCTGATTTAGAACCTTCCATGGCTCCTCAAGATCCCCTATATCAAGCTCAGTCTTCCCTGCCAGACACACTTTCTGATTTGGTCCCAACCTACCTGTCCAGATTTACTTCCACTATTCATCAATTTGGATTTTCACACCAGTGAAATGAGGCCCTTCACTAGCCCCAAACATGCTATAATTGCTTCTCTTCCTTCATTTGCACTATGTTTTTCTCCATCCTAATTGACTTTTAAACTTTAATCTACCTCCAGGACTCAGACCATTATGTATTTAGGCAGCACTACATATTTTGCCATGTCATTATGTTTCATCCTAAATTATCCCAATATTCACGTGTTCTAGTGTTGTCTCCTCCAACAAAGTATGACATCCTTGACAGTAAAGAAACACATCACATCTTCCTTTTGGCTTATCCAGGTCTCATTGAACAGGGAGTGGGAAAAATAGATAAATTCAACAAAAACTTCTTATATTGAATTAAATCTCTAATTTCATCTAATCATCCCCTTTGTGAAGATAACTTTTCTTGTCATTTTAAGAAGTAGAAAAGCTATACGATTTATGATGTTTACACAGCCTAATACTTATGGGGCCAGGATGGAAACATGGGTCCCTAAACCCTGAACTGATCCAGCATTCTTTACATGGACTCTACAGTCTCTTAACCCTGACAAAATGATTTCTGTTACACCACAATATAGAATAATGCTGCATTCCCTCAGTCAACAGAGTCATCCTTGACACTTCAATCATTCACCATCATCCAGTTCAGCACTGAATCCTGTCAACCTTGCTTCCACAATATCCCTCAATCTGTCTTCTTCTCTCCATCTGGACTCTCACCTCTCTCTCCCGCTTGGACTATTGCAACCTCCCATAAAAGTTCTCACTGTTTTCTACTCTTCTGCCCACCCACACCTTCCTCCAAGCCATCCTCCACCTAGCAACAAGAGTGACCATTTCTGCATTCAAGTCCACTGACCCTGCTTAACACACTTCAGTACGTTCTCATCGCTGTTAGGTTAAAGGTAAATATCCTTAACCAGGTCCATAAAACCCTGCAGTATGTAGCCCCTGCCTGCCTCTCCAGGTCACCTCCTCCTATAGTGCCCCTTACGTCACTGCTCTATCCAGCTCAGTTCCTCAAGCAAACCGTGCTCTATCCTCCCACAGAGCCTTTACATGTATTATTCTCTCTGCCTGACCCTCTTCCCACCCTGACTGCCCTTTGTCCACTCCTATACATCCTTCAGTCAACTCAAATTATTCTGGTGATTACTTAATCAATGTCTGTCTCCTCCATCAAACTATAAGCTCCTTGAGGTCAGAAACCTCTCCATTCTTGCTCTTCAATGCATTTGCTGAACATGGCAGTGTCTAATGCATATTAAACACTCAATAAATAATCAATATTTGATTGAGAAAATGAGTGAACAACTAAATAAATGAAAGAATAACCATCTATGTCCCAGCCCTGTGCTCATGCATAAATATGCATGAGACATGATTTATGCCCTGAAGAGTCTATATTCTCATTAGGAGAGACAGGTGTAACAGATCTAGTAGAAGCTGAAAGACAAAGGGATTAATTTTCCCTGGTGGTGGAGGGAAGGAAGAACAGGGAGTGTGTATTGGTTTCTTATTTCTGCTTTAACAAATTACCACAAAATTGCCTTAAAACAACACAAATTGATCTTACAGTTCTAGAGGTCAGAAGTCCTACAGTGAAGGTGCCCACAGGGCTGCATTCCTTCTGGAGGCTCTAGCGGGGAATACTTTTCCTTCCCTTTTCCAGCTTCTCCAGGCTGCCTGCATACCTGGACTCATGGCCCCTTTTTCTATCTTTCAAACCAGTATCCTGGTTCAGGCCATCTTTAAATTTTATTCTTTCTCTCTCTCTGACCTCTGCTCATGTCATCACGTCTCCTTCTCTGACTGACCCATCTGCCTCCCTCTTATAAGGACCCTGGTAATTTCCCTGAACCCACCCAGATAATCCAACATCATCTCCCCATCTCAGAGTCCTTAACTTAATTTAATCTGCAAAGATCTTTTTACCATGTAATTGCATGGTAGGTTAGTACATGGGCACCCCTGGGGGGTTCACTATTCTGTCTAACACAGAATGGCAAAGGAGTGATGTAAGAATAGCCTCACGGGGAAAGTAGCACTTGAACGGAGTCTTAAAACACAAAGGAGAGGAAGGCACTCTAGGCAAAGACAACAGCATAGGTGAGGGCTGATGGACAAATAATGGCCAAGATTGTTTGGGGAGGGGAGTTGTAAGTAATTTGTTGTTCACAAAAGACAATGAGAGGTCAGGCTAGAGAGGGAGGCAAGGACCTGAACACAGGAACCTTTGGATGCCATGCTAAGGCAGTTAGACTATCCAGCAGGCAATGGAGGACCATTGAAGGATAAAGAGAGGCAATACAGTCAGACTGGCATTCTGGAAAGACAGCCCTTGCAGCAGCATGGAGCCAGGATGTTTGGGGCAAGGCTAGAGGCAGGTACAGCTGATAAGACCCTGCCAGCACTCTGGGCAAATGATAGTGGCCTGGGCCAAGGCACTAGCAGCTAATATTATGAACACAGAATCTACAAAGCTAGGTGACTGAATGAATGAGATGATGGAAACAGGAATGCAGGATGACTCTTAGGTTTGGTTTTTTACCTTGGTGATGGGACAGAAGGAGGTACCATGACTGCCATTGGGGATATCTCAAACGAGGCTGTGCCATGACTTCTAGGAGACACCCTGAAAGGAACACAGACTTTAGATGCTCATTAAACCCAGTATCCTAATGCCATACCAGAGAAGAAATTCTCATAGTGCTTGGTAAATGGGCTTGTGGTTTCATTTCTAATGTTTCACTGGACTTGCAACATTAAGAAATGAGAACATTATAATCATCATCATCATTAAAGAGATCCGCTTCCTATGAGGCAAGCTCTACATTACCCAGCTCTTCCTACCTCCCTCTGGCATGTGTCTACCAGTTCTTTTTAGGGAACATAAACACAACAACTGTTAAAAGCCAAATGCAGCAGTTTCCTCCTTTTACTCGAGCAAGTCTGACACCTTCTTACATCTTTGTCCTGGCTTTTTTCTGAACTTGTCTCAAAACGTCTTTTCTAATCCTCTTCCCCCAAGTCACTGGTTCTGTTAGGGATTTGGATTCCATCCTGGCATCTGCCAAATACAATGCTGAGGCTCAGCCTTATGCCTCACTCATGGAATCAACAGGAGTCCAGGTCCCTCCACGTACTCACCCTACAGCAGGCTCTGCTTATGTTTGCCTCAAGGTATGGATGACGTTCAAGGACAGGAAGGTGTCTCTGGATTTGGCTAAGCACTCAGGTCAGACGGTTTAGGGCTCAACTCCTGCCTTTGCTACTAACTCACTGTGTGATATTAAAGAAGTTACCATGTTATGAGCCTCAGTTTCCCCAACTGTAGACCAAGGATAGTACTTATCTTGCAGGTATGTCAGGAAGATAATTTAAGATAATGAATGTAGAGCACTTTCTTCAGAACGTAGAACATAGTAAATGCTCCCCAAACATTAGTTATTCTTTTGATTATTTTATTATTGACAATTACTATAGAGTGACTCATAAAGAAATAAACAGATTTCATGTGGTTTATCCAGACTCCTCCTGAGGGCCCGCACGGTCTTGCCTCAAGCCTCATCTCATGCCCTTCTTCTCTTTCACCATTGCAGCTGTGGTAGCTTCCTTTCCTGTCCTCGAATGTGCCAAGTTCTTGTCCTTCTCAAAATCATCTGCCCAGAGTTCTCCCTCTGTCCATCTCTGTTCCCTGTTCACCTCGTGAGAGGACCCTACGACTGTACCTGCTTGTACTTTAATTTTCTTTATCACAATTTTGTATTGATTTGTTTATATACACATACACCCTGTGTGTGTGTGTGTGTGTGTGTGTGTGTGTGTGTGTGTGTAACACCTATACAATGCCTGGTACTTAGTATGCAGTCAGTAAATATTTACATTTAGAAGATATTCATTTTTTGAGAAAAATGTCTGCATACCTCTGATAAAACTCACTGGAAAAAGGCTATCTATCTCAGGAAGAGCTACAGATCAAACGAAACCTTGAATTCGGCGGTGTGCATTTATACTCATTAGCTTCTAATTTAGGTCATTGAGTTGTGCTTTATTCCCAGAACACAGGGCACCAGCTTCCTAGAGTCTCTGATAACAGAGGTCACGGAAAGGTGCCCTTCTTAGATTGTACATTGATATAAAACAAGTTGAACCTTATCTCCTTCACATGATGATTTCCTCTTGCATCTATTATGACTAGGAAGAGATGAAAACATTAGACTGGAAAATGATTCTTTGCATACTTCAGTGTGCATCCATTAAAATGTGCATTTATAACCAATCTCTGCTAAGGAAGTGAAAACACCATAAGGTTTTGATGCTCTCAGTCGGCCTCTTGGGTGTCGCTGGCAGTTTCCTGTGAGGGGAAGGGTGCTGGTGTGCACAGCTAGGATCCAGCCATCAGGGAGATGAGTGGAGGATGGGCTCCTCTGCTCTGCAGACACACAGTCCTGCTGCCACTGAGCTAGTGCCTTGGCCACTGCTAACCATAGCCCTCAGAGACTGGTTATTCCATTAGAAATAAATTTGATGCCACACATAGTTATTGAGGTCTCACGTGTGCCAGCAGGTTTTCCCAGAGGGGTTCTCCCACTTTCTTCTATAGTCGAGGAAACAAGATACAGATAAGTCACTTTATTGCAGAACATTTTATAGTTTACTTTGCAGGGAGGTGGTTTTCTTTCAGGTTAGCTCTTCTCTAAGAAGCAGGCTGCCTCAAAAAATCCAAATCCTGGATTTTCTTGATAGATGGAGTTCTGGTGCACATGGAAATTATAGAAAAAATAGTTTGTGACATAATTCTAAAGGAAGTAATTTATGGAAAATATTGAAGAAAATTGGAAGGTGTGAAATAAGAAAACTAAGTGGAAGATTGGACCTAGAAAGTGTCTTGGAAACAGAAGTTGCTTGAAAAGTAGCTGTGAACGAATGTGAGGGAAAGGTCTTGGGAGGCCTCCATAGTCTGTCACCAGCTGTGGCACCTGATAAATTGTGCTTCTCTGTAAGAACAGAGGTTCTTAGCCCGAGGTCATTGGATCTCTGGGTGGTCTATTAGAAACCTCTGCAAGGTCTCTGAATCCATGGAGCCTGTATGACAATTTTTAAGTACATGTGCAAGTGAGAATTTTTCTATGGAGTAAGTCCACAGCTTTCAGTAGTTTCCCAAAGTGTAAACTGAGGTAAAACACCAGCCCACAGATACTCCTCATCTCATCCCACCAAGGCTTTCCTAGATGACCACTACCAAATGTTCCCCCAAACAAGTTTACCTTATTCCAACTTCCAAGATGACCTCCCACCTTGGAATGCTGTCATTCAATCATTGTAACTATTATCTATCTACTTTGTCATGGTTTTTCTGCTTCCTTTCCCTTGTATGTCTTCAAATTTTATGTGGATACCTTGTTTCCCTAACATTTAGTTCTACATATTTCCTTCTATACTCTTACTGAACTACTTCTGGTGGACAACCCCCCCACCTAAGTACTTTGATATAAACTTGTGAGTTTCACTCTGTTTACAGAGAAGGGATGCATTTCCATTAATTCAACAAATTAATATTCAATGCCTCCTATGAGCCATGTTTACCCTGATGTAAACTGCCATGTTGATTTTTATTTACCTTCCTCAGAGAACTTTTCCTTTCATATATTTTCCTACTTTTTAATGTACTTCCACTGCCTAACAGGAGGTTTTTCTCTGGCTGTACTGGCCTTTACTGGGGAGATTAATTTGCAGACACTCTCATAGTACCAGGGTTGCAGAGATAACCAAGCAATGGTCCCTGCCACAAAGGGCTTGCAACCAAGCTAGGAAAATATGTAATGACATCTTGCCTTCTTAAAATTGTTAATTGTTTTGTTTTTATTTAATTTTTACCTCCTCAGTAGGTGTTCCAGTTTTTTTCCCAAACTCCTCTTTCACCTCCATTCATTAGTTGATCTCACTTCTTCATTTACTAATAAGATTAAGACCCTTCCATATTAGACCTTCCATTTCCCTTTTTTCCAACTCGACGTCACTCCCCAGAACTTCGTCCAATGACATCCCCAGAACTTCCGTCCTTTTAGAGGAGGAATTATTCCTCATCGTCATTAAACATATATTTATTGGGCAAATACTATTTACAAAGCACTTTCTATTTAATACTTATGTTTCTATTCCCACATCTTCCAACTTTCTCTAGACCATGCAAATACCTTCTTTTAGAATTATGTCACTATTTCTTGCATAATTGTCTTTGGTTCCCATGAACAAGTAAGATGATTCTGATAGCATTTTTAACCTTGTTAGATGTGTTTTAAAGTAGGATAAGTTTAATTTGGGAGCCAAAAATGAAAGTTTTCAGAAAAGGTCACTCTGTCATTTAGTTCCAGAAGCACTAGATGGCTCCACACTCGCAGTCTCGGGCAGTGCTGGAGTCGATGGGGTAATATTTATGTCTATGCTGATCAGTATGGTCCGTGTGAACTCCCCTTGTCATTAAAACTCAGAAACTAAAAGCAATATATTAAATATTAAGTAATTTAATATATTTTATTGCCTCTTGGATTTAATCAATAGGAAGACATTATCGAAAGATGGTGGGGATTTTTATCTTATTGCCTAAGAAATAATGTCCTTTACACAGAATGTATAGCCCTGTAGGCTATGGTGATCTTTCATGTCATTAAACCATAATGAGAAAAAGCTGCTTTCTCATAATGAGACAGAACTAAATGGGTCCTTAGAACAATCAATAAAAGATTATTAAGAAAGAAGTTTTTTGTTAAGGAAAAGAGAATAGATTTTCTTCTAAGTCCTGCAGTATTGTAATAATAGAACAGAGTGAGAATTCCTTATGTTCAAAAGCGTCCCTCTTAGGAATTTTGATTAATATTATTTTTGAATATTCTTAAAAACACATGAAAACTGTTTATATACATATTATAACTCTATTAAAATTTGTCTATATATATACTCACATATAGATTGATTTATGATATGATCTCTATTTTTAAAAACTTTTAATAGTGAAAAATTTCAAACATATGCAAAGAAATAAAAAATATTTTAATGAGCCTCTACTTCCTTATTTGCCCAGCTCCAAAAATATTCAATTCAGCCAATGTTGCTCTGTTTATACTCCCATCTTTACACTCTCTCCAGGCATATATCATCCTTACCATAAATAAATGTGTATGTATCTCTCAAAGGCACGTAAAACTAAAAACACCACACTATAATATCACATATAAAAAATAAGAAATAATTCAATGTCATCAAATATCTACACATCTCCAAATGTCTCACTTAATCTCATGATTTTTTTTACAGTTTTCTTGAATCTAGATTTTTAAAAATCCACATAATATGATTGGTTGGTAAGTCCCTTGAGACCTTTTAACCTAGATGCTCTTCTCCATCTCTCTCTCTTCCCTCCCATTCTTCTTCTTCCCTTTTTTTTTTTTTGTACTTTTTGTAGTTTGCTATTGTACTTCAATAAACAAGGTGTTTTCCCTGGAGAGCTCTCAGGGTCTGGGTTTTGCTGATTTCATCCTAGTGGTGTCATTTTACATGTTCTTCTCTCTCCTGTATTTCTCGTAAATTGGCAGTTGAACATAGAGACTTGTTCAAATTCAGGGTCTTATTTTTATTTTTATTTTTATTTCTTTTGCCAAGAATACTTCAAAATCGGTGTGGTTGTCTTCCATTAGAGGTATATAGCATCTGGTTGTCTTTCTTTTTTTGTGATATCAGATATTAGTGCTTAGATTTAGTAATTCATTAAGGGTTGTGTTTTAGGCAGCTCAGGCTGCTATAACAAAATACTATAGACTGGGTGGCATAAATAGTAGAAATTTATTTATTATAGTTTTGAACAATAGGAAGTCCAAATTTAAGGTGCTGGCAAGGTAGGTTTTATTCTAAGGCCTCTTCTCTTGGCTTGTAGGCAGCTGCCACCTTGCTGTGTGCTCATGCCACCTTTTCTCAGGTGTGTACACAAGTAGAGGGAATGAGCTCACTGGTGTCTCTTCGCATAAGGACATTAATGCTCTTGAATCAGGGCTCCACCCTTATGACTTCATTTAACCTAAATTACTTCCTTAGAGGCCCCATCTCCAAATATAGACACACTGGGAGTTAGGGTTAAACATGTAAATTTGAGGGGGCACAAACATTCAGCCCATAACAAGTTGCAAAATGGTGATATTCTAATTCTATCATTCCCTCTTCATTATTAGATGAATACTTTTATATTTGCTTTGTTTTGTTTTTGTTTTTGTTTTTTTGTTTTGTTTTGTTTTATTTGTTTGTTTTTTGAGATGGGGTCCAGGCTGGAGAGCAGTAATGTGGTCATAGCTCACTACAACCTCAAACTCCTAGGCTCAAGTGATCCTCCCACCTCATCCTCCCAAGTAGCTGGGACTAGAGGCACAGGCCACCACACCTAGCTTGAATACTTTTATAAAGAGAACTTCCTTTCTTCTATTCTTTGGTCACCTGCTAGTAGGGCTGTTAAATAAAAAGCAATATAAATGATTGATTCTTTTCTTTTATTTACCACTTTTTAAACTAATGAGTTTGTTCCTTAGTATCTTCCAACAGTGACCAATTAGATTTTTATGTTAAGTTGTTCCTTTTGGTATAGTTATGAACTCATGGATTTAAATGATCATTATCTGTATGGCCTCAGATGAATCACTTAACCCTTCTAAGCCATGATTTATCTAGCTCTGAAGTGAGGATAATTATGGTACTATGTCACAAGGTGATGAGATTTCAATGAGATAATGTCTGTAAAGCACCTAGCGCATTGCTGTATACAAACAGAAACTTGCTAAGTAGCAGCAGCAATTGTTGGTATTATGATTAGAATGATAATCAGAAAATACTACTTTAGAATATACTTCAAACTGCTCATCGAGAAGTTCTGCTGCGGTATTTGGAAAATTTTTTGATATGACTGATATTTTGCACTGCCTTCTAACTGCCTATTTTAGGTTTGTTTCTTTTTCAATATACAATCAAAGTAATATTGTGTAGCAAGTTCCTGATGTTAGAGAGAGCTGATTTGACGACTATACATCATATCTGAAAGGTTCAAATATTGATTTCCAGCTCAAGATTCAGATTGATCAAAACGAGTCCATGATCTTGAAATATGAACAATATAGAGATGCAACTTGTCAATGAGGTGTTCAAAGGAAGTAAAACACAGAAAGGTTTTCAAATCTCTGTACACAATTATATGCATATTTCAAAATCCTTCTGACAATAAATGGTTCTATGACTAATTCTGGGTTGCTACCTCGTGGATGATAAGCTTAAATATGATGCTTGTTTATTATTATACTCAGGGCCTGTAGTTGCTAAAACCTGGATTTTACTTAATACAGCAACAAAGCATGCTTAAAAAATAAAAAATACAACAACAAACTCCTACTATTCTATTAATAGTACTCTATATTTGTTTTTCATTAAGGTAAAAGTGAATTTTTAAAAAAGGAGTGGGGATGAGAGAGATTTCTCTACCTAATGACTCATTTTCTAGTGAAAAGACATTAATTGAATGTGGCCAATTGGTTATGGATCAATATTTTTTTCCAAAATAACCGTCTGGTATTCTAAATTGCTTTATGGGTATAAATACAACTCTAGTTGATGAAATATTTAAATGTTCAAGAAGACACATCAAATATACTAAAATCAGCCAGAACTGAATCCCACCTGGAATTTTATTTCCTGTTCAGAGAACACTGGACAGGGTAATCTGAAGCCTACTCTAAAAAATAAAGCAAAGGGGAGTTGAGGGTTTTCACTTATCTTCAGTTTTAAAAAATTTAATCATTCTACATTATCATGAAAGCACAGCTTCTGGCAAGAAGTAATTCATGCCAGCATATCCAACACACATTATTGAGCTACAGAATGGCTGCTGTGTGCATGAGTTTATCTTGCTCTAATTTTCCTATCAAGCAGAAGTATGCAGTTAAGATATCTGTCATCAATGGTTTTCTTCAATGCATTAAGATATGGTTATGGTAGGAAAAAAAATTCAGGAAGTTCATATTGCAAATTTACCCAGGAAAAATGTCAAGTTCAAAAATACTACCATGGGCAAGAAATTAATTCATAAGACTCTGTCTAATCAGGTGTTACAGAAATGATCTCAGATCTGTTGAAGTTTTATTTATCTTGTTATTCTATTATGATGAATATGAGAGAATTGGAATTGATTTATTTAAAAGTAATTATTCTTATTTAATCTGATGAATGTTGCCCTTTTCACTCCACTAATGATTGATGCTGTACTTGAGCCACATGCTCCCATGATATATTTTGAAATATTTACCTTGATTCTAAAGAGAGACTTTGTCAAAATATTTTATTAAATAAGCAGGTCAAAAATGTTCTTCTACTTTACAATTGCTATAAATATAAATAATTTGAAACAACTATTGAGAATAATTCCAAAAGGGAGTGGTTTTCTTTGACTTCACGTTTTTCCTCCAAATAAAAGTGAAAAACAGCACAACCATATAATGACAGGTCTGAAGTTAATGTGTTCAAGTTACCCAGATGTTGTCTAAATTTTCGATTTTAAGAACCTTTTTTTTTTTTAAGCACAAAAGTTACACATGCTTATTGGAAGAAATTGAAACAATTCATGCGTTTATAAAATAGCCATTCCTGGTAAGAATTACAACATTCTAGGAATTTACCCCAAGACAACTTTGGAAGACAGCTTATATTGTTTTTTAAGTGTTCGTGATAGTTATTCTTTTTTTACTCATTAAAGATTTACCAGGTGCTTAGAAAAAAAAAAAGAAACAACACAAAAATAATTTAAAACTGAGATTCTGACTCTAGATTTCACTCCTCAATAGTCACAACTAATAATACTTCAGTGCTGTCTTTCTAGACCTTTTCAATGTCTGTAAAACATATATATTCTCTATAAATCTTTTCTTTCACAAAGATGCAATACATGTATATTGTATGTGGCAATTTATTTATATATTTTTGCTTGACAAAATATTATAAGCAACTTTCAACTTTCTGTACCCTTTTTAACCAATACATGATATTCCATTGATCAAATGCCTCATAATTTATTTAATTATAGTTTTTATAAGCATGAAGACTGTTTCCAAATTATTTTTTTTACTTATTTCAGCCCTGTGTTTTATTTTAAAGTTTTATGTGGGAAAGTAATATTGAAGCAGAAATTTAAATTTTGATTCATAGGCAAGAGTTAAATTTCGCCCATTACTTAAAGGCTTGGGGCTCTCTAGGCACTATTGGGAGAAGGAAATGACCAGATGCTGAGTGCACTTGACCTTTATGAAATGCCTTGGAAGCTTGTTCCAGTTTCCTCTCATCATTTTCTGTGGCAGATAATGGAGACTAACTGACCTGACAATCATTTCCAACCCTTGGCTCCTTGCCTACCTCCCCTAAAAAGCACTTCCTAGTTTTTCATGCTGCAAAAGGTGTCCATGCTGCACACAGCAGCCATTTTGTGATTTTGAGGCAAAGACCCATAAGAACCAAAGAAATGTTGGCCCAGACATCATCAATACTAGCAGCCACCGAGGTCTCAACTTTCTGATATGTGTGGAAAAAATGAACCTCTATTTGTTTAAGCCACTCTAAGTCAGGCTTTCTGTTACCTGCAGCCACATGCTTTGCTAGGTGATCCAGTTCCAAGGCTGCACATTTAAGAAAATGAAAACAGAAACTTCTTTTGCCATGTAAGTAATTTGGAATTCTCCTTTGGTAGAGCCTGGTCTCAGTTGATGGTGTGAAGTACTGATTCTATAAGGCTGCTTTTGCCTGGGAAGATTTCACACAAATCACAAAGCAGTTAGATGGGCACAGTATTCCATTTTTGACAGGTAGCATGAAATGGAATGCAGCGTGGAAGATATTGGAGCATTTAAGAACACAGATAGTTATATATGATAGACAAGAAAAAAAACACATAGCTCTATGGGGAAAGCTTTTTAAAAATCGTTTTCACTGCCTCGAAATAAAATAAAACTACTGTTTTCCAGGGACAACTTGAAGTTTTTACCTTCACATGGAGGTAATGTCTGAGGTTTTACAGGGTTATTCACAAGAGCATTCTGGGTCAAAGTATTGAATACCTATTGCAGTAACCATAAACTGATGGCCAAGAAAATGTTTAGTCGATTTCTTTAGAAAATTCCAATTATTAATAGAAGAAAAATGAAAAGAAAGACTTAGATAAAGATCAATAGAAATGGACCATTACATTTTAGAAGTGTTCTTCAGTCTACTGGGGGTATCCTATAGAGAGAGCAGAGTGTGAGGGAAGCCACAGTTAATCCAAGGCTCCTTCTGCACTGGAAAATATCCTGACAGTATGTGTTGAGGGCCACCGTTGAGCTAATCACCCCCTATAGACAGGGGCATGTTTAGAAATGCTCCTTGCAGGTGCTGAGGACTAATGGCTCATCAGCCCAAGACAAATCATAAAAGGAGGGACAAGGGGGCTTCATCAGAGGGGTGTGCACAGAGAGGGTTTGGGCTTCTTTAACCTATCAGCTGTTAAATGATGGAGCTACAGGAAGGCGAGACATCTAGCACCCCCACCTGTGGGTGGCCGACAGCTAGGAGGAGGAATTCGTCAAGTGTAATTGACATAACCTACTCACATCAGACTTTTCAAATATTCCTATTATGTCAGACTCTAACTCCCTTCCCCTGATGGCTGGCCATGCTGCAGAGGAGGCTTATGTTGCTGAAGCAAAATCTGGGAACTTCTACTGTCATCAGCGTGGGAGACCAGGGCTTTGTCTTACAGATACTTCGCTTGGCCCTCATGTGGCTTTCTGAACGTTGATGTGACAGAGGGAGCCTCAGTTAGAAAGCCCCTTCACACCCCTGGGAGAGTTGGAAAGAAGAAAGATAAACTTTAGGGAAAGGCAGCTCTGAGTTCCAACCATGACTGCTTCACTTACCAATAGACCATGCGACATTGGCCACGCTGCTTAACCTCAGTAGGGATTATGTTCCTACTTCAGGGGGTAATTGAAAAGATTAGATAAGCCAATGTAAATAACATACTTATTGAAGAGACTGGCACACAGAACCAAATGTAGTTACTTTATTATTACTATGGTCATTATCATCATAATGTTTATCATCCAGTTATTCAGTGCCAAAGTGCCCTTTCCCAAGCATTTTATCCTCTCATCTCCTCTTGCCCATTCATTCAGGTATTCATTCACCTGATAAAATTGGTGGGCCACCTACAATGAGGAATACAAAGATGCCTGAGGAATGGTTATGTTAGCAAGGGGTTTTCAGATCATCTGGGGAAGTAAGACACTTCCTGATCTGCCAGCATCGAGTCCCACCCTCTGCCAATCCACACTTTCCATTACAACCAGCGTGACCGTTCGGAATACTAAATTTGTTCACACCCCTCCCCCGCTGAAAACCTAAGCTCTGTGCAAGACCCAGGTTTCTTCACATTAGCAAACTATTTCTGTAAAGGCCAGGTAGTAAACATGTGGCTTTCTGGGCCATCAGCTCTCTGTTGTTGGTACTCAACTTTACCATCATAGCATGAAAGTAGCCATACATAAATGAATCAGAGAAGCTGGATATGGCCCAGGGGCTGTAGTTTTTAGATCCCTGTACCTGACTAATTTCTGCCTTCCTTTTGGACTGAGTCACTTGCTTCTTCCCATCTTACAAGATATATTCCAGTCATACCAACTGCACAGCCCAAAAATGCTTCACTTGCTCACTTGTGTGTCTTTGACTTGCTGCTCTCTGCCTAAAACACTCTTCTTCTCCCTCTTACTTGGACAAATCAGGCAAGTTTTCCTGGTTTCTGCTTAGCTTTCCATCCTTCCAGACAGCTATATCCTCTCTCCTCCCTTGCAACCATGTAGCATATTTTCCCGTACCTGTTCCTTCGCTTGTCTGTGTCCTCAAATAGAAAGCAAGTTCCTTGGAGGTGGGGGAAGGATATGTCTTTATTTAATTTATTTATTTATTGCACTTTTTGAGTCACAAGCATGTAGGGAGCACCTACTTCATGCCAAGCACTATGCAAAGTAATAGATATTCAGCAATAAACAAAAACAAGTATATTATTTTCCCTCAGGGAAGTGGTAAAACAAAACATAAGCAAGTAAGTAAATAATACCACACAAATACAGATTTTATAAAGCCTGCTCATGTTAAAAATAAATGAGACAATGGGGGAAATGCTAGGAGTAGGCGTGGATGAGAAGCCTAGTTTAGATGTCATAGTAAAAGACTTCCTGCTTAAAAAGGAAAAGAAACTTTGAGAAGGAAGGACGAGAAGGGCCCTCCATGCAGAGCATGCAGGGAAGGAAGTTTCAGGTGAAGGAGACATTCAACATGAAGGTTCTGTGGCTGGATGAGCTCAGCTTATTTGGATATAGCCAGAGGCAGAAAGGTGTAAGGTGAGGTGGCCAGGGAAACGTGATTTCCTTTATTAACAGAGTCCCACGGCCCACTGCAGTCTCTGAAAACTACTAGGTGCTCTCTCAGTCAGTGTATGAGAACTCCCTCAGCTGTGTTTCCCAAAAGCACATCCTGAGACAAGAAGTTTATTTGGGAGGTGATGTCAAGAAGCACAATGACAGTGGGCAGTGGGACAGGGAAGGAAGCGAAGCCAGCCAAGGGTGTGTCCATGAGCAGGTTGTTCCTGTGAGCAACTGAGGCTCAGTACCAATGGGCACCCTTCGAGAAACTGTATTGAACACATCTCAGAACTGTCCCACAGAGGGACAAGAACACTGGAGTTTTTACCCACCAACTTCCATCCCACATTGATTGAAAGCTGCGAGGGAATTAACTCCTGGGGACTTCTGCCTATGCAAGTCCAGTCACAGGCCAGGCACACTCATGCTACCTGAGAAAGCCCTTAGCAGAGAGACTCAGGTGTGTGAGGGAGGAAGCCTTTGGTGTGTAAAAGAACCGTCCCCCTGAAGCTGCAGATGTCGGCAGGGCATCAACAGCCTCTGCCACAATAACTAACTAAATTAGTGAATAAGTAGTTGAATGGGTGAATGAAGGAAGGAATAAGCATAGCTGGTGGGAAAGGAGTAAATCAATGAAATAAGCCCGAAGTGGATGAAAGCTCTTGTCCCAGCGGAGTCCCTTGGTGGCAGTGGTGTGCTGGAGCACAGCAGATTGTGCAGATCTCTTCCCATCCCAAATTCAGAGGTGTCATGCTGGTGGCTTGGAATTGGCCATGGTAGAAATATTTATTCTATGGAAATCAGCAAATGCTATAAATCACAGCTTCATCCCTGGGAGACCTAGTTGTTAGCACACTCAGCTTGATGGTAATTTGAGCACCACTACTTGGTCTCAATCTCTCAAAATGCTTTTCCTACCAGTCTCCTTACTCTCGCTTATTTTTTCCAACGTATCCTTCATGCCTAGAGTTGTGTACTAGGCTTTGGGAGAGACATCCTCTCTCTGACTTCACTGCAGACCGAGGATTCCTGCAAGTGCCATTAATCAGCCTGTCTCCACCAACCTATTGCTTTTAACTATGACCTGCAGGTTAACCAGAAGGATTAATATCATCTTTCACTGATGTTCCTTGTGTGGTTCAATTAGTTCAAAGGAGGGAGCTGCTTGCCCTCTTTCCAGGGGAAAAACCTTTGTCGTTATTAACTGTAAAGACATCATTCCTGCTATGGGTGATTTTCGTGTGTGGGTGCTTACGAAGCCAGAAAATGCAGGACAATTTTATATTCTTTTACCTAAATGTATTTCTAATAAGGCTACATACAAGGAGACTCTCTGTTGGCTAATTTTGTCCATTTTGAAAGTAATTTTTTGTTAGAGACAGAGCTGTAGACCATTCAAGACAGTAGTAAAATGAGAGTTCATTGCAGATTTATTTTGGTCTCCTGAACTCAAGGGAAGTGAATGATTAGACCAGTGGTTATGATATTGATTATCTTAGAATGTGCCGGAGGGTGAGGTTTCTGCTTTGTTTGAGGAAAATTGGGAGCTTGAGGAAAGATGTTTTATAATTCTGCTTAAGTGGATAATGGGCTTTTGCCCCTGGTTATGCTTTCAATGCCTAGAAAGGTGAGCTAGTGCACTGCATTACCAGAAAGCAGGCAGTGTGCTGGCTGAGGGTGAACGTGCACACACACACGCCATGTCTTAACATCTCTCAGCAAGTAGCTAACGTTCATTACAGGGTCCACCTCAGCTGGAGATCTCGCTCTCTAGCTCCTCTCTTGCACCATCTTCCTACATCCCCACCCTTGACACACACACTCATACTGGCCCCTCAGGCTTTTCTCCTTCCTTGGTCTTCTAGGTCTCACCTCCAGTTCTCATTCCATCCCGGCTGCATAGCAGAAAGTTATTTTATCTTCCCCTTCTCCCAGAAGAGGATATTGTCTGCATGAGGAATAGGCCTTAGTCTTGCAGAGCTGAGCATCTATAAGGCACACAAACCTTCCTGTTTCGAATATTAAGGGCTTCTCAGAGGATCAGTTGTCAAGCCAGATGTCTTCCAAGGTCTTGCTTCTAAATTCGTCCACCCCATCAAGGATCAAAAGAGGAAGGAAGGAGGGAAGGAGTAAAAGAAGAGAGGAAGGAGGGAAGGGGAGAAGGAAGGAAGGAAAGAATAAAAAGAAAGTGACAACAAAGCATCCATTTGGTAATGAGCTTGCAGGTATGTGTGACACACTCAAGAGAAACATGGAGAACCTCAGGTCACTGAAGCACCCATGGTGCATTTCTGGGCAAAGAACACTGGGCCATTTGAGAGTCACCTCTGATTTTCATGGCCAAAAATTGTTCTTCCTGCAATTCTAGAGCTAATTAGAAGAACACTGACCCAGGAAGCCCAGAGACCAGGATCCTAGTTCCAACTCAGCTTCTAGCTGAGTTGAGGAAAGTTAATTTTCCTGTCTATTCTCAGTTTCTTCAGTAGAGTAGTAGTAACAGTAATAGTAATAGTAGTAGTTGTAGTAATAGTAGTAGTAGTAGAAGTAGTAGGAAGAGGGGAAAAGATGACAAAAAAGGAGAAGATACATTTACTGAGGGCGATGAGCCTGATGCTTTACGTGTGTTCTCTCAGTTAACATGAACAACAACCATTTGAGGTAAATATTATTATTCTCAACCTCTTTTGCCATCCAGCTGCCACACTAGATTCCTTCCACTGGCTCCTTAAACTTGTCAAGCTTTTTCTCCCTGAGGACTGTCACATAAGCTGTTCCCTCTGCCCACAGCACTTGTGCCCCGACTTTTTGCGTGGCTTCCTCTCATTCCTCTTACAAGTCTTAGCTTAAAAGTAACACCCTCAGGCATAACTTTCTGTGCAGAATAGCTTCCCCTCAAAACATCGAATACAACTTATTATGACTTTATTTGCATGTTCTTTGGGGTTGTGTCTCTCCCATCTAGAATGAAGCTCTATGATGGGCAGGGACCTTCCTTATCTTTGTCTTTTCTCTGGCTTTTTTGCCTTTCTGCTCCCCAACAACTAGCATATGGTAAGTCTACCATTAAACACCTACCGAATGAAATCAATGAGTTAGACTTGATTTATAAATACATGTGGGAACTGAGGTTTGGAGAAGTGAAGTAGTTTACCCAGTGTCACACAGCTAAGAATTGGGCTCAAACTCAGGCCTGCCTCACCCCAGAGCTGCTCTGCTCCCCTACCTAAGGTGGGGTGGTTGGGTGGAGTCCTGGGAGGATTTGTGGACTTCCCTCTCACTCTACATCTCTCTGCAGCACCAAGAGAATCTCAACTCCTTCAAAGAGTCTCCAGTCCCCTCTCCTCACTGTGTCTTGATGTACTCTCATTACAGGCCCAAGACCCTGGCAGATAAACTCCAGAGGAGTTGATTTTACTCTCCCAAACAGGGAATCAACCATCCCTGTAATAAGTTACTCACTCAGCAGGATCTGACTCTTCCGGTGCTATTCAGACATTATCTGTTTAATCCTCACCAAACTCATGTGAATTTGATATTGGTCACACAGTATGATTTCCCTTTAATCATTGAGGACTATGGGGAGGGGAGAAACTTAATCAGAAAGCCCATAGGTATGATACTTAACTCAAGTACAATGTCTTGTGTTCTCAAAGCTCGATGGAAACTAAACGAAAAAATAATGGTGTGTGTGGTTTCAATAGCTTTGAGCCTCCCTTTCCATATATCTAACATTTTGAACTAGTTAAATACATAATTATCATTCCATCTGTATTACATGACAGTGTTAATAATACCTTACTGTTTATAAAGCACTTTAATGTAAGATGAAAAGCCAAGGTAGTTTCTTTATAGCCACTAAGTACTGAAATAGATTTGATTTGTTTTTATGTCCTTCAACTCTAATTTTCTGCATGTTAACGTCCCAAGGAATTTTCTGGATGCAACTTTTTGAAGCAATCATGCTATTCTACCATATCTTTAATGTAGGAATATTACATTACACACACACATACATACATACACACACCCCTACACACACAACATTGTTGTCACTAGGAAATATGACCACCTATATTAAGTGCTGGGCACAATACCTGGTCCGTAAGACACACTTTAAAGTGGCCACAGTGGACAATCCCTTCTAACCTTACATGTTCGGCTACTGAATACACACTTAGGACTCTCGCTCCAGAGAAATGCGTATATATAAACATCACACAAATCTCCACGTGACTGGAGAAGGCAGGACTGGAAGAAGGCAGGACATAAATACACACTCCTTCTCCTTCCATTCTCTCAGCAATTCAGGGAGATATAGGAGATATCCCTTTTTACAGATGAGGAAACTTGGAGACACAAAAGGTTATCTCCATAGCTGGAGCATGGGGCTTTGGACTTCGTCACTCTATATCTTCTTTTGGAAGAAGTCTTACCAAAGACACTATCTTTGGCATAAGGGGCTGGCACATCCAGTATTATATAATGAAACCAAGATTCAAGCATTAAACAATTAAAATTGCTCTTTGTTCCTACTAATACGAAGAGCTGACGTGAGACGTAAGCAAATCCATACCACAGGGGTAAAGATCAGGTTCCCTTCAGAACTGGAGTTCTGTGCATCACCCTCAGATTGTGGAGGGGGATAGAATAGCTTCTGAATTTCCCATCAAGTCCTAGGCAAGAAAAGTAAACAAAGCAAAAAAGATCAGTTTTTCTGGACTGCTAGGATGTTGGTTCACTGGGGCTAACAGTCATGTGGATTTAGTTAGGGATTAAGTCTAAATTCCTTATTTTATGGCCTGAAGCATCTTACCAAGGAACATTCACGATTTGCAGTAATAATATCTGTTAGCATTCATGGAGTGCCAGCACTCTGCCAGGATCTGTTCTACATAAATGCTTTACACACGTTAGCGTTCACACATTTTAACACATTTTGCTCTTAATACAACTACTATCTCTTTTGCTTAAGTTGTTTCCATGTTAAAAATACTGGTTTTAAAAAACAAATAACTCAAACCCACCACACACACAAAAATGGCCCACAAAACATCATTTTCCCTGTGAAGGTTTTAAAATGCCTTGTTACCCATAGCCAGTTTTCTCCTATAAAATTTAAATGGCCAATTGAGACAAATAATTCTGAGTCTGTTTATCCACCACTGATGGAGGTGGCAAGTGTTATGGATAATATTCATTTCACTTTTTGGAAAGACTTGGTGATCTCGCCAGCTCCAGCAGCCTTCTTGCCCACAGCAATTGTTTTGTATCAAATGGCAAAACCACCCAGAAGAGTTATTATCAATGCAATTTTTGATGAGGAAATCAAGGCATGGGGAAATCAAGCAACTTTTCCAAGGTCACATTCCAGCGCCCATGCACTTGACCCCTACACAATAACTCCTCTCACTATGCAAAGTGAGCTCGTGTTCCTGACAGGGACCCCAAGCTAGTGCAAGAAGCTGGAGCTAAATTCCAAAATTAAAACAAGATAAATGGGAATATTGCAAAATGTGCTAGTATTAAGTGCCATGGATCGACTTTCTTTGGAAATGAGCAGGAAGTTCTTTTGAAGTTAGCCAAACTATGAAATGAACAAAGTTTGGCATTTGCTTACTTCCTATCTTGGGCCATCCCACCTTCTTAGATGTTTCTTCTTTCTAGAAGACTTTTCTGAGTTTCTGCTCCTAATTTTCTGTGCCTGGTTCCCCACAGATTTATGTTCTACATCAGACTAGACTATGACATTAACTGGTAACAAGTTGAAACTTTCAATAGATGACTTAGATATAGCAACCAACACAGAGATATAACCACCAATGGGGATTTGAGGCTGAAATACACTGAGATCTTGTGCTCTGAAATAGCACCTCTTAGATACTAACCTACCCTTCCTCAAACTTTTAGCTTTAGAATTCTCTGACCATGTCTTTTTAAAAATCCGTCTACATTATTTCAAAAGACAGATCATGTTTACGGCAGAAAATATGGCCAAACAAAAAGAAGGAAGCAAGGAGACACTCTAAAGTCTTCCTACCTGGAGATATCCATCATTAACCTGTCGGTGCATTGCTTTTCAGGTCTTTGACTGTGGGATGATGTTTCTACCTTCTAAGGCATGACAACTGTTTGCACACTCAAGCACAGCTATTTTGTCCTTGTATTACTCTCCAAGCAATATTTCTCTATCGTGCCAGGCTATTCTTTTAGACACCACCTCCCCAGTCCACACCATCATTCTGCCTTTCATCCTCCAGCTTGAACCAAACATGATGCTTCTCTTCAGAAGGACCATAACCTCTCTCAGTCTGGACACTAAGCTCCCTTTGATATGTCTCATTAGCTCAACATCATCCTAATGGCTGCCTTCTCTTGTCTGCTTGTTCTCCACAGCTTTTTGCAATCTTTGCATTTGCAACATGCGGTGGCTATTCCGGAGGCCTGCGGCTGAGTGTGGACTGCGTCAACAAGACAGAAAGTAACCTCAGCATTGACATCGCATTTGCCTACCCGTTCAGGTAGGGAATGGCGGCTCGTGCTAGCTAGCCTCACAGAGAGGGGGCTTTCTTCCTTCTTTCTCTCAGAAAAATGTAGTCTCCCATGGACTTTTGGGTAAACCGATAGGATTCTGCCCTAGCCCACAAAATGTCCAGACCAGAATTTTCAGCCACCACCTTCACACTGAGAGGATTTGTGAGTTGCACCTTCAAGACAGAATTAACTCTCCTCCAAAAAAAATTTACATATACCCTAGTATTGGGGGCTATCAACACAGAGACCTCAGTTATATAATTCCTTCCTCCCCGTCGTTTCTCCAATCTTACGATCCTCCAAATTCTCTGTAGAATTGTGCATCACCTCTAACTTTATATGAACTATGCAACTCTGACAATGTATTTAATAATGTTAATATCTAATATTATTTCCATGTGCCAAACACTATGCATTGCTGTTTAGCTGTTTAATCTCATTTAAGTCATCACAATGACACTTTGAGGAGAGTACAAGTACCATCACATTTACAAATGAGGAAACTGAGGCACAGATACATTTACCCACATTCTCTCAGCCAGTGAGTAGCAGAGTCAGGGTTTGAGCCCACATGGCTTGAGCCCAGAGCTTGCATCTCTATTGCTGTACTTAAATTGCTTAAAATAGCTCTTTCAACTTCTTTATAAATTCAGTATGAAAGATTATACCTTATCTATGTCTGTGCCCTGTTTATAAAATGACAATGAGATGCTAACAGGCCTTGTCCCAAATCTGACATTTTGTACTTCTGATCCATATACCCAAAATGGATTAACAGAATTCAATTTCAAAATAGTTTACTTCTGAAAAACTCCCAAATGCTTGGCACCAAATAACCAGGGTGATTTTTTAAAAACGATTTTCAACGTAATGTTTTTTAAAACAGGAACGTACAGTGTTTTCCAAAAATATTTCCCATGGAGCCCTAGATAACTAATGTTACCAAAAAGAAAGGAAAGGAGGAAGGAAGCAAAAGAGAGAGGGAGGAAGGGCAAAAGAAAGGGAGGCTAGAAGAAAGAACTTAAAAATATGATCAAATACATTCAAGAAATATTCCTTCCCACTTTGCCTTTCTAATGCACATTGTTAATCACCAAAAGAGATACAATGTTTTCCAAATACATTTGACCACAGAAACTCTTTTTCACTAAATATCTCAGAGGATTTGTGTGTCAAGGAACACATACTTACTGTGAACTTTTCCTGGTCTAAAACAATGGTGCCTGAGTTCATAGGTGATGAATCATGGGAAAGTAGCACTAATACCAGTATTCTGACTCGTTTTCAAGAGCAGAACTGACAAAACTTGTCACACTCCTGCTCAAGTAGATACTCTCCTAGCTAACCAATAGGAGTGTACAGCTCAGAAATAGTAAGCATGTAACCCCTGGGAGTTTGGTAATAAGAGCTGTGCTATGCTGGTGGCAGTGAGCATGAAGGTGATTGACTCCTGAAAGTTCTAGGTGAACCCCATGGCTTCTGGAGGAGTGCAGCCAAGCCAATGCATGCTTATGGATTAACATGCTGGATCTAGGATAGGAGATAAGAATTGCCAATGGCCAAGCAGTAGGGCTGGGATGCTTAGTAACATTGTTCGTGAAAGCATAATTGTTTCTACAGTGATTTCCCACCAAGAGATGGGACAAGAGCAGGGAACTCGAAGGGCAATCCCTTAAGATTTGAAAGGCAACAGGTCCCTAAACATTGGGCTATTAGAGCACAGGAATCCCAGTCTTTACTCAAAACTGGAGGAGTCTGAACAAGAAACCAACGTCTGAGTTGGGGTGGGGTGGAGAGCAGTGTGATATTTCATTTCATGCAATCCCTGACTAAGGGTACAATTTGAGAAGACTCTTGGAGCAGTTTCCAACATTGGGCTTCTTCAATTTCTTCCTAAGACTACAAATTCAAATGATTGCTCCATGAAAGGCTACTGGAGAAATTAGTTTAAAATATTTATTGCCACCTATAAATATACAGCCCCCTCATTTGAAAGATTTTTACTTGGATTCTAAAACAAAGATACTTAACCGTTGTTTTTTTAGTAGCAGATTTTTTCTTTCAAACATTGTCTTGCTCAGAGGCTCCATATATAAATCAGATGTGAGTCACCGAGAAAGTTGAAGCAGTGCTGGGGGAGTGCGGAGCCCCCAGCTGGTCCTCCTCAGCGCTCTCCCTGCCACATATCTTGCCCACCCGCCACCGTACAACCTCTGTAATATCTCCTGAGAACGCTAGGTCTCCTAGAAGCAAATTAAAATCCACTGTGCTAGAAAAAAGCAAGAAACCTTTTGCCACTCTGCTTACCACGTCTGTACAACATTTACTGTCTACTATTAAGGACTGCGGATTAGCCCATCTCTTCCCACAGAATGCCTTGTACTTTTATCCCATTAAAGTTCATCTAGGAGATAAACATACCATTCCAAAGAGGCTCAATTTTACTAGGGTTGTAATTTCAATTTTACATTTGGGTACTTTAAAATGTGCCATTATCCTGTTGGGGAAGAACTCCATCATAGTCTAGAATGTATACAGATTATTTTGAAGGCATTTGTTTCAGAGGAAGTAGCATTAGCAAGATGCTGGTGCTGTAAATCATTAAAAAGTTATTTTCTCCTAAAACTTAAGCCAGTGCCAATGATTTGAATTTAATTTTAGAAATAAAATAAGAGCATCCAACTATTCAGTTTATTGCAAACACAGGAAAGGCAATAAATGCAAATACCAAGTCATTTGAACAAAAACAATTAGTTTGTAAATGACAGACAAAGGAAGCTACTTAATTAGTTAACAGACAAATGTTAGGATATAAAATAATGTCAACTGAGAAAATTCTAGATAACTTACAAAATACTCATGTGCTGTTTCTAATAAACATGTCAATGTGTGTATCTCCTTTACAGCACATGTATGTATTTTTGACTTCTATTTATATCAGAAAGAATTGACATTCAGCAATATATCACTTTGTTATGGAAATAAAACATTTGTCACCTGACCTTCTTTTTGATTTATGATTAAAATGAACAAGTAGTATTTAACTGTTTTCTCCTCTACTATACTGTGCTAATTTGGTATGAAACTTTCTTCATAATTGAGAGAAGAGTAGTTCTGGATTCAATATTTCTAGTACTTCCTTTATGCACAGAAATGTGAAGTAGGGTTTCTCATGTTAAGGTACTTAGTGTATTTATAGAAAGCCTACTCAAGGAATGCCAACTAACACTTTGCACGTATACATGAATGAAAGATAGAGGAGGTCAGAGTTGAGAGTTTAGGGGGCTCTGAGAACAAAAGTTTTCACAGCAAAGGTTAGTTGTGAAAGTCAGAGTGATGAATGAATGAACAGATATGCAAATACTTATTGCAAGGGTATAATGTGCCAAATATCATGCTAGACACTTCCACCTACATTATGTAATCATTGCCCAGACAGTATGAAGGAGGTTACTATTATACTGACTTAGAAGACTGCAGTGAGAGAAATTTGACTGACATCACACAGAAACTTAGATCCAAACCTTTGAATTTGGTAAATTTTATTAGTTTGTATAAGAGAAGAACAAAGCTATGTTCAGGCTGTTTGGAGATGGTAAGTAGAGCAAAAATGTATGATGGACATAAGTGATAAAGTGGAATAGGTGGCTTGGGGCCAAATTATAGAAGACCTTGAGTTCCCAAGTGATTGAATAGGAAGAAGGAGCTAAAGATGATAAAAAGAGAATAATAAGAGGAACCATTTTGAAGTAGAGGGTACAAATTTGGACTGGATCATGCAGAGTTTGAGGTGTTTGTGAGAAGCTCAAGGAAATTTTCTATCAGGAAGATTTATGCTAAACCCATGTAAGAAGAAAGAGGGGAAGCCTGAAAATGGAACTTTAGGAGTCAATTTTACGGCGTGAAAAGTAATGTCTGGAAGAAGAGAGCTCACCAAAAGAGACAGAACAGGAGCAGAAGGCTGAACCGTGGGGCTGCCCGCGCTGGGGAGAAACAAAAGAAAGGAGTCACAGAGGGAAACCAAGAAGAGTCAAGTGGAGAAGAGGTCAGATGACCCAGAAAATGCAGCCTTTACAGAAGGCAAGAAAACTTCATGTGTGTTACCACTCAGCAGTCCTGAGTACTTCAAAGAGGGAAAGGAGGAAACACCAAGAAAAAGCCATTGGATATAATTGATGGTGGTTATCAAAGGCTTCCCTGAGATATTTCATGAGGAGAGAAAGCATGCCAAGGCTGTTGCAGAATGGAAATAAAACAAAATTCAGTATGGTTTTCCTCAAATCAGGAAAATGCAAAATTCAAAGTACTCTAACCAGCTTACCTTAAGCCTGCATGAGATGACATTTCCAGAGAAAGAGATTAAGCTTGTTAATGACTTTCTTATAGAGAAAGTGTTCACTTCTTGCTTTTCAAAAGAAATCAGCTCATTAAATGACATGGTGATAAATTTACCACCCTGGCTGGACAAATAAACTAATAATAATGGTTTCCAATGTGTAAAAATTTTCCTTTATTCAAGACCTGAATGTAGACAATAACAGAAGATTCATAATAAAACATAACTTAGTTGCTATGTCACTTCCATGTCTTGAAATTCCTTCCCCCCACAAAATCTGGACAAAAAATATTAAGTTTGTCATCAATTTCAAGCATTCTTTTAGGTATGAGATTACTAATCACTGCTCTAGATAATTAGCAAAAATTGTCCTTGATTAATTTATCCTTAAAAAATAACAAAAGGTACACAGAAGTCCAAACAAAGGTATTTATTATCACATTATTTAGAGACTGAAAATTATAAACAGGGGATCAGTTAAGAGATTGTGGTACAACCATAAAATGAACTGCTAGGCAGCCACTAAACATCATTTTCTCCAATAATATTTCTTTAATGCTCCTGGCATTATATTAGGAGAAAAGCAAAATACAAGATGATACATATCCAGTGACTTTGATTTGGTTTATTTCACACTAGTTGGCTGTCGCTGGTACTGCCATCACCTCCCATTTCTTCCATTCCCTCACCATCCATACCTACATTTTTGCTGCAAGCTCGTATGACGGTTGAAGGGTTCTCTCTGGCCACAGGAATTTACTGGGTCTGCATGAAGGGCAGACAAGAAATGCAGCTCCCCTGGAGCAGCCCTCATCCAATGACAAATGTGAGTTGGAGGATAAATATCCCAACTTTTTCACCCCTTATGAGGTCCAACTCTAAGGCATGTTCCATACCACCTCCCAGAGGTACTCAGCAGTAAAGCTCTACACAAAATGGAAAGCATGCCTTTTGTTACCTTCTTCACCTTTTCATTTCTAATTTCTTCGCTGCCCTATTGGTGTTTCCAGAGATGAGTTTTTCAAGAATGAGTTGCACTCAAATCTTGATCTCAGGGTTTGCTTCTGAAGTCCAACCTAAGACACTAGCACTGCTTGAGAAAATTGCCATCATGAAAGAAGATAAATGGATAGATAGACAGATTGATCGACCAATTGATAAAGTAGATCCCTACTTCCTCTCACTCTAAACCATGTTATGTAATATTGCTCAAGCAAAAACAAAAAGAACCCAGCTTGGCTGGAAATCACTGCCTTCAATTCAGAGCATCTCATATCCCCTTGTGGGTTTTGGTTCAGGTTTCATATATGAAACCACAGTTGGTTATCTATCCATAGTGTCTTAGTATATACGGTAGGTCTTTCCCAACTGGCAGCCACAATAGGGCATCTTTCAACCTCAGTTTCAGATTTTCTGAAAAATAGATGCTCAGATTTTGGAGTGCCCCAAGAGGTCTCAGAAATGGAATTTGTATAAGACACAATCTGTATTTTAGGTCAGTCCATCCCAAATATATTCTCCAGATTTGGTGATAAACCATACAGCCTTTCTCATGAAGTGCCCAAGTTACAAAAACTAAATTATATTTATAAAGATTGTGTCATGTCCATTGCATCAAAATGTTAAAGTATTTATTTCTAGGTGGTGATTTTATGAGTGAATCAAATATCATTTTTATACTTGTTCACATTTTCTGAATTTTCTACACTGAAGCAATATCGCATAGCTAGGACTCTAGAGACAGACCACCTGGGTGCAGATCCCCTTCTCGGCTACTTATTAGCTATATGATGTTAAGAATATTGTTTATCATTTCTGTTCCTCATCTGTGAAACAAAGACAATGTTACCTATTTCATAGTACTGTTGTAAGTGTTAAATAAGGCATAGATGCAAAATGCTTAAAACAAGGCCTGGCATTCAATACATTTTTTTTTTAGCATGTTAATTTTTTCTTTCATACTCAAGTACAGGTGATTAAAAATAAACTAGAGAGGTAAAAAATGTGTTTATTGTAGTTAATTAGCAAAATGATCCTTGAGGCAAAAAAAGACCACTTTATTATGTTATATTTTACCCAGAATGGGAGCTTCTCCAATCCTCCCTGTGCCTATATGCAAATATTAAAAGGCATACATATTTAACTGGCTATTGATTAACTTGCTTTTAACTCTTTAAAGCCTATTTGGATTGCCCTAGGAGGTATTATTACCAGGCCTATATATTTTTTTCATGTTAAACTAAGGGGAGAATAAAACCCCCTCAAAGTGACAGAATGGAGACTGCTCGGTGGCACTTGCATGATCTCTGAGAGGTTTCTTGGCATCAGTGGAGTAGGAGAATGAGACTCAGCCTGAGACAGAAAATTCAAGGAGAGGGCTCCATATGGAGGTCAAGGGAGGCTGGGGCTGCTCTGCTGGGCACTGGTTGAGTAAGCGCCTTCTCTTCCTCATGACTCTAATCACTCGCCCTGTGGTTCTCCCACTCCTGTGTGAAACATGGGGACAGGCAGAAGTAGACGCCAGGACAGCTGTGGAGTTTTGGGCATTATCTAGTACTGCTAGCTCTGTTAGGGAGAAAGCATTTTTTTTTCACCAAGATTCATAGCCTAGAGCAGTAGTGATGAACATTTTTTTTTACCATAAGAGCCAATTGGGGGAAAATAAAAGTGTTAAGGGCTGCAATTCTTTATATCTTGTGTTCTGGAAATGCTGCACTTGCAATTACATTTAAGTATGTGTTTATTATTGTTTCTCATTAGCAACGGGTTTCACTCTTTTGGCTAAAATTTCAGGAACTTTATAACTACAGTATCTCATTTTAACATTGTGCCTTAAAATAAATTCTGTGTATGATGAGACCTGGTGGCTCTATGGGGCAGAGAGTTTGGGAGATTTGGAGGTGTGGCCAAATCCCTGGCTTCAAATCCAAGGTCTTCCACTTAATGGATGGGCAAGATATCGTAATAGCTTCCCTGACTGGTAGCAGAGTTGTGCAGTGGAAACATGCTGAGCCCGTAACTTTCCTGGGCCTCAGTTTCCTTATTATAAAAGAGAAACAATCCTAGTGCCTTCTTTATGGTGTGGTTAAGACCATTTAATTAGATAATATAAGTTAACTGTGATCTGGTGCACACCAAGTGTTCACTGAATTGGTATCATTGCTGTTGTTGCTATTATCATTAATGGAGTCCAGTGCAAGGAAATGGCACCAGAATTCAGCTGTAGACCAAAGACAAGAAGGAGAGTCCTTATTTGAAGGTTTCTATAATAAAGAGAGAAGCCGTCATTTGTAAAGAATGTCTGTGAGGATCACAGAAAATGATACAAATGTGCACCATGGCTGCTGGCATGGAAGGGGTTAAATGTTAGTTTTGATTAGTTATGGTTAGTTATGATTAGTTATGGTTAAAAGTTAGTGAATGACAAATTAATCTACTCCATCCCCACCCCACTGTTCCCTTCCCAACCTGTGTAATTGCTAGATTGGAACACTTTGGTTGTAATACTTCCCCCAAAGGAGAGTGGTTGTGGGGAATCAGATAAAACAGATGTCTTAGTTTGGGTTTTCCCAAAAGCACACACCCTAAGACAAGGATTTGAGTGCAAGTAGTTTTCTTGGCAGGTGATCCCTGGAAGCACTGGTGAGGAATAGGGGTGTGAGACAGGGAAGGGAAAAAAGCCAACAGAGAGGGAGTGGATTAATGGGCAGGATGCCACCATGGGCAGCTGGACCACATGAGACTTCTAGGAATCTGTGGGCAACATGCCTCAGTGGTAATCCCATCAGGCAGGTGATGAAGCTGGAGTAATTATTCGCCCACTCCTGTCAATCACTGGTCAAAAGCTGCTCCTGTGGGTGCTGCCTCCCTGACACTACCTGCAGAGCAAGCACACACATGCAGCTTGAGAAGCCTTCACGCAGAGATCACGGATGCTGGCACAGAAAGCCATCCATCGCGTACAGAAATGGTGAGAACCAGAGGGATATGGATGGACAACCACAGCGTCTAACATAATGGGGAGGCTCTTCGATCATTTTTCCTGGATCTGTGAGTGACTCCATCCCGTATCATTTACTTGTGCTCTCAATAAATATTTATTGAGCACCTACAGTATATAAGGCTCTGAACTATAATAGGCACTTGTCATGTATTGATCGGTTGATAAAGTAGACGGGTCCCTTCCCTCGTAAAATTTACAGTCGGTTGGGGCTGGGAGGAAGACAATAAAGAAGTGAGAAATATAAATACAGATAGATATACATATACATATCCTTTTTTATAGTTGTAATTTCTATGAAGAAAATAAACATTGTGCAAAGATGTAAAATAAGTGTTGTAGGAGTGGAGAAGGTCAAATAATACCTACTCAGATAGAATGGTCCAGAAGGGCCTCCCTGAGTAGAAGGCATTTAAGGCAGTCAAGAGAAAAGAGGAAAGAATGTTCTAAGTGAAGAAAGTGGCATGGGCAAGGCATTGAGGGAGAAAACGCCTGAATCTGAAGGAATAAAGCGAGGCCCCTGGGTGAGGGGAGAGCCATGTGAGACACAAAGTAGGTGTCAGGTAACAAGAAAAGTCTTGAGAAGAAATTAGAAAGGTTAAAGCAGTGGTCCCCAACCTTTTTGGCACCAGGGACCAGTTTCATGAAGGACAATTTTTCCACAGACCTGGAGGAGGAGGATGGGGGGAGAAGGTTTGGGGATGATTCCAGCACATTACGTTTATTGTGCGGTCAGACCTCTATGCTAATGATAATCTGTATTTGCAGCTGCTCCCCAGTGCTAGCATCACCGCCTCAGCTCCACCTCAGATTATCAGGCATTAGATTCTCGTAAGGAGCACACAACCTAGATCCCTCGCATACGCAGTTTATAGTAGGCTTTGCGCTCCTATGAGAATCTAATGCCATCACTGATCTGACAGGAGCTGGAGCTTATGCAGTGATAGGAGTGATGAGGAGAGGCAGTAAATACAGATGAAGCTTCACTCACTCACCTCCTGCTGCAAAGCCCATTTCCTAACAGGCCATAGACTGGTACTGGGGTTGGGGACCAGTACAGGGGTTGGGGACCGCAGGGTTAAAGGATAAAGGGAGAAGCTACACTATTTTAGGTTAGCTGGCTGGGCAAAACCTCACTGATGAAATGCCATTTGTGTGCAGACCTGAAAGAGTGAAGAGAGAGCCTCAAGGGTATCTGAGGGCCATATTCCAGGGAGAGCACAGAACCAGCGCAGCGGCCTGGTGTCTGAGCTTGAGGAGAGTCAAGACCTAGCAGGAAACCAGTGCTGCTGGGTTGGAATGAGGAAGAGGAGAGTGGCAGGAGATAAAGTTGAAGAAGAAGGCAGAGGCTGGATCTTGTAGGGTCTTATGGACTCACAGGTGGAATCTGGATTTTATATTGTGTGAAATGGGCAGTCGTCGGAGGTTCTGAGCAGAGGAGCTGTGCAATTTATGCTTGTAAAAGATCTTGCTTGTGGCTGTGAAAGTAGGGGAGCAGGGGTGAAGTCAGGAAGGCTGGTAAGGAGGTGGCTATAGCCATCCAGGGAAGAGACAACTGTGGCTTCAACAGTGGCAGCTTGGACAGGAGTGGAGGCACTGGAGGGGGAACATGTGGGTGTCGCATGTCATATACGCACGGCCTGCAATGCCTCACCTCCAATGGTAACTGCACTTACAACCCAGTCCTGTTCGTCAGCTTTTTCCATCACTCTTGCCAGTGATGTTGGGTAATATTGGCCAGCATGGGGACCAGCTTCCATGTTTTAAGTTTCTTGTTCCTCATATTGGTTTGTAGGAATCCCTTAGGGCCACTAATTTCTTGTCACTGCAAGAGAACATCAACCTGGTCAGTCCAAACACAGGGAGGCAGCCGCTGATTTGACTTGAAGACACGATTCCAGTGAGATGTGTTTGTGAAGGCATTTCTGAAGACCAGAAAGCAATAAAAACATTTGTGAAATGGATAATAGTCCCACTTTATGGAATACGGGTTTTAAACAAGTCATTGCCTTCCTCAGTCAGAGTCCATTCAGGAAAAGAGAGTTCGTGCCAGGTGGTGCAGTTTTAAAAAGTAAATCTTGGGCATTAGGTACACAGGACATGGATGATCAGGAAGGGGACCATGAGCAGTCGGACACCAGCGACTGTGGGCAGCCATGACCTCCCCTAAAGGTGCAACAAGGGTTGGCAAAGAAAGTCCATTGGGCCAAACCCAGCCGGCCCACTGCCTGGTTTTAAATGGCACACAAGCAAAGAATGGTTTTCACTCTTTTAAAGGTTTACATTTTTAATGCTATATAGGTACCTACTAACTACTGTCCTCAATTTTGCCTCTTGGCCCATAAAGCCTAAAGTATATACTATCTGGCTCTTTAAAAAAAAAAAAAGTGTATTGACTCCTGGGCAAGAGGCACAAAGGGAAGGGGTGGTCTTGAGGGATCACAGGGTGGGCCAGTAGCAGCAGGAACGAGGAAGAGAAGCAGCAGGAGAGAGGGGAGAAATGCCCTGGGCTCTCCCTTGCTCCGGCCCTCCTGTGCCCCACCAAAGCCTCCCACTGGCCCCACCTAACTGGAAGCCAGGTGGCCAGGCTTAGATCCCTGAGATGCAGAGCCGGGGAGGAGCAGGGAACGGAATCAGAACAAACAGGCAACAACCAGCACAGAGTCCCTCGTTGAACCTGTTTCCTCATCTACAAAATGAGAAAACTGGATGGCAGTCTTCTCACGAGAGAATTAGACCTCTGATTCTACGAAAACCCTTTTCCAGGCAGCAGCAGAACCTTACTTCGCTAGGACCCCTGACGATGCCTCAGCCACTGCTGCTTTAGAGGGAGTAGAAGGAAATGTAAAAATGCAATGAAATTACTTTACACAAGACCCTCTTCCAACCTCACAGGGCTTGCTCTGAAGCTTGTCCTATTTAGGGAAAATCTGAACAGCCTTCTAAAGACCGGGATTGGGGCACTTACTGAAAATGGTTGTAGGTTATATAATCAAGGCTGTTGTTTCTGTTGAGCTTTCATAGGGAGGTGACGAGCAGCAGAGATTAAATCAGCGTGTGCTGAGCGGGCCTTTTATGTGGTTCTCGTCTCACTGTGTGTAATTTCACAGAGCAGGCATGGGGGAGTGTGGTGGGAGGAACCTCATTACCAGGGAGAAGCTTTACACCCTGCAAGAACACAAACATTGCTGTTTTCAAAAAGTTATAAAAATAAGTTCTAGTTTTCCCTTACATCTGCTTTCTTTTCTTTCCTAGAATAGGAGGGAGGGAGGGAGAAAGAGCAAAAGAGAGAGAGACTGACTTTGAGCTGCCTAGAAAAGGACAAAAGAACCAGCTAGAGTGACAGCTGAGGAATGTCAGGAGGAAACATCCCACTCTCCTCTGTATGTTATGCCACGTCCCTTGAAAATGTGAGGTGCCTGCTCCATGGTCCCATTAACCTCCCTCTCTGCTTCCTTCTCTTCCAGAAAGAGAGAAATGTTAGAACTTTCTTTGTGTCCCCTCAAGCAGGTGGCCGGAAGTCACACAATATCGTTTATGAGGTCAAGCTGGTATCCATTGGGTGGTGGAGACCTGAGTCCCCTCTCCTTGCCCACCCCCAGCCCATCCCTGACAGAATGGCATTTTTGAGCCACGAGATGAATTAGATTCTCCAGGGCCGACGGGCACAAACGAAGAGGAGGCGAGTAGTCAAGGTGACTCGCTCCCAGATGCTCCAGCAGCCAGAACTGAGATGTTAAAGCATCAGGGCCTGGGGCATCGTGAAGTGACAATGGTAAGGCTGGGATTCACATACCCAGTTCCCCTTCCAGGATCCTATTGTGGGAATGCAGAGTCCCTGGACAGGAGTCAGACTTCAGACTCTCTCTCGTTGAGAGGCTCAAGCAGCCCCTACCTGCTCCACCTGCATCATGTCATGTAGAAAGGTCATTAAACATGGAGACTCCAAGATGCCACCCCAGACCCATCTAGTCAGCATCATGGCTAGTGAGACCTAGGATTGGCATTTTAAATAAGCCCAAGTGGGTCTTAGACATGCAGAAATTAGAGAATTGCTGACCTAAAGAGAATCACATAGAGCTTTAATTTGCAATAGCCTGATAGTTTGTGTTTTATCACTGATGGATTTAAAAGAAAATAATTGGGATTACACTTTGATTTAAGCAAACACCTGCCTTATTTATTATACTTACCACAGTATAATAAAAAAAAGGGAAAAGAACCACGAATAAGCAAATGGATGCTGCTATTTTCTGTTACTCCCCAATTTTCTGTTATGGTATATATTTCTCTTAGAAAGAAAAACAATAAACCTGACAAGAAAGCAAATGGGAATTTAAATGTGGTAATAATGGGCAAACTGTAGCAATTTTATCCCCCCTCCCAATGTGCTTCTGAGCATGTCCCCTTAAAAAAGGCTGAAATGTTAGTTGCCTTTTCCATCCAAGCCAAATGGAAATGAGGGTAGAAATAGGACAGATATGTTAATCCTTTTATTTTAAATGTGTATGTATATGCATGTGTGTATACATATACATATTTTACATATATATACTCCCCTTACATATAATGATTGACAATTTAGTATGGACACTATCTCCTTGATTGTCACAACAGTACTGTACCAGAGTCAGAGCCAGATTATTTTTATTCTTCTTTTTACAGATCAGCACGCAGAGACTCAAACTTTATTTGAGGTCACACAGCTAGTAAATGCCAAACTTGGAAAACTATACAAATTTCCTGACTTCCGTGGGTGTCTCTTCTAACAATACACAATGATGAAGATGAAGATGATGTGAAAGCAAAGATCATCATCATCACCAACATCATTGTTATCATCAAATAAAAGCCACAATTGATCATTTTTCCTTATTCCAGGAACTCACATATCTTATTCCTCTTAGTGCTAACAGCATCCTTATGAGATCCTCTAAACTCCACTTGACAGGTGAGAAAGCTGAGGCTCACTGAGGCTGAATGACTTGTGTAAGGTCACATAGCTAGTAAGTGGCAGGACCAGACTTTGAGTGTCTGAGTCTGGCTCACTTTAAAGATCACTCCTTTCACCACCACACCATCAAAAGCAGCAATGATGTCCTTGAGTTGACAACCCCCCACAATTGCAGAGACTCCTTTCTCATTCCTAGACTTATAGCCTCCTCCCCATAGCAGTCAAGCTGGGCAGGACAAGAGGAATTTAGGGAATGATTCTTGGGGATATTGTATTCCTGGGGACTCAGAATTACTGGCACTCATTTTCCAGCTGATTTCCTGAGTCCAGGAATAAACTGTGAAGGAAAAACAACTCCAGGCTGGAGCTGAAATGATTACCCTTTTTCCTTTTTGCAGCTGGCTAGAGTTTGAAATAAATGAGCTGTTGCTGATACAGTTTGTAGAACTTCTTATTTTTCATTTTGAAAGCTTCTGTGCCAAAGTAGTAACTGTCACTTAGACATTGGGTGTTAAGGAGTCACAAAAATGACAGGGTTTTCTAAGAATAAAGTTATTCCAAAGGGTTTAGTGCTATGGCAGATTCTCATTTCCTTGGCAAAGGGGTGGATTGTGAAGGGAAGCAGATGAGTTGAGAAGTCCCAGATACTAATCAGGGGACTTGAATATCTTTGATTGCTATGAAGCATCTTTAGTTATAATCTCTTTAGGCTTAGCACTGAGATATCAGAAATAAGTGGGAAGTACAGAGACCCACTTTTCCTAAGTACAGAGTTGAGACTTCTTGTGAGATAGATTTGATTTGCTTTTGGTGTCTTTAGAAATTAGCTGTGAATTATGCTCAACAGGCTCTACATATATGTTTTATTTTAGTATCCCTACCAGCAGTTCTATTTTCCAACTGGCTTTCCACCATCTTACATTCCATTGTTTAAGACAGTTACACCTTCGAGCATGACCATTCCCCAGACAGTGCACAATGCACTCATCATGTAGGCATACACCCATCCCCTCCCCCCACCCCTCGCCTCAGTCTGATATCCAGTTGGTATCATTCCCAAATGTTCTGGGGAATGGACACGCTGAAGCTCTGACTCAGGGGGATGGGCGGGACATGGGCAATATATATAACCTGAACTTTTGTACCCCCATAATAAGCTGAAATTTAAAAAAAAAGGAAAAAAAAAACACATTGCAAAAAAAAAAGAGGGTTACATTTTCTGTTGTTTATAACGTCATTTTAAAATACATTTTTTATTAGAAAAAGGAGCACTTTTTTCCTGTTCTAAAAATCCCTTTAGCAGAACTATGGATACAGTAAAAAAGACCACTGCTTGCCAGGGGTTGGGGGTGGGAGTGGGGCATGGAAGGGATGAGTAGGTAGAGCACAGAGGATTTTTTAGGGCAGTGAAAATACTCTGTTTGATACCATAATGGTGGATACATGCCATTACATATTTCATCAAACTCATAGAATGTACAACAGCAAGAGTGAACCCTAACGTGAACTATGGATTTTGGGTGATAATGACGTGTCAATGTAGGTTCATCAGTTGTAACAGATGCACCACTCTGGTGGGGGATGTTGATAATAGGGGAGTCTGTGCTTGTGTTGGAACAGGGAGTATATGAGAAAGCTCTGTACCTTCCTCTCGATTTTGCTTTAAACCTAAAATGGGTCGTAAAAAGTCTTTTTTGAAAAAAAATTTCTCTTATACAGAAATGGACTAATTAGAATATCAGAATCCCCCTTAACATAACTTCTCAGAAATAATCACTATCAAGACTTTTGACATATATTATTTCAGACCTGTTTTTTTATGTACTCACTTTTATGCAGACTTGTTCTGCTGTGAATACTATTTTGCAAATTAATTTTTATTTTTAAAATAGTTATAAATATACTTTCATGTCAGCCCTTATGGGACTATCACCATTTTGGCCTCATAGCTATACCATAATTTATTGCATAAGTATACCATAATTTATGAAGCCTATCACCTACTCATAGACATTTAGGTTGTTTCAGTTCTTCACTGTTACAAACAATGCTACAATTAACATAGTTTTGTAACGTCATCTGTAAGGGAAGTTCCTGGGCCAAAATGTGTACACATCTCAAATTTTTATAGATTTTGCCAAATTCCTGTCCAGAAAGCAATTTCTATGCCTATCAGGAGGATATGAAAATGTCTGTTTTGTTACATTCTTCCTGATATGGAATACTATAAAGGCATTTATTTATTAATGAGGATGAACACATCATTATATAATTATTATTGTATAATATTAGGCATTTTTACTCCTGGCAAAAGTTTTTGAGAAGAGTATGCTCATGTTTCTTTATATCTAATTGCTGGCACCCACCTATCTCTTGCAGCCTCCACCAAGTTGTTTAGTTAAATTAGTATTCCTTGATGCACTCCTGTGAGATTTACTAATCAAGGCAACACACTTTCACAATGGCACCAGGCACTAGGCTTGGCAATGAAGGGAATTTAAAAATGAAAAAGGAATAGGCTTTCTTTTCATGGAACATTGTACTTTTTACGAATAGCTCAACATGGATGAAATTGAGATACAGAAGGATCCAGGACTCACCACAAGTCCTCGGTTATACAGGAATTTGCATAAATGTCTCTAAAATCCTTACCCAATATGACCATCACACAGTGTCACACTGCAGATTATTAGAGTTAAGGCCCTGTTAATCTTTACTAATGACAAGAAGGTCTACAACAAATTGCCTAAATTAGCAAATTAATATTTACACAGTGTGATAGATCTTTTCAAAAATTTGTATATCAAATTGATTTACATCATGGTGTTCACCTTAACAACCCTCATTAAATGCTGGCATTGAAAAGAGTATGCCCAATTGGGGTGAAAAAGAACCCATTTGCCAATCCCTGTTTCCTCACAGATACAAAAGTAGGATGAAAGAGTTTGTCTTCAGGGTTAATTTCCAAGAATTTATTCTTATTTATCTCTAGATTTAGTTTATTTCTTGCTAAAATGAGAAGGGACTGGTTTCTTCAATCTTCTTGTAAGTCATCAGAGCAATTGTCAAGAGAGAGTGAACGCTACGGGTAGTACACCATTAGGTATACTTTTTTTTCCCAGTATAACCACTGTCGTAGACTGACATGAACTTTACCATTTCCAAATCTGAAATTACTTCTCTGATTACATGGTCTTTACAGATGGAATTCAGTCTCTCTGCAGAGTGAATGTTCTCTAAAGAATGATAAAGTTTAGTGTTTCCTTTATACAGATTTTTAAAAAGTAAAGCATAAATATCCCGTGTTGGAACAAACAGTGCCATAGAAGAAAATGAATGTAAATGCCTTATGTTGTGCAAGACTAAATGAAAGAGTGTAATGTGAGTTCCTTCCTAACTCAGGCTCATCACTGGTGCCAGATGACTATGTTTCTATAGCTTTAAAAATCACTTCAATTTTCAACCAAGTGCCACTAGCCAGATAAACAGTGTGTCTCTGGCACTTTTTATATAATGCTTTCTGGAAGAGAAATACACACAGTAAGAAATTTTTAAAAAGCATACTCAGCTCTTCTTTCAAAGACTCATCAGCAGCCATCCTTAGAGACATGCTGAACTTTTGAGCCCTCATCTATTCACTGATTTGGTCAGTAAATGCTTTCCAAATGTGTAGCCAGGTGAGGCTAGGGCGCTTGCCCTCTGCCGCAGATCCAGCCCACGCTCTTCCAGGTTTGGGTCCTGGCTAATTCCATGACAGGTAGATACCAACTTATTCTTCGGTCAATAATTTATGAATGGCTGCTGGTACAAAGGGACACTCCTTCATTCATTTAGCACATTTTTAAAAATTCCCACTCTGTGCCAGGAATTGTAACTGGTTCTGGAGATTCAGTGAAGAACGAGATAGACTGGGTCCGGCTTATGGAGCTGCACGTTGTAGTGAGGGGAAGGAACAGAGAAAATAAACAAGCAGACGAGCAAGGGACCAAGATGGTGTTGGATAACATCAGGTGCCATGATGTAAGTTAAAGAGTGATGTGATGGATACCCAGGGAGGGAGTAGGCCAAGAGGTCCCTTTTATGAGGGGACGTTTGAGCTGAGACCTGAATGATGAGAGGGATAACCATGAGAAGATCTGGAGAAGAGATTCCTGCATATGGCACCACAGGGGCAAAGGCGGGAAGGGCCTGGTGTGGTAAAGGACTAGGAAGAGCCCAGGGAGGTGAGAATGCAGTGGGCAAGGGCACTGTGGGGGGCAATGACTCAGGCAGCAGGCCAAGGTCAGACAGGGCACTTGAGTTTTATTCTAGATGAAATGGGCATCCTTTGCTTAAAACTAGGGAAATAACATGATCTGAACTATAGATTTTAAGAATTATTTTAGCTTCTTGTGAAGAATATTTTTTTTAGTGGGAAAAGGAGACCAGTCCCTACTGGCTGTTGTAGTTAATCTAAGCACGAGATCATGGTAGCTTAATTCAGGTTTTAGTGATTGAAAGGGAGATAATAGGAAAGATTTAGGATATACTTGAAGGTATGATCCACAGAACTTGCTGATGAGGGCCAGGCGTGGTGGCTCATGCTTGTAATCCTAGCACTCCAGGCAGCTGAAGTGGGAAGATCATTTGAGGTCAGGAGTTAAAGACCAGCCTGAGCAAGAGTGAGACCCTGTCTCTATTAAAAATAGAAAAAATTAGCCGGGCATGTAGTCCCAGCTACTCAGGAGGCTGAGGCAGGAGGATCACTTGAGCCCAGGAGTTTGAGGTTACTGTGAGCTAGGTTGATGCCATGGCACTCTAGCCCGGACAACACAGTGAAACTCTGTCTCAAAGGAAAAAAAATAAGACAGACAGAACTTGCTGATAGAAAGAATATATGGGGGAGAGGGAAAAGCAAAGAAGGAATGAAGGTTTTAGGCCCAAGGACACAGATCTAGTAAATTTTGGAATGAGGTTTCAAATGCCTCAAATACCTGGCTCCAAAACACTAATTCTTTCCCCTACTGTCCATGCTTCTGCACAACAATACTGGAGAGAAGAGAAAATATCTTATGGAAGAAGCTTGCATCAGATAGGACTTCATTCTGGCCATAACAATGGTCCCATTGAAGAAAGAATGACCTTTTCAGAGCAAAGTGGAAGCTACGGGACAGAGCAGAATCAATGGTTTGAAAGCATGGGTTATTTGTGTGCCTGCTGTTTGTAGCTTGAAGGTTGCTTTATTAAATACTTTATATGTATAAAAAAGTTAATTGATATAGTGAAGGCCATTTCTACGATAGCATGCTCACATTGTAATGTGTTTATATGCAAGGTAGACATTTTAATTTCCCCTCACTGTAAGAATGCAGGGTTTTATCAGTTATCAATAGCTAGCATCTTTATGCAAATTATTCCATTCCATTTGGCTGTAAGTTTTAGTCAACAACATTCTAATAGCTAGATGAGTTCAATTAATGACATTAATGTCCTATGAAAGGACTTCTTCACAGACTCTTTTATTGATTTTTGTATTTTCATGTCCCCTAAGATTTCATCCCTGGGTAGAAACTACTACCCATCAATAAATGTAGCCTTGTCTGCTTCTGGGTTTACTTGTCATTCTTTCTGGGTATTCAGGCAGCACAGAGATTATTCCAGAACACCTTGGCACTTTGTTGCCACTAAAATTTAGATGTTTCGCCTTTGCTCCCTTTCTTCCTTCTTTCCTTCCTTCTTTCCTCTCTCTTTCTCTCTTCCCTCCCTCCCTTTCTCTTTTTCCCTTCCTCTTGCTCTATCTCTTTATTTTTCTTGCCCTCCACCTCTCCCTCCTTCTTCTCTGTCTCATTCTTTCTCTTCTTTCTTTCCTCCTCCTGATTCAGCCTCATAGAGCAAATCTGTGAGAAAAACACTGACTGGACACGGGCCCTATCACCCTGGACAGGCAGTGGGAAAGGCCTGAGGTGGCTGACGGAGGACATATGCTCCTTTCCAAGTCTGCAATTCCTATTTCTCAACTAATAATACCCAACAAGCTAATATTTCTCAATTGCATGCCACAAAATTTTCCTAATGTCCCTTCTCAAATATTTTGAGAAAAGCCGTTTTGTCCCCACCAGGTGGATGAGTTAGGCCATTATCCCCAAAGTGATTTTTGAGAAACATTAATTCTGTGAAACGCTCTTCAAAGAAAGGATTCAAACACTATTGAGAAACATCATTTACTGGCCTCCTTTATAATGTACATTGGAATAGTAAAGGCTCTGAGAAGTCCTGCATAAGAGAAATCCGTTTATCTTTGTTAACCTAGCGTTTCCTAAACTTACTTCATCATAGAAAACTTTTCTTAAAATATAACATCCATTAACATCACATAATTAGTCTTTCATAAAGCACACTTTGGGAAATGCTGAGCTAAACATCAACAAATTTTAATTTTAACTGTAAGAAAGGAGATACATCTTTTTAAAGGATCATGTAAAAATAAAAATTAAAAATGTCCATGCTGCCTCAGACATGTACAATAGTCCCTGAGCACTGGGCTATGAGAACCTTGGCTTTATATGTGATAAGCCAATTCCAAGAAGACTGCAAACTTAAACACCAACAGTGCCATGCAAGTAGCATAAATGATGAAGAAAACAGGATATAAAAACACCACAGTGCAAGAGGAATGAATAGACAAAGCCACTGCCATTCAGCTCTATGAAAATCTAGCCTCAGAAATGATGGGATCTTCACCAATGGATGCTAAAAGCAGTGCACAAAAGTTTGAGGAGAAACTGGATATTTGCATAATGTGAAAGTGTCTTCCCAAAGATATTTATAAATTCCAAAGAGAAAAATAATATATAATTGATAGGATACACCGAGGTCACAAAATTACTCCTGTAGTCTTCTTGCCATAAATGCATAACCTCAATCTAATAATGAGAAAAAATAAGGCAAACCCAAGTTGTCCCAGACATTCTGTGAAGTAATGGACAAGTGTTTATCAGAAGTGCCATAGTCATAAAAGTCCAGGAAAAATTAGGAACTGTCACAGATTGATGGAAACTAAAGAGAAATAATGACTAAGTGCAATGTGGAATCCTGGATCAGATTCTGGAACAGAGAAAGGATGTTAATAGGAAAAGGGGCAGAATTTAAATAAAGCCTATAGTTCAGTTAACAGTATTGTGAGATCTTAAGTTAGGCAAAAATAGGAAAAGAGTATACATAAACTCTATTATTCTTGCAAATTATCTGTTTAAAATTAGTTCAAAATAAAAAGTTTTATAAAAGAAAAATAGCAGAAAAACAAAGAAAAGAAAAAGAAATTATGAGATTCAGAAACACCAACATAACACTGACCTATAGAAATATATTAACAGTATAAGCCATGAAAGAGTTACAGGTATAATTTAAGTTATCTAGTAGCCAAATTATAGGTGAGAAAAAGAAAATGGTGAAGTCAATGTTAGTAATCTATTTTACTTAACCTGATATATCCAAGGTATTAACATTTCAACATATAATCAATCTAAAAATTATTAATAAGATCGTTAACACTTTTTTGTACTAAGTCTTCAAAATCCAGAATCAATTCAGACTTTTCAAATCCTCAATAGCCACACGCAGTTAGTGGCTACCATATTGGACAGCACAGCTCCACCACCCAGCAAGACACATTCTCTATACATCTTTTATTTCCACTTCTTTCTATGAGGGTTTTGCTGTTTCTTTTTTTTTTTTTAAAGTATCTATTGTTTTAATAAGTATTGCCTTAAATTTTTTGTTATCTCAGCTTATTATGGGGGTACAAAAGTTCAGGTTCTATATATTGCCCATGTCCCCCCACTGACTCCTCTTTCCTTCCTTTATTCACTCATTTATATGCATTCACGTATTCCAAGCATTGTTCTATGCACAAAACTAACAAAAATTCCTAAGTTCCTGGAGCTCCCATTATCAAGAGTAAATGATTGACATACACAGTAGCTACAGTAAATAAATGAATTATTTAGTAAGCAAGAAATGGTAAGTGCTATGGAGGTAAAAACAGAGCTGGGTAAGGTGATTCAGGTAATGCTAGGGGTGGGGCTGCAACCTCAAATAATGTGATCTGATTTAGAATCTGACACTGGAGCAAAGACTCAAAGGTGGAGAGACAGAACTCTCTAACTCAGCCATCTGAGAGAAAAGTGGCTTCCTCCTGGCTCCAGTTAGAAAAATCCTGGACAGGGAAGATGATTGGCCTGGTGGGGGTCATGTGACCTCTTCATGCCCAATCACCATGGCCAGAAGGGTGGAGTATAACCCTTCTTATTGGTCTAATTTGGTCCATTCATCAACCAATCGCAAATAAAAAGATGACAGTTACCAGTTGGAGAAAAAAATCCCATCTACCCACGTCATCCCTCAAAAAGGGAAATGCTTTTCAGAAGAAAGAAGATACTAGGCAGAAAAAATAATATTCATTCACTACTTTTTGGAGTTTCATAAAGGAGCGTAGTCCGTAGTCTTCTGTGACTTTCTGGAAAAAGTCTTTGTTTATCCTGTCAATTCTCTTTATAACTGTATAGATTTTTAATAAGTATTTTAGAAAAGCAAATGGAAAGAACACCAAACTTCTGGCTAGGTGGTCCTAGATTGGAGTCCCATTTTTTCCAAGATCAGCTATATGGCTTTGAATACTCATATACCTTTCAGCCTCAGTTGTTTGTGTGTGTGTGTATATATATTTATATATAACTTTATATATATATATATAAAATGATACAACTAACTTTATATATATATAAAACTAAAAGAATATACATATTCTTTTAGGATGGAAAACATCTCATATCTAAAAAATAAATATTTTCTATGAAAGTTCCTCCATCCCCTCTGTGGCTACCTTTTTCTGGTCATTTTTTTCCAGTTTTTCTGAATATTCCTTGCTTTTTCCCACAAAGATATACAGGATACACACAGTGATTTGGAAATGCTAAGGCTATTTTTTCCTGGAGGATTAAAAACAGAACACTCTCAGGGAGGAGAAAATCAGCAGTTTTAGTTATGATACCAAACACAAAAATTGTCAGTTTATTCAGAAATGCTAACAAAAATTTAATCTAATTTTTAAGTTCCAGCTGAATTGATGTTCCCAAGAAAGATAATTTTTTTGGCAGACAATAAAAAGACTATTATATTTTGAAAACTATACAACATAATCTGAAGTAAAAAACTTACTGTGATATCTGTGAAATAACCTTTTCTGTAAAGTTTTTTTTATTAAAAATTGAGAATTTTTAAAATGACAACTACATTATAAAACAGCTTTCACAATGGGCTATCTCATTTAATTTTATGACTAATGTGAGATAGGATTTCTTCCTTCCCCTCCTTTCTTTTCTTCTTTCCTTGCTTCCCTCCTTTCCTTCTCTCCTTCCTTCCTTATGCCAACTATCTGGAAAATATTGTTCTATGCACTGTAAACAATATTATTCCAATATTGTTGGATTGGTCATGGTGATTGGTCACAAGAGGTCACATGACCCCAACCAGGCCAATCATAGTCCCTGCCCAGGATTTTTCTAACTGGAGCTAGGAGGAAGCCACTTTCTACTCTGACGCATGAGTTAGAGAGTCATGTCTCTCTACCTTCAAGCAATAAGCAGACACGGCAATAAACAAAGTTCTTGCTCTTTGGGAGCTTACATTTAAGAGTGGAACTGATGGTGAATATGTGGCAGCAGATCAAGAGCAACAAAGATAAATAAGGGGAGAACAAAAATTAAATTAATTTGAAAGGATTAGGTGATAGAGTGGCTGAGCTGGGAGGCTCCAACTAACACAGTAAATTTTTGCAATGTGATGCTAACAGAGGCAGGACCTAAATTCAAACCCAGGTCACCTATCACTGCATTATGGTTTGTTCGGTTCTTTAATTTCAACAGACACTTTTGAATGGAGAACACAATGGAAAATTAGAAACAATGCTCTACTTTTACTTATTTGTTACTTTATAGGGTCAAGTCCAGCTCAGCCATACATAGACTACACTTGACTGCTATTTTCAATGTCTGATCTAAAGCAGGTGATCACATTCTGAACCACCAGCCCTCAAGAGAAACAAAGCAGAAATGTGAATGAGTTACCTTGTGAGGATGAGGATATCTCAGCAGAAAACAAAAGGTTTTTAAATTAAGCAGCCAACTGCAATTTCTTGACATGAGTTCAGAAGCTTTGATCAATAACGTTTGATTCTTTCTTTCCCCAAAATCTGAATAATTATTTACAGCCTGGAGAGTTTAACATATTAAAAAATTGATTACTTCTCTCTTGGGGATTGTGAATTTTGTTTACTCTCCTTGTGATAGAGTATGAAGTTCTTTGTGTGTTTTTTAAACTTCTGATCAATAACAGTTCCACGCTTAAATACCTCCCAGTCTCAGTTCTTTATGTTCTGGAATACAAGAAAAGAGTAGAGACTGAAAATATGTAAGAAATCCCAGACTTCTGCTTTTCAGAGTCTGAGAGACTTCAAATAAGCAAAAAGGCAGAAGGTACAACAGAAAGTGAGTGTGAGTGTGTGTGTGTGTGTGTGTGTGTGTGTGTGTGTGTGTGTGTGTGTGTGTGTGTCTGATTATGTGGGCGTACTTGTTGAAATGCAGATTCCTGGGCTCAGCTCCAGATCTCCTAGTTTTGATTCTTTGGGAGATGGGGACTGAGAATCTGGGTGGTTAATGAGGTTCTTAAGGAATTCTTTTGCCTTTTTGAGTATTGGGAACCATGGACCTTGAGTGAGTATTGGGAATCATGGACCTAGATTGTGAATCCTAATGCTCCTGTTCATTGGCTGGTTTGCTCAGAGGATCCCTTCCAAGAAAGTGACACTGAGATGCTCCCTACAAGGCCCTGTAAGAAAGAAAAGAGAGAATTCTTATCTAGCATGCTGTATCTCACTGTGCTGAGCCCAGCAGAATTCTTCAGAGCTCTTAATCATGACATTTTAACAAACCGTTCTGTTCCCATGTTTTAATACAGCTGAAGTTGAGGCTGCTTTTATGTCTTTGTTTGCCAAGGGGAATGCAGGCATTTGTTTCTGCTTCTTTTAACCTGAATCCCTATAATGCACATATTTATAATCCAAGGAGGCAAGCAGGAGAACTAGGACAAACCTGTGCTTTCAAGGCTTGCCACGTGGACCTGGACAAGGAGAGGTCAGGCCTACAAAGATGAGCCAGTAGGTTCTTTGCCTCCCTGAGCTTGGGCCTTTTATCATCTCTGGCCCCATCTAAATAGCTTTCCCTAAAGAACAAGATGTGCTGTCAAGGCCTAAGAAGAAACTTGTAATTATTGGCTCTCGAATGGACTCGTGTGTGTACTATTTAAAAGCACCAAATGAAAGAGAAATTTCTCGGGTTTCTGCTGCTTAAGCTAGACCTTGGATTCCCAAAGAAACTTACTTTTTATGTCATAGTCTCTTATTTCTTCTTCATCTTTAAAATGACAAAAGTAATACATGCTCATTGTATAATATTCAAACAATACAAATATATTTACTCAAAAATGAAAGCTATCCCACACCAGCCACCCCAATTCTATTTCCTGCTAATCTCCCTAGATTTTCCTAGATATATATGAGCATATATGATTACACGCAACACAGTCACTTTTGAGAGAAACCCAATTCAAATGTTTTTAAACAAATGGGAGGAATCTCTTTGCTTACATAATCATACTGAAGTGAGGTATATCAGCTTCAGGGATGGCTGAATCCAGGGGTTCCAACAGGGTGTAGTTTTTCTTTCTCTCGTCTCCGTCTTTCAGCTCTGTGTCTTTTTGTGTGTGCCTCATTCTTCCAACCTCAGTGGGCTTCTTGATGTGTTGGGGAAGATAGCTCTCTGCACCTGGATTTACTCCATATTTGGGATTCAAGACATAGTATCCCTTTAACAATAACAACAACAAATTCATATCCTAATCCCCAGAACCTATAAATATGTTGCCCGATGTAGAAAAATAATTACAATTGCAGGCAGACTTAAGATTGTTAATCAATGACCTTCAAATAGAGGTATTATCTTGCATTATCTGAGTGAGCCCAAAGTAATCCCAAAGGTCCTTAAAAACTGAAAGAGGGAGGTAGAAGAGTTAGAGTCAGAGAAAGAGACATGATGATGGAAGCAAGGCTGGGAAGACATGATGTGAGAAGGCGTCAACTGTTTGCTGCTGAGTTTGAAGACAGAGGAAGAGGCCACGAGCCAGGAAATGTAAGTGGCCTCAGAGGCTTGAAGAAAAACCACAGCCCTACTGACACCTGAGACCTATGTCATAATTATGACCTACAAAACGATAAGATAATAAATTCATACTCTTTTAAGCCACTAAATTTATGCTAATTTGTTTTAGCAGCCATGGAAAATTAATACAAGGCCCAAAAGAGAAGGGAATTTTCTCCTTAAAATCTAAATTTTAAAAATCCTTAGAAGGCTTCTCACTAGTGTAGCTTGGTTTTCAACCCAACCTCTATTCCAGTCCCATGGCTGGCAGACGAAGATACTATAAATGTCTAGATCTGGATACTCCTTATGGCAGGAAGGGGGATGGAGAGACGGCAGTTGGCAGTCCTCCATCCCAGAGTCACATCACTGGCAGGAGAAAGGAGAAAGTCCCCCAAAGGAAGATCGTGTGGGGGAAAATAAATATTCCACACATACTCACACATGCACGCACACACGTAAGCAGAGATTGTTTATTTGTGTTTTAAAATGGGTTTGTAACATTTTGTTCTATAACTTGCTTAATCCTCTTCACAACACATTTTAAAACCATTTACATTTCAATTCATATAGATCCTACTTCGTTCTTTGTAATAGCTGCCTGGCATTCCATTAGTTGGATGGACCAAATTTATTTTACCAAGTCTCCGGTTGATGGAAATTTAGTTTGTTTCCAATCTGTATTTACAAAGAAGACTGTATCCTTCAATGCGTCACTTTGCTTGTTGTAAGCCTTACTTTTTATTTATTTATTTATTTGTTTGTTTATTTATTTATTGCTCAACATTGGTAATTTGAGGGAGAATAGAACAGGAACAGGTGTAGGGCATTGAATAGTGGCCCCCAAAAGATATGTTCTCCTCCAGGGACCCACAGCATGAAAGGACTTTAGTGGTTGTGCATAAGAAGAATAAATAAATAAACAAATGAAGGAAAGAATGATGGGAGAAAGGAAAGGAGGAAGGAAGGAGGAAAGAAAGAAAGAAAGGAAAGAGAGAAACAGAGGGAGGGATGGAAAAAAAAGATAAAGTAGACTATGGTGATGACAACTGAGGAGGCTTTGAAAGCCCAGCAGGGCATCTTGCTAAAATTAAGCCCTTTATATTTAATTCATAAACACTGCTGAAAATGCTCATTATGTGCCTGGCATTGACTGCAGTGACACAAGCTGGCCTTCTCCCCACGCTTATCTCCCCCACTACTGCTGCTTCAAGTCAAGTATCAGAAATGCAGTGAGCAATATACCAAGCAGACAGCTACGAATCTGATTGTTTAATTATTTTTGATCAGTAAAACACTAAAAAAAAAAAAGCGCAATAAGGCATGCAGGTCTAATCAAAGCAGGCAAAGCAAAACTGTATTTGCTGCATTGAACTTTTTCTCATCTGGCTTTCGACATGTTCAAATCACCATTTGGCCAGAAAGGTCATACTAGGTCATTGGCAGCTGTGTTTTCGTAGCAGGCTTGAATGTTTTTGAAAGGGAAAAATAGAGCAGGTATTGGGATGCATGTCCTCAGAATAGATAATGTATCACTGCATATCTTTAAACCTGCTGAAGGAGACAGAGCAAGGCATGGAAAGTCACGGAAATAGAGCAGCTCTGTGAAATCTCTTGTACCTACGGGAACATAGTATAAATCCCATCTGTGGCTTTGGGCTCTCAGCAATTGGTTCCTGCCACTCTCTTTTCTGGATTTCTCTCCCCTCAACTAGATAGGCAGAAAATTTGTCTCTTTACCCTTCAAGGCCCATCATCAATGCCACCTCCCCTCCTTCTACCCTGGGAAGAACATTAAGGAAACATGTTACTGATCTTACTAAATTGGAACAATTAATATACATTGTAGAATAAGGCCATTTGGAGCAATTAATGGAGTGAAATAGATCAATGTTAACAAGAATCAGATCGACCAAGAACTGCAGGTTCCCATATTAGCATTTTTTTTAAATTCTAGCTTTTTCTCTGAGCTCCTGATGAATAACTTTCCTCTCTTAGGATGCCTGGGACTTGCTCTTTTGATAGCCTTTGAGGTACTCATTTTCTTGGTGCATTTAAATTGGATCATGGGGCAGGAGCCTAGCAGTCCTTTAAGGCTTCCCCCAAGAACATCTGTGATGTATGTTTAATGCTTTCCCTCTGTTACAGAGATAAATGTTGTCAGTAATTCTGAGTGACAGGCCCAGTGTTTCAGGCTTGTGGAATTATATGAGTCCCAGGGTCACACGAATTATTCTACATTCAAATATTTGCAAAGCATTGTTCAATGGCTTCATGATGTGGGATTCTAGAAGTAATATGGTTTTATTACATTTTCCAGCAGCTTCCCTTTCTCCATTTCCACTAGTTCCACTATTCTCCTCCCCTTCCCTCATCTTTTCAATTTATGCTTTTTGCTTTCAAAACCTCTGTGAGCCCATGGTATATGAGACTTTGCGCTGAATTTCTTTCTCATTTGGCCGCTCATTCCTACTACCTCTCTGTTGCTCTCAGTATCTAAAGGCCCCTCATACTTCTTAGATTAAATCTCCCACTCTTGTCATTGTCCCCTCACTTTGCTTAATTAGATAATATTTGAGACAGCTTTGAAGACACTAGGTGCTGTCCCAGTGCTGAGCGGGATTGTTATAATTACAATCGTGAAGTCTGGCATCGCCTTAATCAGCTGCTTCTCTCGTGTTCTTTTCTCTCTCCTAGTTGCTGGGCATGAATAATGAAAAAAATCTTTCCTTAAATGGAAATTTTGAAATATTGCCAAGGTCTTTTCCCTAAGTTGCCTGTTAATGGAAATTGAGGCATAGCCATGTGTTTTTGGATGGGAAAAAGAACAGGGAAGGTTGAGACAAGGTTATGTGTATTGTGAATGAACGGAGTCTTTGAGATTTTTTTTAATGAACTCTGTTTTTATTACCAAACCAACATAAAATCATTGTAGATAATTTGGATAATTCAGAAAAGCACATAAATGAAAAGACATATCATATCATATGTGTTTCTACCTTCCAAATTTTGTGTGTATGTGTTTATATACTATATTTATATTAATCTTTTTCACACACAAAAAAAGATCAACCTGAGAATCATATTTTCTAGCCTACATCTTAAGCTTAATGCACTGTGCATTAAAATAACATTTAAATTATTTTTTTATATCATCATGACCATAGAGCCCCATCTTACACAAGTGGAGCATAACTTATTTAACCAGTTCCCTATAGGTGAACAATTAGTTGATTTCCAATCCCCAGTCCATCCAACAATTAATTAGACTAATATGAATGATGCTGCAATCAGCATCCTTTATGCAGAGCCATGGTAGTTTTTTAAAAATAAGAAATTTCTTCAAGAAACATTTCTAAAGTTAGAATTGCTGGTTCAAAGGATATGAGTATTGGGTATTTAGAAAGACACCCCAAAGATTGCACTAAATCCTGCTGCCCATCTTGGTTTTTGTTAGCAGAAGACACTCCACATCAGGGAGTCTCTTTCCCAGTCTTTGCTCATCTTGGACAGCTAACACTGGATTGGTTGACTATCTGGCTTGACGTGTTTTGGAAATGCCAGTGTTGGATTCTTAGAGTAGTTCTAAAAAACGCTCAGGAGCTTCTTTTGACTGGTAAACAAAGTCCTGTGTCCCTGGAATCATCAGTTGTATCAGGATCAAGTTCTTCATGTATAAAGAACTGGCCACCAGAAGACAGTCACTCTGGTGCTATGCCACATTAGAAGGAAAATTCTAAAGGAGGGAAGAATATCAATGCTCGCTGACCATCTATAGAGTGCCGACATTGTATTCTCTCAACAACTTTGTTAAGATAAATGAAGTCTCACCTTCATTTTATAGTTGAGCAGATTAAGCTATCAGGTACTGAGGCATAGGAGAGCCTAGATTCAAACACGTGTCTGCTTGAAATCAAAGACTATGTCCTTTCCTTCCCTCTGTATGTAACTCAGTCATGCAGCTTAACTTCTCAGAGCAGAGTTCCAAAAGCAGAGATGACCCTGTATCTAACTGAGCTCTATTTATCTTCTGTCCACTTTTTCTTTCTTTTTAAATACCTGTTTGGTATGTATTTTTCTTTCCAAGTGTCAGAAAGCAACCTTCACAGTCTGTCTCTCTTATCTATATGAGAGAGATGGAGTGGGGAAGGAGTGAACGGAAACTTCTCAGGAGACACACCTTCATCCTTTGCTTGACAAGTTATATATCTCATTTGTAATATTCTCTAAAGGCTATGATACTCATGCCGAGCCTTGAGATTCCTGAATTCTTGATTCCAAATATCTCGAGAGGAGCACAGACATGTTTGACCCCTTGCACCTGTAACCTCATATCTGGAGGACTCTAACCGTGCCCCAGGCCTGGAAACTTGCTTGTTCAGCAAAGGATTCTTACCTGGACAGGAAAGGGAAGGTACTAAGGAAATGGTCTGCCCATTCAACAATGGATGCTTGAGTGAGTGTGGGAGCAAAAATTGGTGATTTCTGTCTCTTCAAGTGCACAGCTAACTCCATTAGCATTAGACCTTCACTGCTTAATATTTTTCCTTCAACAGGAAAAATCATAGCCCTACCACCTTCCAGCCTTGGGCAAGTTACCTACTGCTCTGAATACTCAGTTAACACATACTGACTACTGATTGTATACCTGGCATGGTTCTAAAAGTTTTACGTATGTGGACTCAGACTATCTTCACACCAACTCTCTGAAAAAGGCATTATTATTATTACTGTTGGACGGTGAAGCTCAAGAGGACAAGAGCCTTCTCAGGGTGACGCAGAAAGTGGAAAGAGCTGGAAATGAATCTTAAGCCATCCAGCCCCTAAACCCATACCCTCACTTGCAAGGCCTTGGCCCCTCCAGGACAGCAGGTCATTTTCAACATTTTTGAAAAGAGGATGATGTTGTCCATCCTTCAAGGTAGTAGTAGGGTTAAATAGGATTGGTCTTGGCAAACAGCAAATGGTAGCGTCTTTTGGAGGAAACCACAGAAGTGGGAGAAGTCAGGTTGGCCATGGAGAGTACATTGTCTCACGCCACTGACCACACAGCTAGTAGACCCACGGTCTAAATCAACGGTGCTTTTTATCTGTTCTCTTTTTCTCAGCTTCCTGCCTTCTGTTCTCTTCCTCACTGCTCCCGAGTGATTGCTCAATTGTGTGAAATTGATGGTATATATGACTTGGCTTTCCCCTAACCGTCTGGGTTATGTTTTATTTCAATTGCAATATGTTATTTCAAAGGTGCATGATCTGAAACCATCATGGGAAAGCCAGAAATACACTCAGAGGCAGCGAGTTGATACAGTGTTGTTTGTTGCTTTAATTATGGTGTGTGTTGTACTTAACTTTTTTGACTGTTTTTATTCTTGCTGAAATGAATTGAATGCACATAGCCACCTTTCGATAAACATTGTTTGAGCCCTGATTTTGTACACAATGCAGGGCTCACACTGAGCAAGGGAGAAAGGGACTTTCAGACGAATCAGACAAGGAACCACTCTTCAGAGTAGGGCAGGGTTGGGGGAGGACAACGGGCTGAGAAAGACGCACAAGGTAAAGAGTGCTACCCTCCATTAGAGAAGCGAAGGGAATGGGCTGTGGTGGCTTAGAGAGGAGAGAGATTGCTTCCATCTGGAGTGATCATGGACAGCTTCCTGAAGGTGGTAGCAACTGAGGAGGTGCTTGAAGGACATGAAGAGTCTGGACTAGGGTATGGTAAACCCGAAAGACTGAAAGGGGGAAAGACATTCCAGCTATGCACAACATATCTGGAGAGTAGCACAGGATTAAAGAGAGCTGATGAAGACTTAGTTTCATAAAGAAAGATGACCTCATTCACTGAGGAATAAACACAGAATAAATCAAATTATCACCTTTGACTTCATTTCTTAACATTCTCCCCTTGTTCACAATTCCTCCAATACACCTAACTATTAATATTGCCTCAGGGCCTTTGCACTTGGTTTGAACACTTTCCCCAGATCTTTGCTTGGCTGGTTCTGTTCTTCTGTCTTTCACATCTCAGTGCAAATAACGCCTCTCAGAGAGTCTTTCTCTGACCCCTCTGTTGAGGTCGTCCTCCCTCAACACCCTACTCCTCCACACACACCTTCTCATCACCTACCGTGACAGCATCCTTGCTTGTTTGTTTCACAGGACTTTATAAACTGTCTTGTTTAATACTCCATGCCTGCCACATAGAAGGCATTGAATTACCGAATGAACAGAGGCAGCCCGGTAGACAGGCTCTTAAGCACCGAAATCAGATCCCAGCTTTAATTCTGTCACCACCATGTACTTGTGAAACCATGAGAGAGTCACTCACCCTTAACCTCATTTCCTCATAACTAAATAGGATATAATAATGATGATGACCTTACAGGATCATTGAAAGGATTAAAGGAGACAGTCTTTTCTTAAAGCAATAAGTGCTCAGTAAATGCGAACTCGCCTTTTATTCGAGAGTCCTCTTCTTTGTGAGGTCCCTTCACTCCTCTGTGTCCCTTGTTAACTCAGCCCACCTGACCCACAGCCGGCTTACAGAGCCCTCCTTGCCCCTGAAACACGCAGCCGTGGCTGCCTCTCTCCCACCTCCTCAAGGTTGGCGCAGCTCATTCTGCCCCTGATTCACGCATTGCAGATTATTGCCCAACTCTGCATCGTGGGGGAGTTTGGTTTGTACAACCGCGTTGCAAGGGCAATATTTTACTTCTAGTCTTCAAGGTGCTAAGCAGTGACACACTCAATTAATATATATGATGAGTTGAATGCATCATCTTTATCCCCCCAAAAAGAGTGCTCTTTAATGGCACCTTTAATTACAAAGAGTGAAATATGAGAATTATAGAAAAAAATCAGGAAAACTCTGATAAGCAAAAAAGAAATTACAAATTATCATAATTCATACTGCCCTGGGATAACCACTTCTAACATTTTGTCACGAGTGTGTGTAACCTATATAAACACATTTGTGTCTCCAAATTCATATATCCAAATGTATGTATCTCCAAATTTGGAATCATATGGTATGTTCTATTTTAACCTGCTTTTCCCACAGAATATATTACAAACATGTTGCCATGTCATTAAATATCCTCTTATAGCATAATTTTAACATATGACCTGACATATGCCATAGATAAACCATGAATTCTTTACATTCTTTCCCCTATTACTGGCCATTAGGTAGGTTTGTATTTGAACATGATGAACAGGGCTGCAAGGCTACAGCAGGAGCCGGGCTAACTTGTGGTCTGAGAAATGGAATTCCTGGGTGCCAGGTATTTTCAGTCCAGATTGCCCAGCAGCCTTCCAGAACAGCTGTATAACCTGTACCCCAGAGCCCGTCTCTCCATCACCACACACCATCATCAGCGTAATCATCATCATCATCGCCATCACCATCAGCATTATCGTCAATGTAATAGCTGGCGAGAGAGAAGTGAGGCCAGAATTCGAATCCAAGCCATGTCTGATGGCAAAGCCGTGATTTGGCCCCATCTGCTCTGCTGGGTCTGCCTGCCTAGGGAGCGAGAGCTGGACTTGAAATGCCAATTCTGCCTCTTGGGGGCCCAATTTTTGATGGTCAAAGGCCAAATGTTGGCAGAATTGTGTCCATTTGTGTGGAAATCTCTAAACATTGTCAGTTAAACAGGAAAGGAACAAGCAAGTGAGGTATCAGAAGGGAAGAGATATGTACTGTGAAAAGAGGATGATGCACAGCAGAACTTCCCCAGCTCCTCTGCGCTCTCCATACCCCACTTTTCTAGGGCTGCTGGACCCCCTAAGGCAATGTTTCTTCTAGTGGGCTCAGGGGTTACCTCTCAGAATCACTTGAAGTTCCCCAGCTCTTGCAAACGCAGTCTCGGCCCCACTTTATACCTACTGAACTAGAATCTACATGGATACTTGGAAAATATGACAAGTGCCCTCAGCAAGTAACCGTATAATTTGAGAACCACTGTTTAAAATCTCATCTCCAGTCTTTTTCTAGAACCCAACTCTATGCTGGTAAAAACAGGGCTCGGTAACATTTACAGAGCGCGTACTGAGGGTCAGGCACTGCTTTAAACAATTTTACAAGTGGCAATCCAGTGACATAGGTGCTAATATTATCTCCATTTTACAGATAAGAAAACCGAGGCACAAGTTGCACCAGTCGTGAGAGGTACACCCAGGTTTGAAATCAGGAGGCCTAGTTCTTACCTAGTCATTATGTTATAGCATTTTCTTGAATCCCTAATGAAATGCTCCTGCAGCTGATATGCTGGTGGCCACGTGCCAATGGTCCAGGAAGCCCACTTTGGACCAGGCAAATCTGGGTCTGAGCTCCTAATTCATGATGCTGTCAGTCAGGGCCCCTGCAGGAAACACTTGGCGCATTCAAATGGAGTCATTTGAGGATAATTTAATAAGGAGACTCACTACAAATGTGTGGGCAGGGAGCAGGGGAACCTCAGGAGGCATGCCTCCACACTGAGGTCGGCCACGGCTCCTGGGCCACCCCACGGCCTCTTGCCAGGGCTTCCGATTGACCAAAGGCAGCCAGAAGACAGAGGACAAGAGAGCCCATGGCAGGAGTCCAACGTAGGCAGCCTCCCCAGGCACAGAGCAGAGCAGAGAAGGTGGCACATTGATCTGGAGAGACAAGGGACAGGTTCCTTAACCTCTTTAAGTTTCAGTGTTGTCAAATTTTATTTGAGAATAACAACTGCACCTCCACTTGCGGATTTATTGAGTTAAGTAAATGAGACGATGCGTGTAAAACGCTTACCACAGAGCAGGGCACCAGTCAGCATGCTGTAAATGTCTGTTGCTGATGTTATTCTTGTTATCAATTGCTCTCAAAAAAGCGGGGTGGTGGTTAGGTGAAAATGTAGGAACATACTCTATTATTCCAGTTTCATCACTTCCTATGACTCACTTTTCCCAAGAAATTCTCTTTTCTTTTCTCACTCTCAGTTTCCTAATATTCAAGAAAAGCAACAACTACTACTACTACTAGGTATTCACCGTTATTACGTAACTGGTGTTGGATCCTTTTCGGACCTCATATTTGGGCCTCTTACCACACTTCCATCATGTGCCGGGTGTCTTCTCTTTGCCCTTTGAAGTCCACTCTTCACCTTCTCCACCTTGCACTGTGCCCTGGGAGGTGTCTATGTCTGGCTTCCTGTCATCTTGGGCTGATGGGATGCACTTGCAGGAGTGGAAGGATGAGGAGCAGAAGTTAAGGGATCATTCCCGGGTCCTCCAGGCAGGGTCACTGTGGGCTGGCCTCATCCCTTGAAGAGAGTCCATAGCCCCATCAGCTCTCTTTGTCTCTTTTTGTCCCTGTCCCCTCCAATACCAGGAACTGCTCTCTCCCTGTGCCCTGATCACCCGGGGTGGTAACTGCCAGCACCCGGACTGATGCACACCGACAGTCCCACTGGGTCAGATCTACCCAACGCTCAGTGTGACCTTTCCTAGGGAGCACTGTGATGGGAGCCAGTCGTGCTTCTTGGAGGAGTCAGCAAAGTCCCTCTCACCAGCTCTCTTGCTGGGCAGAGGGGAGAGCCTTTTGCTAGGGTTGTTTTTTGTTTGTTTGGCATGTCGTAGGGAATCTTAGAATATTCAAAAATGTATATGGCCCCTGCTTACTGTGATTTCAGGTCAGTCTGTAATATACTGTTGGGCGTTTGTGTCGCTCTCAAGGGAACAGCAGTTAGGGTGAACAACCAAGGAAAAAAGGCACGTCCAGGAGTCTGCCCTCCCCTCGCTGAAGGAGCCAGGGCATGTCATTCTGCTGTGAACTGCAAGCCCTCTCCCTCTGGAAATGAGAGATTTTCATCAGTCCATCATCTATTGCATCCCAAATTATACTGTATCCACACACACATCTCCGTCCTGAGATCTCCCAGCCCCCACCCCCAGTGGGTAATGAATGTCCTTTGCATGGTCTTATCCTGCTACTTTGCATTGCCATGTCCCCATGTGTCAAGCTCATGACTGCAGTGTCCATTTTTTAAAAGTCGGTATGATTTAGTGTGGCACTGTATCTTCCCAATATACTTCAGAGTTAACATCCTACTTAATTTTATCAAAGGTCTTTGTCTTGAGTTGCAGCATGGAACAGAAGATTCCAGGGGGAGACTTGATGATATTAAATAAAGCATAGAGAAATGAACTTCTCTTTCCAGTGGTTCAGAAGCTCCCGTTGGCCCCTCACTTCCTTCCCACATGCCAAAATCTGATTTTGAGAAAACTCCCACTTGGAAGATAACTACAGGAGAGAAATGACCTGGTGTTCTCTTTCTCTCTCTCTGAATCAAAAAGCGATCCATGAAGTGAGTCTCCCTCTTGGTGGCCTTTCATCATTAACATCTCATTTTAAACCAAAATGTGTTCACAGAATGTTAATGGCCATTATGCAATCTCAATTTGGGGTCAAATAAACGTTAGGGAATACTGAGTTAAACAAAGTGAAGCAGGTATATTTACCGAGGTCATGTCCAAGCCTTTAACAGGTGACTCTGCACTGTTAATATTCAAGAGGGCCATGCACTATGCAGCAATTCCCAAAGTTAGTTTTTCCACCCTTTTTCGAGGCAACATCTTGAAAGCTATCAGTCCATCAACTAGTGTTAAACTAGAAGAAAAGAGGCTTAACTCTGCAACAGACGCTCAAATGTTCCCCTGAGATTGCAACTCCCAGGGCAGTCACCATTGTTGCCTGAAAAACCACTGGTTTGTAACACTAGCCTATTGTGTCAGGCAGGGTTTCTTCACACTCACTGTTCTTCTAGTTTTTATGTGAGAAGAAGCAATTTTTGACTTGCACGTATAGGAAGATTATGGCCACGATTTTATTTTCACTTAATTCTCACAACAAGAAATCACCTTTGCCCACCAACACAGAACTACTCGGCGCTGACGCAGTGCGATACACTCTCTCTCCCCCCATTTTGACCAGTGACATCAGCGGGGAGAGGGCTAGCCAGAGTTTGGAGTCACTCTCTTCTCTCTAGAGCTAAAATGTATGATTTTGTCTTCATCTGCACTTTGGATGTCCGGAGGTATCAATCATCACTCCCTCTAATAACATGCAAAATAACTGATCCGCAGAATTGATACTCTAACACAAACTAACATAGCAGCTTTGACAATGGTTAAGCTGGATTGGAGAGCTCACAGGCCTCCCGTCTGCAACTACCCCCAGTCAAACCGACCTGCTCACGATGTTCAATATAAGGCTTGATCACCAACTTGCTGACTCCAGGCTGGGTGCATTTAATCATGACGTTATTCTGCCCCTCCAGGCACACATATAAACACACACACATAGAAGGAAAACAGTCGTTCCTCAGTGTCCATGGGGAACTGGTACCGGGATCCCCGAGGATACCAAAATCTCTGCTATAAAATGGTATAGTGTTTGCATATAACCTATGTACATCTGCCTGTATGCTTTAAATCATCTATAGATTACTTGTAATAATGAATACAATGTAAATGCTATGTAAATAGTTGCTATACTGTTGTTTTTTAATTTCTATTAGTTTTTATTGTTGTATTATTATTTTTTATTTTAATTTTTCCCAGATGTTTTCAATTCCTGGTTAGTTGACTCTGCCAACGCAGAGTCTAGAGATAGAGAGGGCTGATTATACTAAAACATTTGAAATGCACAGGGTACTTGTGGTTTCTCCATGCTCCATACTATAGAAGCTAAATGATCCCAGAACGTGATGGTCAAACCTGAAAAGTGAAAAGAGATATGCAAATTCCAGCTGGACTCTAATTGCAATCCATAGGAGCTGATGCCTTGCCAGATAGGAGGAATGTAAAAGAGAATTCAATATAGAATATATCAGTAAATGGATTTGTTGAATAATTGTGAAAGAGTTAAGTAAAGATTTAAATTCAGAGGACTGTACTTTGGAAGCCAACTGTCCTTCTGGGACATGAACTAGGAGGCTCCTATTGGCACAGAACAGTCAGGACCTAAGACAAGTGGGTCCTGCACATCTGCAGCTCTCAGTCCAGGTACCTAGCATATCTAGGTAAGGAGGATGCAATACTTCTGGGGGTCATGTGCCCACCATTAGTTGGTGAATGGAAGGGCATGGGAAGGGCAGATGCCTGACTTAACTTCCCTGCCAAGGCACAGCACATTGTTACTAGTCCAGCAGCTAGTGGGAGGGGGCACTTCAGCAAAGTGGCTGGGCTGCTGCCACCTGCACCCGCCCCCCATCTCTGCACCCCTGGCTCCTGTACAAATGAGAGCCAGCGAGTATCTCCATGCCCAAGGGAGGATAGCATTAAATAGCAAATCAAAACACTATAAGAAACATGGGGGTGCTGGGGAGAGAAAGGAAGAAAGAAAAACAACAACTTTTTTCTCACTTTTTGAATTAGGGACACCCACATTTTTAGTTTTCACTGGACCAGGCAAATTATGTAGCCCATTCTGCCTTTTTGCTCTTCCACATGTAGGGTGAGGGTCTCACCTAACCTGTCAGTCAGGGCTGTTTTATCCAGGTCGGAAACTGCCCCAGGGTGGCCCACCACCCTTAAGCTCCTCTACTTCCCAGCCTTTGACTGGAGAACTGTGTTCAATTGGGAGGAGCACTCCCGGAAGACTCCAATCTAACTCTTCTCCAATTTTCTCTTCTGTATATTGGGGAGTAATAATACTAACCTCCCAGGATTGTTAATAGAGTTTTTGTGATGACTAACTTGAAACAATGTTAAGTAGAAATGTTCAGCAAAGGAGCAGATGAGAAGTATGCATTCAATTAATAGCAGCTGGTGTTGCAAGATCCTCTGGGGTGCTTCTCAAGTTTCACTAACAGGAACTTGTTTCAGTGCAGATCCTGGTTCAGGAGGTCTGAGGAGGGAGCTGAGATTCTGAGATTTTATGCTCCTGGTGTGAAGGCCACCCCTTGAGAAACAAACCTCTTAAAGATACAAAATGAACAAACCAGTTCTGCACTTTGAAAGAGTTATATGGAGAGAAACTAGACACAGAGTCAGCTAGGTAAATGGCAATGCAGAGTGCTGGTACAAACAAATTGCTTTGAAAGAGAAAGTTCTTCTCTTATTCTCACTCACCTAGCCCTTATGGAGGAGTTTTCACTTTGAGATAACTTTGAATGATGCGTAGACTTTGAGTGGGTTCTGGCCCTGGCTGTGCAGGGAAGGAAACCTTCATGGAGGTGGGAAACCACATGGCAGATTAAGGAGATGCTGGAAGTCCCAGGGAGCCAGAGAGTAAGGCGTGTGAAAAGGAGGAGGCGGGCAGATGGGGGATCGTGGGCCTGGAAGACGCTGTCACAGGTGTCAACAAGGCACAGTCTAGGGCAGTCGTAAGCAAACTTATTAGTACCCTAGGGCTGCCATAACAAAGTACCACAAACCGAGCGGCTTAAAACAAATGAAATGTGTTGTCTTGACATTCTGAAAGCTACAAGTCTGAAAGCAAGGTGATGGCAGGGCTCTGCCCTCTAAAACCTGTAGGGGAATCATTCCCTGCTTCTTCCTAGTTTCTGGTGGTTTTCTGGCAATCTGTGGTGCTCCTTGGCTTGCAGCCCCACCCCTCCAGTCCCTACCTCTGCTGTCACGTGATACTCTCCCTGTGTGTCTCTTTGTATTCACAGAGCTGTTTTATTATAAAGGACGTCCATCACATGGTGTTAGGGGGCCCACTCTACTCCAGTATAAACTCACCTAAACTAGTGATATCTGCAATGACCCTATTTCCATATAATGTCACATTCTGAAATAGTTGGAGTTTGGACTTCAACTGATCTTTTTGGGGAGACACAGTTAAATCCGCAACAGCAAATATGCATGCACTCATTGGACCTAAGTAATCACCTCTGCCCTATCAGATAAAATGCAAAAGTGGACTTTTCCCATTGAGCACTGGGAACAAATGAGGAGCTTTGGCCCAGAGACTCTCATCCTTGTCTATAGTTACCCCTTCCCAACTGTGTGCAGATCTGTAGAACATTCTGGGGGCAGTGAACTGAGCTGTAAATTCAGGACACTGGTGTTGGGAAAATGAAAGTAGCATTAGAATTCCCACTGAAACCTTCTGTCTCCTTTCCTACCTCCTTCTAAAGGAATGTTATGTCATTCCCAAGGAGCTTCTGGGAATGTGAGTCTACTAAGTTCCTCCCCAATGTGTTCGCACAACAGAGTTCAATACAATAATGACTTAAAATATCTTCCCCCCCAGCCTCTATGAATAGCAGTGGCCCTCCATTTTTCCCTTCACTCTTGCCCAGTGCAAGACCAAAGTAAACACTACCCAGAATGTGAATTTTGTGGGCAGATGGAAAGGGGCATTCGACTAATTATTTTATCAAATGAAACCGTCTTCTTTGAAAAACTGGAACTTTGAAAAATTAAATGGCTTTCCCTCTTTCAATTATATGTTCTCTGGCTAGATAAGTGAATTCATTGTCACCTAGGTACACAACATTTTGTGCTCCAAATAACACTCTTTCCTGATGTTTTAGAGGTTACCGGCATGAAAGGAGCATTTCAAGCAAAACCCCTGCAAATATTGCCATGAACAGTAATAAGTTTTTCAAACCAAATCTGTCAGACTGATTGTCCATCCCAGATTAATTCAGAGCATCCTTTCTCTGCTAAAATGAAGAAGAAAGTTGGCTGCACTGTGTGGGCAGGAGAAGCAAAAGTGTAGAAATAAAAGAACATAAAATGAGTATCTGTTTTCAAAGCAGCTGAGAGCAACTTGCAGGCTTCTGTCCTTGTTGCTGTCTCCATTTGGAGAAATTAAGCCCAGCAAACTAGTTGAAGCTGGTAGTTAATTCTAAATCAGATTGAAAGGCTGCTAAGAAACATCCTGGCCCCAATCCAGGCCATGGTCAGTTGTCACTAAATCTCACTGGCATCCAAAAGAGGCAAATACAAGGCACCAGATGCTTTAGGCACAGACCTGCAACATGTGACATCCTTATGTCCTCAGGCCTGTCCTGAGCAATTTAGTTCATTGCCCAAGAAGGCGTAAACCTTGGAAAGTGCAATATGGCACTCTAAGAGAAAATAAACTATTCTCTACAGGTCAGGCTTAATTTTGCAAACTCTATTTCCTGGAGATAATTGGTCACTGGGTACTTATGCGAAAATTAGTCCATTTGAAGGTTTATCTCCTCCCCTGAAACCTTCCCCAATCCTTCCAGCATTGAATTAGTCTCCCCTCCTTTGTGCTCCCGTTGCACTTGACCTATACCTCAATTACAGCACTCGTCACAGTCTCCCTGGCATTACTGTTATTTCTGTGTATCTTATCTGTTCTACTGGGCCCCCGGCTCTCTAAGGAATAACACTCTGTCCTACTCATTTTTGTAGTTTTAGCGTCTAGGACAGGGTATAGTATGTCCTGAACAGATATTTCTTGAAGAGCTGAAGAATAGAAATGAAAGAAGAATTTTGTGATTTTCTCTGCCCTTATCAAATGTCACTATCTCCTCTTATACAAGGTCTCAAACAAATCATTTGAAAGAGAGTTCTGGAATACTTAAGAGATTCTGAAACTTAAAAGAAATAGGAGAATTTCAAGGGAATTTAGGAGTGAGACTTTTGGCTGTGGAATTGTCCCTTCCATAGAGGAAATGCCATCCCTCCAAGAGATGTGATTCCCCAAAAGGCAATCAAGGTGCCATTCACAAATGAAGGGAGAATGAGTGCTTGGCAACCAAAGCACAGCTAGCGTCTGCCATAGTCTTACCTTCTGCTTCCTTCCACGGCTCAGTTAGTTGGTGTGCCTGGCTATTGACACAATAGTCTTACCTTTAAAAATATCCAAATTAGAAAATGACTTTAAGGACTAAAACTCTGTTATAGCTAATGGGAAATCTGAGACCCTAGAAAACTTTTATTTAAGTAGATTGGACTTGAAATTCAAGTACAACACATTGGGACAAATACTATCAAATAGTTGGTCCACCATTCATGTCGCCCATGTATTTCAGTATTTCAGGACTCTTTTTTACCTTGTTAAATTGCTTAGAATGCCATCTTCTTTAGTAGGAAAAAAAGACCAAATAAACCTTGGAAGAAGTCATCAAATAATGACTAACTGTGAAATTGGAGCTGATAAGAACAGTAAGGTATCTAAATTTCTGTCAATATTTTGTGCTTTCTCTTATGGATATGGAAATAAGTTATAGCTAGAAGAAAAGATGAACAAACTGACTCTGTTTAGTGAATTCTGGAAGTTCTAGAAATTACATTATTATCCATTTCCAGTTTCTCACTTTAATTAACACTTGAAATGACATTTTGTCAACAGATATTTGTTGTACATCTGCTACTAATACCAATAGTCTATGCTTTTTAAGTGCTTCTGTGTATCAGATATTCTGCTAGGATCTTTACATGCATTTCTCATTTAATATTTATAAGAACCTGTCTTAATACGTGAGACTGGATAGTTTATAAAAAAAAAAAAAAGAGGTTTCTTTGGCTCATGATTCCGGTGGCTGGAAAATTCAAGATTGGGCATTTGCATCTGGTGAGGGTCTGAGGCTGCTTCAAGTGACAGCCGAAAGCAAAAGGGGAGCTGTTGTCGGCAAAGAGATCACATGGCATGGTGAGAGAGGAGGCGAGAGGTGAGGTAGGTGCCAGACTCTTTCTAACAAGCAGCTCTCATAGGAACTAACAGACAGAGAACTCACTCATCCCTGTGAGAGTGACTATGTTAATATTAAACCATACGATCTATCAATTCCATTCCGAAGTATATACATATGAGAAATGAAAATATATGTCCACACAAAAGCCAGTACATGAGTGCTCCTAGTATCATTATTCACAATAGCCAAAAATGGAAATAACCCAAATGTCTACCAATTGACAAATGGATTTTTTTAACATGATATCTGTATACAGTGGAATGTCATTTAGTACTATGAAAGGAGTGAAGTATTGACATGTGCAGCAACATGGGTAAACCTTGAACACATCATGCTAAGTGAAAGAACCCCGTCACGAAAGGCCACATATTTTATGATTCCATTTATACGACATTTTCAGAATATGCAAATTCACAGAAACAAAGTTAATTAGTAGTTTCCACAGGCTGAGGGATGAGTGAATGCGGTGTGATTGCTAATGGGTATGAGACTTCCTTTTGGGGCTATGAAAATGTTCCAAAATTATGATGACAGTGGTGTAGATTACTCTAAATATATTAAAACTCTATGAATACACTAAACATTGAATATACTACAACCCACTGAAATGTATGCTTTAAAAGGGTGAATTTTATGGTCCGTTAATTATATCTCAATAAAGCTGTTATTTAAAAAGAAATATCAGGGTCAGTCATCCTCTTTCTCTGATGATAAATTTATGGAATGACTTTTATTTTGAGACATTTTTATAACTATGTACACACTCTACCCTTTGTCTACAAACTTTTACCCACTTTCCTATCCCACCCTAAGCCCTATCCTCCCCTGCAAATTTCTTCTTCTTCCTTCATGAGTTGGCTCAAATTTTACCTCTCCTAGAAAATCTTTTTGAATCCTTAGTTCAACATTGATCTCTTTTTATCCAAAGGCCTGGTTGAACATTACAAACATCTTTATTCCAGCCCAAATCATACTCCAAGTAATTATCTGTTTGTGTGCCTGTCTCTCATTAGTGTAGAAGCTTCTTGAGGCATTTATCTTTGTGTTTTGAGGTCTGGCACAGTGCCTGGCATCTGATGGCATTTAGAAATGTTTACTAAATAAGTAAATAAATGCTTAAAAACAGAAAAGTGAACAAAAGAGCATCTTCTGGTGAAAAGATTCCATGATATCAGCATATATTCTAATCACAGAAAGTGTCTTGGATTTAAACCTTAAATATTTTCATATGTTGAATTCCAATTACCTGTGGAAATCAATGCTGTAATGAATAAATATTTTCCTCCTGATTGTGAGCTGTTAACTCAGTCCTCAAGCATCCCAGGATAAGCTGAGCTTCCTAAAAAGAGCAAGAAATTCTTCTTGCCACGTGGAATATTCTTGTATAATTAACCAGCTATGTTACAGGATCCTAAAGCATTTCATTGGAACATTTAGCCTTAGCTGTCAATAAACCTAAGAAATGTAAAAGTTGAATCACGAGTCTATTGCCGTGGGAAGTAGAGCCTCTGGTGAATAAATTTTACCCAGACTACTGTCTTTCCAAAACAATATTCCCCTGCCGTGCAACTTAAGCACACTGTGGTATGAAACATCTGAACAAGATTATCACATAGACAAAAGGATTAATAATTTACAATGAATTTTGATCAGTAAAACTTTTTGGATGCACAAATCCACATATTCAAGCAGCTGATGGCATCCTAGGGATAAGAAACTGCTATGCATGAACAAAATAGACCCTAACAATTTTCTTCATGGAACTTACATTATAGCAAGAGAAGAGATATAGGAAGAATAATTGCAAGCAGAGAGATGATTAATGTAAAGGTGAGGATATGTTTGGTGAATTGCAGAAGACCAATGTGCTAGGGCATAACGAACATTACACAGCAGTTAATGATAATTAATATTATGACTTGGTCACAAATATTATTAATTGTGACCACAAAGAACTGTGGGTCACAATTCTTCCTCCCCTCTGCTTCCCCCAACTAGTCTTTTGCAAAGCCACCTTAGCCTTGATCTCTTTGAGACAGAGTGTATTTCCTTGCCCCGTTGATTTTGGGCTTGGCAGGTGACTTGTTTCGGCCTATGGAAAGTGGGCAGAGGTGACAGTATGTCACTTTCCAGATATGGCCTCATAGGCATCATGTGTTTCTGCTTGCCTTCCTGTGCCTCCACCATCAGCAGGAGAAGGCTTCTTCCACATAGAGGGACCTCCCTCGTCCTGAACCCTAGCATGAACACTCGTGACACAGAGCAACTTCAGCCAACCTGCAGACCCAACAGCAGGAACACATAGTGGTTGTTTAAAATCACCGAGTTTGGAGGTGGTTAATTACAGCATTATAATGGCAATTGTTAACTGACATCATCTTCGATATGAATCTCACACAGTATTATTAAAACTTTATATTTGTTACTTTTTTAAACATTATTTTATTCTTCATATAATCTATAGTTGCCAAATCATCCCCGGACATGGCAAGTTGCTTGTAAATCATAAATAAAACACACAGGAAGCTAGTCATCTGTATTCAGAAGAAAGAAACTTCATCTAACCAGAGTCCTGATTTGTTCTAGCCACTTGTTTAGCTGAAGGAAAGCAAAGGCGCTCTCTTCCTTTTCCACTTCTGTTTCCACCTCTGCACAAGGACATCTGTTGTTTCAGTTTCATAGTTTGAAGTTTTTGCATCACTGGAAAAGAAAATACACAACTTTGTAACTTTGGGTTTATATTTTGGCATCTTCACATGTTAGTACTAGTCATTCAATAGATGGGTGATTCCACGGCAAAGCAAAATTCATCAAGGGAGGTGTGAAGTTATTTGTATAAATAAACCCACTTCATGGCTCATTTTCACAAGTTTTAGTTCCTAGGCTAAATTTTCCAAAAGGAGTTGAGGCTTCTGTGCATGTGTGTCCCAAACTTGAACCTAATAAAAATGCAAATAGAAAATTAGTCTCGTTAGCTGTGGTGAGAAATATCACAGGACTTCCTTCTCTAGAATCTAAACACTAAAAATTTTCTCAAAATATATCAGTTATTCAGCAAATAGTTATTGACTGTAGGTCCACAAAACACACCATGCAATATAGAGCTACAAAAAAAAAGGGTATGGTTCTTACCCAAAGTGAACATATGCTAAGAAATGACTATCACAATGGAAACTGCTGGGAGCTCCCTTAATTTGGGTTTCCCTAAGGCAGACCTTAAGACAATGGGAAGTTTATACAGGAGGTGATCTTAGAAGACACAACCAAAGAAATAAGGGAAGTGAGACAAAGAAGGGAAAATGCCATAAAATTTGCATTAATAAGCAGATTACCACTGTGGACAACTGAGGCTCAGTCCTGCTGGGATCCTCTGAGAAACTGTGGAACACACTCAAGAATCCTAAGATCAGAGGGCAAAGAAGCTGAGGCATTTACCCAGTGACTTTTATCCTTCAGTGTTTGAGGGCTGAATCCAAAAGCATTAACTCCCGCACACTCAGTTGTGCCTGCCTGCAGCAGAGCAAGATTTCTTGGGCAGAAAAGTCTCTCAGAGAGAGAAAAGAGTTGAATATAGGAGGCTTATCAACATGTACGGGAGCTGCCCGAACTCAAGTGGGCATGGTGCAGGGCACCACGTGTAACTGTTCCAGAAGCACAGCTATTTATTTCATCAGTTATAATAATAGTCACTGGCACAGTGCTGAGCTTGTTACAGATATCCTATTCTTTAATCCTTGCAGTAATCTTGTGCAGTGGATACTGTTATGATTATCTTCTCCAGACAAGGATATTAAGAAATGTGCTAAGGTGACATAGGAAGCAAATGGTGAATATTTGAACATGAGGAGTCTGACCACAGAGCCATGGTCCAACAACCCTTTTCTACTGAAAGACAAGGTGCAGAAAACAAGGTCCTCAAAGATGGGGAAGATAATGAAGCACTTAATCCTCAGGGATTCGTGGAGGAAGTACACTTGAGCAGGACTTTAAGATTGATTCAGTGGAGAAGTGCAGCAAAAGAAATGAGCCTATGCATAGGATGGGGAAAGAGGAAGGTGGGAATGGCCAAAATGTAATGGGTGTGAATTCAATAAAATGTCCACATTGGAGAGTACACACACTTGATCCTTTTTACGCAGTAAGACATATAGAAATTGTGTATAACTGTATCTTTGTTCACTCAACAAATATGTATTGAGCATTGCATAAACTGCAAAAAAATGCAAAACTTGGCATTGGAGGTACAGAGATAAAGACCCAGACATGATCTGCTAGGGAAGAGACACATACAGAATATATGTGTTCTATGTTCTATTAGAACTCTTCCTTTCAGTGAAGAACCCATTCAATGAGGTTCACGTGGAGTTCCACCTTCTCTCTACACACACACACTCCCCCTACACACACACACACACACACACACACACACACGTGGGACACCTGATTGCAGCCTGACTAATTAGTGCACCTGCATCTGTTCCCTTGGCCTTGGTGATTGCTTTCAAGATGGACATGACCTAATTTGGATTTTTCTATCGGAGCTGGGAGGGTGATGACCTCTAATGGTCAGGGCTCATGGGCTGGGACAATGAGGCTGTGAGGCTTCTATCCTGCCCACCACAAAGAGGAAGAATGAAGGGGAGCAGAGGCAAGCAGCTTTGCGGAAGGGAGAGTCAGTGGACCGGCAACTCTTTTTTAGCTCTTGGACTCAGTCTTGTCAATAAACAAGAGATAAATCTTACCTGAAATTTCTCAGAAGCAACCCTTTAATTGCACATGGAAGAAGTTAGGTTTGTTAAGTAAGCTTTCTTAACATGGCTTTTTGTAAAACTCTACCAACAAAACATCCAGAATTACAAGCTATTGGCCTTAATCATTCTACAGGACGCCAGAATGCACCAGTCCTTTCTCCTGACCTGAGTCATCACCGGCCATCACACCCACTGAACCTTCTTTATGTACGTAGGGTTCTGGAATAGTTATATAGATTTCAAATGAAATCTTAACTTCGGGTGAATTTTTTCTTTGATTAAAAGAGACAAATCTATCGAGTACTGAATCCTGCTAATTATAATCCTCCTTTTATAAAACTCTTTCTCTTCCCACTCACTTGCCTAATCCACTTTGGTTCCTATTCCTTGGCTTGAAATCCAGACCATGAGTGTTGGCATAGATTGGCCACATGTGAAATTTCTTTCACAAGGTTTGGGAGCCCAGAGGAGCTAAACATAGAAATGCAAAACCAAAATTATTTTCAGAAAAGAATTCTTTGGGATCTTGTAACATATTCAGTGTCCTGATATAAAGCAATTACCTTCTCAAAAGGGCACTTGGAATGAAATTAAAAAGCTAGAAATATGGTATAAGGTAGCAGCAAAACAAGAGAAAAGATAAGAGAAGAGAGAAGAAATGGATTTTTATCAAACTTTGAGGTGCCAATGGGTATTTCTGTAGCTGATGCCTGCTCAAAATAAAGGGTTATATGGGCCTCTCTTTTTATCTGAGATGCTCCAGTCACTTGTAAGGAAGCTAGGTCACAGTCAATTGAATCTACATTTTTGAGCACCTGCTATGTGCCAGGCATGGTGCTAGGGACGCAATAAGGGACTAGAATGTCTTTTTCTCTCTTTATCCACATGTTTTTTTCTATATTGGCCTCATTATCCTACAGAAGAATTCAATATGTATGCTTTAGATCCTTAGGCCCAGGGGGTAAAACACGATAATTGATTGGATCTAGTTCTCATGGTCAAACCTGAAAATCAAGGAACTGTTCAGAAAAGAAAGAATCGTTGCCAGGTAAGCAAAAACATCAGATGCCCACTTCACGGGGGACACTAAGGTAAGTAACACTGCTCTCACCTTGCACATTTCCCACACGTAGGCCTCAGCCTGTGACTTCTCTTGGGCATGAGACAAAGGATAGAGAGATAATGACCATCCCAGTGCACTAAGTCTGACTTCTCTTTTCCTATTTCTAGCCTGAGAGACCTAGAAAAGTTAAATGGTCAAAGACCAGGAACATTCATAACCTGACTTAGAAGCTCATTTTTTCTGGATCAGGCATGAACAGTCAGCTAGGTAGAGCAGTGGTTGCCATCCTTTTTGGCACCAGGGACCAGTTTCATGGAAGACGATTTTTCCATAGACCTGAGAGGGCAGGAGATGGTTTCAGGATGATTCAAGGGCATTACATGTATTGTGTACTTTATTTCTATTATTATTACTACATTGTAATATATAATGAAATAATTATACAACTCACCATAACACAGAATCAGTGGGAGCCCTGAGCTTGTCTTCTTGCAGCTAATGCTGCCACTAATGTGGCAGGAGGTGGAGCTCAGGCGGCGATGCAAGCCATGGAGTGTGGCTATAAATACAGGTGAAGCTTCCCTTGGTCACCGGTGCAGACAACCAGCGCTGTGCGACCAGGTTCCTAACAGGACACAGACCGGTACCGGTCCGTGGCCCAGCGGTTGGGGACCACAGGGCTAGAGAATATCTAGGCAGTCCCAGTTTGGCTACAAGAACACTTGATTCAGTGTTTGACAAGGACAGGGAGATGGTACACACTCTTTGACGATGACAATAAAAACTACTGCTTAGGCCAGGTGCGGTGGCTCACACCTGTAATCCTAGCACTCTGAGAGGCCAAGGTGGGAGGATCGCTTGAGATCAGGAGTTCAAGACCAGCCTGAGCAATAGCAAGACTCTGTCTCTACTAACAATAGAAAAATTAGCCAGGTATCATGGTGAGCACCTGTAGTCCCACCTACTTGGGAGGCTGAGGCGGGAAGATCACTTGAGCCCAGGAGGTGGAGGTTGCAGTGAGCTGTGATGATGCCACTGCACTCTACCCAGGGCAACTGAACAAGACTCTGTCTCAACAAAGAAAAAACAACAATAACAAAAAAACTACTGTTTAGGTTATGACTTGCATGTAGTAGGTACTCAATAAATATCTGCCAAATGAAAGGAAAGCCTATGTAAAATGGTGAATCAGGCCATTATATGCCCATATTGCCTGAATTATTTTAAATGAACATAAGCAAAATGAAATAATTTGGAGAAAGTCAAAACTCATTGTCTAGATCAGCAATTCTCAAACGTTAAGTCTCAAGATCCGTCTACATTTTTTTAAATGATTAAGGATCACAAAGAGATTTTTATTTCTGTGGATTATGTCCATGGATATTTACCATATTAGAAATCAAAACTGATAAATTTATAAAATATAAGAATGTTTAAATGTACATTCCATGAACTGTCAGAACAATGACTACATCCTACATCATGTCACTTCTGTAAAACTCCACTATATACTTGTGAGAAGGTGAGAGTGAAAATGACAAATAACATCTTAGTGTTATTATGAAAATAGTTTTGATCTCATAGACCTCTTCAAAGGGTTTTAGATGTTCCCAGGGGTCTCCAAACCACAGTTTAAGAATCTCTGATCTGGAGTTTTCAAAAGCATTAAGTATTTCTAGGAAGTGACACAAAATTTTTGAATATTACATTACTTGTTGTAATATTTATTTATAGCATATGTTCACATGGTTTTGACCTTGATTTTTAGTTATCAGGGGAGGAAGCTGAATTTAGCTTCTGTTCTCTTCCATTTAAATAATCGGTGAATCAAAAAGAAAAATACTAATAGAAGATAGACCTGAACATATAAATAAAAGGAGGCTGCTTATTGTTTTAGTTTTTGGATTTTTTGAGATCTTTCCAATGACTAAATACAATTTTCCTTTTTAAAGACTTTTTTTGACTCTCGTATAAAGAGATTAGTGGTCATTTGGCTTCATTAAAAAGTCCAAAGTCTTTCCAATCAAATCCTTGCCAGACATTGTATAACACTGCATTTCACTGAAGAAGGGCCCAAACTGGGGTGATTTATTTGGAGACAGAAGTTCAGGACACTGGCTTGGATAAGCATGAAGTGGCTGAGCTTAACCTATATAATGGAATTTTGTTTGAGACCACAAACATGGTTTTAGAATGGGTGAGGAAAGGAAGCCATCTCACTCCTTTTCCTGGGCAGCTTGAAGAACAAAGCAAATCTCATTCTCAATGATGCTAGCTTCACTTCTGTATCCCAAAAGAAGATGACTTCAAAGATGTCAAGTCATTCCTTAAGAATTCTTTTCTAGAGGCAATTCAGGGTAGCCTTGGGGGTCTCTAAGTTAATTCTAATAAAAAGTAAATAAGAAGGAAAGCCATTCCCTCCCAGCCAACTTTCCAAATAATCATTTTGCTGAATGATAAGTTTTTGTCTTCTGAAGTATTTCCAATATATTGGCTGCACTGGGCCAGGTCCTCCATGTGACACCCCGATACACACACACCCCACACTCACACACACTCATCTACATTCTCACTGTCCTTTGAATTGAGGAGCAACTTCAACCTCAGACACTGCCAAAACAGCTGTAGTTAACTCTTCTTGACAGATCCAGGCCAAATAATTATTTGGCAAATTGATTTTTAGCCAATGGATTCTTTTTTTTTTTTTTTTTTTTGAGACAGAGTCTCGCTCTGTTGCCTGGGCTAGAGTGAGTGCCGTGGCATCAGCCTAGCTCACAGCAACCTCAAACTCCTGGGCTCAAGCAATCCTCCTGCCTCAGCCTCCCGAGCAGCTGGGACTACAGGCATGAGCCACCATGCCCGACTAATTTTTTCTATATATATTTTTAGTTGGCCAGATCATTTCTTTCTATTTTTAGTAGAGACGGGGTCTCGCTCTTGCTCAGGCTGGTCTCGAATTCCTGACCTCGAGCAATCCACCCTCCTCGGCCTCCCAGAGTGCTAGGATTACAGGTGTGAGCCACCGTGCCCGGCCCAGCCAATGGATTTTTAACAAACTAGTTTACCATGTATCAACTGTTCCAAAAATTTGCACAGCTTCTCTGCAGGTGCATAGGGAACTGGAAAAGATGGGCCCCTAGGAATAGCTGAAGAATTATCCACTCTGTCAGGAGTGAGCACAAGGCACGCATGGGGAGTCACAGGGAAGACACTCTCTAGACAAACCAGGTCTATATGATTGGCTCCACCTGTTTCCTCATCTGTAGAATAGGAATAACAATGATTATACCTCTCAAGGCTATTGTAAACACTAAAGGAAATATGGTGTGTAAAGCACATAGAATAGTGTCTGACCCAAAGGCAGGAATTAATATCTACTAGCTCTTGTTACTGTCATCATTATTAATGATTAATGAAGTTACTATGGCAATCATGTCTCCCTTTTCTAAAAGAAAACAGTTGCTCAAATTGCACATATCTCACCTCCAGGCCTGTAGCCCTCCTCCACCTTCCTTCCCCAGGTCCCCAGCTTAGTTAATACTTAACTAACTCCTCTTCAACCCTCCAGCCTTCACGTAAACATCACTTCCCCTGGGAAGCCTTCGCTGGTGCTCTAGATTAGTTGAGGGCCGTTGTATATCCCTGGTCTTAACCATCATTTACATTTATTGAAACAGATTATTCAGTCCTCTGCCTTTTCTTAGGACAAAGACTTTGAGAGCAGAATCCATCTCCATATTGTTTTCCATGGTAGCCATAGTCCCTAGCACAATGTCTGGGGCACAGGAGACAGAGGAATGAACAAATGAATGAATGATGCATAGGCCGGCAGGGTGGTGCTGCAGCAAGGCCAGATCTGCCTGGTCCTCACACTGGGGCAAAGCCAGCACTGAGTGACATAAGTGTTGCTGAGAGACACAGGACAAGGTCTGTGGGAAGAGCCTGGCTGAGAAGACCTGGAGGAGGGCTCCCACGGAGTTTCTCCAGCAGGTCCCAGAAGCCAGAGGGATGGCTGCCACTTTTGACTCCTTATCCCTGTGGCTGTTCCAGCCTCCAGGCGAGGCCACTCTGGGCCACCAGTGAGTTTCTTCCTCAAAGCAATTGCAGAGTAGTGGATGGTCTCCTAAACCAGGAGCAGGAAACTCAAGTTGTGGTTCTTGCACTGTGTGACTTTGATCAAGTGCCTTCACCTCTCGATCTTGCTTTCCTCTGGTAGAACAGGTGAGGCATCTCTTTCTGCAGTTCCATAAGGTAAGAGCAGGATCAGCTTCTAGACAAATAACTGTTCAAAGAAGTTAATGAGATTTGTCCTTTCTCCATCATCCCTTCCTTCCTTCCTTCTTTATTTGCCAAACCTTGAGTATTTAGTGTGAACCAGAGATGCCTATATGCTCAGTAATAAAGAGGGAGCTAAAGAGGATCCTTGCCTTCATGCTGCACATAGCCCAGTAGGAGAGATGGCAAAACACAGGTTCACAAAGAAACAGGATAACTTCTGACAGCAATAAGGCATAAAAGCAATAAAATTGGAGAATGTGATAGAGAATGACTAGGAGTGGGGGGGTACCCCTTACATCAGGTGGTCAAAGGAGGCCTCTCAGGAGGTGACATTTGAGCTGAGACCTGAATGAAGCTATGAAGCTGACCTTAGAGAATATGGGGGCTAATTCAAAGACCCTGGGCATGGGGGCAGAGGTGTTCTAGGAAGAGAAAGAAGCCAATAGGCATGATGACAGCAAACAAATGGGCAAAATCCAGGTGATGTCAGTCTTGTGGCCATGTTAAGGGGTTTGAATATGGCCAAGTGAGAGGGGAAGCCATTGGAGGAGAGTTTTGCACAGAGGAGTGAAAGGCTCTGATTGATGCTTTTAAAAGATTTCTGGTTGCTGAGTGGAAAATGAATTCTTATATATCATGTTTCAAATGCAACTTGGAAATTGTATGATTAATCCCCTAGTCACTGGCAAAGCAGTGGAAACATGGGTGACATTATATTTGCTGACAATAAAGGGCACTTTTCTATCCCACGCTGATAAATATATTTAACAAACTGTTCCCAGTTAACGAAAATGAACAATGTTTCCTGGGTCTTAGGCATTTTTTTCCAAAAAGGATTTGTGTTTATGGTGACATTAATAACTAAAGAATTGGAAATTCACAATTCCAAAGCCTCTTGACAAGGCAATATCTTTTCAGTGGTTTAAAGGAGATTGCATTTTGTTCTATATGCATAAACAATTACTGTTTATTTCATTATAATCTGGCATGCATATACTGAATTTCCCACCCAGCAAGAGTTCTGTTACGTTCCCTATCTCGAGCAATCAGTGAGGCCAGTTATTATCAGAGGAATGAAATGACATCAAGCCATAACAGAAAATGACTAAATAACTGCTTGATCAGGTGGATTTTGACAGAGCCACATAGTAATGGAATATGCCTACTTCCAGGTCTTTGAAATCTACCTTTTTGAAAGGATTTGGATTTTTTTCTTTTTCTTTTTTTCCTTAAAGCTCAAAGAATAGAGGAAAGGATTGGATTATTGGTATATTCCATTATCTCATTTGAGCATCACAAAAGAACCTGTGAGGATAGGTGCTTTTATTTCTTCCATTTTGCAGATGAGAAGGCTGAGGCTCAGAAATACATGAGACCTGTCCAAGGTCACATACTTGGTGATTGGTGGAGCTGCTTTATATGGCTTTTAACTAGGGAAAAAACAAGTTAAAAGGTCGTGTTCCATTGGACACAAAATGGAGAAAAATAGAAGGTATGCTAAGGCCAGAAGACTGTTGAAAATATCTTATCAACTGGACTAATACTTGAATATTCTTCTCCATGTCTTCCCCAGGTATGAGAGTAGATGATGTACGTAATGGGCAGGAGGAAGGATTGTCATCAGTTTTATCATGTTGTACAAAATGTGGGCTCATGAAATAGTCTGACAGAAAGCTTTGGAACGCAGCTTTACTTTCATTTAAAGCACTCAGACACCAAAATGATCAAGTTTAGTAAATCTTAACCTTTTAGAAGTTAGAAACCGATTGAGAATCTGATAAAGTTATGTAATATGACCTAGAGAAATGAATATGAACATGAAATATTCAAAATGTTTGCCAATGGAGGGCTATTTAGAAAATTATTATATAACCTTCACCATGTAGCTATACACCATAGCCCCTAAATATGATAATTCATAGTCCTGTACATGCATCATATGACTGGTAAGAATAAAGTAGATCTTTCTTAAAAATAAGCTATGCACAAGTCATATTATTAGGTAATAAACAATAGATTAAAGACTTTAATTTTGATTTGTTTATGTGGTTAATATTGGGAATTGAATTATTGAGGAACTTACATTTCCCCCCTTTAAAAATGTCTATGTTGGTTGAATTTTTTACAAATAGCACGTTTTGACTGAATTACTGACAAAATCAATATGACATAAATTCTATACATAAGGGCAGCTCAGATTTCTGCTGCCCTTTCCTATTCTACCTGTGTCTTTCTGAATGTTGTAAATATCTTTTAATCAAATCCTTTAAATTGTTTATTCATGAAATATTTCTATACTAACTGAATAAAATGGATGTATAAGCAGTTGTCAGCTGGACAATCAAGGTTTGTTTTAAAAAACCAACTCTGGAATTGTTTTTGTTTCATAATTCACATATATAGATTATCACAACACAGGAAAAACAAGAAGGAAGGATTTTCCCTGAAATATACAGATAACTATCTCATTATCTATTTTAATTTGACAATGTAGAAGCAATCTGAGTTCTCTATTATTAAAATTCTATTTAAAGAAACCAAAATTAATAAATCATAGCTCAGTGAACATGACAATGCCTTTTGCAAGCCATTGTAAGTTGATAGAGTTTTACTTCCTAAGTTCCATTCCAGATCATGCCCTGGCCTCTGCTGAACCATTCTTTAGTAGTCACCTTGGAGTCTACATTTTCATTTTGATATGTCTATCTACATAAATGCAAACTTGGGGGTGTGAAATTTGAAAAGATCCTTCTTAACAGCACAATACACTTCCAGTAAATTGGATAAATATCTTTCTGGCACATGAAGATAGGAGCTACATGCTAGGAGGGGGCAATAATTTTCCAGCCTTATCCTCAAATGTGTAAGTGCTATTAAAAGTGTAGAAAAAGAGTATTGTTTGCAGTAACCTTGAATGCATTTTCCAATGTCTAGCTAAGTTCCTTGTAATAGCTTGACTGCTATTACTACCCTTCTTAAATATATGTGTGTGTATGTGTGTGATATACATATATATATATATATCACACACCTACATATATATATATATATATATATATATATATATATATCTTTTGTAATGGTAAAGTAGAGAAGACAAAAGGTAATGAAGATTTCCTCCTATGAAGACAATAAACTTTAGGACACTTAATACATAACCAAACCAGGAAGAAATACTCCTATTTTGTTTAAGAGCAAAAGTATAGCATTTTTGTCTTTCACTTAGTTTTCTTTTGAAAGAAAATATTTTTAGAAAACGCATGCTCTTGTTGCAAGCCTTAGAAATGAAACTGTTTTTGATTCAACCAAGGTTAGGAAGAAAATGTCTGGGCAAAGTGATTCTGGCTGCCCAAACAATGCCATTTACCCGAAGGTAAGGAAGCTGGAGGTCATCTCTTAGGTCTAACAGATGGGAGTGTAAGTAGAATCATCTCAGTGACCACTGACCTTCCTGGGAACAAACAGCCTCATTAGAATCTTTGAGGCTCTCCTAGAGCTGCTTGTGTACTGGACTGTTTTATATTTCTTTGATGTTGGATAGAGCCTAGTAATGACTCTTTTTCTCAGTAGAGGCAGCCCAGGTATACTGATCCTTGTCACCTTCCATGAGTGAGTCTTACATTTTAGAAAAGTTTTCTCCATTCCACTTTGCAAGCTGAAGACTTCAAACTTGTTTCCAACTTAAACACCCTGAGTCCCATTGCTGGAGCCTTCTCTCAGTTCTCACCATGATGGGCATATTTCTCAGGCCTGTTCTCAATCCATGCCTTGAACTCTTTTGCCTTTTCTACTCCAAATAGATCCTAAACCCTGAGACTCTGGGAAGGCAAATTCTCTCCCCAGATTTTGACGACAGCATAAAAATATATCTTGTAAGGTGCTGGTGGTGTACAGGAAAACCTGACTCCAATCAATGTGAGTCATTAGAACCAGTCTGAAATCACCCATAAGCCAAGGGAGTGGTGGAACAAATGGTCACGGTCTCTATACACTCATCCCATGGCCACTTTCTTGTGGAGAGATGACTGTAAGCGACAAGTGAGGTCACTGCTAGAAGGCGGTTAGAAAGGCCCTTGATGCAAGTCAGCAGATGTGGAATTGATAAAAACAATTAATAGGATTGTATTGTTTACATTAGAGACTGAGAACAAGAGTTTTAGAGTCAAATGGACTCCATTTCAAGGCCCTACTTCAATACATCTCCTCGTTCCTACAATAAAAATACAATAAGTTAATAATAACTACTTCATTAAATTTGAAGATTTAAGTGGGATAATATGTAAACGCATTTGGCCTGGCCTAGTATGTGCTCAATAAATGTCAATTGGAGATTGGCATCCAGTAGTAGCAGAAATGAAATCACCATCACCATCCTAAATAGCATCACCAAATACCATGCTTCAGATACAGAAAGAGAACCAAAGGAAGTGACAGAAAGGGGTTTGTCCTTTTCAACCTCCTAGATAACCTCCACACCCATCCCCACAACTCATTGTCATCCCATCTTAGGGTCTCTATCTAATGATTGGCACATGGGGTTCAATAAATCACTATTGAATGAATGAAGGACTTGAGCATAATGGAGATGTCAGTGGTTTGGAAAACTTAGAAATGAAATTTGGGTCATAAGTAAAACAAATTAGAGCTGGCTATCAGCAAGCCTGCGTGCTGGATTTGCCTCTTGTCTGTGCCAACTACGGCATATTTGATGATTCTTTAAAGATAGCTGAGATCCCATGTCCCTATCTATAAAATGGGGAGGGTTATTGGGAGAAAAAAAATGATACAGAGTGTGTGAAAGTGCTAGAGAAATTCTCAGGATTTTGTAGGGGTTTAAATTGCTAATGATATAAGCTCAGTAAGTGGGAGTGTATGTATGTGTATGTAAATCTGCACACAAATACACTTACTATGCGTATACACACACATAACTGTTAGCAGGGATACAGGCGATGAATAGGTTCATAATCGTGAACACAGTGATGGTTTCATGATGCATACATGTGTCAAAACTTACTGAATTCTGTAGTTTAAATATGTGCAACTTATTGGACATCAATTATGCATCAATAAAACTTAAAAATGAAAAAATAAAAAGAAAAGCCAATCTAAAACTAGATAAATGCCAATATTTCATATTGGGAAGAGAGGAAAAACATGGAGCAAAAGAATTAAAGTCCCTGTCAACTGGGAAACAGGACTGAAACAGGGCCTATAGAAAACACGAAGTCAGGAAAAGAGAAAACATGCTCAGCACCACAATTTGCTAGTCACCCTGTGATCTGCCCTTGGCCGCTTTAATTCCAGTTATCAGAAAGTCAAGGACAGCAGCTGGCTCCCTAATGCCCTCGATACTCCCCACATTTGCTCTTGGGCTGGATCACTGCCCTTGGGACATATCATCACTGTCTTGCACTGAGCCATCCCAAATGAATTGTTAGGAGCTTTCTTCCTATTTTCTTCCACATGTGGTGAAAGATATTATCAATAATTTAAAAGTCCTATTACCAGATGACCATAATGGTATGGTGTTACCTAAAGATGAATCTGTGCTGTATTTTACCAGATGTCTCACTTTCAGTAAAAAAAAAAAAATCACACTACGATTATCACAATTTCAGTACACGGCATAATCACGTTCTTTTGCCCTTTGCTAGGTTCTGAGGCAAACAGAATAAATCAGGATAAGTTTTGAAAATTAGGAAGTTTTTAATGACTTTCTATTGGTGAGACTACAGGGATTCAACTCTATCATTGCTGGGTACCTTGTACAATGCCTAATTCACATACTTCAAGGTAGCAGCAGAACAAATACTGGTTGAGAATCCTATTCAGTATGAACTATCAGTCTACCACTAGATAAGATGGCCTGGGAAAGCTGAGTTGGTCAGTGTTGTACAAACGTTCAGCTGGAAATCTAAGGATGCTGTAAGTTTGCAAGCAGAGAGGCAGAAACGTGCAGTAGTTACTAGTATAAACTCCTCCTCATCTGCTTACGTTCAACACTCATCTCTGCTGTCTACTATCCACGTGACCTCTGGCAAGCTCCATAGCCACTCCAAGCCTGTTTCCTCACCTGTAAAAATGGTAATAGTAATAGTGCCTACCTAAGAGAGTTAGGAGCATCAAGTGAGATGCAGGTAGGTAAAGATCGTAGCATATATACCTACTTGATGTATTGTTTAAAAAAAAAAGAACCTAGCACAATGCCTGGAGGTGGAAAAAAATGTTGGTGGTTGTTGTTATAAACACCTGGTATTAATAAAGCAACACCAACTTGCCTTTCTCCAGTTTCCTGAAGGGATAGTTTCATTTAATATTATTACAGGTCCTACAAACAGAACTAAAACCTGTGGGTGTTCATCAATTCCTTTTGTTTAATTGAAGCAGCAGTGAAATGTTTTGAATGGCTCCATGTAAGTGTTGGTAAATTTTCTTTTTTAAAAAAGGAACTACTCTAAAATGGAGGCCTTTTGTTGACAGCCACAATGCAGTAAAACCCAACAAAACTCAGTCACCTCTTGATTGAGTCAGGCCAGCCAAGAAGAGAATTAGACATTTGAAATCAACAAATTGGATTTGGTGCCTTTTGCAGCCTCAGCAGTTGCTCCTGACTAGTTCCTCACAAGATCAGAGGTGGCTCCGTCATCTTCCAGATTCTGTAGACTGACATATTGTATCTGTATAAAACAGTTTTATTTCCCTGTGTTTACGTTCTGAATGAATATTTGCATCCAAAGTTATTACAGCTGCAAAACACATGCTGAGTATAAACTCTTCTCCCCCAACATATAAATATATATGTGTTTATACATATATATAAAACTAGTGCTTAAAGAATCTTTCTGTTTTTATAGATATGTGTGTGGGGGTGGGTTTAGTAATGTATAGCATTCAAAATGCTTAGTTACATATGCTTAGTTACTATTTTGAGCTGCCATGCTCTTTTTAAAATAAAATATCCCCCACCTTTCCAGAGTAGGCACTAATTCAGAACTTCACTTCCATTTCCCCTCTTTCTCCTGATTTCACCCCAATGTGGCTGGTGGGCTAAACACCCAGCTGTAGATCATTGGTATGAATAAACACAGCAAAATTTTTTTTTCTTTTTTTAGGCACTCTTTATTTTCCAAAAAAATAAAAATTAGTCATTAATATATATATAAACATCTCATTCTTTCAAAAAATTCTACAACTATACAGCTGTTTCATCCATTATTTCACAGCAGATTTTTTTGACTAAAAATTCAACATGGTGAATTCTTTTTTTTTTTTTTTGCCTTGTAAAGATAAGCACAATTAAATATAAGTCAACACAATAAGTTAGCAATGGGGAAAATAATGCTGTTTGGCTGATTGCATAGAAGAAATCAATTGTTTTATTCTCTCCCTCCTTGCTGTCCCCACCACACACAAAGATTGCAGACCTAATATGTGTGTGTTAGCTGAGGAAACTGGCATGTTGAATACATGCTGATCTTGGGGTGCATCCCCATACCTGGAAAGTGAGCATGCATGTCTCCAAATAGTTGTGACAGGTGACGTGGTTTTTGTTTTACATGTTGTTTATTCTAAGAAAATCTTTCCATCTTTGTCTGAAGATAAAGACATAAATCTATAACCTGGCTGACAAGGCATTGGGGACTCCTCAGCAACTTCTCCATCTCATTCTGCACCACCATCCCTTTCCTGCCATCTTCCAGTTCCCCAAGCCACGTTTCAGTCCCTTGTGTGTTATTCCCCTGCCTATGCAGGAGCTTGGTACATGCTCTTTCCTAGCTATTTTCTAACAACTTTATTGAGATATAATTTGCATACATTCATCCACTTAAAATGTATAATTTGATGGTTTTTACCATATTCACAGAGTTGTACATTTATCATTACCATCAGTTTTAGAATGCTGTCACTATCCCAAAAAGAAATCCTATACCATTTAGCCATCATCCCCAGTTCTCCCATCTATCTCCCCAGCCCTAGGAAAATGCCAACCTACTTTTTGTCTCCATAGATTTGCCTATTTCTGACCATTTCATATAAATGGAATCATATGTGGTCTTTTATGACCAGCTTATTTCACTTAATGTTTTCAAGGCTTATCCATGTCATACATTTATCAGTACTTCATTCATTTTTATTGACAAATAGTATTCTGCTATATGGATACGCCACATCTCATTTTATCCATTCATCAGTTAATAGACATCTGGGTTACTTCTATTTTTTGGCTATTATGAATACTATTGCTATGAACATTCTTGTACAAGTTTTTGTGTAGACAAATGTTATTTCTCTTGGGTACATATCTAGGGGTAGAATTGTCGGATTATATGATAACTCTATATTTAAATATTTAAAGAACTGCTGGATTGTTTTCCAAAGTGGATTGCATCCATCATGTATGAAAGTTTCAATTTCCCTACATCCTTACCAACATTTGTTATTCCAATCTTATAATCTTTTTGATTATAGCCATTCTAGTGGGTGTGACGTGGTATTTCATTGTGCTTACTTTCTTAACTTTTGATCTGGGTAATATCTACTCAATATTAAAGCTATAGCTTTAAAAAATTACTTTCATAGGGAATCTTACCTTGACCACCTCTGACTAGCCTAAGGCTCCATTCAGAAAACCCATCTTTCTCTCTAAACTTGAAGTTCAACATGGGCAGGCACCATCCCATCTTTTCTTTATACCCTACTCTATCATCAGCATCTAGCCATTGTGTAAACTATAAAGTTGTTTGTTTAAAATGTGTTCAATGAATGACACATTTTAAAAAATGAGGAAATGTGTACATTATCTGAAAATCACCTGTATCAGAATAATTGACATGATCACCTTTTAAATCTATTTCATTTTTCAGCATTCTCACAGACCAAACTATTAAGGAATATTTTACTATCACTGGCAAGGGCAGGAAAGAGGCTCTACAATCTAACCACCATGAATGCTTCAATTTTCCTGAATGTTATGGAAGCTGTACACCTTTGTGTTTGTTAAGAAAAAGCCTCTCTGTAAGGAAGTTCAGTATCCACAAGCAAAATCAAATGGACTGTGTATATAGTTATTTGCTAAGTTAAGCAGTAAACAAAAAGGAATACTTGCTGAGAAAAAAAGAAACTTGGGGGGACTGGATTTTCCTGCTTTCACTGTGTCAAGTGGGCCATAAACCTAGAGATTTCAATTCCGTAGGTTTCTGGGTGGGGTCCCAGGAATATGCATTTTTAACAGAGACCCCAATGATTCTAATGCCAGTGGTCCATGAGCTTCACTTTGGAAAAAAATTCATCCTCGTTAATGTCCTCATTATTTAACATAAACAGGTCAGTTTTAAAGTTAAAAAAAAAAATCAGGCTCTGAAATAGAGAAAGATTTAAATCCCTGGCCCAACATTTACTAACTATGTGACCTAGAACAAATTAGTTTCCCCATCCGTCGAGGGGGATGGAAGAATAAAGGGCCTATGTTAGAGGGCTTGTTATAGGCACTAAACTAATGCATACAGAACACAATATTTGGCACATAAGAAATGACCCAATATGTTAATTGCTATGATTATTTTATTATTATCATTATTATCTAAATTGGAAGAAGATGTGCACAACAAATTTGTGTTAAAGGGATCCAGTTTTGCCTAGTAAGAAAAATACTTCCTAATCATAAGTTGGAAGTTACCAGGTTCATCAATGGCTTTCTCACCACTGTTACTTTAATAGATAATTTTCTAAATGACACTTTCTGGTCAGGCATAAGCCTCAGTCATGTCTATTTTCAAAGGCCTCCCTAATAGTCATTTCTGAAAAAGAATTTTGGCTCCTATATGAAATTACAGTTCACCACTTAGTTCTAGTTCACAACACAAGCTACTATATTGGATATAACACATCTTCCTTAGGTGTCATTTACTGAGCAGAAAGTATTGCCCAAACATAATATTTGTCTCTATCAAGTAATATATTGAGCCTGGATGCTATCCTGATAGAACTTACCAAACAGAAGTTATAAAAGTTCAATAGAATTAGGATCTATTGGTCATTTTACAGGATTGAGAATGTATATTCATTTATCCAAGTAATATGTACTGAGTGCCTAAAAATGTCAGGCATTTGGGATGCACAGAGAAAAAGAAAACCAAGATCCCCTCCATCATGGAGATACGATATTCAGAGCTGAGGGGGCTGTGGAGACAGGACAAAACAAGCAACCAAATTCATTACCAAGAGAGCTCTACTTGGTGATGGGTGCTATGAATGACATTAAACAAGGTGATGTGATAGAGAATGTCTAAGGAAGGAGCTACTTGATTTAGATCAATGCAGCAACAAGCACTCCCAGCAGATGTTTGAGCAGGCACCTGAATATCAAGGAGGCAGCCAAGGGAAATGTCAGGGGGCAGAGCAATTTAGGAAAAGGGAACAGTCAATGACAAGACCCTAAGACAGTACTGTGCTTGGTGTAACTGAGAAACAGCAGGCCAATGTGGCTGGAACAGGATGATGGAAAACGGAGTAGAAGGGAAAGAGGCTGAACACACAGCTAGGGAGTCGTGATACAAGGCCTTGTGGGCTGTGTTAAAAAGCACAGGAGAATTTAAGCAGGGGGATGTCGTAGTCTAATCTGTCATCACTTCAGGTTCCCTTCCTGCGCCCCCCACCCCCGCAGGGTGACTAGCTACTATGATAACCAGCTAAATGATGTTTCACGGCAATATTTATTTCCATGTTTCTAGCTATAATCTCTGTAAATTCCTTAATGAATTTGTCACATAGGCATGTCATAAAACTTCCAAGGCACATCTCATTTTGCTTTGGAAAATGTAGACACAAGCCATCTATTTGTGTCTCCATGGCATTTAAAGAATGTCTCCTTAAATCTGGCGATTTAGGTTGCACCAGGTGACGTTTGAGGTGCCTACCTGCGAGGGGAAGGAACGACAGAAGCTGGCATTGATTGGTGACTCCTCGTCCTCGGCAGAGTTCTTCGTCACTGTTGCTGTCTTCGCCTTCCTCTACTCGTTGGCCGCCACTGTCGTTTACATCTTCTTCCAGAACAAGTACCGGGAAAACAACAGAGGCCCACTCATTGTAAGTGACTTTCTTCTTGAAATAACTTTCTGTGTCCCTTCTAATTTCTTTTTCTAATGCTTGAAGGACTTGAAGTTATCTGAGCCTTCAGGGTAGGTATTTGAAAGGAAATCACATTCTTTTTAATCCAAATCTCTTGGATAGACAACAAACACATGATGGCTGTCAATCTCTTGTGCTTCTGGGCTGGGCAAGTATCATAGGACTAGCAAGAAACATCTCTGAAATAAATGGCTGGAAATCTCACAAGATCAAGGAGAGAGTAGTGAGGCTTGCTGCAGATTTATTTACAATTCCAGCATTATGGAGTTAGTCAACCATTTTTCTCACTGGTTATTTAGAAAGTGTGACTTATGCTTATTTGAAATGTATGATTCCCTTAGTATGTGATAGAATGGGCATAGAACTGTTAAGTTTGAAAATGTCCTGGGACTCATATGGGTGAAATCAATATAGCCCAACTTTTCCAAACGTGGGCACACATAGACCTAGCGGGACATAAAAACTCTCAGAGGGGTACCTGGGTGTGGGTAATTTTAAGAAAATAAACTTTAAATTTTTCAGCCTTCACATGCACATTTGCCTAAAATCTATCTTCCTGAAAATCCCTTGCATGATAAAATAGTTTGCTGTCTTCTTTCTTAATCATCTACTCCCATTTTACAAAAGAAATGCATCCTTCTTCACCAACCCAAATCTTACCACATAGTGCATTTATAGAATACAAAACATTTGAGGCACTAAAAAAAAGGACCATTTGACATATTGGTGTTGACAAAAGTGAGTGATTCTAATGCCGGGGTAATGTACCTTTTCAGATATAAGGAGGTTTCCAATTTTTTGCTTCCAATAAAATTAAAAGTCCTAATCTACTCATTCATCAGTTGATATAGCATTAAAAATAATTTTTCATGAAGGATTACTATGTGGTCTCAGACATGGAACTCAGAAAGAAATAAATTCATGACATTGCTATAATACAAGTCCATCTATTCCCATCTACTCATTTATGCAAGCAAGATTTCTCAGCATTTACATCTATAATATGAAGAATGGAAATAAAATTAATGCTGAATCATGTCCCATTTTATAAATAATTAAAATTTATCAAAAGCATATTAAAAATAGAGACAGAGCAAGAGAGCTGTGGTCTGAATATGGTTTGTCACCACCAAAGGTCATGTTGAGGCTTTGTCCCCAGTGTGGCAGTATTAGCAGGCAGTGACTGAAAGAGGTGATGAGATCATTAAGATGGATTAATGTCTTTTTTAAGAGACTGGATTAGTTCCTGGGAGAGTGGTTTGGTATAAAGTGGGTCAGTATCCTTTGTCCCCTGTCTCTTTCCCCACATGCCCATTTCTTCTTCCATTTCTCCACCGTGACTTGACACAGCACGAGGCCCTCACGACAAGTGCCAGATAAGGCCACCGAATCTCGAACTTCTCCTCCTGCAGAACCAGGAGCTAAATAACCTCTTTCCTTTACAAATTACTCAGTCTCACATATTCTGTCACAGAAACACAAAATGAACTAAAACAGCCCATCCAAGAATCATAAATTTTCAATAACATTTTTACTTTTTAAATGTAATCATTACTTATTAAATGTATAATATATTTATGTTGTTGTTTTGGACAATTGTATATTAAAAATACTTGTAATGAACACTCAACCCAGAAGAAATTTAACACATAAAGCCTTACAGTCACAAGTAATTAAATGTAATTTAAATCTGTGTACATATTTTTATTGCTAAGAAATATAATAATGTAATCAATAAGTTGCTTTTTCCCCAAAATATTTTACATTAGACTATAATTCTGTGAGGAAAGTATAATGAAAATACAAGTTCAAAGAGAACAAAAGGAGGCCAGGCACGGTGGCTCACACCTGTAATCCTAGCACTCTGAGAGGCTGAGGCAGGTGAATTGTTTGAGCTCAGGAGTTCGAGACCAGCCTGAGCAAAAACAAGACCCCATCTCTACTAAAAATAGAAAGAAAATATCTGGACAACTAAAAATATATATAGAAAAAATTAGCTGGGCATAGTGGCGCATGCCTGTAGTCCCAGCTACTCAGGAGGCTGAGGCAGGAGGATTGCTTGAGCCCAGGAGGTTGAGGTTGCTGTGAGCTAGGCTGACACCACGGCACTCTAGCCCGGGCAACAGAGTGAGACTCTGTCTCAAAAAAGAAAAAAAAAGAGAACAAAAGGAAGATTTAAAATTTCCAACTAAAGAAGACTTGTTAATTAAATTTTTAATGAATGATAAAGAATATCAAGTAACTATTCCACTGTATACATTTAAAATTAATATAATAGTTATAGCTTTAAATATCAATACTTAAAATATGCCAGATATTACATTCTTTGCAACTATTTACAATTTTAATAAAAACAAAATTAGATGTCAATATTATGCAAGTAGGAACATAAGTTTTTAAAATTCATTTAGGGAGTATGGGAATAAAATTAATTTTTCAAATCTTTCTTCTAATCTGTATATTATGGAGACCTGAGCCTTAAAATAAACAAATTGTGAAGGGTAACTGGGAGAAATTCCTGTTTTTAGAATTTTGTTAAGTTTGAAAGGACTAGAAAAGGTTCAGATTTGTAGCACTTTAAAACGTTAACATAGAAAAAGAAGAGCAATGAAGCAGAATTTAAACCTTCATGAAGATATCCTTTTTTTCATCTCAAATTGGAACTAATAGTCTTAATGGTTTTAAAATATCTTTAATAGAGTCAACTAACTTTGGCTCATCCCTCCCATGACATACAGGTAGGTACACAAAAGAGATTGCTATGCAAATACCATAAAACCAACATGCATACATAAATTCCTAGGTACATGTAGACATTCTAAAATTCTAAAGTCCAAAGAAAATCCTGACTTCCAGACAGAAGAAATTGATGCAGCTAGCTTGCCCATAAAGTGGGGGAAAAAATCTATTTGATTATATAAAACAACATTCTACTCACATGAAATCATCCTGTAAAGGTGTGCCACTTCATCTCTGTGTAGTCTTTCCCTTCAAGCAGGACATAATGAAATCCTGAATTGTGTAATACAGTGGATAGGTTTCGTTTTATTACATCGTTGGGGGTTGGGACAGGGAGCAGGGAGAGAGATAATTCTAGTAATAAAAAAGGAAAGGCTCCTAGATGAAACTTCTGTGATATTAAAAAACTTAAGTGCTCATTACTTAGCAGAAAAAAGTTAATTTAAAAATGGGCCTGAGTCATAGGAGTCACAAAATCACACTGCATGTAGATCAGTAGGATGTCATCGCAGCTGCAAATGGCAAAGCTTATCCATTCAAATCCTGCCACACTGAGGCTGTGATTGGGGAAGTGAGGCTGTGCTATTTTACCATTTGTGAAGAGCAGGTTTAAGCAAATTCACGGTATGAGCAAGATCTCAAGAGAGTAGTTCATATTTAGGAAAACTTTCAAATACTCAATGCTACTTATTCAGAAAGATGGCTACTGATCATTACTTGGGTAATTTTGTTTTGGTTGTCATCTATTCTTTGTTGTTGTTGTTTTGTTTTTAACCAAACACACACTTTATTGATTTAATTCTGTAATTTGAGATTCTTCCAAGTCAAACTTTTAATCTGAAACAACGAAGTTACTGTATTATGCAGACATGAGCTAATTCAAGCAGTTTCAAGAAGCCAGGTATCCTTCAAGCCTAGTTCACATGCAAAAATTAACAAATTCCCATCCTAATTTATGGTCTCCTAGGACATGACATCATACATTACTCACAGATAAGATCAATGTGTAGGGAAGTGACAATGAAGATAACGGTGATGATAATAACAATAACATTAGCTGGTATTGATTGGGTTTTTACCATGTGTTGAGCTTATTTAATACTCACAACAACCCTAGTTTATATTATCATTAACGTTTATAGATGATGAAACGAAAGCTTGGAGAAGTTATCAACTATCCCAGGTCACATCACTAAGGCAGAGAGTATAGAGTTTGGATCCAAATCCAGAGCCCAAATTCATAACCACCATGTAAGAGGCCCCAAGATCCTGGTAGATAATATGCTACGGAAGTTAGCGGGGTGGAGGTACATAAGACAGATTGGTTTATCTCCATGGACAGCTCCTATATTGTGTTACTCTGAAAATATTTAAACCACTCCCAGTAACCCCCAGGCTCTTCTGGTCATTTGACTGTCACAGAGGGCTTTTATTTGCCTCCAGAATCCATTTGGAATTATGGAATGATTGCCAAGTATCATGGTGCTAGAATAATTGGAGGGTTCTGCTTGCAGTGCCATTTATCTCTCTTGCACATGGAAGAACCAATGAGGGAAAGCAAGCTTTAAAGATGGCCAGGATCAACGTGTATTATAAATCAGAGATTACCTGGACTGATTCTTGTATGTTCACAAGCAGTTGTGAGCAGTTTCAAGCAGACTGGGGCCAAGTTTATCAATGGCTATTTTTTAAAAAAATTTTTTTCTACTGAATGTGTGTAACAAGATTACCTACCTTTAAGGAAAAAATGAGAATCTGAATGTCTTTAGAAGTGACATAATTGTTAATGATGCTGAATGACATAATAGTGAGAAAACTGGGCCAAAGAAATCAGCCAGCTACTGTATGCCACTACAGTAAGTGCCTTTTTGTACAGAAGAATAAATATCAGTTCTCCGAAAGCAGAAATGGCCACCTGAATGGTGCATGATTGCAGAATTGAAATGTCACATTGGGTTATATCGTTTTGTCATGTTCCTTAGAGTATGGATTTAAAGCCAATCTCCTGCCTAGATTTCTGTGACAGGATGTTCTGAGCCATTTTCAGATCTCAGGTCAAACAGTGAGGCTTTAGGTTTTTTTCACATTAATGTAAAGTAGGTTTTAAAATGTAACTTACCTTGCAAGGCTGACAGAACGCTCTAAGAATGAGTGTATAATAAACACCATCCCATGTTCAGTGAATATTGCAAGAGGTTTGGCTTAAAGTAACTACTGGAGGAATTAGGGAGAATCTCTATATCCATCTTAAGATGGAAAAGAAAGGGGTTGTGTTACTCAAACTCCCTTTCTCCCATGCTAGAGGAAGGAAGGGAGGAAAGCAGGGGGCGGGTATGGAGCAAGATGCTCACAGAGTCAAATGCTATTTCTTAACTATCAGCTACACCTTTATTTGGGTATAACCAGAGATGGAAATCAAATTTTGCAGTCTCTGAGCTATACTCTCCTCCCCTCTTTTTATCTTCTGTCTTCTTTCCACTTTCTCCTCTCTCTTATGTCAATTCCATTTTACATCTAAATATATTTCATTTTAATAGATAATAAGTATCTTCAATGAGCCAAGCAACATGTATATATGGGTGAATTAAAAGCATTCGGTCTGCAAAGGAAAATTTATTGAATCATTATAACTCTACTGCAAATTGCCTGCTGGAGGTATGTAGATGGGCTTTGGAAACCTAGAGAAGGAAGGGTAACTCCACCTAGGAGCAAAGACATTTTCTCCCCTAACTCCAATGGTGTGGAATTGTAAATACTACTACAGAGCATCTGGAGGTTAATGAGTAGGATAAATGGAGGACTTTTTATTTATTTTTTATGTTTTGGAAGTTCTGCCCCAAGTACAGTGTATTTGATGCTAAAAATAACATCATTTGAAGCTTCCAAAGTATGAATATTGTTAGTCACAGGCACATGTCAGAATGCAACACTCTGGCTTGTGGGGTGGGTGTGTGTGTGTGTGTGTGTGTGTGTGTGTGTGTTCTACCTCCTCACTCTTTGAAACAAGAAATGTTGACAATACCAAAGGGTATAAACTTAACCTTAAATGAACTCTGAATCTAAACCACTATAAGTTTTGCACGAACAAATACATTTCCCAGAATTGGCACCACAGATCAAGGCAAATAAATTAATGCATTTACAGTTTTCCCGTACACCAGCTAGCTATTTTATCAGATTTTACATCCTCAGCTCTTTTTCAGCTTTTTTATGATTAGCAAATTCCTAATTACAATTTAAATGAAGGTTAATTCCCACTGTATTTGGTACATTTCTCCAATTAGCTAGTTAAACAAAGAGATGCACTGTAGCCCAATAGTTTTAATAAAGGCAGTGAACTGCTTAAAAAATTCAAGTGATTATTCCAGGGCCCACAGCTCTTCTCGTCCTTTGTTGGAGTCAGTGCCTTCAGAGGGCCAGTGGAAAATGTCTGTCCCAAACTTATCCATTTTTGTCGGATTTCCTCTCATTCCAGGGAACTCATCATTCAGTTAGAAAATCAGGACCTAGCGGAAACTTGGCAATGCCCCAAATGTCTTTCCTTTTTTCATTTAAAATAAAATGAAATGTGAAATGTGTCAACGCCATGGCCCAGCATACCCAGGGGAAATGGACTCCCTTTCCCACATAGAGCAGTGGTTCTCCACTCGTGGGGAGGAGGGAAGGGGTGATTTTGCCCCTGACGCCTCCGCCCTCACCCCATCTTAGTCCATTTATGCTACTACAATAACATACCTGAGACTGGGCAATTTTTAAAGAACAGAAATTAATTTTCTCACAGTTCTGGAGGCTGGGAGACCCAAGATCAAGGCACCAGTAGGTTCAGTTGTCCAGTGAGGGCTGCTCTCTGCTTCCAAGATGGTGCCTAGTTGCTGTGTCCTCACGGGGTGGAAGGAGGAAGGGCAAGAGAGCAGAACACTGCATGAAGCCTCTTTTATAGGGCCTTTATCACATTCCCAAGGGAGGAGCTCTCATGGCCTAATCATTTCTTAAAAGTCCCACTTCTTAATACTATCACATTGGCAACACATGAATTTGGGGAGGGAGACAAATTCAAATCATAGCATTCCGCCCCTGGCCCCCCAAAATTCAGGTGTTGTCAATGTGATAGTATTAAAAGGTGGGACATGTAAGAGGTTTATAGGCCATGAGGGCTTCTCCCTCATGAATGGGATCAGGGCCCTTATAAAAGAGGCTTCATGCAGTGTTCTGCTCCTTTGCACCAAGTGAGGACACAGCATTCCTCCCTTCCAGAAGATACCGCAACAACACACCATCTTGGAAGCCCTCGCCGGATAACTGAATTTGCTGGTGCCTTGATCTTGGACTTCCCAGCCTCTAGAACTGTGAGAAAATTAATTTCTGTTCTTTATAAATTACTCAGTCTCAGGTATTGTGTTATAACAGCACAAAGGGGCTAACATACATCCCCTCCTCAGGGACATTTGGCAATGTCTGGAGACATTTTTTATTGTCTCTATTAGGGTGATACTGCTATCTAAGGGGCAGAGGCCAGGGGTGTTGCTAAATATCCTACAGTGAGCAGGGCAGCCCATCACAACAAAAAATTATCTGGCTCAAAATGCCAATAGTGTTGAGGTTGACAAACTCTGATTTACAGCAACAACCAGAAGCTATTGAGCACCTACTGTATGCCAGGCACTGCACCAGGAGCTTTTCACATGTCTTCCTTTTAAATCCTTAAGATAATCTTTTGAGTTTGATATTTTAATTCCTGTTACTGGAATGCAGAGACTGAGGCTGAGGAAGTTTAAGAGCCTTTCCCTAAGTTAGTTGCCCCAGAGGCAATTCAGTTCTATTTGACTTCAGCTCAAAAGTTGCTTCATTTTTCTCTGAATAATTCCGCTTAATAGGTAACTCTCTACCTTTCACTGTGTTTAGTTCTCTTGCTCCACGAACCTCACTGCTAGCCCTTCACTGCCCTGGTGCCCTCTTGTGTCCCTTCTCTTAGCTACCCCCAACACACACACACTCTTCCCTCCAATCCAGACATATCAGCTTTGCAGTATCTTTCTCCAAAGCTCTGCCTTCTGATCTAGCTGGCATCCTAGAGAGGGAAATAATGCCAACTCAAATTCCTTGACTAGTTTTAGATGTTATCATCAAAGAACTCTTGTGTTTTCCCAGAAGACTTCAGGAGCTTTGATACTGCTCCCGACTCCATATCTAACTGCGGAATTTGAGCCAATTGATTATTTGCAAGCAACCTGGGCACGAGTTTAATGTCAGGGCTGCCACAATTAGTCTTGGCAAGACTTTCAAAATGGTAGAGAGGTGTGAAGAAAGGGGGCAAAATATTTTCCTATTTAATGAATAGCTATCCATAAATTTTTTTTGATGATTTGTCTTATATTGGTTTTTCTTATAGTACCCTCAGATACTGTTGATTTTTACTTTCTGTTTTTTCAATCAAACAAAAGTTCATGTGCTGTTTCCTTTTGGATAACAAGACAAAGTTCTTTCTTGGATTCAAGAGTAATGATCATGGCTGTTTATGCCCCACGGGTCCCAGGCCTTGTGCCAGGCACTAAGGACACAAAGCCAAATAAAACCCAACTCCTGTCCTCAAGCTACCTGCTTTATCCCTATTCCCCTTGAGGGCAAAATCTGTCAATGGGAGACAGTGGGGGATAGGAATTCAGGCTCTGGACCCAGATTGCCTGGCCCCAAATCTCAGTACCACCATCTACCATCTGTGTGACTTTGGACACACGGTTATGGAACCTTTCTGTTGCTTCCATTTCTTTACCTGTGAAATGAAACTAACAATGGTTCCTAACTTATAAAGTTGTTTGTCAGATTAAATAAATTATTGAAAATTCATAAAGCCATTGTAACAACACCAGGCACCCAGCAGGTGCTCATTAAGGCAAACCATTATTTTCATCAGCCTTATCATTATCTACCATGGTGTCCATACTGTGCTTTCTCTGTAGCTGGTGTTTACTAAGTCTCAATGGACTGATTGGCTGAAAGACAAGTGGATGAGTCCAAATCTATTGACTTTCTCATCTTCAGAAATGCTTTGAAAGGCTTCTTATTGCACTGTTAACATCAAACGATCTTTTTTATTATTTTGTATTCTTTGAGTCTCCAAACTCAGCACAAGCTGTCATTACTGACAAATGCAATAAGCCCTTCTACAGAGCTTCACTCTGTCCCCCATAGCTCTGTTCCTCTTTCTCTGGCCATGCCATTGCCACCCCGGCACTGAGAGCTCATGCTTTAGGCAAAGAGAGGAAAGAGTACAACTCCTTTAAACCAACCAGGCTCCAGAGAACAGGAGTTTAAATCCCTAACCAGCTAGCAACTCTGAAAATAGCAGAAGAGTGTGAAGAACACAATAGCGTAACAGGAAGAAACTTGGAAAATTTGATTGGGGCATCCAGCCGGGAAATAGTCTCAGACTTTCACCCTCCTCCATCATCTTTTTAAAGTGGTGAGATCTTCCCCACCCTACCCCCCTAAGATGGCAAAATATCCTTACTATTCGCTAAATTTATTCCTTTGAATCCAGAATAAGCGTGCACACACACACACACACAGCTTTAGCTTCACTGGGGCTCTCAGCAGTTTAGGAATGTCTTGCTGTAACATCCACAGCTCATTTGATATTCAGATAATTGGCACAAAATCCAGAGTTTGCATTTCTTGCAGCCCTCTTAGCCCTTGCTCCCAGCTGGCTATCTTCATTTCCATTGCTTATTAGCAGGATCCTAATCAAAGGTACAGATTCATGCAAGGAAGTGCTTCAAAATTGGCCCTGGGAACACATAGGAAGTCACTTTAGGTAAACTTGGCTTGGATCCCTCATGAGGGCTGTGATTATTGAAACCACCTGAGTGCTTGGCCAAGGTGTGATCTTCCTTCCATTCCACCTACCACCTAGCTGAGACCTGCAACTTTGAATCCTCCTCCATGTTGTTTTGAAATGTCTAAGAAACATCTAATCTTTTTATGTGTTGTCTCAAGAAATAGACAGCTAAGCCTGAATTGCAATGAGTTTTTATTTGCGGCCTATTGGTCTGCTAGCCAACTGACTAGCCACACCTATGGGCAGAAAAGTATGTAGATTATTAACAATCTAAAAATTGAAAAGCCAAAAACTAAAAGTAAAATTATTACAGTGGTAAAAGAACTCAGGAAAATTGCAGTTGAGGCTAGGGAAAAGTGAGGTTACATGCCATTGTTTGAGCTGCCATTTATCTTGAGCACTTTCCAAAGGTCAGGAATTAAATAAAAGAGAAATTATTTAATTCTCCAAATACCTGTAAGGCAGTTACTATTATAACCATTTTACAGATGTTGAATCAGATTTGCAGAGGTTAAGCAACTTGCACAGTGTTGTACAATGAGTGAGATCCAGGGACATGCTCTTCTCCACAGTGCTGTTCTTCCACCCTATTTTCACCTGTTAGTAGAAAAAAGAAAAGCCAAGAATGTCTATTAGCTTATTGAACACTTGCTGTGTACCAGACATGTTGGGGCTGCAGTGGCATGAAATACACAAGTCCTCACCATGCTAGAGCTGGCAATCAAGTCAATAAGACAAAACAAAGAGACATTGCACAAAGAAAGTGTGTTTGTTTTTTAATTACCAGTGTTGGAGATATCACGTAGGAATCAATAGGAAAGAGCATTTGCTACTGGCTTGAGTGGTTAAAGAAGTCTTATAAAGTCAGTGAGCATTGACAAAGAATAGAAACTAGTTTAATGGAAGGGAGAGATTTTTGAATGGAAGGATGGCTAGCACCAGAATGTTGGGGGAAATAATTTAATAGTAAGCACTTGCCACCTTCCTTCTTTGGGGAAACCAACCCTCTGCCACTCATATAGTCCTGCTGGACTGTCAATCATGGTGCCTTACCCTACACCATCAAGTTGGGTGATCAAGTGACTCAAGCCAGGCAGTGAAAGTCTCCTCTTGGATTTATCTATCTATGCAGTGAATTTCTTCTTTCTTTAGAGTTACTAAGCCAGGGATATGTGGATCTGGTTGATGGCAGCCACATTGCCCGTGATGTATAGGTAGTCTGTTTAAAGAATAAAGCTGAGCAGAGATAAGCAGATCCTTGAGAGGAGAGAATGAAAGATAGGGGGAGACACAGACTTGATCAAAAAAAAAAAAAAAAAAATGAGGCCCTGAATTCCGCCATACCTGAAGCCAACACATTCTAGACATTCTAGTTATGTGAGCTACTGAACTTCCCTATGTGATTACTAATTTTATTTGGGATTCTGATACTTGCAAATAAAATAGTTTTGACCTGTATAGTTTCTATCTCTTTTATAAAGATGTTGTAAGTACCTAAACATCAAAAGGTTATTACAGAAATTAAATAACAAATGTCTAGCATGATGATTGGGTGCTAAGCACATAGTAGATGCTTAAGAGCAGTTTATTTATCTATTCATCAACCAAGAAAAAATAAGGTGAGATACCTCTAGTAGTATTTTTATATTCATTGTTATTTAACTCTAATCATTTTCCTCTGTAATGACTGTATAACATTCCATTATATTGAGATAAAATGAATTATTTAACCAATCTCTTATTGTTGGACTTTGAATTTTACATGGCTTTGAATTTTTCTCTCCTGTAAGCAATTAGCTTTGCACTTTGCACACATTTTAAATCATTTCTTTAGGATAAAAACCCAGAAGCTGATTATCTTCCTGACTTTGAGGGCAGAAGTTCCTATTTTTAAGTCCATATAAAACACATCCCTAACAAATGATCTCTGATCTGAGTGAAAATTTTGAATCCCAACTTTTGACTCTACCCAGGCCCCGAGATCTTATGCTACTGAAGAAATCTCCCAAAAAGGCCTACAAAGAGAATTTTCTTCCCAGAGAAGAAAAATAAAATAAAAACAACTTGTTCTAAGGGGGCTGCTATTGAAAGAAATATTTTGCTCTGAATCTTGAGATACTAAGGGAACATCAAAAATTCAGTTCAAGCCCTGTTTAAGTATTCAGGAGTCAGGCTTTAATTACCAGGGAGAAATCCCCAAGACGGGCATAAATCTGCACAGCAGCACAAGCTCAGACCCAGTGCTGGGCTCTGCATGCCCTTAGCTTTGGCACTATCCTTTCTCACTGAGGTTCAAAAAGTGAAGTTCAAAGCCACTGACAGTTCCTCTAGCCAATAACGGAAGAAAAAAAGGCAAACATACAGAAATCCCATGTGATTTTTTTTAAATTATGGAATGCTTTATAAGTTTCATCCTGGGCGTCTCCAATGCCCGCAGTTCTGTATGTGGCAACCCAGCAGATGGTCAGGGAACAGCAAGAGCGTCGGAGTCTATCCAACCCTGACTGCTGCAGTCGGCCTCGGGGAGCTTCTGCAAAAATCTGATGGCTCCTTTCAAACCCCCAATTAAGCCATCGCCTACAGCCTTTCTTGGCTTTTCTTCCCTTTTTTTCTTTTTTTCTTTTCACTCATACTGTAAATAGTTGATTCAGAATTAGAAAAAACAAGACCAAACTACATGGGATCAGTGTTCCTGATTAGAAGACATAGTTGTCAGGGAGCCCATTCTGGGCTTTATGAAACCCTCATGCCTAAGAATTGGCACAGTTATGGGGGAACAGGGTGGGTGTGGGGCCGTGGAAAGGAAAGAATTGATCATATTAGGTCATATCTATCGAGACTATGTGGAGTGCTCTCTCACCTGTCTTTCATTCTTCCAATCCATCATTCCTAAGATAGCTGTGTTTATGCCATTGGCCATCTCTGGCTTATAGAATTAAAAACACTCCTCTGAGCAGCGTTCAAGGATGACCCTTCACCTACTTTTCAGAGCCATCTCCCACTATACCCCATATTCCATGTTTTAGCCAAACTGGACTATTCACCATTTCTTAAGCGTGCTGTATAAATTCCTATTTCTGCAGAATTATTGGGCCTCTACCTGCTACCTGGAAGGTTCTCCTCCCCTCTCCCATCTCAGCCTATCAAAATTTGACTCATCCTCAAAGACTCAGCTCAAATGCTATGTGTTGCATGAAGTATTTATTCACCGTTCACATTCTTACTCCCAAAGATACATGATTTCTCCCTCTTGTAAACGTCCACGGCTCTGTGTAAAAGTCTTCCTTTGTGTGAAAACCACACTACTGCCTTGTACTTCAGTTAGATATGGTTTTATCTGATCCCTCCTATAAGATATCAAATATCTGAAGGACAAGGACTATTTCCAACACAGCTAGAGTTCCCCAAAGGCAGCATTAAAGATGAAGTTAATGACTTTCATCAAGGATGGGATCTGAGTTATGATCATCCATTCAACACACATTTGTTGAGTTCCTGTTGTGTGCTAGGAACTGTGGTTAATACTGGTTGCACTAATCACAAATGTATATTCCAAGAGAAACATAAAAGAGCACTCCCAAAAGTATAGGCTATGTGCTGCAGAATCAAAATTCCACTCCTAACTGTGCTTTTTTACTTCTTTTGCCATGGGATTACTCAGAGTCTTCTCTCCTGTCTGAAGCATTGTTCTTGCAACAAAGATCAAATTGACTTTGAGCAAGGTGTTAAGGCAGACAGCGTCACCTAAGCCTGAGTCTCTCCACCCTCCTTCGCCTTCTCATTTTAAAGTTTATCTCTCCAAAACAGAAATGCTTTCCTTTCCCAAAACTCTTGAATTAAGGAAAGAGGTCAGAAATTAAATGCCCTTTCATTGCTCTTGTTTAGAAAAACAGAATCTTTACTGGTTTGCAAAAGTGAGAAATAAGAACCCATTTTTCCCATCAAAAGTTGAACAGCTAAGTAGACATGAAGGGTTGAGTTTAAATTAGAAAGGCTATATTAAATCAGCCAAAGTCAAAACTGATTTCACTCCAGGAAATGTATGCATGAAAAGGTGTAATTATGAAAACTTGATATTCTGCTGCTTTTATGCATATTCACTTTATGAACTTAGACCCCCAGAAACCTCCAAAGACTGCTTTCCCATTTTTAATAAGGATTGAGAATGAGGCACTTCCTGAAGGAATTAAAGGAGAGAGGAGGTTTTTACATGCGTGTGCGTGTATGTATGTGTGTGTAGTTTTGCCCCTTGAATTTAGCAGCAACATGAAAACAAAAAAAGCAGCCATTCTGATGGGTTTTGTGTGTGTTTTGAGAGTGCTGCAGGCCAAGCACGGTGGCTCATGCCTGTAATCCCAGCACTTTGGGACGCTGAGGCAGGAAGATTGCTTGAGGCCAGGAGTTTGAGACCAGCCTGGGCAACATAGCGAGGTCCCCCTCTCTACAAAAAAAATAAAAATAGAAAAATCAGCCAGGCAGGGTGGCACACACCTGTAGTCCTAGCTACTTGGGAGGCTGAGGCAGGAGGTTTACTTGAGCACAGTCCAGGAGTTTGAGGCTGCAGTGAGCTATGATGACGCCACTACACTCTAGCCCGGGCAACAGAGTGAGGCCCTGTCTCTAAAAAAAAACAAAAAACAAAAAAACTGCAAATAAAATGAACCTTGAGAGTCAGCAAAGAAATTATGGCTTGGCAATTAGGGGGACAACAGATTCATCGGGAAAAATATCTTAACTGCAGCTTCTAGATAACATCATTGGGTCTCTCTATAGTCACTGGGAATATTTATCTCTGGAAAAGGAAGGGATTTGAGAGAATTACTGGAAGATTCAGTAATCAGAAACCCAGGTGTTACCTGGTGGGTCACATTTCCATCCATAGTGGGCAACACAAAACCAGCCAGGTGAGGGGAGAGGTAGGAACTAGCTCAGACAGAGCAGGTAACTCGGGCCCCTCTGTTCTACAGTACGTGGCTGCCAGCTCCTGAACTCTGGCCCTGGGAAGTTTCACCACACTAAAGAAAGAAGCCTATTGAGGAAAAATGTCAGGACTGTCGAGAGACTGATTTTTGTGTACCATTTTATCCTACCTCCAAAATAAAAATTACTGCCATGAACCCCTCAATTCCATGAATCTTTAAGGACATAAAACTATAGATAAATGAATCGGAATGAGTGCCGTGAGCAGCTTTGAAATCATTACTTTCTATGCTCTCTGTCTCACCAAGGGAGGTCCAGAGAAGTTATCACTTGCCCAAGGTCACACAGCTTATTCACAGAACCCTTCACCACTGTTCAGCATGTCCAAGAAAAACCATCGTGGGGTTCAGGTTCATCTTGCCAGTCAGCTCCGCCACCCCATTATTCTATGTCAGTCTGGTTCAGGACAGAGCGGATGTGTGAAAGAAATATATGGGTTGTGCTCTGAATTTTCTTGTCATCATTTACATCAAAACAATAACCAACCTGGGGACAGGATGCCTCCAGCAAATTGAGACAGATTTAATTATCTCTTGCAAAGAACATTTACTTCCAAGACATACTAAGTTTCAAGCTACCGGTGGGTCCATTCGTGGGCAAAAGCCATTAGTTGAATGTCAGGGCTTTTATTTTTCTTCTTCCTAGAAGCTGGGCTTTTTTTCTTTCCCTGCTGTGGATGATGGAATCTAAAATATTTATGTGGCTTTATAATGACTATTTAGCATTTACAGGCACCTGGTATTTGCCAAAGTGTTTGACAGTCAGTGCTTATTAACAGGGAAATAACTACTGAAAAATCTGCCCTGTGATATTTGGGGAGCAAGTCCCTTTGGGGCTACCGAGAGTGTTTCTGGGAACAATGTTGAGGCCAATGACTCAGAGTAAAATTCATTTCCCAAATTTAGCCTAAGGCCTCACACTTAAACTTCCCTGTAGTTTACTAGAGAGCATTCCAAGAATCCTGGAGGACAGCATGATTCTTATGTATTTCATTCACTTATCAAGCACTTATTAAGCACAGCTAGCTGTTGAGGATGAAGGATTAATAAAACTCCACCAAGTGTGGGTTAGGTGCTCCTGCCATGATGCCTTGGGTCTAGCCTTAAGGGCACTAGTGATTCTCACTGGGGGAAGGAGACTGAAGAGGGGAGGGGTGGAATCTGGCAATGTCTGGAGACATTTTTGATCATCACTACTGGAGAAAGTGGCTGCCAGCATCTCACAGGAGAGGCCAGGGATGCTACTGAACATCCTGTGAAGCACAGGATACTCTAACACAGCAATGAATCATCTGGCCCACAATGACAGTGCCAAGGTAGAGAAGCCCTACCGTGAGCCTGTCTCTTTGGTTTATACTTGACTGGTTACCCATCAGCCTCCCCTACCATGTCATAAGATCTTTGAACACAGAGACCATTTCTTATTCTTCATCGTTATCCCAACACCTAACACATATCCAGAACCCCATACATAGTGTTGGATGAATGAGTGAAAGTGGTGTCTTATCCCTTACAGAGCACACAATCTCAGGGGCAGAGACAGGTAACCAGGCAATTTAAGAATAGAATGCATCTAGTCTTCAAAATACAGTCAGACAAAAGCTATTTTGTATGGTCTTATAATGTATCATCCAAGCAGATATATGTTTGAAAGTGAGCACTTTCAAATGATTAAGGTAGGACAGTAAGTGAATCCCTGTAACAGGCCAGTCCCACTCAAATCAAGGCACATACGTGATCAATCCTAGCTATATAGCCCACACGTTACTGAGCACGCACTGTGAAGCAGCTGCCAACACTTCACGGAATCCACCCCCACAAGTGTGAACTGGGTATTAGACATGTAGAAGATTTCATGGGAGCTGGAAAAGTTTACATTGCACCTCACACAGCAAAAAGTTAATAAAAGTAAATAAACAAAGCTCATTAGATGACTCGTTCTTCATTCCAGTGCCCCATTTCAAATCCACCCTCTGCCAACAGCAATTTTCTCCTCTGCTTCTCAAACCTGTCCCCACCAGCCTTTCCAGCCTTCCAGACTTTTCTCCATGATCCCCCATTCCTCTTCCTTATCATAAAGATGTGGCACCCTCTCAGCTTGCATCCCCATACCCACCTGTGACCCCTACTCAGACACCAAGGTGCTCTCCCTGCTTAAGAACCAATTAGAGATTGTAAATAAAAATACCTTTCCCTAGATATGGTTCTTATGGCTCCAAACTATAGCTGGGATTTCTTCCATGCTGTGACTAGAGACAGAAGGGCAAGGTTAACCCTACCTGGGATTGTGGAGAAAAGCTTTACAGAGAAAATAATATTCAAACAGACTCTTTACTCAGAGAAAATGTCAGTTTACTCAAAGGAAATTTCATCAAAAAGTCCATGGAAACACGATCAAAAGTCTGAACCTCATGTTTTCTGGGTGGCTAGAGAGAGTTACCTCCACCAGCAAGCAGACTTCGTTAGGGTCAGAGACAAAGATCTCACCTGGAAACTTGCTACAGAGTGAGGTCAATAAGAAGAGTGTGGTTTAGGGCTTTCTCAAGCCTAGACTTTGGAAGAAAGACACTGAGGCTTCACTTCGACTTTTTATTTTCCTCTTGTACTAAACTGTAGTTCAGTAAAATCCAATCACTTATAATCTTTAACGCAGTCATTGTGAAAATAAATGCTTACTTCTATATGATCGAAAGTGTCATGGTTTTATTATGACCAAATACTAGGAACAGTAAAGTTACTATCTTTAACTTTTGGTAGAATAACCTCCTTTATTTTGTAGTCCCTTCTGACACTAGTGCTGCAGAGAAATCCCCAGCCGAGACTGTGATATACTATGTCTTCCTAGACTAGATTTTAAAAGATCCTCTTTGACACAAGATCGAAGGCATCATCATCCTTGTGTAGACTTTGAGATTTCACAACTTTGTATATGGGCTTGATATCAAGTGGAACTTTCAGAGTAAAATATTACTAGTATTTAACATATTCTAGTTTATTTGGCTTTCTGTGAGTACATGAAACACATACCAAATGATAATTTGTAAAAGGACAAGGGAATTGGTGCTAATTTTAGAAAGTTCTTAGCCATTTCCCTCACCCAAAGTTGGGAATTCTCAGTTGGAACAACTTCCCACATTTCAAGAAGCAGCTGTCTGATTTTCTTAAAACTGTACCATTATTGTATTCAACAGTATGTCAAGCCAGACCCCAGTGTGCTGTGCATGGAAAACGTGTTACCTAAATCTTCTTCCCAATCATTGGTAAACATATTGACCAGGACAAGGGTGGGTTTCAGAAACCCATGACCCTTTAAAATCCATGTCCACATTCACTCTACCCATAGACACCACTATTTTAGCTAGTCAAACTGGTTGAACCAGTTTTTAATCTCCAGTCTACACTGTCAGGCAGCAAATCTCACTAAAAAGGCTCACTGGTAAGAACTAAATGTAAGGTGTAGTGATACAAAAACTGGGCAAATCTGGGAGTGTTGGCAATTCGTGCAACAGATGGCTATGCAAATACAATTCTCAGACTCAGTTGTAAGGTAAACTGTGAACCAGGGAGCAGCAGGTGGTTGGGCAAATGCAGTGTGTAAGTGCTGTCTGCATGTTTACATTCTGATCTTAGAGACTAAAACCTTCCTAATTGAATTAAACAGTTGAATTGAGAAATTATCATTTGCCAAATACTGCATAGGCCCAGAGGCCCAGAGAAAGTGGAATTATAGAGCAGCCTGACTTTGGGGGTAGTTGGTTCACTGTGTCAAGGGCCATATGAGAGGAAAGCAAATGGCCACATAGGAAGAAAGAAAGAAAGAACAAGGAATTGAATTGATTCCAACTGGAGAAACTTGGAAACATTTTCATTTGAAGGAAGGCTCCAGAGGAGTTCAAATATCAGAACAAAGGTTGGGCTTCTATGGGCAAATACAGGAAGAAACTTTTTCTATATGGAGAGAGGAACTAGGGTAATGGAGCAGAAATAGAAGAGAGCCAAAGGGAGTGTGTATGAGTATGAGTGTGTGTATGTGTGAATGAGGGTGTATGAATGCTTATGAGGGTGAGTATATTTGAAGGTAGGGGACTTAGTAGGAGATAAGGCTACTAAAGGTAGGATGGGCCTAATTGGGGAGAACAGATTTACGTTCTATAAAGGATCTTTGACCTCTTTCTTCTCAAAAAAAGTTCCCAAGGCAGGATAAATTCTAAGGCACTTACCTATGCAATTGAAAGTTTTGAGTAGGAGAGGGATATTAGCAATTCTGTGTTTTTAAAAGCTTGTGTTAACAACTAAATAATTTGCTGGTAATAGAGGCAGGGGAGGCTGATTAGGAGGCAGTTGCAATAGACTAAAGAGAGAGGGCTAGAGTCTAATCATAATGTCAGCTCTTTCCTGAGCACTTACTACATGGCAGGCACAGAACTAAATGCTTCACATGCCTTATCTCATTTAAAGCTTCCAGAAATCCTGTGAGCTAAGTGTTTTCATTCCTATTTCAAGTGAGGCCCAAGGTAAATAACATGGCTGGTAAATGGTTGAGCCAGAAGCAAAGCCAGATCTCTCCCACCCAGGGCCTAGGCTGGCAATCCCCACCTTACATTATCCCAGAGGAAGGCAGGGAGGCAGGGGAGGGAGGAAGAGCTTAAGAAGGCTCCTGGCATTTCAGCATGTAGCATGAGATTTGCCAAGCTGAAATGGGTAGATAAAGGAGAGAGTGTACCAAGAGGGATGTTGAGTTATTGTCACACAAGTCAAATTGGAGGAGCTTAGGGCATCCACGTGAGGATAACAGCAGAGAGTTGGGGTGTGGATCTGAAATTCAGATGAGGTCATAAGAGTGGATGAGAATATGAAAAGAGAGGAGGTGTGGGAGGGTAAACTATGCCTTCAAAACTCTCTTATTTTAAGGATAAACAGGAAAAGGGCTCTCAAAGACAGCTCTCAAGAATGTAATAGGCGGTAGTACTGACCATCAGAAGACCTCCCATCTAAAAGATTTTGCAATGAATAAATGAGAGGTTTCTGATAACCATCCCTAACTAAAGAGCAAATTTAGAAATGCAGTGATATTTTTTGTCTGTATATAATTTTAACAGAGTTAATACAGCCCAGGACCTGCATCTCAATGAAATAATCATCTAAGAGCCTGACCCATCTGCATTCCTAGGACTTCTAGAGCTCAGCAAGGCAGGTCCACCAGGCCAGCATGCTTAGCTGGGAGAGTTTGCTGCTATTAAGAATCCTAGAATGGCAAATTATATAGTTGGGCCCCTAGAAAATGGAACTACTATCTTCCCAGCCAGAAACCTAGTTGTTTTCTATGACACCTTCTCCCCCCACCTAAATCAAATCCCTCACTAAACTCCATTAAATCCACCTTCTTATTATTTCTTTCTTGAATCCAGCTGCAACTTCCTTACTCCAGACTATTGTCACCTCTTGTTTAAAGTGCAACCACAATCTATTACTGGTCTCTTCCTTCCCTCAAATCCAATTTTCTTGGGGCATTCTATGTATATTTGTGATCGCATCCTGTAAGGGTCTCCAAAAGATGAAGAACCACTATTCAAGCCATTTCAAGAAAATAAATTAGGGCCTTCACGTTTCTAAACTGATAAACTCACTAGACTCACTCCCATCTCAGGACTTCTTCCCTCTGTCTGAAAGCCTCTTCCCCATGTACCCACATTGCTGGCTCCTGTAGTTCCTTCAGGTCTTTACTCAAAATCCACCCTCTAAATAAGATTTAATCCACCCTCTAAATAAGGTTTCCCTGGCCACCTTATATAGAATTTCCCACAACATACCATCGCCTGTCCTCCTTCCCTGAATTATGTTTTCTCCAAAATACTTACCACTATCCAAACCACTACAGGCTTCACTTGCTGCCCTTCCTCATTGTCTGTCGCCACGAGAAAGTGAATTCTGCCAGGGTCAGGATTTTTGCTGGCTTTGGTCCACTACTATATTTCCAGTGTTCAGAAACACACTCGACATGTGGTGGAAAATGAATGATCAATGATGCTCACTGATTGTTTCTGTTTTTTATTGTTTTGGGTTATCTGATTAATTTTCCCAGTTCTCACTTGAGATGCATAAATAATTTCAAATTGTTTTAGAAGTCGGTTCCTCATATGTAGATACAACAAACAAAAAAATACCACCCTGTTATCTGTCATTTTAAGGAAGAAGACTCTGTGTTTCTTCTTAGTTTTGAACTACCCAGCATTAGGGGGAAGAGAGGGGGGGAGGACTGTTCATTTCTAAAGTATTAAAAATGAATTATGAATTTTCATTTGAGAGATCTTCTCATTCATGCTTAAAAATAGATATTATATGACCCACTTGAGCTAGGAGCTCTCTAATGGCTAAGGTGAAACTCCTCCTCACAACCATTTCATATTGAGAAATAAAGAAGTTGGTGAATATTAGAAAGCTCTCTATTTGATTACTTTTTTTAATGAGGAAAGTTCGTCAAAGCCTCTTTAGAATAGAACTCACAGTTTTAAGAAAGTCCCATTTGTCTTGCAGAAAATATATGCATGTTGATACAATGCAGGTGGTCTTGCAAACACAACAGTGACTGTGAGGATGATTGCATTTCTTTGCCAAAATGCGTGGAATTAAGCGCCCTGCAGCAGCCAAAAATATGACTCAGAAAAATACTTTAATAACTATTCTTTGCTCAGAGCAATACAAATCCAAAGTCAGGCACTGCCTATGGGGAGTTAAATGGCAGTGTGAGTTTCAGAATAAGGTGGAAAGAAATATCAATAAAAGCCAGGCACATGGTGCGATACAAGTATCTCAAAGGAAGAAATTCAGCTGGGCAGCTGTGACTTAGCTTCCAAGAAGCGGAAGCATTAACCTAATACAAACATCAGCCTTTATTATTATAACATGGTGTCAAGCTAGTTAGATTTAGTTACCATCAGTCAGTCCCTGGTCCTGAAAGCTAGGGGTTTTCCCCATTATAGACTTCCAGAAAGACTTCACCTCTGCCACCAGTGGTCTGCTTGGGGAATTCATTCTTGACAAGTCAGTCTCATTAAACAGTTCTGGCCTGTGGTTCCTATACCTATAAATAGCAATGTTAACAATTGAGATATATTATTTACCACGTCACCATATAATGAATTCTTCATATGTTAGATCTCCTTTAACGCACACAATAGTTTTGTGAGATAGGTCGTTTCCCCCATTTTACAGATGGAGAAACTGAAGCTTACAGGGTGTAGGGATTTTGCCTGAAGTCATACGAATCAGTGATGATAAATCCACAACTGACTTCAGAACTGTAGCAATTAACCCTTGTGCTCTACTACCTTTCTAAAGAATGAAAACCAAAAAGTCAGGGAAATGGTAAAGAAGTACTCCCCAGGGGGTGTTTTCACCACTGTGCTGACTATGGTCATAAAAGCTCCATACGAAATCAGAAAAACAGACTTACCCAGCCCCGGTCCAAATTGATATACTTCCTAAATTGCCACAGGGGACCGCTGTGTTGAGAACCATTACTCTGAAGCCTTTGGGAAAGACTGGCTGGGGGCAGGTAGGGAGGGTTGTGACACTGAAATAACATTAAACAAAAAAAAACACTTGGCCATTCCAAACTGGTAACATAGTGGAGTGCTTTGTGTATTCATTTGATGTATGATCATACAAAAATATGCATTTATCAAAAGAAACAAAACATGCATGTAAGAAAGGTATGGGTAAAGAAAACAAAAGCATTTCCAACCTACAGGCAATCTGCCATCTCATTGAGAAACATAAGCACAGGAATATGTGTCCATCTCAGCTTCCTTGTGATTCTGACAGTAAGAGCTCTTTCTGAACTGAAGCAATTCCAGTGTTCAAAGATATGTATTTTTTATACAACATAGTTCTAAACACAGCCAACAACTTGATGCATGCACAAAAGCAATGAAATATAAGTGCATGAAATATAAGTTATGATTCAATTAATATTTATGCTTAGGGTAAAAAAATCACAAATATTTATTTTATCCAGACTGAAATGAAAACCAAGAAACATATGATTGCTTTCTTTGGGAGGGTTTTGGGCAGAAGTCCCTGGTACTCTCAGGTTTACAAAAAGCATGCATGCCTCTAGAATACAATGGCACTTCAGCAAGGACACCACTCACTCCAGGAGACTTGAAAGATTTATTAAAGTTTATATTGACTCTTGGTGATTTTCTCATTACAAAAACAATTTAGAGCCCATCTCTACTTGTGTATCATTCAACTCTCTCATATTTCCAACACACTTTAAAATGTTAATGTCATGGCAAGTATGTATTTCATTTTAACTTAAGCTAGACACCATTACTTTAACAGGTGCCATAATTTGGATTTCACATTCTCTCAAAATCATCGAAACAAAGTACTTGCAAAAAGTTCATTTCTCAGATGTTTTCCAATGGATTCAATACCGTATGCCATGGTACATAAATGGAATGAGGGTAATTCATGAAATATGGAACCAAGATGTTGGATACTTACCTCCAGAACCAGGGTAGCTTTCTTTGTGCTCTGAAAAAACACTTTCCATTTGGCTTCATTTTAGTAACAGTGAGAAAGATCAAAAAATGGAATGATATTATGAGCACTACTTAACAGGAGCAGCTCTGCAAACTGGTACAAGGTTATTTCATCTTTAGCTACTTTCTGCAAATTTGTGTGGAATCAGGGTCCTCTTTGTGACTACGAATATTTTATGTAGAAACTTCACTTTTTTTTAATAGCTAATTTCTTTCTCTCATCAACAAGACACAATATGGCATATAATTATATCTCATTATAACAGATTTTAATATACTGTAGATCAAATTATGCCCCCATAACATAACTACTCATGACCAGATTCTAATAATATGCAATTTAGCTAAGTGCCTATTATTGGACTTTGATAATGTTAGTCCTTATCCACTGATATTTAGCTCCATGGGTTTCATTAAGCAGCAAATTAGGAAAAAAAGAATGGAGAAAAACAGCATACATGTATTTCTTCTTTATTTTTATAGAGGATTTTTATTCTATCTGCTTATATCGATTAGATAGAACACTGGAATACATGCTGCAGAAGTTATGAAAATACATCTGACACAGTCTCAGTAAGGCACAATCTCAGCACATCCTTAATGTTTAGAGAATCAGGCTCTAGAGCCCAATGGATTTGTGTCCTGGTTCTACCACTTGCTAGCTGGTTGACCCTGGGTGATTTGCTTAACCTCTCTGCGCCTTCTGTTAATTGATTCTTATAATAGTGCCTACCCTATCATTGAGAATTCAATGAGATTTACTCACACAAGCACTTAGCACAGTGCCTGATATATAGCAATTACCCAATAGATGTTAGAAGAGAGAAAGTAAGAAGAGGGTTATCTCAAAACTGAACTGGCAGCATGAGACTTACTTATATGAAAATGAGACAAATGGCAATGTATGCGAAATGGTGTGGGGAAGCTCTTTGAGTGTGGGGCCTCATATAGCAGTGGGTGGTGGAGTAGACCAACAAGTTTTCATGGAGGAAGTTTCCTCGCAGGCTAGAACTTGTTCCTCAAAGTATGTCTCTAGACCAGCAGCACTGGTATCACTAGGAAGCTTGTTAGAAATGCGGACTCTCAGACTCTCTTCTGGGCCTACAGAACCAGAATCTGCATTGCAGCAAGATACCCAAAAGCTCTGTGGCACTTAAAGTTGGGAAGCCCTCCTCTAGAACACATCTCGCTTCTCAAAACTTTCAGGCCTGCCATTTTCACGTGACACACACAGAAGCGCTTACTAAAGAATAACTCTGGGGAGAAGGAGCCTATACTCACAGAAGTTCCCACTGCAAAAAACTGTGAATGTGAAATTCTAACAGTTGTATATTGGAAATATGATAGAACTGACAAAAAATAAGTAGAATTGGCCAAATAAAGTATGAAACGTAAGCTATGATTCAATTAGTATTTATGCCTAGACAGGGAAAAAAAATCACAAATATTTATTTCATCCAGACTGAAATGAAAACCAAGAAACATATGATCACTCTCTTTGGGAGGGTTTTGGGCAGAAGTCCTTGGTACTCTCAGGTTTACAAAAAGCATGCATGTCCCTAGAATGCAGTGACATTTCAGCTGCATGTATGTGCATGTCTATTTCCCTCACACACACACCCCAAACAACAGCACCACAACATTTTGGGGGTTATGCTATGTGCACACCACACATTACAGAGAAACAGACACACACACACACACCCAGCCTCATCCACACCTTCTCACTTTTCGATGTCTGGCTACCTTCGGTCCTTAGTCACCTGTTCAAATCTTGCCTGCCAGAGACACAGAATCTTTCATCTGGAATAACATGTAGGAAGGAAACAGGAGACTAACGTGTAGAAGGGGAGAACTGATGGTGAAACTAATAATATCTATCATGTATCAGATGCCTAGTTGTACAAGATATTTTCCCCATGACATTATTCATTCGTTTTTAATTCTTGCAATAACTCTCTAAGACAAGCTATTAATTCTCTACTATGCCAACTAAGGAAATAAAAGCTTTCGAGGTCAAAGAAATTGCCAAAGGCTATGCAGCTAAGTAGCATAGGCAAGATTTGAACCCAGGTCTATCTTCTCCTTTCCATCTGTCAGAGTAAAAACGTCTATGAATCCACTAGTCATCTTCTTGAGGAATGGCTTCTAATTTGTAATTCAAATGCAATATTTTTTTCTCACTTTCCACTTTGTATGGTAAGTGGGGAAGTGGTAAAGGAATATTCCGAAGTCAGACTGAATTTAAGCTGTGGATGGTAAAGCACAGGATAATTTCCTCCTTGGTATTTTAGAAGTTTTTCATTTTAACCATCTGTTGCAGTCTGACAGATGGGTTGATATATGACAGAATAATGGGTCTTCAATTCTAGGAAGGCATAAGGAATGCTTGAAAAAAAAATAGCAGCTCTTTTCATGAACCTAACTGTTAATGCCGCTTGCTCATTTGCAAAAAAAAAAAAAAAAAGTTGGTGGGAGAGAAGTGTGAAATATAATCATAATCATTCCGCTAAACAGAAAATTTTTCGTAGCTGCCAAAGGTCGCATGAAGTAAAATGTGCCTCTTCTAAAATCATACCAGAATTTTTAAATCCAGTCACTTAAAAGGGCACACAGGGAAAAAAAGATACGCATAAAAAAAATAATAAAAACAAATTTTAAAAAAAAACTTCTTCCTCCCCTATCCCCAAGCTATTATTAAATTCTCTTTTTTATAGGCAGCCAGAGTTATGAGTTTCTTATATCTTTGAGGTACTTTAGGTACATGCAGATATTGAGATCTAAATGATTTTTCCTTTAAGTGTCTCCACTAAATATGAAGTCTCTTTTCTTTCTTCTTGTATTCAATGGAGACATATAAGGGAAGTTACTAACAATAGACATTTGGCTAGGCACTAGAGACACAGGTAGTTAAGACAGTCCTGTGCCCATGAAACTTGTAGTGTTTTCTGTGACATAGCAATGGGATCAAGGCATTCATTGATCATATCAGTGGCTCATTTTCCCAGCCAACACTTCAAATTGCCTTTACATGTCTTTACACAAATATCCAAGTTCTTTTCCAATCATGTATTTCAGCCAGATGAAATACACACACATACACACACACACACACACACACACACACACACACACACACCACATATACACTTAGATGCCAAATAGTTTTGAAGCTCTACTTACAAAGAACCCATGACTCAACATTTTAGAATGGGTTGGCAAAGTTTTGTCCATATTTATTTAACCTCAGCAGAGTGATTCTATTTACAAAAGAATGTCAGAATGCAGATTGAAAAAAAAAAAATCAAGTCATTTCAGCTGAAGTCATGGTCAAATATCACTGGCTATGACCAAATCAGGCTGTGTCACTTGAAGATTATACCATCTTCACCATCATCATCATCATTACAACCATTAATGCAATTAAAATATAATGTTTTTATTTAATTTTAATCTTCATAACAGCCCTGTAAGGAAGCATTTCTGTTCTGGGTTACAGATGTGAACATTGAAGCCCAGCGAATTTTAAAATCCATGATCCGGTTGACTTTATTGCATTATTTTGGGCCACACATATCAACTCTTCCATGTCCTATTAGGGAGATACCAGTAGTGTAGAATAGTAAGTTAATAATAGGATTATGTTTTCAAAGGAGTCTTTGACAGCCTGAATTTATCTCAGAAGTTCCTTCCCACTCTAATATTATATAATTCTGGGGGAGGAAGATGTGCATTTTTTTCCTGGTTTCAGAGACAATGATGGCAAAAGAACATAGAGCAAAGTTCGGAGAGGAGCTGACTTGATTGCTTGCCAGCATTTTCTTTCTTTTTTATTTATTTCTTATTGGTTGGATTTTGTTGTCGCTGTTGCTTTGAGACAGCTGTCTCGCTCTGTCACCCAGGCTGGAGCGCAGTGGTGCGATCACAGCTCACTACAGCCTCAAACTTCTGGGCTAAAGCGATTCTTCCATCTCACCCTCCCAAGCAGCTGAGACTGCAGGTGCACACCACTGTGCCCAGCCATTTTCTGAGTCAAAATTTCTCAGTGTTGCTCACTTGAAAAAATTTCCCATAGAACATATCCATTTTCAAATATAGGTTAGTGGTGGAGTAACTTTAAAATATTTAGACCAATTAAGAAATTACTTTGGATTATATTCTATTTTAATTATCCATACCTCTACTCCCTGCCATTGTATGGAGAAAAAAAAAGGGTAATTATGGCATCTGTTTTTAAAAAAAAATGTGTGTCTGTGTATGTGTGTGATATCACATATATACATATATAACTTCCACAATATGTGCTTATTTATTTATACACACACACACACACACACACACACATCTTGGAATACCCCTTCACAGTTTGTTTATATATACATAAGGGTGTGTGTGTATATATATAAACTGTGAAGAGTTATTTTTCTTCACATGATGAGAAAACATTGTAGTCCAGAGTACATGTGAGAGATGAAGTTCAAATCTGGCTGCTCCTGACTCCAGGCCTCCCACTGTGTCCCTTGAATGCTACGCTTCCTCCAGATGTTTCATCTATATGCTGTCTGACATCTGGTGTTTTCCAGCTACGTTTATAATGCCCAGATGTTTTGTGTCAAGTAGACAAGGCTGGTTGTTAATTACCTAAATCTTAACATTTTCATCTAGTTGGTTCAATGACAGCCCCCAAAAATATTTCAGAAGTGCTAAAAAGTGCATAAAAATAAGAAAGATTGATATGGTATTTAATAAGCATTCCCAAATTTCCAGATTCGTCTTTGACTAACTCTACAAATGTGATATTTTTTCCCCTGTTACTTTTAAGACAACCAAACGGGTTTCAAGAGTTTCCTCATCTCTGGTCTAGGATCCTGGACTTGTTACTTGTTTCTGTGCTTATTGATGGACGTGTCAAAACCAACAAACAGTTTTTTGGGGAAGGGTGCTATTTCCTATATAAACTACGAATTCATTTAACAGCACTTAACAACCCTGGTTGCTTCCCTAGGCTTTCAAAGTGTTAGGGTGCTAGGGTCCAGAAAGGCAGAAATATTCATCTGCCAAGATTTAGATGTATAAACAAATCCACCCCAGACCTCTTTACTCCTTGAACTCGCCTTGTTTATTGTTTGGCTTTCTAATAGGAGGAAGGTTGCAGGTGGACAAATGCAGAGAACTGATAGCCTTAGCAGCCATGTGGGCCACCAAAATTCCCAGGAAACAATCTCCTCCTCACATTGATACCTACCTCTCCTAGCAGCATAGCTCTAGAAAGGTCCTTTGTCCCGACTGACCCAGTATCAACATGCACCCTTCTCAGGCATGGAGCAAGCAGGTAGTAAGGAGGAGCTCAACACTCCCTCTAGAGGCCAATTCATAGGCCTTCCAAATAAGCTCTTTGTAGTGTATTTATTATTCAACATGAGTCAGCTTTGAGAACCATCCAACGGCCAAACCTATAAGGATCCTGAATATAACCAGATCTGTGTAGATTTTCTTGTATCTCTAGGCTTGTCCGTATTCCCCAAGCATTTTTTTGATTTTCAAAACACCAAGTCCTCTCTTGCAAAGTTATTATCATCTTGCAACTACACATTCTTTTGTGATTATTTGAGTAATGTCTCTCTCCTCCATCAAAATGAATGAGTACTAGGAACATGTCTGTTTTTAACTACTGTATTCTCAAAACTTGGCACCTAGGAGGTCCTCAATAGAGATTTGTTGAATAAATGAATGAACTCATCTAATTTATTCGACCATCAAAACCCACTGAATATTATACACTTTTCTATATTGTTGCATTTTTAGCTATTGTATACAGTATAATTTTCCTATATTAAGCATAATTAAAAGAGTGAACTTTCAGGCACTAGGCTAAACATTTTATTGCATTAATTATTTTATTCTTGGCAAAAATCCTGTGAAAATATATGTCATTATTCCCCCTTTTTACAGATAGGGAAACTGTGGCTTCATAGAGTCCTTGGGTTAGTTAGTAAGAGCTGAGATTTGACCCCAAGCCTGCCTGGTTTTAAAGACTGTAGGCTTAGCCTCTATGTGATACTTCCTATTCCAAAAATCTATATATAAGACCTACCTCAAAAATCCTCAATGAAAATTAATGTAATAATATATGTAAAGGGCTTAGCACAATGCCTGGCCCATAGTAGGTACTGAACCAATAGAAGCTATTAATCACAATAATACTGCTAATCCTATTACTTTATTTTGAACACTCATTAATTTACTAATGTTACTATGAACTTTTTTTGAAAGGTTTGTGCTATTTATAATGAAAAGGTTAAGTAGGATCGATTGGAAATTAAATCAGGTTTTGACAAGTATTTTTAACATATGATTTACAATAGCAGTGCAGAAAGACTTTTCATCCACTCTGAGTTCACCAAACAGTCAGGAATACCTCCCTCTTGCACCAAGGTTATAAAATCAACTGTCTATGACTGAAATAAAGGGAGAGATGCAGAGGATCTTTTTAAAAATTCTTCTTTAAACAAGAAAAGCTGAAAACAAGAAATAGGAGGTCTCTGCTCTGCAACTGAGCAACTGTAAATTAACCAGTAAAATTCTCTGGGAACAGTCTAGAAAAGAAAAAGAACAGTATGTCAATCACAATCAAATGTAACTTAAGGGGAAAAGATATGAAATCCTACATTGATTCCCAAGCATCCACCAGATTCTTCATGCATAAAACAAGATGACTGATTATTACCCAGCCCTTGTAACAGAAGAACATCAGTGTCCACTGCATCTCTCTTTTTACAAAGTCCTGATTAATGGACAGTGCAACAATAGTGCCTCTTACAGTTGTGACATAAAACCACCCAGGCAGTGTGGGGATGAGAAGGACGTAAACCACTGGAGGGCAGAGAGCAGATAGATCTCCTTTGGCTGGTCTTGCCCTGCCCGCCTCCATTTTCAGAACTGTATATCATATAATATATTATACAGTATATTATTTTCCCTATCGTGGCAAGATAATAAATGTTGAACAGATGACTAGAGAAAGGGACAGATACAAGAATGGACAAATGAACACATCAATGGGATCTGGAGTTAAACAGGTCTGTGTTTTGTACCCAACCCCTCTATTTATGTAACTGCTCTCAGCCTCCCCTTCCTCATTTGGAAAATAAAAAAAAACTAACAGCTACTTCACAGTGTTGTGGTGAGGATGAAATGAGGTGAAACTGGTAAAGCATCATCCCTTACACATAGAGGACCCCCATTAAAGCTGGTTTGGGATGTAACGAGATTCACCTTCCAGTGAGGGACACAGACTTTGGAGCTCAGCAGACCCTGGTTGCAACCAAAGCTTAGCAACTTAGAAACTCTGAGACCTTCAGCAAATCACTAATCTTTCTGAACTTGACTTTCTCATCTATAAAGTAGGGGTCACTAGCAGCCACCTCAAAGTGTTCTTGTGAGAATTAAATGAATAATCTATGGAATGCACAGTGTCTGATACATAGTCACTGCTCCACAAATGACAGCCATAAGTATTAATATCACCACGTAATTTTTGGTATGAGCCAATGAAATCATGGCCCTCTAAAAGCAACAGAGTGTTTTTATAATAGATTATAAAATTATAATCTATTATAAGGTTATAGATTATACTGAATCTTATAATAGATTAAGAACACAGATTATAGAGCCAAACTCCCAGGATCCAGATCCTGTCTCTGCATTTTTCAAGCTGGGTTTAAGTAATTTATCACTTCTGTAAAATGGGCTGATAATAATACCCACCCCATCAGGGTTGTTGGGAGGTTAAATGAGCAAATATATGGAGTGCACCAACAAGTGTTCTCTGACTGTTAGCAGCTCTCATTATCATCACCATTACCATGGTCGCCACCATCACCATCATCACCACCAGCAATCATTACCACCATCTTATGTAAGAGGTGACAAAATCAACTCTTTAGAAATGCTTACCCCCCCCAATTAAAATTATAATAACAATAATAATTAAAAGTTTATTCCAGCTATAAAAACATTGAGAAAATAGGCAGCCTGGTGTTTCTGGCCCTTGCCATTTCTGTGGGCCTCTTGCCTCCAGGGAGCGCTAGCTGAGCTCACAGAAAGCGCTGCTTGGAGGAGGCACAGAGATCCCCACTAAGGAATAACTGGGGAGCCTCTGGCTCTTGGGCATTAGAAAGAAAAATAGGTGGGGTGTGAAGCAGAGGCCATTGGGATGGGCTTTTCCAAGTCAGTGCTTTGTGAATGAAGCAGCTGATACTGTAGCTTTATTAGCTGTGAGACAATGGTGGCTACTAGAGATTGGTCAGGGTGGTGGGAAGGGGTAATGAAGAGATGTTGGTGAAGGGGTAATTCTGTTTAATAGAAGGAAGAAGTTCTGATGTTCAGTGGTACAATGGGGCAACTATAGTTGACGATAGTTTATTGTATTTCAGAATAGCTAGAAGTTTTCAAATGCTCCCAACATAAAGCAATGATGAACGTTTCAGGTGAATCTTGTCCCAGTTACCCTGATTTGATCATTGTATGTTGTGTGCTTGTATCAAGATGTAACATGTAATCCATGAATATGTACAATTATTATGTATCAATAAAAAAAATTAAAAAAAACAAACAGGGTGGGAAGTCCTCTCTCAAAATTGAGGACAGTGGCTCACATCCCAAAGCTCCACAGAGCTGGCTGTTTGGCTCTGATTAGAAACTCTCTGACTTCCCGTTTCTCCTCTCTAATAAAGATTACCTAACTCGATGGCTTGACCGCTCTCGCCCCAGCGGAATTGCCTTTGCGCATTTGAAACGCTAGGCCTGATCTCCAAGTCCTGGCTTTCCGTGGGGACAGGCGCTCAGCCAGCAGGCTTAAGCCACTCCGCCAGGGGATTTGTCATTAAAGATTATAAAGTCCGAGGGATTGGCGGGATTTGTCCAAGCACACTCAATGTCAGGAAGAGGAGGGACTTGTCTCCTGGGACCAAAAACTTCAAACCTGGTCTAAACTCACTTTATTTACTCACAGAGACTGGGTTTATTTCCTTACTCATAAAATAAGAATAATTTAATAACTACATCATGGAGCTGTTGTAAAAGTAAAAGAAAATGGTGCTCACAAAGCACTCAGCACACACACGTATGTACTTGATAGTGCTGGGACCTCTGAGTCTTCCACGTTGCTCCTTCCTCCGCCTACCCTTCTTCTCCCCTCTTTCTCCTCTCAGACAGTGCCTCCTCCTCCTCTTCCTTCTCTTCTTCCTCCTCCTCCCTTCTTCATCCTACTCTCTTCATCGCCCATTCCCTCCCCTGCTCCTCTCACTGCTCTCTTCCTTCTTCCACCCTCCTTCTCCTTCCCTTACTCCTCCCCATCTACTTTGTCTTCCCCATCCTCCTCCTTTCCCTTATTCTCCACTTTCCTCTCCCCTTTCTTCTTCTTGCCCCTTCTCTCTCCTGCCCCTCCCCTCTGTCTTCCTCCTTACTTCATCATCTACCAGCCCCATCCCACCACAGACCCTGGGAATAGAGCAGTCAGCTCAGCCTCTACCCCTACACCTAGCATAAAATGCAGCACTTGCTTGGTAGGGCTGCCCCTCCAAGTCCGCACTTCCTTCCCTGGGCTCCTGACACCGAGGGCCCAGGCCTCCCATGGGTCACATTGATCTGCCTTCAGACCTGCACCAGGCCACTACGGCAATAAACGGGGTAACCATATCAATTCACCGATGGGACCCTATGGGCCAAGAGAGATGTGTGAGACATGCTAGCCTGGTCAAAGCTAAGCCATGGGATGGCTATCGGGACTATTTCGGACCAAAGTGCCAAAAGAAAGTGTGACATCAATGACCCAAAATGGGAGAAGGGACATCACTCCCTTTACAGTAGATATAAATGTGTTTCCATTTGTTTATTGTGAATTAGAATAGCACTGTCCAATAAGATTGCTCAAGCAACATGTGGCTATTGAGCATTGAAATGTGGCTAATATGAATTAAGATGTACTGTAGGTATAAAATACATATCAGATTTCAGGCTTAGTGCCAAAAAAGTAAAACATCTTATTAATTTTTAGATTGATTATATAAAATGGTAATATTTTTGCTATATTGTGGTTTATTATATTGATATACATATTAATATATTAAACCAGTTTCTTTTTGTTTTTTTTAAAAAATGTGTCTCCCAGAAAACATAAAATTACCTATGTTGCTCACATCCATGGCTTGCATTAGATTTCTGTTGGATGGCACTGGGTTAGGGTCTCATGCAGTCCCTTCTAAACTTCAGGCAATCTCATTCCCTCCTGTTATTACCTGGGCCGCAAATTATTCACTATTTTTCTTTAAATTGAATCATTTCCTTAAACTTAAATAAATGTATTTTTTTGAATAAAACCCTGTACCATTACTGGATATAGAAATCCAGATTCGACATAAAAGATAAACATAAAAATGAATCAATGGAAAATCAACAATGCTGTATGCCAGCTAGATACCATTGCTTGCCTGAAGGTTCTGAAAGGGCCAATTTTCTTCAACTAAAAAAAGGAAGAAATTAGCACTTATTAAATAGGTGTTGGAGAGAAATTAGCACCCAACTCAGACTTTCTCCCTTGCCATTCAGAATGAAAGAAAATTGTAAAGGAAAATGCCTTTCTTCCTATGTAGCTCAATGTTACTTACTGCTGTGTTCCCACCACAGTAGTCAACCCAAATTTCAGAAACCCTGGGCATAACGAAAAACTAGTCACTAAACAGGGAGCCCAAATGTCCTGAATTCAAATTTCAGTTACTTGTAACAGCTGGGGCACATCTCTTCCCTTCCCTATGTCTAGCTGCCTCATCTATGAAACGGATATCATTATATTCACCCTCAGGCAGCTGTTGTGAAGATCAAATCGTCTTCTGTGATAGTGTGTTGAAAACCGTAGGAACTCTGGAAGGTGGATATCGCTATTGTTAGTACTTCGAGTGAAATAGTGAAACAACCTCATAAGCAGACAGAACAGTTGCTCCATCTAGCCAGTGTCAGCTCTTTCCTCTTCCAAGACAAGTCCAAAGCGCTGCTTACCGCTTGTTTCCAGATCCACAGCGTCATTCCGGGGTTCCCGGAAGCCGAAATTAGCAAAGTGAATCCACGTACACTGAGGATGAGGGTGACCCTTTAGATGATCCAGTTTCTGGCACAGCCTCTCAGTGTAAGTGTCAGGAACAGAAACTATAACAAAGCCATCAAGTAGAGAAATCAGGTAATAATGTCATTGGATTGAAATATTGGCAATATTTGCTAATAGATAAAAATGGAATAATTGGTTATGTTTACCAATATCCAATGGAGCTGCAGTGTGCCACCATCAAAAACAGATGGAGACAGGTTTATCTGGTTCTGAAATATTGTTTTCTGTCACCAAAGATGACTCCCTCTCGTATGCCCCAGAGTAATTCAGGACCAGTAGCTTTATTATATTACATTACATTCAATAAACAGTGAGTTTGCTTAACAGCAACTTATGAGAAGTGAGGACAAGAAAACACTCCCAACAAACTAAACAGAAGCAAACCACTCAGCCAACATGAAGCCAGGCTGCTCCCTCTGTCAAAGAAACTGTTTCTTGGTTCACTGAACAGATATTTAAAACACATTTCAGGGACACATCCAGACTGAATGCCAAAGTTCTCTAGGTACAGGATGAGATCAATAGCTCGGAGCACATTTATAAACCATTTAATGAACCATGGGCAAATAGATTACTTAACCCTCTTGGCTATACTTTCTTCCATAATATGGAGCTAATAATGCCTCCTCTGACCATTTCTTGGGGTTTTACGGGGACCACATTGAACACAAGCATGAGAGCTTTCCGGAAGCATTGAAGCGCCTTTAGAAGGACAACCTCTTCACTCTATGGGAATAAATAACACAAGCAAAGCTAGCAGAAGATATCTTCAAAGGGTTAATATATGCACCATGATAACCTAGCAGTAAATGTTACAAATTTGTCTTCCATAGCCACACTATCTCTGTTAGACAAGGGTAGTATTTGTTAACAACCATATTGTCTGTGCCATCAGACGGAAGTCACTTCCCGAGCATAAGCCATTTAACTTGCCATTAACATGGCATCAAATAACATGAATGAGAAAGCTATTCTATATCCAATTTAACTTCAAGCCTTTTAATTAGGCCATGCTAGTACAGTCACGCACCTCATAATGACACTTTGATCAACACTGGACCACAAATATGATCATGGTCCCATAAGATTATAATGAAGCTAAAAAATTCCTATCACCTAGTGATGCCGTAGCCATCATATTGATAACATCATAGTAGCGTCATTACTTGATATTTAAAATAAATTTATTGTAGCCTAAGTCCACAGAGTCTTTAAAACCCACAGTAGTGTACAGTAATGTCCTAGACCTTCACATTCACTCACTGCGCACTCGCTCACTCACTCACCCAGAGCAACTTCCAGTCCTGCAAGCTCCATTCATGGTAATTTCCCTATACAGGTGTACCATTTTTTTTTATCTTTTATACTGTATTTTTAATGTACCTTTCCTATATATGGATATGTTTAGCTACACAAATACTGTTGTGCGACAGTTGCCTACAGAATTCAGTACAGTAACGTGCTGTACAGGTTGTAGCCTAGGAACTATAGGCTGTCCCATATGGCCTGTGTGTGTAGTGGGCTATGCTATCCAGGTTTGTGTAAGCACACTCTATGATGTTCACACAACAATGAAATCACTTAATGATGCATTTTTAGAATATGTATCCCTCTTGTTAAGAGAAAGTGGCGTATGACTACATTTCATTAATAACCCTCTAATACTTGTTAATCTCCCAATGTAACAAAGATCCTAGCCTCCAACGGCTTGGGCAAACATCTCCAGCCTGAATTTAAAGTATTTTGTTTTCACCGTATGGCATTTATGCTGACAGTTCCTTATATCTATGGGAAGCTGTATTGGTTTAACATTTATAGTACATGTATAATTTCTTTCTAAGATAACCTTATTTACATAAAAAGCATAATTTGCTTTAAATTAAATATTAAACAATAACACAGTAGATACTTGGATAAAATCCAAATTGTTTAGGTAGTGTCAAACTGACTCAAATTTACAGAACAATCAATTAAAGTAATTATCCACCAAAATACAGCAAAAAGCATCTTTCCCCCAGATTTTCAGAAAGCTTGTGATATACTACAGTAGTCAAGCCGGCCATTAATTATAAGGAAAGTGTTTAACCTGTCTATGCTTCAGTTTCCTCGTAGGAAAAACGGAGCTGTTGCAAATACCTATGTCGTAAGGTTAATGACGTCTGCAAGTGCTGGGCAGAGTGCCTGGCACAGCGGAAGCACTCAGTCAACGCGGGCAGCAGCTGTTGCTGCCGCTCCTTAAACAGCCACTAGTTCTAGGTAGCTTCTGGTCTCCTCTCTGGCCTTCTTCACGTGCTCTGTGCCCAGGAGGTGACATGCATGGATCACGTCAGTGGGCTCTCGCCCTCTGGATTCCTGCTGGGTTGGGCCAGTGGGGAGCTTCAGCAGCAGGTTGGAGAATGAGAGGAAAGTGGCGTCAGGTTGTCTCCTCCCGCGTCTCACTCTGCACCGTGCCCACAGACTCCGGTTCACACCCGAAGCCAAAAAAATACAAAAGTTCAGCCTCATATGTTGTTTAGCTAGAATTTTTGACATAATCGCCCAATCATCACACTTTGCTTAGTTCTAGAAAACCTGACTTGAGGCTACTTTCTGAAACCCTTTAATGTAAAAACACTCAATTCGAATGACATTTATTATTTGGTCTAATTATAATTCTTGTTGCTGTTTTAAGGACAAATATTGCCATATAAACTTCTGTCGGGAGAGCCATTGGTACAATCAGTAAGTGCCTTGATCATATTGCCACATTGTTTTTATGTGGTTTAATTATAAAATATGTGTTAAAATATACAAGCTTATGTAAAACAAAATAAAAATAATCTTTAACCCTACAATTACCACTTGGTAAAGTCTTATATAATGTCATGTACATAAATATAAGTTTTTTAACAAAACTTGGACCATTTTGTATACTCCTTCATTCATTCCTTCATTCATTCTCTTGTGCAACAAATGTTGATGGCATCTCTTCTGACAAGACCCAGCAATAAGCTAGGTAGTCAAAATCACTGCCTTCATAGGGCTAACATCTTACTGGAAGAAATATGCAAACAAACAAACAAAAATATTTTCAAATTGTGAAAAGTGCTAGGCAAAACAGAATAAGAGGATAGAGAGAAAGGGGTACATTTTAAATGGAGGGCTCAGGGAAGCCTATCTGGGGAGGTGACCATTAATCCTCATTAATGTTGCTAGAAGAGTTAGGTAAGGAGTTATGGACACAGGAAGCAGCAAGCACAAAGGCCCTGAGGCAGGAATGTACCTGGCCTGTAGGCATAGGTTTCTACCCTGCTATTCCCACTTCAGTCTATCAGAAACATTTCCTCTTATAGTCATTCATTTCAGAAATATTTACTGAGCACCTGCTGTGTGTCAAGCACCATTCTAGGTGCTGGACAGACAGTAATGAACATCATGGGCAAAACTGCCCACAAGATACAAGCAAGCAAATATATTATAAATGTATAATATACTAGTAAGTAGAAGTGAAACCAAGAAAAATAAAACTGGAAAAGGAGAATAGGGAATTTAGTGTGTGGTGCTCTTTATATATGGTGAGCAAAAAAGCATCATGGATACAATGATATTTAAGCATGTATCTGAAGGAAGAAAGGAGAGGGGCCTTGTATACACCATGGGACGGGGCCCCAGGGAAAAGCTCTGAGCTGCACGTGTTCTTGGTGAGTTTGAGCAACAGCCTGGAGGTCTGTGTGGCTTGAGTGAGCACATATGTTCCTGCTCCATAGCATCATACTATTTATATTATTGTTGTTGCTATTATTGTTGCTTTTAGTGGTAATATAAAAGTTTACATGTATTTGTCACTCACTATTTACCAGGCATCATGGTAAACATTTTATTTATATTATCTTATTTGATCCTCACAATCATTCTGCAAGAGAGATACTGTTATTATCCCAATTTACAGAGAGGTAAACTGGGGCTGCAAATAGTCTAGCAAATTACCTAAGGACACACAGGTATCGAGTTGCAGAGTAAGGGTTTAAACCGAGGTCTGCTGGATGACAGAGTTTGAGCCTTTAGTTCAGATTAGAGATAACTAAGTGTGATATTCCTGATGCCTCTTTACAAAATGGTACTAGGAGATAAAAGGTTGGATCAGCTTCCGCAAATATCATATTTATTCCAAAGACATAGATTCTTGACTTCAATCAGAAGCCCGTTTATAGAAAATGACTCATTACTATTTTTTATATTTAATTTAAGCAGGATCTCAAATCCAACTTTTTAAAAAAACTTTTTAATGTCCTTATTTTAAATAGGAAGATCAGCATTCCATGAGAGGCAGGATAGAACAGTCAAGTGCACAGCCCTGGAGGCAGACAGCCAAGCTTAGAATCCTGGCTCTTTCACTTAAACGAACTCATCACATTGAGCAATTTATTTCACCTCTTTGTGTCTGTTTCCTCAACTGTAAATGGGGACAGGATTAACATCTATTGTCCAGTCTGCTGTCAGGATGAAATAGGTTAATACATGGGAACTTGGAATAACACTTGGCACATAATGAGTGCTCAATAAATGTTAGGTATGACTGTCATTATTTGAACAAATTAATCTAAAAGTTTTGATGTAGTTCTCTCCAATTTCCAATTGAAAGGTCTTCACATGACTCTGTTCTTTATTTTCCCATTCTACTGGCCTTTTAACAAGTCCATTTCTAATTTCTAACTCTAATTTTAATGAGTATAAATAATGACAACCACTTCCCTGTGTTTGGAATTATAGCATAACTATGGGCCCTAATAAATATGTAATATCAAGAGAGCAGAGTCCATAGTTTGCATTTTTTATTCCCCATAAGACCTCCCTCAATACTTGCCACATTACTCAAAAATTACTATGTGAATGAATGCATGAATTAATGAGTGAGTGAAGATACCAGATGAACATGAACAGAAAGTTGTGATTTCACACAGTTAATCTGACTTATTTATTCATAACCATTTCTCCAATATCTAATTTGAACCCAAACACATGAGTTTCTTTACACCAAATGTTGTTATTAATTTTGAAGCAGCTGTAGGACTTAAGATGGCTTGCAAGGATATTTAGAACTACTCAAGATGGAATTAATTGAAAATGAGAAGGAAAAAGAAGAATGGGTATATAAAACAAAGTAAGAAACAGAGTTAAAATACCCATGCCATAAAACCCCTATGAATGGGCCCTAAATTTTCTACAACCAACATGACAAAGGCAAACTGGTGAGTTACATAATTCATAACGGCCACTGAATGGAATGAGACCAATTTTTCAGAAGATTCAGCCACTCTTAGTAGTGGGACACTCCAGTACTCTCTCCACAAAGGCCACACATGGTGGATGTCAGGCACAACAGCATCTTTAGAATGTAAGAGTTCCCTCAATGTAGATCATGCGATCTTTTTTTTTTTTTTTTTTTTTTTTTTTTTTTTTTTTTTTTTTTTTATATATATTTTTTTTATTTCAGCTCATCATGGGGGTACATAAGTTTAGGTTATATACATTTTCCATGTCCCACCCATCCCCCCGAGTCAGAGTCCCAAGCGCGTCCGTTCTCATTCTCCCGACAGTGCACCTGGCACTCATCATGTAGTCATACCTCCATCCCCTCCCCCCCCACCTCCCCGGGTCTGCACCTTCAAGCATGACCATTCCCCAGAGGGTGTGCAACGCACTCATCATGTAGGCATACACCCATCCCCTCCCCCCACCCCCCATCCCAGTCTGATATCCAATTGGTATCCTTCCCTGATGTACATTTAGGTGATGATCAGGGAAACCAGTTTTCTGGTGAGTACATGTGATGCTTGTTTTTCCATTCTTTGGATACTTCACTTAGTATAATGGGTTCCAGCTCTCTCCAGGAGAACCAAAGAGATGTCGTATCATTGTTATTTCTTATAGCTGAGTAGTACTCCATGGTATACATATACCACAGTTTACTAATCCATTCGTGGATTGATGGGCACTTGGGTTGTTTCCACATCCTTGCGATTGTAAATTGTGCTGCTATAAACATTCGGGTACAGGTGTTTTTGTTAAAGAATGACTTTTGTTCTTCTGGGTATATGCCCAATAATGGGATTGCTGGATCAAATGGTAGGTCTACTTGAATCTGTTTAAGGTATCTCCATATTGCTTTCCATAGGGGTTGCACTAGTTTGCATTCCCACCAGCAGTGTATGAGTGTTCCTGTCTCTCCGCATCCACGCCAACATGTGTTGTTTTGGGATTTTTTGATAAAGGCCATTCTCACCGGAGTTAAGTGGTATCTCATTGTGGTTTTGATTTGCATTTCCCTGATGATTAGGGATGTTGAGCATTTTTTGATATGTTTTTTGGCCATTCTTATGTCTTCTTTTGAAAAATTTCTATTCATGTCCTTTGCCCATTTTTTGATAGGATTGTTTGATTTTTTCCTGCTGATTTTCCTGAGTTCTAAATAGATTCTTGTTATCAGTCTTTTATCTGATGTGTAGTATGCGAAAATTTTTTCCCATTCTGTAGGCTGTCTGTTTATTTTCATGACTATTTCTTTGGCTGTGCAGAAGCTTTTTAATTTAATCAGGTCCCAGTCGTTTATTTTTGTTGTTGCTGCGATTGCCTTAGGGGTTTTCTTCATAAATTCTTTGCCTAGACCAATGTCTGTAAGAGTCTTTCCTACATTTTCTTCTAGAATTCTAATTGTTTCCCATTTAAGGTTTAAATCTGTTATCCACCGTGATTTAATTTTTGTGAGAGGTGAAATCTGTGGGTCCTGTTTCAGTCTTCTACATGTGGCTATCCAGTTTTCCCAGCACCATTTATTGAATAGGGACTCTTGTCCCCAGAGTATGTTTTTGTCTATTTTGTCAAAGATTAGATAGTTATATGAGGATGATTTTATATTTGGGTTTTCTGTTCTGTTCCACTGGTCTGTGTCCCTGCCCTTGTGCCAATACCAAGCAGTTTTAAGAACCACAGCTTTGTAGTATAGTTTGAAGTCTGGCAAATCAATACCTCCCATTTTGTTTTTATTGCTTAAGATTGCTTTTGCTATACGGGGTCTTCTCTGATTCCATACAAAGTGTATAATTATTTTTTCTAAATCTGTGAAAAATGATGTTGGTATTTTAATAGGAATTGCATTGAATCTATAGATTACTTTGGGTAGTATAGACATTTTAACGATGTTAATTCTTCCAATCCATGAGCATGGTATGGATTTCCACTTATTTACGTGTTCTGCAATTTCCTTCCTTAGCGTTTCATAGTTCTCTTTATAGAGGTCCTTTACCTCTTTAGTTAAATATATTCCTAGATATTTTATTTTCTTTGTTGCTATTTTGAAAGGTATTGAGTCCTTAATTTGGTTCTCCGATTGAATGGTATTGGCATATATGAATGCCTCTGATTTGTGTGTATTGACTTTGTAACCTGAGACATTACTGAATTCGTTAATTAATTCCAGGAGTCTCTTGGTTGAGTCCTTGGGGTTTTCCAGATACAACATCATGTCATCAGCAAAGAGTGAGAGTTTGATCTCTTCTGTCCCTATTTGGACACCTTTGATTCTGCTCTCTTGTCTGATAGCTCTCGCAAGGACTTCCAATACTATGTTGAAAAGTAATGGGGACAGTGGGCAGCCTTGTCTGGTTCCAGTTCTGAGTGGGAATGCTTTCAGTTTTTCCCCATTCAGTATGATGTTGGCTGTGGGTTTGTCATATATGGCTTGTATTATTTTTAGGTAGGTCCCATTTATGCCTATGTTGTTAAGTGTTTTTATCATAAAAGGGTGTTGAATTTTGTCAAATGCTTTTTCTGCATCTATTGAGAGGATCATATGGTCTTTATTTTTGCTTCTATTTACGTGGTTAATTACATTTATAGATTTTCGTATGTTAAACCACCCCTGCATCTCTGGGATGAAGCCTACTTGGTCATGATGAATTATTTTTTTAATCAGCACTTGGATACGATTTGCTAGGATTTTATTGAGGATTTTTGCGTCTACGTTCATGAGAGAAATTGGTCTGTAGTTTTCTTTTTTTGTTGCATCCTTTCCTGGTTTTGGTATTAATGTAATATTGGCGTGGTAGAATGTGTTGGGGAGAATTCCATCCTTCTCAATATTGAAGAATAGTTTATGTAGGATGGGCACCAGTTCATCTTTGTATGTATGGTAAAATTCAGGTGTGAACCCATCTGGACCAGGGCTTTTCTTTTTGGGAAGGTTTTTTATTGCTGTTTCAATTTCAGTTGTTGATATTGGTCTATTCAGGAATTCTATTTCTTCCTGATTGAGCTTGGGAAGGCTGTGTGATTCTAAAAATTTGTCCATTTCCTCCTCATTCTCCAATTTGTGTGCATAAAGATTTTTGTAATATTCATAGATAATGTCACGTATCTCTGTGGCTTCGGTTGTGATTTCTCCTTTCATGTTCCTGATGGAAGTTATTAAAGATTTTTCTTTTCTGCTCTTGGTTAGTCTAGCCAGTGGTGTGTCTATTTTATTTATCTTTTCAAAGAACCAACTTTTTGTTTTATTAATTTCCCTTATAGTATTTTTGTTGTCTTTTTCATTTAATTCTGATTTGATCTTAATAATTTCTCGCCTTCTGCTGGGTTTGGGGTCAGTCTGTTCTTCTTTCTCCAGCTCTTTGAGTCTATTCATTAAGTTGTCTAGTTGTAAATTGTCTGTCTTTTTGAAATAGGCATTTATGGAAATGAATTTTCCCCTCAGGACTGCTTTAGCTGCATCCCATAGATTTTGATAAGTTGTGTCACCTTTGTCATTTAATTCAAAGAATGTTTTGATTTCTGACTTAATTTCTTCCTTTACAAAATTGTTATTCAGGAGAAGGTTGTTTAGCTTCCATGACTTTGCGTAGGAATGAGAGTTCCTGTTAAGGTTCATTATTATTTTTATTCCATTGTGATCTGAGAAGATGCAGGGTATGATTTCTATTTTTTTAATTTTTTTAAGACTTGCTTTATGACCTAGGATATGGTCAATCTTAGAGAATGTCCCGTGAGCTGATGAGAAGAATGTATATTCAGTGGTTTTCGGGTAGAATGTCCTGTAGATGTCAGTCAGGCCCATTTGTTCTAGCATTCTGTTTAAGTCTACTATGTCTTTACTTATTTTCTGCTTGGAGGATCTGTCCTGTGCTGTCAGTGGGGTATTAAAATCTCCAACTATTAAAGTGTTGTTGCCTATGATTTGATTTAGATCGAGTAGGATTTGCTTTATGAATCTGGGTGCACCTAGATTGGGTGCATATATATTAAGTATGGTTATGTCTTCTTGTTGAATTGTGCCTTTCACCAGTATGTAGTAACCGTCTTTGTCTTTTATTACTTTTGTTGGTTTGAAGACTAAGTTATTGGAAATTAAAACTGCCACACCAGCTTTCTTTTGGCTACCATTTGCTTGAAATATCAGGTTCCATCCTTTTATTTTCAGTCTAAATGCATCTTTGCCGGTTAAGTGAGTTTCCTGAAGGCAGCAGACACTTGGTTTGTGTTTTTTTATCCATTGGCCCAGTCTATGTCTCTTGAGTGGGGAATTCAGGCCATTGACATTTAGTGAGAGAACTGATAATTGGGATAGATTTCTGTTTATCTTATTGGGTAGAACTTCATTGCTATGTTTTCTCTCTTGAGCCATTGTGGTGGCTAGAATTTGATCTTTAGCTCTTGGGTGGTTTTACATTCGTGGGTCTTTGTTGTGATGATCCATGTGTAACTCTCTTTTGAGTACTTCTTGGAGGGGTGGCCTTGTCTTGGTGAATTCCCTCAGTCCTTGTTTATCTGAGAATGTCTTAATTTCTCCTTCATATAGAAAGCTTAGCTTAGCTGGGTACAAGATTCTAGGCTGGGCATTATTCTGTTTCAGAAGAGTGAGAATGGGGCCCCAACTTCTTCTTGCTTGTAAAGTTTCAGTTGAGAAATCTGGCGTAATTCTAATGGGCCTCCCTTTGTATGTTACTTGTTTCTTTCTCCTTACAGCTCGAAGAAGGGTCTCTTTAGTGGATATTTTGGTCAGTCTGACGACTACGTGGCGTGGTGTTTTCCTATTTGCTATGAATCTACCAGGGGTTCTTTGAGCTTCTTGAACCTGTATATCTAAAGTTTTAGCAAGGCCTGGGAAATTTTCTTCTATTATGTCTTCAAATAGTTTATCCAGCCCTTGCTTATTATCTTCTTCACCTTCAGGGATGCCTATAACTCTCACGTTAGGTTTCTTCACATAATCCCACATTTCTTGAAGACTCTGGTCTTTTTTCTTATTTCTTTGCTCTATCTCTGTGACTGTCTTATTTAATTGGAAAGAGTTATCTTCGATTTCTGAGATTCTGTCTTCTATTTGATCTACCCTGTTCTTGAGACTTTCCACTGTGTTTTGTAGCTCCCTGAATAAATCCCTCATTTCTAGGAGTTCAGTTTGGTTTTTTTTCAATACGTCTATTTCTTTAGTGAATTTTTCTTCCAAATCCTGGAATTTTTTTGCGGTTTCTTTGCGGTGGATATCAATTTTTTCTTGTATATCATTCAGCTTATTCATAACCCAAGACTGAAATTCTTCTGGTAACATATTGGTATTCTGAAACTGGCTTGTGCCAATTGGAGGAGAGTTGGTATTTCTCTTTGGGGGCGAGGTTTCCGTTTGGTTTTTTGTGCTCCCCATATTTTTCCGCTGAGCCCTTCCCATCTGGCTCTATCGTTAGATCTTTTCTCACAGCTTTAGTCTAGTTAACAGCACGTCTTGTACTCTGTTCTTAGGCTATGGAACAGTCTAGGAATGTTGCTTCCTTTATCTATAGGGGGAGACTGTTGTGTGCTGTTTAGAGTTTCTTTTTTCTATCTCAGTTGGGGGACTGCTTCTGATGGGTCCACCCCCAGAGGGTTGGCTTGACCTAAGACCAGTTTGGCAAGTTAAATCATTGTGTTGCGGACTTTCAGTTAGTAGGCAGGATTCACACGATTTGCAAGCAGAAAGCCTCTTCTCCCTCTCTCTTTTTTTTTTTTTTTTTTCCCTCCCCCTGTCTTTTTGGTTCTTCCTCTGGATGTGTGGTTTCTGTCTCCTTCAGCAGGAAAGACACTGGCTCGGCGGAGGAGGCGGTGCCCTCACTCCCTCAGTGCCCCAGCTGCTGCAGCTCCCACGGGCAAAGGTCTACACTGTCCCAGTGTTCCCAAGGTCCGGGCTCCACACTCTTGCGTCTGGGGAAGCACTCAGTGTTCACACCTGGGAAGGGGACCTGGAGCGGGTCTATGGATCAGGGGATGGAGCCTCCTGAGGAGTCGCCTGGCACCCTATGGCTCTGCAGCAATTAGACCTTGGCCCGCACAATTGTTCCTGCCCCCCCGCAGATCACTGGCACTGGGGGGTAATTTTCAGGGTCTGATAGGAATCACAGCTGGGGGTCTGGAGCACTCAGGAGTTTACAGTAGCTCCTGGGCTGGAGGGACACCGGAAAGAAGAAAAGAAAAAGAAAGGAAAAAAGAAAAGAAAAAAAAAAAAGGAGAGAAACAATATGAATAACAAGAAGAAGAAAGAGAAAACAAGAAAGAAAAGAGAAAGAAAGAAAGAAAGAAAGAGAGAGATAAAAAGAAAAAAAAAGAAAAAAAAAAAAAAAATCCCACTTTAATATTTCAGGCTCGGGGCCCCTCGCCTCGGTGCAGGTCCGCGTCTGTCCCTTTAAGAGATAGGGCTCCGGCACCGCGGAGACCCGCCAGAGTCCAAGCTCCTTTCCGCTTAGCTGTGGGAACCGAGATGGCCACCGCGCGTCTGTCGGTCGCAGGCGCCAGGGGAAAGCGTTCAGAGCTCGGCAGGCGCCAGGGCCCACAGCGGCTCCCCAGCCAGAGAGCTGCCGTACGGGAAGAGGAAAGCAAAAATGTCCCGCTTTAATATTTCACGCTCGCGGCCCCTCGCCTCGGTGCCGGTCCGCGTCTGTCCCTTTAAGAGATAGGGTACTGGCACCGCAGAGGCCTGCCAGAGTCCAAGGTCCTTTCCGCTTAGCTGTGGGAACCGAGATGGCGACCGCGCGAGAGCGTTCAGAGCTCGGCAGGCGCCAGGGCCCGCAGCGGCTCCCCAGCCGGAGAGCTGCCGTACGGGAAAGAAAAAAAAAAAAAAAAAAAAGCAAAAATGTCCCGCTTTAATATTTCACGCTCGCGGCCCCTCGCCTCGGTGCAGGTCCGCGTCTGTCCCTTTCAGAGATAGGGCACCACGGAGACCCGCCCGAGTCCAAGCTCTCTCCCGCCTATGTCACCTGTCCTCGGAGCTCCACGTCTCCCGCGGTGATTCTGCACCAATTTCAGTCAGATCCCTGACCGAGTGGATGTGGGGGTCAGTGGGGAGATCAAGCCGCTCTGCTGTGGGGCTGCACCCGCCCCACTCGCCGGTGAGGCAGGCACGGCCGTCCCGCACTCCGCTGTCTGTTTTCCGTCCCGCACTCTCCAAATTATCTCGGTCTGATTTCTCACTCGCCTCTGTTTTTTCCTGTTCCCCGTGTCCCACGGTGATTCTCCGTGGGTTCACACCGCCGTTCCTGTGGAGAAGCAATCCTCTAGCGTTGTGGCAGGTGGAGATCCACGCCTTCCTCTCTGGGAGCACAATTCCAGGAGGTCACCTCCACTCCGCCATCTTCCTCCTCCCGATCATGCGATCTTGATGAAAAGTAATTCAGTCACACCAGGAGGGCAAGGTAACCAGAGCAAGTCAGATGTGCTGTACTCTTGGGTAGGAAAGAAACACATGCCAAGTTTTCTACTTGAGGGGGTTATTATTTAGAATAAAAGAACAGCTTATTTCTGCTGGCATACCATATTTACTTGTTTTCTTTCCAAGTCAGTGTTTTTATTATTTTAGGTAAGCAGCATGCAACATTTTTACAGTAGTCAAACATAAATACAGCCAATCTGAAAAATCATCCTACTATGTTCTAATATGGTCTGTTTAAGTCTTGGACAGTGACTCCCACCTGCCACTGCCTCTGAGTCATGAGGGAGGACATGAGAAGTAGCCCCCCATCATCAGAAGTTTGGGGCTGTTCTCTAAAATAGCCACCCTTACATTTTAGACATTTTGTTTGATATGAATAAAGAAGTTTATCTTCACTGCACTCACAGCAGGTGGTTTTCAGAGTCAGACACACCTGGGTTTGAATTCTGGCTCTGCCACTTTCTATGTGTTACCTTATATCTCTGGGCCTCAGTTTCCTCATCTTGAAAATGGGCATTAAAATATCACCTAACATGATTACTGTCAGGATAATTTGATATAAAATCTCTCACCCATAGTGGCACTCAAAACATTATAGCTATTATTGTTTTCTATTTAACACAATTTCAGCTATACAATAGATAATAACACATAGATTCGTTAAGTGAACAAATGAACATTGCCATCCAGGAATCTTTAACAATTGCCAAATACGTCTAAATGTTTGAAATCATGGTGGCATGGTGGTTAAGAGCTTGGACTCAGTAGTCAGGTTTCCTGGGTCTGAATCCTGAACCCATCACCAATTGTTTGTGGAGTCTCAGACAAGTTGTTCAACCATTCCCCGTGTTCGTTTGCCATCTGCAAATAGGATGATGCAGCATTTCTTACATGGATGCTGTAGGAACAATTAGAGGAACAATTAGTCCTCAGCTTCATTCCCTGGACATAGTTAAGCATTCAACAAATATTGCTATTATGATTTATTTTATGGGTGTATAAATATGATATCACAAAGCTTTATTTTGTTTGTTTTTTTCAAAATGTTTTCCCTGCTTCAGATTCTATGGGATCTCAAAATTTTCTAAGAGGCAAACAAAATTGTTATATAAACTAATCAATTTCTTCTAGAACTCACATTTTCTTTCACTGTTTTATCTTTCTGTTTGTTTCTGTAGGACTTCATCGTCACTGTAGTCTTTTCGTTCTTGTGGTTGGTTGGTTCATCAGCTTGGGCGAAAGGGCTGTCTGACGTCAAAGTCGCAACAGATCCCAAGGAAGTATTGTTACTGATGTCAGCTTGCAAACAGCCATCCAACAAGTGCATGGCTGTCCACAGCCCTGTCATGTCCAGCTTAAACACCTCTGTGGTGAGTATGTTTCCATCTACGCTTTGCCTCCCCCATCTGTTTGCCAGTCCAATGAATAAGAAAAACATCTCAGAAGTCATCTGGAAAATTTCTGCCTCCAAAACTAGGCCATTCAAAAAGGTGATTTCTCACTTCAGGTGCAAGACGATCGTTTGGCCTTCAAGTTTTTTATTGTCAGAATCCATCATCTTTAATGCTGCCAATTACGGAGTTCTTAATAAGAACCCAGCAGGTATTCGCAGCTGCTGCTTAGATGACAGTCCAGTCAAAACTCTAAGGCAGAAGCAAATATAAAATCTGAACTTTAAGACTGAAGCCTGCCATACAAGTTCCTGGGAAGGAAACATTGTTCAAGCCACATGCAGTTAGAATACTCCCAATTGATTAGAGAAAAATACGCAGACCTAGTGGGATGCAAAAAGAAATACTTGGTGTAAAAAAGTACTTATAATAGATATGATAATTTTTAAATTTTCTCCATGCTCCCAGTTTAGTTTCTTGGTAACTTCAAAAAAGCTGCACTGTATTAATTGAACAAAGTCAAATATTATCATCAAGTGTATAGCTTTTATGAGAGGAGAAAAATCTGACAGTTACCAGGGATGCTAAATTGGATTCTTAATTTATAAGTGTAAGAACTTGTGTTATTCCAAAGAAAGAAGCTGTGTCTGAGAAAGACATAAGCTACAATGACAGCAAAAAGCGGCAGTTATCAAAGAATAGAAGGCTCAGCACTGTTTGCTAAAGGAACAACATTCTTTAGCAAACCTTAAAAATAACCCTTTCCTTCAAGATTAACCTGTATTTCTACAGCTTTCTGAAATTCAATCTGGGAAGACATTTAAGAAGGGAAAAAGGATTGCTTCTCTGATTTGACTGCGAATCCTGCCTTGGTGAGATAGTAACCATGGAAATAAGCTACGTGTTAGGCTTTCACAATCATTTTTATTTATTGCTGGCCATGCCTGTAGATGGATACATTAACATATATAGTTACGCTTCTGTAGTTTGTTTATAGACAGTGTTCAATGAAAGTTATTGTAACACTGATCTCAAAAATCTAAGGGGACAAAGATAAAATTGCTCAATGTGTTTGTTAGTTTAATAATCAATCTCCCAATGAATTACGACATCCTGTATGGTCCTTTTAACTCTACTTCTGATATCTCTAATAATTTTTAGACTAGAAGATGGTCTATGAATTATGAAAGACAATAAAAACAATGTGCTGTGTTTCCTAAAACCAAGAAGAAAAATGAATGAAAACTAAATAATGTGATGTGTGTGAAAGGACAGGTCCCGTGGTGTTATAATGATGTGTCCATATCAGTTGGGAGTCTTCTAGTGTCTAGTGACAGAAAACACAATTCAAACTGGCAAAAGCAAACTAATCCTTACATCCCTGAAGTCTGTTCTTTGCACCTCATTTCTGATACCGATGTTGTCTCCATTAGAATATTTGGGTTGCAAGTAACAGAAACTAACTCTAACTTCATCAGGGAAAAAAGTCTGTGGAAGGATATTTAGTAGCTCATAAACTTGATGAGACCTGAAGAAACAGGCTCTAGAAAGAGCATAATCTAGAGCAGAACCAGCGTTCTAGATACCCGATACCAAAGAATAGCATCCATGAGTTGCCATTAGTGGGAGGTTTTACCTAACCTTACATTACTCTGTTCAAGATGCAAAGTTCTAGGGAGAGCTCAAGCCCTTTGACTGCAACTTGGCTCTGCAAAGAAAATCAGATTTCTATTACCAAAAGCAGAGGGAAGGATATTAATCAGCCAAAACACAACTTTTTTTGTTACATATTTGATTGGCTTCAAATCATATTGAGCTATCTTAGGCCAAAACTGAAAATAATTGAAAAGTCACTAAAAATGTGTCTTCCCAGGGTAGAACCCAGGGCTAAGAACTGGAAGACTGTCAGGAAACTGGACAGTTCTCATCCTCATCCCTCATCTCTGCTTCTTTCTGAGTCTCTCTGTGTTTTTCTGCATGTCTGTTATATTATTCTTTATTTTCAGATGGAATTTTATCTTTTTTCCATACAAATAACAGTTTCTAAGTTTATATTTCTTTTTAAAGAAACAGCTTACACTGAACTAAAATCACTCAAGTCCAATTCCAAATTTCTAGTGGAGAGAATCTCATTAGCCCACATTAGGCCAGATGTCCACCTTGGGCTCATCATCATGGGTGAGGGGTTTGGAGAATCATGTAACACAAACTTAGCTCATAGAACCCCACCCTACTGGGCAAATGTAGGTTTTGGAGAAGGAGCCAGACATACCACAATGGATGACCTCTGCAAGTAAATGGGTCAGGAAATAATAACCATATTTTCTACCTTGGTAACAAATTGACTTTCTTCAAAGCACTTTGGCATCTACAGCTTCACAGTAACACTAAAAGGCAGGTGAGATATCCAGATACTACAGAGATAGGGAGCGGAGTTTCAGGACTTGCATAAAGTTCCCCAAGTAGTTACTGCAATGCCAGAACTAGAACCAAACTCTGCCGCCACTCCAAAGGGTTAAGGGCACAATTCTGGAGTTAATCTGCTAGGGTTCAAATCTTAGCTCCACTATTCAATCATTGACTGCCCTTAGACAAATTAACTAAGATCGCTAAACCTTAGTTTCATCATGTGTAAAATGGGGATAATTGTACAACAGACCTCAAGACTATTGAACGAATTTTGTGAGGTAATCTATGAAAAATACTTAGCACTGAGCCCAGTTTATGGCAAATGCTCAATAAATATCAACTGAAAGCAGCTACTAAAATGCATGCATATAGTGGTAGAACCTAAAGAGAGGAGGGAGGAATAATGTTATTTAGTCTCTCAATTTCTTTCAAAGGTTCACTGAGCATAACTATTTTATTCATAATCTGTACTCCTGCTTCTTCAGCTTCACTCTAGATACTCTCTATATACCTTTTTGGATAATCTAGACTTCATCTCTCCATTCTTTCTCATGCTATATATAGTCTCTTTGAATCTCTCTTTCTCTTGTCTCCACATCTGAGCTTAAATCAAAATCCCTACCCTAATTTCAGTTGCAACAAAATGGCACAACAAAGATTCAAGGGCCCAAGAGCCCCTAAAATGTGCCAACCCAAGGATCTGTGACACCTCTGTGATGATGGAGTAAGAAATCAGTCACCTTAAATATGCCCATGGGAACACCTTGCTTATGTTCTTACTTTTAAGATGCTTTTCCCTGATTTCTAGGTCCTTCTTCAGCATCTCTTTGTTAAAAACCAAGTAGTAGGCTGGGCGCAGTGGCTCACTCCTGTAATCCTAGCACTCTGGGAGGCCGAGGCGGGTGGATCACTCGAGATCAGGAGTTCGAGACCAACCTGAGCAAGAGCAAGATGCTAAAAATAGCAAGAAAATTATATGGACAACTAAAAATATATACAGAAAAAATTAGCTGGGCATGGTGGCGCATGCCTGTAGTCCCAGCTACTCGGGAGGCTGAGGCAGTAGGATCGCTTAAGCCCCGGAGTTTGAGGTTGCTGTGAGCTAGGCTGACGCCATGGCACTTGCTCTAGCCCGGGCAACAGAGCAAGACTCTGTCTCAAAAAAAAAAAAGCAAGTAGTAACAGGGAAAAGAGAGACATCAAGAGATAGGAAACAGATAAAATTACATCCCTGGGCAGCTCCATCCCTTTCATATCTAAAAAGATCCCTTGATAATTTTTCTACCCATATATTGACATACACTTAACACAAGTGGAATTTAATCAAAATCTCCCCTTTAATGGAAAATATCCTAGTCAATGTGCACATGATTAAAAGGTCCTATATGTAAATTAGAATTTTGTCAGCGATTATCTAATTCATTTTGATCAAGGCATTATTATACTTTATTTATGCCATGTGTCTCCCTCAGCAGGTAGTCTAGAGTGTAGCACAAAATAGACTCCCAATTAACATTAAAGAAAAGAGGATACCATAGGAGAGAAGGAAGGAGAGGAGAGAGGGAGGTAGGTCTAGATAAACCAGTCTTTAATTAGATCAGTTGGGGGATGAGTTACCTAGTTTTGGCTATTGTCACCTCTCAAGAATATGGCCTCACTGTCAAAGCCCCATTTCAATTTATGCTGCATTTAAGAGTTAACAAAATATAATTCACAGAAATATTTTAGAAAGTGATGCAGAACATAGTTTACCATTTAATAAGTATTTGCTAATGTGTCCTGCACTAGCTACTTTACATATATCCGCTTTACTCCTCCCAACTATCCCCCAAGAAAGGAATTCTTGTCTTTTGTTTCATACAAGAAAAACAAAAACAAGGCAGGGTGCAGTGGCTCACGCCTGTAATCCCAGCACTTTGAGAGGGCAAGATAGGAGCATCACTTGAGCCCAGAAGTTCAAGACCAGCAAGGAAGAAGAAAAGAAAAACAAAACAAAGTGAAGTTTGAGACTAAATGCCTTGTCCCAGGTCATAGAGCAAGAAAGTACCTTTCCAAGGCCACTCTGATTCTGAAGCCCACAGAGATTACTCCAAGACTGACATTCAGTAGTGTGCTCCTAAAATATTGAAATACTTCGGTAAATTGCCCCTGCTTCAAGCCCTGAAGGCCACACATCCAACATCCAGAAACCAAAGGATAAATTTTGATCCAGCAAGAGAATTCTAGCACCATATTCCAGAGCTGTGGCCACTGCCCAAGTCCATTTTGATTGGGCAATGTCCTGCTGGAATGATGACGAAATGCACTTTAATGTCATCACAGCTTTGTATATTACTACTGTAATCTGTCTCCAATATGGGGCTGCTGAAACAGTCTGTCTACCTGTGGTTCACTCTCAAGTCAACCAATCAGCCTGGAGAAAGGCTACAGAATAGCCATGTGATGAGCATTTCTGTTTGGGCCTCTTCCAACAGCAAATAGCTCTGTTTCCATCAAACACGTAATCCCTGCGGAAGCAACACCCAGTCCTCTGACTCACTGACACCTTTCTGAAGAGTAAGGTGTTTCCATAGGCAAGTCTCATATACAGTTCTTGAGAAAACATTTTGTACTTCTCAGAAACCTGTGCTTTACTCATAGTCTGGTTTCAGCATCCACTTCTGAATGTAGAGGCACAGAAAGTGCAACTATCCAGAGTCAACCCCTGTATACGCTACCATTTATACCACCCATACCATTGCTTAATCCATTTTTTCTTTAAATTGACTCACTTTCTCTATTATTACAATAAATGGAAAAACAACATAGCCAGAAAGAGAAAGAACCCTTGTAAATTAACACACTGTTATTAAAATGAAAATACTCAACCCTCTGCCACCTGAAAATAATCTTGCACACCATGACAGATACCTCCCTCATTTAGGGAGATAATGATGACTATGGTCAGGGCTCAGGCTATGGAGTCGTAACAGGGCTTGAATCTCAGGTTTGTACTCACCAAGCCATGTGACCTTAGACAAGCTTTCCACATGTTTAATATGGGTATAATGATAGCACCTTTTTCTCTGATTCTTAGGCTAAGTGAATCAATACACATAAAGCCAGTTAGGCAGGCCTGACATGTAGTGCATCCAATAAAGGTGAACTATTCGAAATGAAATAGTGGTTCCAAATGAAAACTTGAAAGAGGAGTCAATATTAAAGTGAAAAGTGATCTTTTGTATGGTGAAGGATTTTTCTGAAATTGAGATTTGGGTTTTTGTCTAGTCTATCAATTCATTGGCTTTGATTCTCCTTCAGGTCTTTGGATTCTTGAACTTTATTCTCTGGGCTGGAAACATATGGTTTGTTTTCAAGGAGACCGGCTGGCATTCCTCGGGACAGAGATATCTTTCAGACCCAATGGAGAAGCACTCTAGCAGCTACAATCAAGGCGGTTACAACCAAGACAGCTATGGGTCCAGCGGTGGGTATGGCCAGCAGGCGAGTTTGGGGGCATCCTCGGATGAGTTTGGCCAACAGCCTAGTGGCCCCACTTCCTTTACCAATCAGATTTAACAGAGTAGCATTTGCATTCTTCTGGAGATAGCCTCACCACCTCCCGTTTTGGTGGCAGAAGAATTTTTTAAGAGTTCTAATCAATTATTAATGCAGAGAGTATTGAATGTAAATCAGAGATTTGTAGCCCTCATTAAGGCAGAAAGGCCTGGGTTGTGATAAATAGTACTTAGAGATGAGATGACATGAGAAAATATATTATTCATCATAGATAGCTAATTGGAGAGTACCTTATTATATACACAGATACTTTTATGGTTGTTTTGTATGTGTGTTGAGATAGTAGAAACATTTTGTAGCTTAATGTCTCTAGTATGTACTATGTGTAAAGTGTATTAAATAGCATTGAGTTTTCCTATGCATTTTGATGCAAAAATGTTATAATGATTTTTAGAAGACAATTTGGTGTATCACAACATGCATGTCTTATTATTTTTTGGTTTCAGGCCCCGTAGAACTGTGAGTGTCTAAGTATTTGCTTCAGACAATTACTCTGTATTTTTTTTACTTGATGAATCAATGGTCATATGATTTAGTGCATGAGTAAGCATTTTCTCACACAATGAACATTTGAACTGCATTTATAAAAATTTTCCAGTTTGCACCATGAATCTATTAAACAGACATTTAAAGTAATATATTCACTACTTTGTATACTTTGCAAATTTGTCTCTCTGGCTTTACTCAAGTTCTGAATGCATTGTAAGCAAGATTTGAGTTTTTATCCCCTATTAGTAGACATTCAGTGTTACGTATGGTAACTTCCCAATATTTATTCTGTTTACTTAGCTAAATATTGACATTCTTGTAACCTTCTATAGTGTTTTGTGGCTCTTATCTTGTGGAACATACATAATATGGCCCAATAACTGTTTGTGTTTATGGAGTGTTTTCTTAGCGTAATGGAGATGCAGATATAGATACCATAGTCAAGATGCTGCCATGCTAAAGTATTAATTTACAAAAGATATTCTCTAGCTAATATTTACACTACCAGCTGAACTTTTAAATCCTATTGTTTTGTAAAGCTAATATGTTCCTCAATCTAATTATTAAAAAATTCTCAAGTCACAGCTAAACATACTGGTTACTAATTCCAATTTGAGTACAACCCATGAATTAAAAATGGCTTCCAAGTGCCACTCTGTATCCCAAAAGAGTTTCTCATGAAATATTCCCCAGAATGTATTCATTCTCAAGAAAATGCCAATCTTCACCTCTTTGCTTTAACTCAATTGAAATACCAAGGCCCAACAGAGAGGACAAGCTGAGCATCTGTATTTCTAGATCAAAGTTGTTATCCATGTATAAACTCTTTGTGTGATTGGTGATGTTGGAAGCATTTTAGCACAAAACAGCCTTGTGTCTTAGATGATATCTGTAACCAATTTCTGGATCTTGTTGGATAAATCTGTATTGTGATATCTATTTGACCTTAATAAAGTTATTGCATACAATGCTGGCTGAACAATGGACGATTACAGCCATAGAACCTGGTTGGTTATAACAACGAAAGGACAAGCGTTAAATGCACTGTTTCCAATCTCTCACGATATCCTTGTTGCATGAGCCCAATGTTCATTCATCCATTCCACCATTCTAGGACTTCCTATGCATCTATCACCGTGCAAGCCACCGGGGATATGACAGTGAGCAAAAGCAAAAACAGGCTCTATGTCGGTCGAGAAGTTTACATTCTACTGGAGGAGAAAGACATTAAATTAATCTCACCCCAATGATGCTATGTGCAAGAAAGGCACGGAATTCCACAAGAACATCTATCACAGAGATCTAGTTAGGGAGAAGTCAAGGAGCTTCAGACCTGAAGACTACACCGGGCTTAGCACAGACAGGGTGGGAGGGAAGGCTGTCCAGGCAGAGAACAGCCTGGCAAAGCTCTCCGATGGTGGAAGGCAGCGTGGATATGTAGGGTTGCGGAGTGCAGAGCAAGGCTGGCTTTGCAGCAACTGTGGCTGCTGGTGGGGGCCTGGGTGAAACCTGCCCTGAGGCCTAATCAGGAATTCTGTCTTTATCCTAAAGAAGCCAAGGGAAAGTGTTAAAGTGTTTTTAAGCAGAAGAGGGACATGATGAGATTAGCATTTTGAAAGGCTCTCAGTGGCTGCAGGGTAGAGAGTGGATTATAGGAGGACAAAAGAGAAGGAAATTTTAAGGATGAGGAAATAACCCTTAATTCCTGACATCTACTGGGCAGTGAGCTAGGAGTGGGAGGAGGGGAAGTGGTGTGACTTCTCCTCCCCCCTCCCACCTCCCCCTTTTTTCCTGGGGTGGTGGCCAAATCTGACTGCTTCCTTCAGCACTGCTGGGGAGAATAGTGGTCTCAGCTTCATAAACTGCCATGAACTCTCCAAAGCAGAGAAATCCTCATAACCAGCAGTGATTTTTACCAGCCTTAGCAGTTCCAAAGTACGTTTTGGGCCCCGATAAATGGAAAGCACTACCTGCTCTGGTTGAGCTAGAGACATGCGTCCACAGTCCGCTGCAGATTCGCAAGAAAGAGCTGCTGTAATCCAACAGGTTTTGCTAAACTGATTTATCCCTTCTGATTTCAGGAAAAGATCAGTATATGTGGTCTTTAAAAAAAAAAAAGGAGTGATAGGTGTAGCAGATGAGTCTGGGTCTATGCAGCCAATAGACCTAATTTGGAATCCCAGCTTCACTGCACACTACTTGTGTTTCAGGGTGTGACCTCGCCTTCCTGAGCCTTTGTTTCTGGGGAGGAAAAAGCATACACGTTAGGAGGGCAGGCTCTGAGATCAGACTGTCTGGTTGAGATTCAGTATGCTGCCAGCCATGGGCTTGACTCTCCTTTTTGTTCTTCAATGCGTTCTCCAAAACTCTGGGACGTTTCTGAAGCCACAGCCTCCAACCAAGCGCTAAAGTCCGGAAAGGTATGAGAGTTAACACCCCAGGGACCACCTTCCAGCATTGGGGAATGTGCACAGGTCAACAAATGCCTCTGGCAAGATAATTTCTCATTCATCCAGTTGCCCCATCTCTACAATGAGGATAGCAGTCATGTATATCTGCCTCACGAGATTGATATCAGGATACGGTAAGCCATGTGTCCTCGCAAAGGAATTAGAACAGCTTCCGGTACCAGCAGGCACTCTCTGGGTTTGGATTTCCCTGAAAGCAGGATCTAAGGCAAGGGCTGGGTGCAGGCGATTTGTTTAGGAGGCAATCCCAGGAGGCAGGAGCAAGGGAGTGGGGAGAATGAGACAGGGAAGGAGGAAAAAGGCAATAAAAGGGTGTGCTCGTGGTGTTACTGGTGAAGGCAGTAGGAGCTCAGTTTCCTCAGGGTCTCCGAGTAGTGTTCACATGGCTCCAGCAATTGTCCATCAGGGAGTGGAAGCCGGAGTATTCATCTACCAACCTCAGCCCCCATTGACTGAGAGTTGCCCACAGGGCTGGTAGCTTTTCCGCATTTCCAGGTGTGCTTGCCTGTAGACGGAGCAGGCTCCTAGAACGTCAGAGAAAGAAGCCTCGAGTCCTAACGTCTATCACGCAGTGGCTAGGTGAAGGGGAGAGGGTAACTGGCATGAGTCCTATCGCTGCCCTCCGCTTCCTAATTCCTGGGGACAGTGTCCTCAAGGAAGGATAAAGGGGGAGTCGTAGAAGGTGTATGCATGAGGGAGGTCACTGTCAACACGAGCCAGAACTATTCTTCAAGCGGTGACTAAAATGAGAGGCTGACCAAGGGACAGCAACATAGGGCATCAAAATTACCTACTACAGGGATCGATGAGTGTCACCGTTGTCCCTTAGTCTGGAAAACGGGGCTGCAGATAATCCCACCTCACAGGATGGTGACAAGAGCTGACCTGACCTGCTTGTGTGTGGAAAAGTTTACCAAACTGTCTAGCACTCGGCACAGTTCGCTGGCTACTGAATGTTGAGGTAGAAATCTACTCCACATTTATTTTAATAGAAGCCTGAGCTTTTGTAAGTCAAACTTCTACTTGTACCGAGGTGAGCAAAATACAGTGCCTGATATCTTGGGAGCTTACACTGGAAACTGGAAGATTCAAATAGTAGATGAGTAAACAAACCAAGTCTGTAAGGACAAAGTTTGATTAATGCTATTGAAAAAAGAAACAATGGAAAAGGGTGGGAGGAGTGGAATAGGGTGGTCATGGAAGCCTCCCTCTAAAGGTGACGTGTAAGCAGAGACGTGAAGAATAGGAAGGGGCCAGTCCCGACGAGAGCATTGCAGGCAGAGGGGAAAGTGCATCCAAAGAGCGCAAAGGGGAGACCGCCCAGTGCCTTTGACGGACTGATAAGAGATAAAGCTATCAGGGCTGGACACGCAAGAAGAGGGTCTGGAGTTGTGGCTGCAGAGTTTGGGAGAGCCAGATTACGAGGGGCCTAAAATTCTAAAGGACGTGGGAAGCCACCGGCCAAGCGAACAGGGCAGTGATGTGATCCAATTTCACTTTGAAAAGATCCCTCTATCAAATTCCTGGCTTTGATATTGTACTACAGTTAGACAAGGGGTCACCACTGGGGGAAGCTGGGTGGAGGACTCGTGGGACTCTATATACTTTATTTTTGCAACTTTCCGAAAATGGGGCTGATGAGAATGGACTAACTCATCAGTTCATTCAACAGCTATTTACTGAGCACCTAGCGTGTGCAAAGCTCTGTTCTAGCTGCTGGGAATATAGGTTTGAAGAAGATAGACACTAGCCTGGTGCTCATGGAGTTTACAGCTCAGTGTTGGGCAAACAAGGAACACGCGGGAAAAGAAAAGAAATTCAAATAGTGATCAATATTGGGGAAATAAAACAGGACGGCATGAAGGTGGGGCAGCAGGGTTGGAGGAGGGTGTGCACAGAATGAGATGCCAGAAGTCCTGGAATGAGAATGGGGTGGCCTGATTTAGGGTGAGGGTCCCGTGAATGTTCAGCCACAGCTCAGGCTGGTGCTCGGGTCTTAAATATTGTTTTGGGGAAATCTTAAATAGTGGCAGAAGAATAATAGTCTTCACTCACAGAGAGCACTTACTTTGTGCTGTTCAAAGGTCATAGCATCTGTATTTCATTTGATCCTTTCATCAGCCCCGCAAAAAGCTAGATGCCATTGTCCCCACTGGAAAGTGAGCGTCCTAAATTGATTTTCCCCAGAAGCCGACTCTGAGGCAAGACTTCAAGTATACGTAGGCGGTTGGGGAAGTGAACCAAGGCAGGGAAGGAAGGAAGGAAGCCAATAAATCTTGCGATATGGAGAAGGTTACAGCTGTGGGGAGCCGGGGCTCCATCCCGCCGGGGAAGATGGAAGATGATGCCGAACGCCGCCCACAGTGAGCACAACTGGGGACGGGAGCTGCGGTATTTATCCACCCACGCCTGTCGCCCACTGAATCAGGGCTGCTGGGGGAACAGGATTATTCCCCGGCACTTTCAGACCCCCCTGGGCATGGGCCACAGCGGCTGGAGAAAGTGCCCGGCAGTGGCACAGGTGTTGGCAGTTGGAGGTTATTAGGGACATATGCTCGCTTGCAATGCAGTGGTGAGTTCTCAGAGGACGCGACGGGGCACACCAACACTGTACGCCGTGCTGAGGTTCAGCAGTGACCAAAATTCTCTTTTCTTTTAGTCCTAAGAGATTTTTATTAGCTCCCCAGTCTACCCAGCATATAAATATAAATTTAGTCCCAATATGCCATGTGATTTTATCTAGAGGTACAAAGATAACAATTTTAATAACAACCATAAAGTAATATGTAACATATATCAAGTGCTTAGCCGCTGAGCTAAGCACTTCACATTCTTTTTTTTTTTTTTTTTTGAGATGGAGTCTCACTCTGTTGTCTGGGCTAGAGTGCCGTGGCATCAGCCTAGCTCACAGCAACCTCAAACTCCTGGACTTAAGCGATCCTCCTGCCTCAGCCTCCCAAGTAGCTGGGACTACAGGCATGCACCACCATGCCCGGCTAATTTTTCCTATATATATTTTTTAGTTGGCCAGATCATTTCTTTCTATTTTTAGTAGAGACGGGGGGTCTCGCTCTTGCTCAGGCTGGTCTCGAACTCCTGACCTCAAGCAATCCACCCGCCTCGGCCTCCCAGAGTGCTAGGATTACAGACGTGAGCCACCGCGCCCGGCCTAAGCACTTCACATTTAACCACAACAGCACTATGCGATAGATACTGGTATTCCTCCTCTGGAACAGTTTAGAAAACCAAAGTTCAGAGAAGTTAGATGACAAAATCCTTGTGAGCACCTTCCCTAATAAAAATCGTTTTTAGTTGCTATGATCTGCCACATATCTGCTCAGAGAACTATGTTACACACTTTATATCCATTTTCCTGTTGAGCTAAGATAAAATGCTATTTTTAGACCCATTGAGCAAATGGGAAAACCGAAATTCATAAAGATTAGGAAACCTGCTCAAGGTGACTGAGCTGGACATGGGCAGAGCCCACTGCATGCAATAATCCAGGTCTCTCTGCATCCAAAAGCTCTTGCTCTAAACCCCCTTGCTGGACCACACAGTGCTACCACTCCGGTTCGATCGTGTTTTGAGCCAGATGCTCTTTGCCTGCCCAACACGGGTGCAATCAGCACAGACCCAGATCATCACGGGCTTCATTTAACTTTCCATAGTGATGCTGAGTCCCTGACAGTTGGAAGGAAATTTTTTGTCAAAATCATTTGCCAACATGAATGAAGTCAGACCCAATTCACTGAATAAGTTAATTAAGTCATTAAGATGGCTAAAAGTGCAGTTGAACTAAATAATTTCCTAACATGCCCTACTTGGAGCGTGAGGCTATGCTGAGTTTTAGGACTTGGCTGAATGATCTTCAGAACCTGCTAGCAGCAAACATTCCAAGAATGGCTCTGGCTTCTCCATTCCTACCTGGAAATTCACCTTTGTGAATAATATACACTGGGTATAAAAAGGCCAAGATGAGCATAGAGTGAACTTTAGCTATTTTAAGTCCAATTGAGTATTTCCTTTAAATAGGCAGGCCCCCACTACCTGTGCCCTGGTTTATTAAACAGAACACTTGAAGGCAGTGGTAACAAGCCTAATAGGTTTCCTGGTGGCTGACAAAGAGTTTGCCTTTGAGCCTGTTATTTTATTCATACACTGATTGCTTGACCACTTGTAGATTGAGTGTCTAATTGGCTTGTGCTGTGAACTAGACTCGCTGGCTCATATGAACCTGAAGTCATCTCCCTGCTTACTACCAACAGTCTCGTGCGACATGTTACCTGCTTCCATGCCAATGTGGCAAACATAAGAAAAGCAAAATATAAACTGAACAGCTTTTATTATTTTAAATATTTTCCCTCCTTTCCTGTGAACTGAGATTTCTCCTGGCTATTTTCTCCTCTGGTCTCTTTATAAGGAGAGTCAAGTCTATTCTGATTGATCTCCACTATCACATGAACTCTAGAATTTGATAGAATCTGTAGCTAACACATTGTCCTCAGCATCACTGCCCTTTTTACAAGTCCTTTGTTAATCTTGCTCTCTCTCGAAGCTCCCAGACCTTCTATTAAAATTTCATAGTTAATAAAATTTTTTTAAAAATTTCATAGTTAGTAATGATATATGTTTCCATGGAACTTAGCAGCTTGGCCACATGTGACTTCCTTAGAGTGTATTTATCAACACAGACAATTGCCTCCAATGAGTCCTGAAGTCGATCTTGTCTTGGGAGCTGAGGGCTAGATTTCGTCTTTAGGCATTGGTACCATTAGCTTTATAATGTAAAGTGACCATGTAAATTCCTACCAGCAGGATTTAATCATCATCAAATCATCAGCTTGGAGTCAGATCTGGATTCAAATCTTAGAACCACGCTGTGTGATCCTGGGAAAGTGCCTCAACATCTCTGAGCCTCAGACTCCTCACACATAGAATGGCCTGATATCAGGGAGGTTGGCAGGGCTGTGTTCCCTTCTGGAGGTTCTGGAGGAGAATCCATTTCCTTGTCATTTCCAACTTTTAGAGGCTGCTTATATTCCTTGGTTTGTGGGTCCTCTTTCTCCATCTTCAAAGCCAGCAACAGCAGGTTGACTTCTTCTCACATGGTATTACTCTGGCCTCCTCTTCTGCCTACCTCTTCCACTTGTAAGGAACTTTGTGACTGATTACATTGGGACCACCTGAATAACCCAGGATAATCCCCCTATTTTAAAGTTGCCTGGTTAGCAACCTCCATTCCATCTGTGATCATAATTCTCTCTTGCCATGTAAAATAACATATTCACAGATCTGGTGGTTAGACTGTGGATATCTACGTGGGGGGCATTATTCTGCCTACCACATTATCCCACCAGTAAAGGATAAAATGATATAATGTAAGTAAATTTCTTAGCAGATTTGCCTAAACTACTCAGTAGTTGATAATGATGATTATAATTGTTACTTTTTCCAATCCATGGTATTAACTTCCGTTAGAAAATGATTCAGCCCGTAGCACCGAAGTGTGGCAGCTGATAGCTTTTCAATGACCCAAAATTGAGATAACTTTGGTAATGCTCCAATCAGGAGCCAGTGTTTACCCATTCCCTGCCGAAGTGCTCTAGCAAATGAAAATACGTTGTTTACAGATGGGATCCTTGAGGTATCACACATTTACTCAGTCCAGCACAAGACTGGAGAAACAGCAAGGCAAACAGGACCCAAATTCTTGCCTCCATGTTTTCATAGTCCACTGGGAGAGATTACATATAGACCTGAAGCGCCATTATGTATTCATTTGTTTACTTGTCCTTTATATCTCTCCCACTTGAATATAAATTCCACGAAGGGCTGGGACTTTCCTTTCCCCAGCACCTGGAGCCAGGCCTAAACTATATTAGGCACTCAAATATTTGTTGAATAAATATGGTATGATACATTATAAAAGCTATTATATTATAGGTTGTTCATAAAATATGCAAATTTTTATCACATAGGGGATATAACATATTTGTTTAGCCAGAAGGGAAAGAGTCTTCACTCTCCTTTGGAAAGTTTCCAGCATGTTTACAAATAGCTTAGAGTGTGCCCACACAGAAAAGCCTTGCTTCACCGTGGAGCCTGCAAACCTTGCCCCTCACTGGCTCATTTGCAGCATGTTTTTTCTTATTACCCTGTTAGCAAACTGCACCATCCCCAGGTCGTAATACAGGTGTCGACAGAAAAGAATCCAAACTCTGTAAAATAATTTTAAAGAGATTTATTCTGAGCCAAATTTGAGGATCACGACCAGGGCTTACAGGTTATAGGTAGGTTTAAAGATTCTTTGTCTTGTAATTGGTTGAAGACATGAAGCTTTGTCTAAAGGCTTGGAATGTTTTGAGATAGGTCTGTTAATCAGAGACAAGCCACCTGACATACATTTGTTGTGTAAATTGAGGACTTGCAGGTGTGTCTTGCATAGCCTTGGGCCCATTAATGAGTTACAAAGGATATCTCCAAGAAGGGAGGGGTAATGAAGCATGTTTTGACCTCCCTCCTTGTGGCTAGCAATTTAGTTTTAGGATGTCCTCTTGGCCAGGGGTGGGGTCCACTTAGTCAGCTGGTAGAGGGGAGCCTTAAGATTTTATTTTAGTTCACACAGGCATCACCTGAAGTCCACACCTGTGCATCACGTGAAGGATCATCCACTATGGAAGGATTATCCACATACTGATAAGCAAGTCTTTCTGGGAAATGAAATTTCTGAGTTAGAGTGAATGCATATTTTAAGTGATAATAGATATTGCCAAATTACTCTCAAAACTGGCAACACTATTTTTAATGTATGAATACCTGCACTCCGACACCCATGTCCACCTTCCCCCTCTGCTCCCCTCCTGCCCCCAATAAGTAACAAATAAGCTAATTTCAGACATTACTATGGAGGGTATAAAAAAGAGTGATGTAACAGAGAATGCCTGGAGGGGTAAGCATTTACACAAGCTACAGATGGTCACACAAAGCTCAGCCAAAGTGCTAGGATCATCTCGTAATAGGACAGGCACTCTTTAACAATAATTATGACGACTCAGCATAAGTGACTGAGGCAAAGATCTCAACTGATGGATGTTTATTAAGCCAAAGTTTGAGGACGTGCCCAGGAAAAATACAAACCACAGACAAATCTGTGACTTTTTCCAAAGGGGAATTTGGGAACTTTGGTATTTAAAAAGGAAGGCTTACAGGGAAACAAGGGGAGAGGGTAAGGTAAATGGTTACATTCTTGTGAGGCCCAGGAAATCTACATTTTATATAAGATCAGGTGAATGTTAGAAGAGAAAAAAGGAGTGAAGGAAGCATGCATTAGCTTGATGTCCCTGGGTAGGTGGAAGAATGTTTGATCTAGTGTTGTCTCGGTTTGCACTTGCAAAGAGAAACTCCGATTCAACATTTATTAGTGTGGAATCAAACAGACTCTAGTTTTAGGGGCCAGACTTGGCCTGCAGACCCAAAGTTATAATTTGCTTGTCCTTGTTTATGGGAAGCCAGCAAAGAATTTCCTACGGGGCAGTCCTTTCAGTCCGCTGCAGGTGCCTGAGGTCTTTTGCCTTTCCAGGGATCTGGCTGATGCACAACGATAGTAACAGCAATCATTTGCGAAAGGCTGTTGCATGACTCAGCATCCAGGCTTGACTTTTGCTTTTGCATAAGGAGTTGGTGGAGGGGGGGAGGTCCTTGAGATTTTTATTTTTCCTTACAATTACAATTCAACTGTTACACAATAATTACAATAAATACATTTTGACTGTGCCCCAGTACAGATAAGGAACTAAATTCAAAGTTTTACCAAACAAGTTTTATCTTTACCACGTGGAACACACTCTGTTTTCTGCTTTATTCAATTCTGTTCCATTCCATTGTATTTTATTTGTGTTCTAATTCTGGTCTCCACTCCCTTGATTGCTTTACATGCATGAAAGGGTCACTAGTGATTTGGTCCATTAGGGGCCCAGTTCTCCGTGACACACAGAGCTGTGGCACCAGATCAGGGGTGCGGTTTAGCGGATAAGAGCAAAGCTTAGAAGCTAGAACAAAGTTCTTATCCTGGTTCTACCAGTTCTCTCTGCCACCACTCCCAGCGTCTTCATTTGTTAGGAAACAATGATTAAGTGGGAAGTGTGTTTCATTGTGATAACCTCAGAGAGGATTTCTGGGTTCCAGGAGAGACAAAGGCAGGCTAGGTATATTCTAGCAAGAGTTAATGAACGCACTAAAAAATCTCCTTCTTCCAATTTGGAGTTGTTCGTGGAGAACAGAGAACCCGAAAGCCTCTTACATGGAAAAGGGAAGAAGAGGCTGTCAGGGGAGCCACTGAAGCCAGGCAAACAAACCCTCCTCCGAGATATGAGCAACGGGCCGCCCTCCTCCACCCCAGGGCTTCCTGGGGGCGGAGGCCTCATTAGCACTCCGGAAGCACAGCCAGCCTGGGACAAATGAGGGGAGCTCAGCAGGTGCGCTCTTGCGGGGCCTCACTCTCCTTCACAAGATAGTTATTTGTCTCGGCAACTCAGAGACCTTTCTTTATTTTCTCCTCATTTCTTGTAGAAAGTAATACAATCCAAGAAGGCTCCCATTTCTGACCCTCCCAGACTGCACCCAGAATTGAGAACTGTTCTCAGTCTTTTACAGATCCTTCCAGAGAAGATCCATTAAGATAGAACACATGAGTTCTCAATTGAGGGCAACATCACCCCCCCCTCCCCAATATTGTAAAAATTAGTTCAGGGGAAGGAGGGCAGAAAAATCTTACTCTTTATGTATAAAGCAGTACCTATATACATATACTGGATATCTGTGATACTAAAATTTTCTTGGGAGGCCATTAGGAAAAAAGAACATCTAAAATGGTTCCTGAGAGGAGATGCTAATGCAAAATAGGTTGAGAAGCACTGATATAATCCCACTTTTTTATATACACGAAGAAGAGCTCACTGTCTTGGTACACACTGTTCTAGGAGACAGTGACAGGTAGGGTAAGAACTTGGTGTTGGATTTTAGGTCCTGGTTTGAGTCCTGGCTCCACCATTTATTAGTTGTAGGAAATTGACCAAGTTCTTTAATGTGCTTTAGTTTTCTCAATTATAAAATGGGGGTTATAATACTAGCTACCTCACAGAGAAACAATGAATATTAAGTAAATACATGTAAAATGCTTAGATTACCACATGACATGTGATAGGCACTCTACAGCTGCTGGTGACATCATGATTTTCCACTTAATTAGATATCTTAAAGGTGTTCCTTCTAATGGCTCCATAGTATTCTCTTATGTGGACATAACATTACTTATTTAGACCAGGAATCAGCTAATTATGGCCCAGAAGCCAACTCCAGTTGACCACCTATTTTTGTAAATTAAGTTTTATTGGGACACAGCCATGGCCGTTTGTTTGCATATTATCAATGGCTGGTTTTGCACTACAGTGGCAGAGACTGTGTAGCCCACAAAGCCTAAAGTATTTCCTATCTGGCCTTTATAGAAAAAGTTTGCTGACCCATGATTTAATTAATATTCTGTTAAAGGGCTATTAGATCAATCTTCCACTACAACAAATATCACAGCAGTGAATATTCTGGAATACACATCTTTGAGCATATTAACAAACACATCCAAAACATAAATTCCTAGGAATGACTTTCTTGGGTCAAAGGACAAGTGCATTCTTAATTATGATAGTAAATTGTTAATTCCTCCTGTTAAGGACTGAATCATGTTTCCCGAAAATTCATATGGTGAAGCCCTAACCCCCAATGTGACTGTATTTGGAGACAGGGCCCTGAAGGAGATAATTAAGATTAAATGAAGATGTAAAAGTGGGGCCCTAATCTAATAGGACTGATGTCCTTACAAGAAGAGGAAGAGATACCAGAGATGTCTCTCCTCTTCCCTGAGCACAGAAGAAAGGCCATGGGAGGACAGTGGGAAGGCAGCTCTCTGCAAGCCAGTAAGAGAGGCCTCATGAAGAACCAAATTGGCCAGCACCTTAATCTTGGCCTTCCATCCTCCAGAACTGTGACAAAACACATTTCTGTTGTTTAAGCCACTCAGCCTGTGGTATTTTGTTATAGCAGCCCAAGCAGACTAATATACCCTTCTTAGATGTTTTATCAACTAGACTCCCACTAGCAGTGCCAGGAGTACCTCTTTCCCCCCTTTCCCCTCACTGAAATATTATCTTGTTTTGTTTTTTTGCCAATCTGATAGGTGAAAAATATATTATAGCCTTGTTATTTAAATACATTTATCTTATGAGGTTGAGCATGATTTTATATGTTTAATGAATGTCCTTATTTAAAAGTAAACAAATACAACAGTAGCTGGTAGATACTGTGCCAAGAACTTTATCCTGCAGCAAATCATGTGAGTTGAGCAGCATTATTCCTATTTTACAGATGAGAAAACTGAGGCACAGGGAAGTTAAGTGAACTTGGCAAAGATCAGAGGCATGGTAGTGTTGTGGTTAAGAAAACTGACTTTGGAGTCAGACTACCTGGGTTTTAATCACAATTCCACCACAATTATTAGCAATTATCGGCTGCGTCATCTTGGGAGAGTAATTTAAACCCTCCATTCCTCGGTTTCCTTTTTTGTTTAATGAGAATAACAATAGTACTGATCTTATACTGTGATTTTGGGACATCAATGAGAGCTTTGATACTATCAGTTTAAAGTGGTTGAAGCCATGGTTTGAATTCAGATTTTTCTGATCCACAATGGAAGCTCTTAAACACTTAGGCTATTTCCCTTAGTGGGCATGCATGATTATTAAGCATTTTATGTTTGTTGGACGAATGCTATGCCTTTCCTCATTCTTGGAGGCTTTTAGGAAGTACGCCAACTCTACACATTGTTGCAAACATACAACTACAGAACAATGGCCCCCAAGCCTGAGCATGTCTCCACTTGCTTAGTCACAACTGTTTAGAAATTCTGGAACGTGAAACCATTTGGGGTGAGGACTGCCAAGGAAACATGAAAACTATTTAATCCTCCAAGTGTTTCGGATCATTCCCATCTGAAATAACACAGACAATACAGAATTAGATTTGAGAAAGATGCATATAAAATAGGTTTTTAAAAAAATGTTTTGTATCTACACATAAATACACTGCCTCAGCTCATTTTTTGAATAAAACTGCCTCTCCTCACAGAACAGCATCTCAGCCTACTAAACAGTCAATTCACGTTTATTGACTACTTGTGTGCTCAATACGATGTGCCTGTTACCCCAGATATAGCAATGAACAAAGGTGACACATTCGCCATCCACCTACAATTTAAAATCTAGTACAGCGCTATCTAATAGAAATTTATACAATGATTAAAATGTTCAGTATCTACACTGTCCAGTATGGGAACCTCTGGCCACGTGTGGCTAATAAGCATTCGAAATGTGGCCAGTATTACTAAGGAATTAATTTTTTAATTTTAGTTACTCTTAGTTAATTGAAGTTGAAATTTAAATTGGGCAGTGCAGTTGCAATGGGTCAACATAGATTTTGTGCACATTTTCAAGAGTTGAGAAAGAACAACACTGAGTGCACAGTAGGTATTCACTTAACACTTGGGGAAATGAATTGCTGTGCTCTGGTGCCCCTGGAAGTGTTCCCTGGTAATCCAGTAGCTTAGTTTATTGACTGTAGCCAGGCTATAACTAGTGCTATAATACTTCCCAGCAGACCTAGCACAGAATAGTATGAAAGCAACCCCTTTATCAATAGTGCAGAGGTTGCCAATCATCAGCCTTGCCCGGCTCATATGTGTTTCATTTGGCCCACAGTGTTTTATAATTATTTTGAATTAAGGATCAGTGTTTACAATTCAAGTGATTTTATATTTTACACTTCCTTAGAAAATGCAGAAGTCCTGACACATTTCCCCCTGGCAGTCATTGGCTGGAGCTGTGCGGCTCTGGTCCTGCTGGAAAGGACCTGCACACTCCAAGCTGATGAAGGGGCCGCCACTCCTATCAGCTTCCCTCCATCCACCTTCATTCACGCACCCATGCCTGCCTGGGCCCGGGAGCCACATGAGCTTACAGTAGCTACTCTAGGGCTTTGGTGCTGCTCCAACCACTTCCCTGGGACATTCCCAGACGCATGTGCACCTGCGTGCACACACATGCCAATCACACCTTGCACCTCCGTGCCTCTGTGCCTTTGCAAATACTGCTCCTCTTACTTGGAATGCCTTTCTGTGTTGGGTTAACCCCTAGTGCTCTTTTGAGAGGCAGCTGAAAGAGTCCTGCTCCATAAAGCTACCTGGACCTCCCAGGCAGAGCGAGCTGCTTGCCCTTTTGAATGCACTAAGTGCATTACACACACTGCTGTCACCATTCATTTACCTCACTCCTGGGCTCCAAAGATTTTATGAAGAGAAGGACCAACGTCTTATTCACCTTAGTGTCCCTGAATCCTAGCATGGAGCCTGGGGAATGAATTCTGAATGAATGAATTCTGAGATCTCAGTCTGCAGCCTCGGCCTTTTACATGGATCAGGAGAAAACATCAAGAGGTTTTATTGTGCTGCGTCCTGGGTGTCTCCACGGTAGTTCCCGTGCCATTTAGTTTCTACTCATGTACTCTCCTCATCCCCTTCGCCTGTCCACCCTCAGCAAGCCTGTTACCCCTCCTGTTTCCTCTGCCTCTAGAAATCACAGAGAACCTCGAACAATTCCATAGTTAGTTATCTAAGCCAACAACCTAGGGGTCATTTTAGTCCTTTCTTCTCCCATGTGTCCACATCCTGTAAGGTATAAAACTTGTCACCTTGTTCTTCCTCACACTCCCATCATCTCTGGTACAAATGCCTTTTTTTTTTTTTTTTTAAGATAGAGTCTCACTCTGTTGCCCAGGCTAGAATGCTGTGGCATCATCACAGCTCACAGCAACCTCAAACTCCTGGACTCAGGCGATCCTCCTGCCTCAGCCTCCCAAGTACTGAGACTACAGGTATGCACCTCCATGCCCAGATAATTTTTCTCTTTTTGGAGAGGGGGTCTCACTTTTGCTCAGGTTGGTCTCAAACTCAAGCTCAAACGATCCTCCCACCTCGGCCTCCCAGAGTGCTAGGATTATAGGCGTGGGCCACTGTGCCTGGCTCAAATGCCTTATTTCTGATCCTCATCACAGCCCAACAGTTCAACAGTCTCCAACTAATTCTCCACCTGTTCTCCTCCACCCTGATCCATCCTTCACCATGATCCATTTTCCACTTCCTAACACATCTATAACACTTCCACAGCTCCCCATTACCCTCAGGGCAAATCCCTGTCTTCCCCGCACGGTCACCCCTCAGCTTCTCAGTTACTCTTCTCCAGCCCCAGTGGCCTCCTTTCCATGTCTCAAAACTTTGCACATGCCATTCCCTCTGCCAGGAATGCCATTCCCCGGCTCTTCCCTTCTATTGTTCAGGACCCAGCCCAAATGTCATCACAGAGGCCTTCCTTGATCCCTCAACCTAAGTTGCTCGCCACCTAAACTTGTCAACCCATGCTACCCCATAGTGATGTGTCAGATTCTCTTATCAAAGTCAGGAATGTTCAGTTTGTTTATTGTACATTTCCCCACTAAAATGCGAGCACCACAAAGCTGGGGACCCATCTGTGGCCCCAAACCCTTAGCACAGTGCCTGGCACACAGCTGGCACTCAACCTGTATTGGTTTGAATATCTAACGATGACTGACTCTGTGAATGAATGAATGAACAGATGGATAAATGAACATACATAAAAAGCAAGAATCTATTCTAACTCATGCATTCATGAAGAAATGTTCCAAAATTTGTTCCAATGTATTCCATGCAAAAGTAACACTCACTCTAAAATGGGCATTTGAAAAGAGGAAACCTCAAAGTACATGAAGAGATAGGGATTCTTGCAGATCAATAGTATCAGTAACAGGTAGGGGGAACCTAGCTATCGGCTAATCCTTATTTTGGTGTTATTTTTAAGCATTCTGTGTTCCCTGACACCTGCAAAGGGCTTAGCAACTTAAAATTGGTAGTGGGATTTGCTCAGGCAGAGGCGTGATGTAACAATTTATCATGATGACAAGTGCTGGGGAGTTCAAGGGGACTTGCTGATGCCTTTTTTCCTAAGTCAACTCTCAAGAGAACATATTTTTTGTTAGGGAAAGTAGAACCCCCCATATAGATTCTACAGTGTATTAATATCTCTGTTGGGCTCAAGATTGGATATTTCTGTTTACAACTTGGTTATCTTTATTTGTATCTTTCCAATTTCAAACATGCCACAAGGAAGACATATTGCCAGCTGTTTGGAGTTTTAAAAGGACAATTTCATCAACACAATATTTTTTTAAAACCCCATATGCACACTATGGTGGAAATGTGGTCCAAAATAGAGTAAAACAAAAGCTCTAAAAAAAAAATCTCGCTGGTATTCTGGGAATCCAAATCTGTCCGGGTTAAATCACATTCTCTTCAACACAGAAGCACTGATAGAAATTTATAGCATATTGTATTTTACTTCTTCAGTGCAGATTAGTCTCAAACTCTGACACCAGTGAAGAAAAAACTTCCACTGGGTTTGAAAAGTCATGTGCAGGAGACACAAATTGAGAAAAATAAAGGTCTGAGTGAAGGCTGAGCACTCCAGCGCCCTGGGGGAAGGCAGGACTAGATACAAATGGACTTGTAACAGAGCAGCTAGGAAAGGACTAACCATCGGGCCAGAAGAGGGGACAGCCAAGAACTCCACCAGGACAACAGCGAGGGCTCAAAACGCTTCCAGTTATGGAGCCAAGCGGAGCTACTTCTCCCGCCCTCGGAAACACAGAAAATGGCTCCTTAGAAATCGGGCAGCAGGTACAGGGGAGGGAGGAAAACCATCGCCCATCATGCCTCCACTGGATACCTGGCTTTATAGTTATGAATTTATGTCTTCATTTAAGCTGTGCCTTATCCCCTGCAGGACTTAAAAATTTCTTGATTCTGCATGAAAACCATGCATGGAAGTTCCTCATGAGAAAAGAAATTCAGACTTTATAACTGCTTCAGACTAAGGTGATTATAACTGGGAGAAGAACAGAGCTGGGCAGATGGGGCACAGGAATAGGAAGGAAATTTTTTACCATCTACCTCTTTATGTGTTTGGTTTTTAAAGCATGTAAGTGTCATTTATTCTTACAAAACATTAAAACTTTGAATATACATATTAAACCCCTTCAGATTACTTTGAATGCAAGCGCTTTCCCCACATGAACTGCCATTTCAGGAAAATGCAAGTGAGCATTTCCTTGTCAGGGTGAACAATTCCTTCAGTTTTATAGTCAAACCTCTCTAAGCTGAGCTGAGCGTTCTTGCCTGAATTCTTCACTCTGTGGGCATTAAAATCCTAAATTAAGAACCCATGGATTAACCAAAGAGATTGCAGCCCCTCTTAGCGAGTGGTGGATTACTAACAAGAAGAAAGCCTAAAATCTTATTTAATTTTCTGTCTTAATTGATGGGATAATAAGCATTGATTCTACATATATATGGGTGTGTTGGCTCTGTCACTGCAATTACATGGCATGTTTTATTCATGAGAGAGGCCCCAGACTGCTCCAGTGATCATTGGAACCAGTTTCTCCCTCTCCAACGACCATCAGAGAGGCTGCATAATGACAGTCACCAATGGAAAATTGAAGGTTCTCGCTTTTCTCCCATTACAATGTAAGATAATTAAAGCCCAGACCAATAAAATGTTGAACATCTTTATTCAGAAATTTAATCTCCACTACATCAGGCAGGCATTTAAATGCTTTAGCCCATCTGCTGGCAACTTCACTGAGTGGGCCAATGACAAAGCTATAGTCTCTCCAAGTGGTTTTGCCAATGCCCAAGCAGAGAGAGAAAATGGGCCTGGCAAGTGGACCCTCTGCTTTGTGTTGACAGGCTTAGGCCCTGGTGCCTGCTGACTCTAGCTAACAAATCCAAAAGAATTTTTTTATTAAAATAGACAAACCGCCATAAAAAGATATTAACTAAAATATGTCACATGGGAGTGTTCGATTCTGCTATGTACTAACTATTATTGTGAAGCCTGAATCTCTACTCATCTGTGGGGGTGTGCTGGCTGTCAGCATAGGATTGTAATAGCAAGTCCCCTTTGTAAAGACAGGACCATCCAGTGCAGACCATTATAAGATGCTAACAGCATGGACGTACACAGAAAGGGGTCCACAGAATGTGGATATAAACTTATTAGAGAGAGATGAGATAGATAGATAGATAGATAGATAGATAGATATAATAAGGAACTGACTACACAGCACGTGAAGGCAACTGGCATCACCAGTGACAGAAATGCAATGGAGTTCCATAAATGTCAGTACAGTTACTGGCAAAGAAACATGGCAGGATTGTATAAGCCATGTGGTGTCAGGTCAGAAAACGTGCTCTTGAGCACATTACCTAACCTCTTCGAGCCTGTTCATGAATACAGGGCAAGTAGTTAAATAAGCTAACATTTCTAAGAGTATATAGAGATTTCTGCTTCCAGGAAAATAAACATATTTTCTCTCTTCCTCCTACTAAGTACAACAAAACCCCCTGGTTTGTTTTATACATAAAACAAACATAAGTCTAAAAGGTGAATAAAAGAAGACAGATTGCTAGGGACCTTGGGACTCAAAGAACTATGTGGCAGTGAGTTCCCTGGGGCTTCTGTTTGGCTCATATATCCCAAACTGAGTGCTGGGGAAGCCAACCACCAGAAACACCAATGGGCACAGACAAAAAGAGCCCTAGCAAAGATTTGCTCTTTCTAACCAAAGGAATGGGAAAGGGGCAGCCTAGAAAGACACAAAACTTTTAGAAAATAAGTATTCTACTGTAGCTAAATACCATTACAAATAATTGTGTCCCAGCCCACCATACCAGCAAGGATCAGTGATGGCCCTAGACTTCCATCCTCTCCAAGCTATAAGGAAAGCCCCCAGTCACCACATCAGAGTTCTATCAAAGAAGACCAAGGAGGAGGCCAGGATTTCTTTCCTCCAATTGCAGTGGCAAGTCCTCCCTCCTGCCATGGTGTCAGATGATACCGTCTGGGGAGCCTGAACTTCTACTCCCACCTGGTACTAAGGAAACACCCCTCCCCATTCCTGCTGGGGTGATTTGAGAGAAGACCAAGTGGAGAGACAGGACTTTGACCACCACCCAGTAGTAATGAGGCCAGCTGTACCAGTGATGTCAGTGAGGGACACATGGGGGGCAGTAACAAGGTATCCCTGTATCTCCCAGACAGGAAAATATCAATGAAGGCATAAGAGGAGGCCAGGACTCTCACTCCCAACAAGAAGTAGCAAGGAGCAGCCCCTTGGACATCAGCAGAATTCAACAGGGGAGCCTGAACTTCTACCCATACCTGGCAGCACCCTCCCCATTTTCCTGCTGAGGAGGTACAAATGAAGCTGGTTAAAATAGAAGGTTTAAGTAAATGAGTCTCATAACATAATAACCAAACCATCCAGGTCTCAATAAAAAAAATCACTCAGCATATCAGGAACCAGAAAGATCTCAAACTGAATGAAAAAGACCGCAATAGATACCAACACCAAGATGGTAAAGATGTGAGAATTATCTGATAAAGATTTTAGAGCAGCCATAGTAAAAATGTTTTTACAAGCAATTATGAACGTGCTTAAAATAATTTTAAAAAATAGAGTCTTAGTAAAGAAACAGAAGATATAAAGAGGGAGCAAATGGAAATCTTTTTTTTTTTTTTTTTTTTTTTGAGGCAGAGCCTCACTTTGTCACCCAGGCTAGAGTGCCGTGGCGTCAGCCTAGCTCACTGCAACATCAAACTCCTGGGCTCAAGCGATCCTTCTACCTCAGCCTCCCAAGTAGCTGGGACTACAGACATGCACCACCATGCCTGGCTAATTTTTTCTATATATGTTCTTAGTTTTCCAGCTAATTTCTTTATATTTTTTTAGTAGAGACGGGGTCTTGCTCTTACTCAGGCTGGTCTTGAACTCCTGAGCTCAAACGATCCACCCACCTCGGCCTCCCAGAATGCTAGGATTACAGGCATGAGCCACCGCACCTGGCCCAAATGGAAATCTTAGAACTGAAAAACACAATAACTGAAATTTTTCTTCAATAGCAGATCGAATGAAAGGGGACAGAGGAAAGAATTAGTGATATTTAAGATAAAAACAATATAAATTATGCAATCTAAATAATAGAGACAAAATAGATTTTTAAAAATCAACAGATCCTTAGTTACCTGTGGGACTAGAACAAAAGAGCTAACATTCATGTCATCAAGGTCCCAGAATGAGTAGAGGGGAGACTGGAAAGTAAAAGAAATAATGGCTAAAACTTCCTAAATTTGGCAAAAAACATAAATCTATAAATTCAAGAAGCTGAGTGAATTCCAAATTGGGGAAAAGACTCCACATCAAGACATCATATTCAAATGTTGAAAAGTAAAGATAATGAAAAAATTTTTGAAAGCAGCGAAAGAGAAACAACACATTACCCATAGGGGAAAAAGAATTAGAATATCAGAAGATTTCTCATTAGAAACTGTGGAGGCCCAGAAGGAAATGGAATGTTTTTCAAGTACTGAAGGAAAAGAACTGTCATCCCAAAATCCTATATTCAGCGAAAATATCCTTCAAAAATGAAGGGAATATCAAGACATTCCCAAATAAAGAAAACTAAGAGAATTTATTTCCAGTAGACCTGTCCTAAAAGAATGATTAAAGGATGTTGTCTAAACATAAAGGAAACTATGAGAGAAGGAACTGTGAACATCAAGATGAAAGAAAGGATGCAATAAGCAAAACTATGGGTAAGCATACCAGACTTTTTTTCTCTTCCTATACAATTTTAATGCAGTTTCTTTCTTTCTTTCTTTCTTTTATTTTTTGTAATGACGAGGTCTCACTATGTTGTCCAGGCTGGTCTCAGACTCCTGGCCTCAAGTAATCCTCCCACCTCAGCTCCCAAAGTGCTGAGACTATAGACATGAGCCACTGCACCCTGCCAAATGCAGGCAGGGATGCAGGAAAACTAGATCCCTCTCATACATTGCCGGTCGTGATGTAAAGTGTCATAGCCAATCTGGAAATGTTTATGGCAGTTTCTTAGAAAACAAAATGTGCAATTTCTACTAAAATCTCAGCAAGGTTTTTCTTAAATAGATATAGATAAGATTATTCTAAAATTTATATGGAAAGACATAGGAACTAGAATAGCTAAAACAACTTTGAAAAAAAGAAATAAAGAGGGAGGAAATCAGTCCATCCAATTTCAAAACTTACTATATAGCTGCAGTTATCAAGACTATGTGGAATTGATGGAAAGATAGACACATAGATCAATGGAACAGAATAGAGAAACTTAAAATAGACCTACACCAAAAAGGTCAAACTTTTTTGACAAAGATGCAAAATTAATTGCATGGAAGAAGGAAAAATTTCTGCCTGTCTCACACCTTGTAAAAAATATTTTGAAATGAATAACGGATTTGAATATAAAATGTAAGACTTTAAAACTTTTAGAAAAAAATATATAAAAATCTTAAAGATCTAGGGCTACACAAGGAATTCTTAGACTATATACCGAAGATAATCCATAAAAGGAAAATTTGAAAAATTGGACATCATCAAAATTAAAAACTTTTGCTTTTAACCAAACCAGAACAAAACATAAAATAGCTGTTAGCAAGGATGTAGAGAAATAGGAACCCCTGTGCACTGTTAGTAGGAATGTAAAATGGTGTAACCACTGTGGAAACAGTATGGTGTTTCCTCAAAAAATTAAAAATATCATTACCATATGATCCAGCAATTTCAATTCTGAATATATACCCAAAAGAATTGGAAGTAGGGACTCAAACATGTATTTGTACACCCATGTTCATAGAAGCATTATTCATAATAGGCAAAAGGTGGAAGCAACCCAAGTGTCCAATGATGGATGAATAGATACAAAATGTGATGTATACATTTGTACATACAATGGACTATTATTCAGCCTTAAAAGGAAAAGAAATTATTTGACACATGCCACTACATCTATGAACCTTGAGGACATTATGCTAAGTGAAATAAGCCAGTTACAAAAAGACATTAATGTATGATTTCACTTATATGAGGTATCTAAAGTAGTCAAATTCATAGAGACAGAAAGTAGAATGATGTTTGCCAGGGGGAAGGGAAAATGGTGAGTTATTGTTAAACAGCCACAGAATTCTAGTTTGCAAGATGAAAAGAGTTCTGGAAATGGTTAGTGGTATTGGTTTCACAACAATATAAATGTACTTAATGCCACTGAGCTGTACACTTAAAAATGGTAAGTTGGTAAATTTTATACTATATGTATTATACCACAATTTTGTTTAATTAAAAAAAAAAAACCTTGGCAGGGTGTGGTGGCTCACGCCTGTAATCCTAGCACTCTGGGAGGCCAGGGCCGGTGGATCGCTCAAGGTCAGGAGTTCGAAACCAGCCTGAGCAAGAGCAAGACCCCATCTCTACTAAAAATAGAAAAGAAATTATCTGGCCAACTAAAATATATATAGAAAAAATTAGCCAGGCATGGTGGCGCATGCTTGTAGTCCCAGCTATTCGGGAGGCTGAGGCAGTAGGATCGCTTAAGCCCAGGAGTTTGAGGTTGCTGTGAGCTGGGCTGATGCCACAGCACTCTAGCCCTGGTAACAGAGTGAGACTCTGTCTCAAAAAAAAAAAAAAGAAAGACATCATTCCTGGTGAGGAGACAGCAGTTAAGTTTCTTGGAGTCAGAAAGACCTGAGCTTGAATCCCAAGTCTTATTAGCTGTGTGCTCTTGGGAAAACCCAGGTCTCCTAAACTATATGAGGAATCTGCCCAATAAAAACAATAATAGTAGTGCCCACCAAAGAGCATTCTAAGAACTGAATGAGAGGATACATGTAAAGTGCATAGTGCGACATCTGGCACTTAGGAGGTTTTAAATCAATGCTATCCACTATATTATTGCTATCATTAATGTTCTCAATCTAGTGAGAAGGCAACTCACACCTAATTATAAAGTAGATGTTCAGAGGTAGTAAATAGGAGTAAAATAGACTTTGGTGATATTGAGAGGGAGAAGAGGCTGGTTTCGGCTAGAGAAATTCTGGTCATATTTCTCACAGGATCTACAGAGAGTTGTGACTTGTCAGCTTAGGAAACAAGAACCACAGCTCTAATTTTAATGATCAGATAGTGCAGTAAGAGGCAAAATGATATAATATAAAAAACATCAAATTTGAAATCCTACAGCCTTAGGTTTGAATCTAGGCTCATTCATTCCTTAACCATAGGATTTTGGACAAGTAACTTAATTCCTCTAATCTTCAATTTTATCATTTTTGAACAATGGCAATTCTTATTTCTAATGGCTGTTAAGGATAAAAATAAATATTTATCAAACACCTAGCACACTACCCATCACTCATTGCATAATTTTTAACAAGCATATTAACTGAGCGAGAAACTAGGGGCCCACGCTCTGTGCCTCTTGGGGTGATGCTGGGAGGTGGGGGGTGGGAGTGTTCTTTTCAAAAAAGCATCAGCACAACCAATCTGGTGGCATTTGCCTCCAGCAATGACTCTTTTTTGCATTAGTTCCAGTGGTTCTAAGACTCCCAAAAACACAACTCACGAAGCTCCTGAGCTTCCAGAACCATCAATAAAGAAATTAGTGCCAGGGGGGAAAAAAAAGAGTAATCCAAACCATCAAAGGCAACTCTCTTAGATTCTTACTCCTATGACTCCTTTTTAATTTTTGCTGACTAAGAAACAGGGCATGGACCCAAGTGTGAGAGAAAATCTGGTAAAAACACTTTTCTCCGTGGTGGCATTTTTATCTCACTCCAATAGTTTGCCAAACCTCAAGCACCATTAATACTGTGCTAATTTTGCACTGTCTGCAGCCTGCAGAGCCCACAGGCAAGAGCCCTACTACTGCCACCTTCAGGTAGGTGGTTTTGTGTGCTTGACAGTAAGTCCACATGGAGTCGTTTGTCAAAGCTCTGGTGCCACATTACCTTTCCCCAAACGGATACCTACTCACTACACTCGAGCCCTGCCCTCACATTGCCCAAGGGCCAAACTGACTGAGGGATTTTTTTTTACAATGTTTTGCCCGGATGGTTTCATATTGTATATAAACAGCCTAAACGTTCCATGAGAGTATGAGATTCTGGTGTAGCAAAAACGGATGCATTATTGCCTGAACTGTCTGTAAGAACTGTTGTATCTTTCTGAGAATGCCAGCTTTGATTCAGTCCTGAAGAGAAGATAATCAACAAATCTCAGATTCCTAGCATTTTGCTTCTGTCATCATCATCCTCATTATTCTCATCATGCTGTTTCTTGCTCATTTGTTCGCCCCTCCGTTCTCTGCCCTTCTCCATACCCCAGGAGGCTGATTCCTGCAGAATCCATCTCCCAGGCCCTCTCGCTGTTGGTTTCCTGATTGGTTTAGTCAACGGGAGGCACACGGGCCGGAGATCACAGCAGGAGCTGACTTCCCCACGCCCAACCTGCCCTCCCTGCTTTGCCCACATTTCTAAGAGTGGCTGCCTTCCCGCAACCTCAGCTTCTGTCAGGGGGCCCCTGCTTCAAGAATCCAGCTCTCACTGGGCTCTATAACATTTCCCCTCCTTGCCCCTCAGGACTAAGGGTGGTAACAGCTTCCCATTGTTGCTAATCTCCGAGCGCCTCAACATCTGTGTTGCACTTCCTAACACTAATCCTGTCGTGAATGTCTCTGATACAATCATCTCGAATGGCATCTTCTCTGTGACTGTTATCTATTGACCACACACCAGGCATCCCATGCTGTGCTGAGTGCTTCAAAGCACGAACTCATCCAGCCTGGACAATAACTCCATGAGGAAAGTATTAGTATCCAGATCAGAGAGCAGACTTGGCAGCTTTAAGGATCTTATCCCAGGTAACTCAAAGGGAAAGTGTCAGAGTCAGAATTCAAACCCAAATCTTTCTACCCCAGAGTCTTTTTTTAACCACGACCAACAGCTCCCTGGTACAGTCCACATCAGAATCACTTGGAGTGTTCATTAAAAATCCAGATTCTGGGAAACCTGGGCCCCCTCCTGAGGAAACCAGCTCTAGGTTTTAACCTGAGCAGGGAGATTGGCTCAGGGTCATCACCTGATGATAGGGGATAATTGCACAGGGTAACTGACCACCTATGGCATTAAAACTCTGACCAGCACAGGCAACGGTGATTAATGAGGCCAATCAAACTCTCTCTCACCTTCCCAAATTTGAATGAAGAATGCTAAAGAAATTAGTAAAGAGCTAGAGGGAGGAGAAAAAAGAAAACCCATATATAGAAGCAGACAATGAGAAAGTCACATGGTCATTTGATGGTGGAACAGTGACCAATGATGCAGCAATAAAATAGCAGTGTCCCTGGAGCCAGTTTGTAGCTCAGATAATGACTATTCTTAGCTTCTCTTGAGATTCCTATCTCCTCTCACCTATCTACTCACCAGCAACTTACACAATCGTTTGACCTGCCTTTCCTGAAGCAGACTTACTAGACTGAGTTGACACATCCTCCCTGTCTTTTTATAGAAAGGGCTCTAAGCTACCACAAGTGGAATAGCCTACCTGCTGGTCTTCCTGCATTTACTTTGTCCACCTCTATAAACCATTGCTCACACGAAAGCTGGAGTATTCTTTGCAAAATGTAAATCTAACTTCATTTACCTCCTTGCTAAAAACCAACAAATGGATTCCCATTCTTTTGACATAGACTAAAAATTCCCTTCCATGACCTACAGGTTTCTGGCCTGGCCACCATGCCTGCTCTTCAGTCTCAGCTTCAGACACGCTCCCCCTCGGTCTCTTTGGTCTAATCACACGGGCCTTCCTCCAGTCCCTTGTGATCGCCACACTCCCTCCTGCCACAGGGCTCAGCACAGGCTACGTCTTCTGCCTGCAGCAGGGATCTCTTCCCTTTCCACCTAATTAGCTCCTACTCACCAACAAGCATCACTTCCCTGACTGATGCCAATCTTGAGGCCTCACTGACCTCCCTGACTGGTGCCAATCTCGTGGCATCTGCCTTCCATTAGTACTGTTCACAGGTGTGACTCCTCGGGCCATTACTTGATTAATATCAGTCATTCCCACTAAACTCCCCGAGATCAGGGCCTTTGATTTTGCTCAGTCATGTCCCCAGCACCTGGTACAGGCACCTGGCCCACAGTAGGTAAGCAAAAGATTGTTTAATGCATGAATAATTTAATGTCAACATATGACACTGAGGAAAAGTTTTTCTAGATGTGCTATCGTGTAGTTGTCATGGAGTGAATGACAATAGTAACAGTGGACAAGTGACTGTTGCTTAGGAAGGGCCAACACACAACAGGAGACCAGAGTATGGGTGGCTGTACACACAGCACCCAGGACCAAGCTCTCCACTCGGAAGGAGAACCCAATCCTTCTGCAGCCCCAACATCCAGCTTAGCATCTAGGAAAATGCCAAAAAGGTCAGTGGTGCTTGGCTCTCCTTTATTGAGTTTCATTTACGTTTTCAGGTGTATTTCCAAAGAGGTCATGTTAACAGCTTGACGTCCAAGATATTGCCAGTTTGGTGCCCATTACCCACTCCAATACAGCTTTAAATGGAATTGGAAAAACAAAGAGGACAAACTTGCAGCTTTGACTGCAAACTGAAAAATGATGTGATTAACACAGCATCTTTGATCGCCTCTTGAGAAACATTTGTAAATCAAAACTGGTAATGATTTTAACTGCATAGCATATCCTTTCAAATCATTCGTGACAGGGAGGAATTGTTTCATATTATTCAAATGTATAAAATTAGGTCTAATAGTGATAAAAATGTTCTTTCTCCTGTAATTCCATTTAGGAAATCAACTTTAATTCCAAAAAAACATTTTTGGATACCTAATAAGTGCTTCTCTGCTAGGCCCGGGGTAGGGGATATGAAGATAAACCGCATAGTTCCTGCTGCTCAAGGGCCTAACGGAGGAGACAGAAAGGCAATCGTGGCAATGGAAAATAACACATGCCATGTTGCAAGTGCACATTGTGCAAAGTGAAACATCCTTCATCCTATGAAGGAGATGATAATGGTGCTGAGGTTTTAGAAAATCAAGAGGAGCTCACCAAGAAGACCACAGAGGGTCTGAGTAGCACAGAGTCCAGCTTCCTAATGTTATAAGTGAGAAAAACATGAGGCTCCCAAAGTTGATGAGCCCCTGGCTAGTCAATGCCAAAACCAGATCTTGAACCCAAAACTTCCTTTTAAGATGTTGTCAAAGGTATGACCTAGTTCTGCTATTCTCATTGGCTTTCTAGAAAATGACTCCAGCCTTTGGAGGTTGAAAAATCAAGCAAACTTTGATTTGCTGTTTTTAAGGGAGCAACATTCATCTTCCTACCTCTAATAGGGCCACTTTCCACTCTACTTCTCATATAGCAGGTGAAATAATTTCCCCAAATGCAATTCTGATCGATCACATAGTTCCCATTGCCCCTGGGATAACAACTAGAGTCCTTCCTAAGGCCTCCAAGGCTCAGCGTGCTGTGGCCCTGGCCCCTGACTTCAGCCACATCTTCCACCGTTGTCGTCTTCTTTTTCTAGGCTCCTGCCAAGCTGCACTTCCTTTGCCATGATCTCTCCCACTGCAAGGCCTCAGCACATGTGTTCCCTCTGCTTAGAACACTCTTCCTCCCTCTTCACTACTGACTCATTATGCTCAAGCAAAAGGTCATTACCCTGACTGTAGACTAGGTAGTCCTTCTCCGCCCTCTGCCATTACTCTTTATTGAGTTACCTGTTTAATAACTGGCTTCTGCACTAGACGTGAAACCCCACAAGGACAGAAACACGTCTCTATCCTTCACTCATGCATCCCCAACCCTCAGCATAGTACCTAGATTCTTAGGGAGGTAGGCTAAGTTGCTGGAACAAATAATCTTCAAAGTCTGAGCATTTTACAGAACTTATTTCTTCTTTTTCACCTGGCAGTTCAGAATGTGGGGTTCCAGGTCTGTGGCAGTTTTACTCCATGCAGCCACGTAGGGGCACAGGCTGATGGAGGCCCTCCCATCTTCAACATGCGGCTTCCAAAGTCTTCCTGGTAATTTCCATTGTAGTCAGCTGGAAATGGGACACAGCAAGGAGCAGCCTCCATGGAAGGTGTTCATTTCTCGTCTGCTCCTTTCCATTTGAGGGAACCTAGTCACGTGACCACATAACTGCAAGGAGGACTGGACCATGTGGGCTTGCTGGCCAGCCAGGGTCAGGCACTGCTCTACTACGTAGGTCAGGCAAGGGGAGAAAGGATTTGGGTAGAGAGATGGCTGCTCCACCAGAATGCTCAGTCAATATTTACTGGAAAAAAATAATTTTTAAATCATCATATTGCTTTGCTTTAGATGCTGATATCAGTACCCAAACTCCCAGAATCATTATGTTTCTTTCATTTTGTTGGCAGCGTTTCAATATCCAAACAACTAGCTTCAATAAAAGGTAAGGCACGGGATGAGTGAGATGTGTATGTTTCTGCTCTACCGTGATGGTGTGCCAAGAGTTAAAAAAAAATGGACATCAAAGGATGCCAGAGATGTAAGGGGACTTTTGGAAAAATCATCAAACATTAATGATGTTTTTAAGACTTGGGAACTGAGGTCCCATGGTAGGAATTTGTTTAAAACTTAGCCCATGAAAGGCAGAGCTGAGCCCCTGAGTCCCCTGACTCCTAACGCAGTGTTCTCCTCACTCTATGCAGCTGCTCCTCCGTGGGCAGCATCCTCAGGCTGTCCAGAGCAGGACCATGAGTATCTGACTCATAAACGTTCAATGGAACTCAGGGTGCAATCAACCCCCAGCTGCCTGGTTGATTGAGTGAGAACTACAGTATGGCCAACTCCCAGTGTGTAATTATGTGCCCTTGGAATTCAATCGCATAGGTAAAATATCTTTAGAAATTATGACGTTGCCATGGTATATACTTAGTTCATTAACTTACTCCAAAATGTGCAGCTTCATGTGTCTGCAGAGTAACAGGCGCAGCTGGAGGTTACTGCCTTACAGTTGTTTTCCCTCCTAGATGGCCAGCCAGTATCTTCACAAGAGACGCTTTATATTTGTATTTAAATACATCTCCCTCTTTACAAAAATATTTTCACACTATTACAACACAACAGACCTGTGATTTCTGTTGCAACAAGTTACACAATCTCAGGTACTTTTGAGAATGGTTCCATCACATTTCTAACATAACTTCTCCCTCTGGGAGGTTGAGGGGGGACTGTAACTCTGTCACCCCACTGCCTGCCTCCCCACCCTCCCACCGCCACACCAACCATTCCTGGCACCGACTCCTTAAGTTGGACCATTGAGCCGCATTTATTCCCATGCCTGAAGAAACCACAGGATAAACATGGCCCATCTTCTCAGAAAGTATTCTATTCAATGGGGAGTAATTTGAAATGTTATTCATTGAACTCAGACATGGATAAGAGTCAGTACGAACCCACATTTTCTCTGCTGGCTGCTTGGCCTTATGCCCTTGATCTGCTGGGAAGTGGGGGTGTGGTGGGAGTACATCTTTGTCTCCAACACCCAGGGTAGTTTTGCAGTGGGAAAGTTCCAGAAGTACTGAAGTATTGGGAAAATTACTGGCCTAAAGATTGGAGAGCAGGGACCTTGTTTTTTGCTCTGCCATGTACTATCTACTAACAACTTCTCTCCTGTAGTTTTTTAATTCTTCAATCACAAAAATAGCTGATATGAAGAAAAGTTCTAAAGTGAGGTGATTCTGGTACCTTGCTGTCTTGATCAGGGAGTTTCTACAACACTAAAGTGTTAGAACTCTCTAAATCAAGTGCTTAAGGTTTAGTGTTCCAGGGCAGGTAAGGAGGAAGAGGCAGAGAATTGTTCTGAAGTTCAAGTTAGCTGGGTTCAACACACGTATACTGAGGCCCACAGCACTCCAGGGCCTGGGAATGAATGCACAGATATAATAAATAAGATGTAGTGACTGTCCTCAGGGAACATACAGTCCGTTGTGCTGCCCAAGATGGTGGCTGCCAGCCACATGTCTACCCAGCACTTGAAATTTGGGTAATTGGAATTGAGATGACTAAGATTTAAGAGACTTAGTAGAAAAAAAGGTGTAAAATATCTCAATAATTTGATTGACTACCTTCATTACATGTTAATATGACAATTTTTTAACATACTGGGTTGAACAAAATGTATTATTAAAATTAATTTCACCTGTTTCTTTTTACTTTTTTAATGTGGCTACCAGAAAATTTAAAATTATCATCACAGCTCACATTATATTTCTTTTGGGCAGCACTGATCTAGAAGATAATTTGGACAGATAAACATGTTTCAGTGTGAGGGTTATGAATAGGTTGTGCTAGGGAACTACAGAAGGGGGGTTCAGGAAAGAGTCCTACAGAATACTCTGCCTGAAAACGCAACCCCTAGAGGCAGTGTGTGCTATGGTTTGGAACCAGACTGGTTGTGTGATCTTGGACAAGCTACTTGACCTCTCTGTGCCTCAGTTTCTTCATTTTGAAGGTGAGGATGATATTAGGACGTACCTCCTCAGGTTGACATATGAATTTAATAAGTTGAATTGCATCCATCCATCCCCCTGAGGCACGGCTGGGTACACAGTAGGAGCTGTGTAATTGTTCTCTATGATTGTCCACCAGAACACAAGTTCCAAGAAGTCAGGGATTGTTTCTGATGCCACTTACTGCTCTGTACCAAGCACTAACACAAGGCCTGGCAATAAAGACTTGCCGATAAATATTTGCTGGATGCATAGAGTGTGTGTGGAACTACACACAGGTCAATATTATTAAAGCGTAATCCATGAGCTAGGGAAGAGCAGAAGAGGGCAACATGGCTTGATGCCCTCCCCTGCACCCCCATTCCAGAGGCAAGAGGGCCAATGAAAAATGCCAAAAGAGAAACAGCAATGCCTTGTGTTTTGAATTGCGCTCAGCCCTTGCAATACGCTTTCACATGTTAGTTTACAACTCTGTGAGGCAGAGAGGGAAGGAATTTGGAGGCAACCTGCTGAGTTTATTAAGGGAAGAACTCAACCATAAAAACAAGAAACTAAAGAGTCTCACAAAATATCATCAGCGTTGGTAGGATAGCCAAAGCTCCTCGTTATCTTTTATTTTTAATATTTTTAGTGCTGTTTTTGCCAGGAACATATGCTATTTTATAGTCGGGGGGAAATGCGTGCTGTTTTTTAAAGAGATGGAGGACAAGAATGAGAAGTTGGCTTGTCCAGATGAAATTCCCACTCAGAGTGTAATCAGACCTAAACTTCAGCAGAGGGTTGAAAAATGTCCAGATTCCACAACCACCATCGGGATGCAAGGAGATGTTCCTAAGTGGCCAATCTTTCTATGGGCTATGAAGTCAGACAGACTTTCAAATCCTTCGTTTGTCACTTCTTAGCAATGCGACCTTTATTCCACCCAAATATAGCCTGGGCCCTGCTCAGAGATACAGTCAAAACTGAGAAGGCCCACACACTCCCTCCCTTCACCTACTCCTCTTAACTCTTGTCCCTCTGCCTCATTTTAATTGAAAAATAGATGCTTAAAACCCTTCAATGCCTTCTCTTTTCACTTTGAAGAAAATCCTTATTCCTTTGCATGGCCTATAAGCCTTGCATGATCTAGCGCCTGCCTACTTTGCAGATCAAACACTCTTCCAGCTCCCAGACTCCAACCATAACTGTCCTCTTTCAGCTCCTCCAGCGTGCCAGCCTCCTTCTAATCTCAGCCTTTGCACACGCAGCCAGCTGCCTGAGCCTGGAACCCTCAGCAAAGCCCTAATCCCACCTTTCGTGTGGCTGGCTTCTCACCCTGTTCGTCTTAGCTGGAATGTTAATCTACTCCCAGAGGCCTTCCAGACAACCTATCTAAGTAGTTTTCCTCCCAGACCCACTCTGGAATTTTTTCCCATCTCTGCACCTCCTTTGCTTCCTATAACACAAGGTGAAAATATGTATATTATGTATGTACATGGACAAATAATTATCAAATATATATAAAACAAATATATTAACATATGTATGCACACACATATACTCTTGACTGTTATTTATTTCTCCACTAGATTGTAAGATATATGAGGGCAGAGATCACATCTAGTCTTGTCCTCTCTGTATGCTGAGTCCCTGAGGCAAATATCAGGTACATAGTAAGTGCTCAATACAAAAATCACATTATTCCAACTGAACATCATTCTTTGAAGCTATAATTTTTGTGCATTACCTGGGCTAAAAGCTGTGAGATTTCTTCTTTTCTTATTATTCATTGATTCATTCAATAGCATTTATTAGCAGACATTTGTGCTGGTCACTGAAAATACAGTGACAATCTTCCTCATGGAGATTGCTTTCTAGTTGGGGAGAAAGGCAGTTAAATGTGATAACTGTAAAGTAAGATGAGTTCTTTACTAGGGTTATGTTGGTGACCAAGAGAACACAGAGCAAAAGAATTTTTTTTTGGTACCTTGTGCATTTCTCTGTGCTCACTAGAACACACTGGAAAGGAATGAATTAGCACTGCCTTTTCAAGGAGCTGAACCGAGAGAAACCAGCAGGGAAATCACTCTGTTTGAGGCTACAAGTCAAAGACAGCCCTTATCTGTCATTAGATCAAAGAGCTTGTTCTGAATGTCATTCTTCTTTATCATACTGATGTGAAGTGATGCTGTGTCTGAATTACAATACAAATTCCATAAGAACAGGACTTTGTTTTATTTAGTGAGGGATCCTTGATGCCAAGAACTGAGCCTAGCACGTAGCAGATGCTCCATAAATATTTGTTGAATAACTGAAAGAAATTATAGATAAGAAAACCAAAGCTGAGAGAGGTGAGGCAGTATCTGCTGATTCTACCACTCCCAGCTCGGAAGCCACAGGCCCAAGGACACGGTCACACTGACCTACAGCTTCCAAACCTGTTCCCGCAGGTCCCTTGGAAGATACAGCGCTGTGTCTGGGGAAGGGTTGTTTCTAATCTGGGATGCTTTGTTGCACATTTCTTCTCTCATAGCTCTGAGGAAGGGCTCAGATCTGGAAAAAGCCATTGCCACTGCTGCTCTGATTTTTAGAAACTCTTCTGACCCTGATGGTAAACTTGGGAAACCTACTGCCAAAACTCTGCTGCAGACTCAATTCAGGAATTTCACAGAGGTAAGAGAGCTAATATGCAGGAATAAATAGGGGCCCCACCGTCATGGCTGACACCAGCTCCAGAGCCCCATCATGATGTCTCGCTCCACAAATGTGTACTGAGAACCTGCCTCATGCCAGGCAGCAACCTGATCACTGGAGTTAATACAGTGAACAGGCTAGCAATCCCGCAGAGTAAAGGAATATGCTGAAAAAGTAATCAGAAATGCTCAAAGGATGTGAAAGACTAGGGCACACAGTGGGAAAGTAAAACAGAGGAACCAACTTGGGGCAGTTGATCAAAGAAGGGCTCGTGGAAAATTAAAATACTGCTGAGATCTGAGAAATGAGCAGGCTTAGCTCAGTATGGGGCAGTGAGAAGATGACATTCCAAGCAGAGGGAATTGCTTATGCAAAGTCCCTGAGGCAGGTCGAAGATCAGAGAGAAGGCCAGTATGTGGTTGGTGGGCAGTGAAGGTAAGAAGCAGTCGGGGAGGAGGCTGGGGAGGGGAGAAGACAAATCTTACAGAGGCGTCGCCTGAGGACAGGAGGAAGCAGGAATGGTTTCTAAGTCCAGGTCTAAGAAATTACACCAGCTGCAGTCCAGAGAACAAACTGGGGTGGAGGTGGAGACAGTTAGGAAGGAAGGGAGTCCCCTTGGGGAAGCAATCCAAGCAAAAGATGATGATGGCTTGGATTAGAGTGGTGAAGATGGAAGGAAACAGACAAAGATGAGAGCCCTCAGGAAGGTGGTATGAATAAGATCTGAAAATGGACTAGCTGTGCGAATTGGTGGACAGGAGAGCAAATGCTGACACCCCAGTTTCTGGTCCCCTCCCCAGAGAAAATAAAGATTGGAAAAGAAGCAGATCTGAGGTGTGGTGGGGGTTGGCGGAGGTGGGGAGGTCCTTTAGGATGTGTCCGTTTCAAGATGTCCGTGAACTATTCAAGTGAAGAAACTCAGGCAGCAACAGGATATATGAGTTGGGAAGTGAGAATAGAGATCTCTGTTCAAATTACAGAAATGAGAGTTGGGAGTATATAAACATCACTGACCTAAACAGAGTAACCTAAAGCACCTAGGGGTGTATTTCTCAAACTTCAGTCATTCCAACACCATCTTCAGTCTTTTTCCCACATCTGCCTACAGCCTAAATTATCATTTACTTTGAACTTTTTTCTTTACATTTCTCTATACTTAAATAAAGTTTTATAAGGGCACTTTACCACTATTCTAAATATAAATTCAGTGGGTAAAAGTGGAAGATGATAATAAAAAATAGATGACTAGTAATTCTTATTTAATATTTATTCTCGTATCACCTAAAATTACGTTTACATTCTACCAGCAATATGTGTTTATGTTTTGGGAAGTACTGGCTTAGGGAAAATGTGTAAGAAGAAAAGAGGGCCTCATACTAGGTTAAACCACCAATATTAATTGGTAGGTAGAGCAAGAAAAAACATAGAAGCAGTCTCTAAGCTTTTATGTGTATTCTGAGATATTAAAAAGATGGTATTCTATAAATATATATGTGCACACATATGCATATGTGTGCACATATATATATATGGTTTTAGTGTACTACAGTTATATAAGATGTCACTCCCTGGGGAGAGCTGGGTCAAGGGTACAACTTCCTGTGAGTCAATGATTATTGTAAAAATGAGAGAGAGAGAGAGAGAGAGAGAGAATATAGTGTGATACACAGAAAAATGATTGGAAAGAAATGTTAATAAAGGTGGCTATCTTTGGGTAATGGGATAAAGGGTTATGTTCACATTCTCCTTTTTTTAGTTTTTTTTTAATGTTCTATATTCAACATGTATTATTCCTGAAATATTTTTTAAGAAAAGCTATTTTTTTCCAGGCAGAAATATCAGTCAGAATTTAACAAGAGATAAAAGGTTTTGGGGAATATTTAAAGAACAGGTGGGTGAATAAATCCTATAACATCTGCCTGCATCTGAGGCCAAAAGAAATGACATATACCAAAGAGAAAAAGGGCTCATTACCTCATGGACTGGAAAATCCTCTGTGAGCTTTTAACAAATATGAAAATGAAGATCTAGTGGATGTATCATCTTGATGTAACTTATAAATCCTCTGAAAACACCAGAGAAAAATAATTAAAACCAAAGTCATTAGGAAAGACACCTTCAGCCTCATGTCCCTCAGGGAAGGCTAACTAAGCCCAAGAAAGGCAGCCAATTTTGGGATCCCTCCAGCAGCAGACACACACAAGCCCCAGTGCAATCCCGCCCTGTGCCCGAGATGAGAGGCAGAGAGCAGAGCCTTATTTCAGGGACTCAAGGGGACAGTTCACCCTGGGGCATTCTCTGTATCAGTGGTGATAGTCCACCTGCACTCAGCAAACATGCACGGTAATGCCTGTCAGAACGCTGCCTCGGCCCAACTACTCCACTCCGTGAGATTCCCGAAGGCAGGTGCGTGCACATGAGTCAAGGGCAAAAGGTGGCAGAAGCCCACTTCATTCCCAACTGGGCTTTCTCCTAAATTCACAGGGAAAACTGAGCTGGTCCTTTTGGCTAAGGCCTGAGTTCTAAGAGGAACATCTTCTTTCCCATAAGCCTAAACATAATTTTGGGGATCTTATCACCCTATAGCCAGTCAGATAGAATAAAACCAAGCACCAAAAGGCTCTGCTAAGAAGATGCAAAAACAAGATGGTAGGTCACACCCCAGGAGGACTAGACCTCAGTCAACTCTCTGCTCTTAAAATACGCAGAAAAAAGAGAGAAAGAAGACCTACACCCAACTCAGACCTTTGAGCAAACAGTGTACCATTCTGCTAGGAAAGTGGTCCTGTTTCTATCTTGGAATCTAACTCTTTCCAAATAGCATTCAGCTGTCTTGGAGGGAGAGGGTAGAGAGCTCCCTTGGCCCCCACTGATAGGATGGCTTCTCTAGAAGAACCAGCCTAGAGAAACCAGAATGGGTCTAAGCCTCTAAGAGGAATTTGCCATCATTCCAAAAGCGCCTTGGTTATGGCTGTGATGTTTTTTTGACACCTAGCACGTGGGTGAGCCTTTGGGGTTGAACTAAATGCAAACACAGTTCGGTATAATAGTGAATCAAATTATTTTAGCACTTTTAATGTCACTGGGGAAGATATTCCACAAGCTGTAGTTTGAAACCAAAAAACCTCTCCATTTATATACTATTCAGATGTTTTCCTTTAATCTGTTTATAAGGACTATCAACTTGGATTTTATTTATGATCAAACTAAATGCTGAACAATATTCCAAAGCACATGTTTTCTTTTAGCAAATTTTATTCTATATATCTGGATAATCTTAAGGCTCAAGTGATAAACACATAATGGATACCTTCTCTATCAAAAGGATTATATTTTGAAAATCTGAAAACATAACAGTATCTGTATTCAAAGAAAGGCAGGATAGCTCAGCAGTTAAGAGCATTGGCTCCAGAATCAGGTAGACAAGGCTACAAAATCCTGGCTGCACACCAAAAGCTGCTGGCTTGTGGCAAGTTACTCACTCCTCACTAGTCTCTGATACTGCATCTATAGAACGAGGATAATAATAGGACATATTCAATAAGGTCACTGTGAAGATTAAATGAGATAACCCATGAAAAGATTTAACACAATGCTTGACTGGTAGCACTGGTGGCAACTTGACAGGGTATTGTTGTTAATAATAAGTTTATTATTTGCTATGGTTTGGATGTTTGTCCCCTCCAAACCTCATGTTAAAATTTGATTCCCAGTGCTGGAAGTGGAGCTTAATTGGAGGTGTTTGGGTCATGGGGGTTGATCCCTCTGAATAGATTGATGCCCTCCCTGGGGGGACAGTGAATTCTTGCTCTGTTAGTTCTCATGAGAGCTGATTGTTAAAAAGAGGCGGGTATCTCCCCTCCCCTCTTGCTTCCTCTCTTGCCATGTGATCTTTGCACATGCTGGCTCCCTTCACCTTCCACCACAAGTGGAAGTAGTGTAAGGCCCTCACCAGATGCAAATACCCAATCTTGAACTTTTCAGCCACCAGAATTATGAGACAGGCCAGGCACAGTGGCTCACACATGTAATCCTAGCATTGTGGGGCCTGGGGCAGCAGAATCACTTGAGGTCAAGAGTTTGAAACCAGCCTGAGCAAGAGTGAGCCCCCCTCTTTACTAAAAATAGAAAAATTATCCGGGTGTGGTGGCATATACCTGTAGTCCCAGCTACTTTGGAGGCTGAGGCAGAAGGATTGCTTGAGCCCAGGAGTTTGAGGTTGCTGTGATCTAGCCTGACGCCACAGCACTCCAGCCTGGGCAACAGAGTCTTAAAAAAAAAAAAAATGTGAGACAAATAAACCTTTTTCTCTTAAAAATTAGCCAGTCTCATTATTGTCTATTATCTGTAAATCTAAGTTCTACATAATAAATTAGGTGTTTACTTATTCTTCTTTATTTTCACAGGGACAAGAAACCAAGCCACAATATAGAGAGATCCTTTCTGAACTTGATGAACACATCGAAAATAAGCTTGATTTTGAGGACTTTATGATCTTGCTCTTAAGCATCACTGTCATGTCAGATCTGCTGCAAAATATATGGGTGTACAAATTATGAAATAAACAGCTTTAAATATATGGTTGGCTAAAACAATGACAAAAGATGGTGTTAAATGAATATACTGATCATGCATCTGGGATTGCCTAGCATGGTTCTGATTGCTAATATTCAGACCCAATATAACTTCAAAAGTTTACACATGCTTTTCAGGAATGTTTAAATAATATGGTCTCTGGGTACTTCATAATATGATAGATTTGATGCCACTGAATATCAAATTGCTTTTGCTGAGTCAATGGTGACATAGAGCACTCTACCTAGAGCTAGAGTCAGTGAGGCACTCATTCAGTCATTCATTCATTAAATTTTTGTTGAGCATCTACTTGCTGGTACTGCTGAGGATACAGTAATGAACTGGCCAGACAATCCCTTCCCTCAGACATGCTTGCAGAAGTCTAGCAGAAGAGACGAACATTGCACAATTTTTAATCAATTGCATATACTGTTTAGTTATAATCAATATAAGGGCTATAGGATGCTAAGACATTATTACCTGATGTGGGTTCATAGGTCAGAGAAGCTTTACTGACATTCAATAAAAGGCTTAAAACCAAATCCATGGCTGCAAGACATATGGGTGGAAAGTAGGATTGTCCACAAATGGACACAAGGAAACTTTTGAAAGGGATGGAAATGTTCCCTATGTTAGTTGTGGTGGTGGTTACATGACTACATGCATTTGTCAAACTCTTAGAACTGCACACAAAAAAAGGGTGAATTTTACTGTATGTAAATTATACCTGAATAAATCTGACTTGACAAAAAAATAAAACGCAATATTGTTGTAATCTCTGACCATGGCTTAACCCCTAACTCTCTGAGATTATGATCTAAAAGTGGTCATATCCAAAGAACTACAGCCCCCTCTGACCACCTTCTGTATTCCCAAGTTTAAATCAATCTCTCTCTCACACACACACACACACACACACACACACACAATGCCTGGACTTTCAAGACAGACTCTCACAAAGACTTTTATTCATGTAAGGTCTTGCCTGAGAACAGGAGGCATGGGGATGGACACCAAGGGCCCCCAGAAAGGACACTGGGCAATAGTCAGAGCCACAGCCTAAATTGACCACTGGCTGTCACAGATGCCATCTTACTCAATCTTTACAAGGGAGGTATGATGTCCCCATTTTCCAGCTGCAGGAACTGGGGTTTAGAGTGGCTAAATGATGGTCCAGGATCATCCAGGTAAGCAGTGGCAGAGCCAGAATTCTGGTACAAGGGAAGGACAGAGGTGCCAAAAGGGGAATGGGAAGAGAAGACCAAGTTTTCCAGCCCTCACTCCCATTTTGCTCCAGTCCTGTGCTAAGCTCTACAGTCAGGTAGTCAGTCACCTAACATGCATTGCGCCTCTGCTATAGGCTGGTGCCAAGAGAAAGGCAAGGAGGAACGAGTCCCTGTCCTTATCTTCCAGGAGTTTATGGCTGGCAAAACACGTATGTAAATGTGGGAGTATCTGTGCTGTTCACCAAACATTTCTATTCTCCTGTCAAACACATAGTGGGACTATGCTTCTTTTCAGTTGAGTGTGTCCATCCTTTGGCTGCTGACATTTGAGCTGAAGTGACATGAGTCATTTTTGGGTGGAAACTTTGAGAGCCTGCATCAAACCACTACTCTGTTTCCTTGGGATATGATAACTGGCAACACGCCCCATGGAGGCTGCTCCCTCAGCTTTAGTCCTGCGGGAGGCCCATGTGGAGCAGAAGCCCAGACAGACTGATAGGGACATGTTGCTTAAGGAAGAAATAAATCTTGTTGGTTCAGCAAGAAAAGACTTTTATTCACTGTAAAATCATTATAACTTCCCAAGGCCCTCTCCATCTCTCATTTTCTTCCCAGCCCAACACAGTAAGCCTCACATATATATATTAAGAAAACTCTTTCAGGAGGCTTTTCACTCTTGGTCCGATGAAGCATTACCTCATCCTGTCGTGTTCCAAATCCACCAAAACTCATCTCCTTGGCCCTCCCCACTTCCCAAACTTCAGGCATTCTAAATCCAAGAGTTTACAGACCATGTGAGGGAAAGCTCCAGACTTTACCCTCTCTCACTGTTTTAACAGGAGGCTAGTGTGTTGAATAGGAGCATTCAGACTCAATTATCTAACAAAAGAAGGGGAAAAAATTAAAGAAAATTTATTTTATATCCAGCTTTCAAAGTCTTCCTGCTTTGAGCTGTTTTTGTTTAGAATTGAGTGGGGAAAAAAGAGCAAAGTTTCTTTTCTCCTTTTTTTTTTTTTTTTGGACAAACACAGGGCTCATACTATGTGCCGGGCACTGTTCTAGGGGCTTTACGGACAGTAACTCATTTAACCGCCCATAACAACCCTGTGAAAGAGGTATCATTATTATGACCATCTCACAGATGAGGAAACTGAAACACAGAGGTTTTTATTTTCCCAAAGTCACACAACTAGCAGGTTTGAGAGTTTTCTGCCCTCCCTGAAGGCATTGTTAATTTTGTTTTAATATTAGGTTTCATTGTGAGCAATAATATTATAACTCAACAAAAATAGCTGTGGACATTTCAGGCACTGTGTAAGAGATAGCAGTACCAGCTGGCCCCCAGAGAACCATTTGGCATTCCTCAAATAGAACTCTGTGGGCTGTTCTCCCTCAAAGCCCTTTGTGTTTCAGCCTCAAGTAGCTGAATATGGCAACCTTGGTGGCCAATTAGAAGGTCAAATTCACACCTTTCAGAGGAGGAAACATGAGAGCCTGGCCATTGGTATGATGAAGAATCTTGGAGCCCTTCCAACCCTCTGGACTCCCAGTAAGAATTTTTTGAAAATCCAACCTAGATGGAAAGTCACGCTCCTCTGAGGGGGATATCAATTATAGAATCTCTTTTAGCCTGATGCAAAGGTTGCAAACAGAACAAAAGCACACGTACATGTTGAAGCATCAGTGACAGATAAATCAATGAGCATGATGTTAAGACACCAGATCATAGGAGTTCCACTTCTTGGTTCCAATTCCAGGACCATGAGCTCTACTCTTAAAACCAAGGTGCCATATTGAAAATGTCACTGATCATCACTGGTGACATTGTGATGCAAATCCATCTTGAGATCCCTTGGTTGCAAGAGACAAAAATCACTCCAATTACACTCACATACATATACATGCAAACATACACAAAGGAAAAAGGGAAGAGTTGTATTAATATTTATCAATTAAATTACAGGGGCATATAATGAAGTGAAAAGTCAGAGAATGCAATGAATCTCCACAAAATACTAGAAATCGCAATAGAAAGCAAAACTAAGTTTTCTCTCTTAGTCACTCTCAAATGCATTGGTTTCTTATCTCTGCTTCTCTCTGCATGTGGTCATCATTCTGCATTGTCTTTTTCTCTCTCCATCTCTCTTTCTATCTCTAACTCCTAGCCAGCTCTTTCTGCTTCTTGGCACAAGAGCCAAACACCATGTCCCCATTGCTGACTTTACTTCTCTCTTTAAATGCTCAACAGATAGGCCATAACATCTCAGAAGCCCCAACTCCAGCCCCCAGGAGAGAGAAGCTGACTGGCTGAGTTTGAGTAAGGACTACTCCTAATCCAGTTGTCTGTGGTCAAGCAGGAAAATCACATGCCCACTCAGCAGGACTGTGGGAGCTGACTCTTTGCAGAATATGTGGGCAGGTTCTCAAAGAAGAAAGGGAAGAACTGGGGAGGAAATGATTGATAGAGGAAATTATAAGAATTTCTAGCACAAAATCCATAACTTTGGACTTGAAAGGCAATGTTATTTGCTTCTCAAAAATGGGCTCAGCAAAAGTGTCTTAATGGAATAATTCCATTTGTTACTCCAAGTGAAACCTTTGTGCATTGTCACGTATAAAAGAAACTAACCTGAACCTTCCTGGGAAGTTTTCCTGTGATTAAATATAGCCAACATATTCCTATACAAGAGCTGTGGCACCCTTGCAATCTGGAGAGCATGACAGAAACATACCCAATCCTAGAACCCCTAATTTTCTTTATTTTAACATCTAAAAATGGGTCCAACTATGAGATCAGGATTTATGCTTTAAATAGTCCTTTGTAAGAAAGCGGGAGAGGGCTGGAAGAAAACCAACAGCAGTCCTGTTCATCTGCTGACCTTCTGCATTGGTAGAACCAAGAAGAGCTCTTGGGGACAGGAGTTTGCTGAATACAGCAAAGGTCATTCCAACACATTGACAAGCAGAGAGAGCGACCCAAGGAATTCAGGCCTGAGAGATTTGCTGTGCAAGTCTCCTTTTCTCTCATTTTAATCCAAGAATGGATTCAGATTTCTCTTTGATCTTTTAAGGGGTACAATTTTTAAATAATCCAATTCAGAAGGTACCATGACATAAGGTGGAATTTGGGGCATGTTTTCTATTCCTGCACACTTGAGGAATACCATGTGTTCCTGTTAACCTATGTGGTAACAAAACATGAATTATTACTAACTAGAGGCTATTTGTGATCTTTATTTCCCCTACTTGGTGTGATTATTCAGAGCATGTGGTTGGGAGATCTATGTCCCTAGAGAAATTGCTGACCTAGACAGGTGAGCCAGACAGAGAGAGAGGACGTGGATTCTGGTCCCAAATCTGCCATCCTGAGCTGTGTGGCTCTGGGAAAGTCCTCCACCTTGTCTGATGAGCCTCATTATTTTTTTTTCAAATATAAATTTGGGATCAGAAAAGGACCTGTTTTCTTTAAAAAATTGCTGTGAGACTTCAAGAGGCATATAAGCATTTCAGAAATATGAAGTAGACATATGCACATGTCTGATGTCTATTCTAACTTGTCTAATTCTAGACAAATTGTTATTATCATTTTTATTAATAGCTGCCCCTTATAGAACATCTACTACACTCAAGTACTGCCATATGGTCTTTCACTCAATTCCCTATGTGTCTTTAGAAGATTGATATTTCTCTATTTTAGAAAAGAAAATGACATTTAGGGAAGGTTGAGTGGCTTACCCAGGGTCTCAGAGCAATAAGTGGCAGATGAAACCCAGAGTTGCAACCCAGCTTGTTGCAACACAGTCTAGCTTTATTTCTGTGATACCATGGGTGGATATAAAACTACAAAAGAGAGTCTCTCCATTTTTCACAGTTTACACCTAATTACAACAAAGTATTCTCTAAAATGAAGTGGAGGAAGAGGAAGTAGCAGCAGCATTTCACATGCCCAGAGCCCAAAGGAATCAAGAAGAGGGTTTTTTAAAAAAGCAATAACAATGTAACTTGATTTCCCTTCCCTTTGTGTGTCATTTAGGTTTTGTTTTCCAGGGAATTATTCCTGTGGAGGAAGGCAATGGACTGTTTAAATCTGTGTGACTTGTATCCCATAGTTTTCCTTAAAGAAAATGCAAATGGTGGGAAGAAGACCATGGAGGAAGGGAAAGGAGGGCAGCAGAGCCCCTGGGAGGAAGAAAGCACCTTCCAGACCTTGGCACATGGCAGGTAGTGCAGTGGCAATGTTGATATGGAAGTCAGAGATGTCTTTTACTCTCAGCTCTGTGCCTGGTTCCTCTCCTCTGGCTCTCAGATTCTTACTTAGTAAAAAGGGGCTCTATGACCAGATGTTCCCTAAAATCCCTGCCCGTTCTGATATTCTTTAGTACAAATCAAGATTTTTTTAAAGGAAAATTATAACAAGATGCCAAAGTGTATATAGACAACTTCTAAACACTTAAACATCAGTCTCTTCTACCTTTTGACCTTGGCAGTCTGTGGCATAAGCTTAGTATACAGACAGCTAGACGTCGGCAAGTAATATCCTTTGGGGAGAATCGGGGGTGGAGAGGGGAGGAAGTTGACAAATTTTTAATTCTTTTTAGATTAGGAACATGAAGATATGCTTTATATATGTTTTGAAAGTGCTACATAGGTCAAACAATTCATGTGGCCATCCATTGCCCTGTAAGATCTTTAAAAACAAGAGCCCTAACTGTCTTATATATTCAGCACCTAGAATAGCACCTGCATCTAATAGGTGCTTGGTGAATACTGAATGGACAAATAAGTGAATAAATGAATAAGTCCTTCTCAAATAGAAGGAGTGGAAAAGGGAATATTAATATGTTTGCTTGGATGCAGGTTATTGTCATACTGAAAAAAGAAAACCCAGACGTGCTCTAGTGGTAGATGAGTGAGATAAGTCTGATCACAAAGACTGTGCTAGTTTTCAGAATTGGTAGAAGGGAAGATGTGGACTTGGTTTAAGATTTCATCCACTCTAGTTTAGCTCAAAACTAGCAAACAAGCAGTTTTCTTGTCTAGAATATTCTCAATATCAAAGACACAGAGTATTCTCAAGGTCAAAGACTCTGAGAATAAAGCATTCCCTTAGTTTAGGGGTCAGTGAAGTCCACACAGGTGGGAAATCCACCAGGACAGAGAATCCAAGAACCCAGAACCACCTGCCAGCTACGAATATCTCGGGAAGGAACCATGTGAGCTCTCAAGGACCCTTCTGTTTCTTACTGATTTTTGAACTCAGCTAGCCCAGCCAATTTGTCAAAGCTTGTTTTTATTTATAAGATAAAGCCATTTCAAAATTCAATGATTTCTCTTTATAGTCAAAGTAACTTTACTAGCCACATCTGTTTCTCAGTCCAGTTTCTTGTCCTTTTACCCTAAGGGTATACTTCGACCTCAAACAGATTTACAGCCCACAGTGGGAACAGGTTAATCCTGGGAAATCTCTGGATCTCTCATCCGGAGAGGTGGAGGACTAAGGAACAAGACAAAGGCTTACTTGGGTGTAAGGCTGCTGCATCTGCAAAGGTCTGTAAACACTTGAAACTAGCTGCTTTCTCACAGTCTTGCTCTTTGAAGGAGTGAAAGCTGTAGGTACTGTCGGGGCCTCTGAAGGGCTTAATTAAAATCAATGATGAAATTAAAGGTGGGAAAAGGAGAACCACAAGGAGGTTTCTAAATGATCTTCGATTTTTCTGACACTTTGGTCTTCAAGGAAAGGTTTTGATTCTCCCTGAAAAGCATGTGTGGAATAGCAAAGACTTTAAATTGCATAGTAATGTGGCTCATTGCTCATGAGCTGTCCTGGCTAGATTTCCCTCCACCCAGATCCTTCTCTAAAACCAGGATGGGAGGAGAAGTGAAGAATGGAAATCACTTCTTCTAATCTCTGGAGTGATCATCTGGGAGGGAACTAGGGTTTCTTAACTTTTGGAACCCTTTTGAAATTAAACTAGAGACCAGTGATGAGGCTTTTGTCTGTACCCTGAGACCGGACACAAAACAAACTTCTATGACATTGGCTCTGATCTTTATTTTAACTGTCCTGAGCTGATGTGGGGATAATGCAAAAGCTCTGGAAAGCATATCATCATAGAAATCATATTAGTTGTTCTTGGAGAATCTCAGCCCAAAAACTGAGATTCTGACTCATTTCTGTGTGCTTAGGAGGTCTCATAGCTGCCTTGACTCAGGAGGATAGAAGAATGGTGGGAAATGAGACAGGAAATATGTATCTGTCAAGTCTCCTTCCCACTGAATCACCGCAGTTAGAGTGCTTGCAAGGTAGGGGTTTAGGGGTGCAGCTCGAGGCTGTCCAAGAATCTCCATTTCTCATGGGCTTGGGCTGAGTTTCAAACACAAAAGAGCAGACCCCCTGTTAAAGAGAAATTGCACCAGACACTTATTAAAAATAGCAAGACAGATTTTGTTTGAGTTACTGTAGTAGCAGAGAGAGATTTCAGTGTAGAACTGAGCTCAACTCCAAGTTAAACAGATGAGGAAGACTTTATTCAAGATTAATACAACAGGGGAGAGAGATCGAAATCAACTCTAAATACAACAGGGGCAGGTGGGGATTTATAGCCAATGGGTAGCATGAGGCAGTGGATGAAAATTACTAAGAGGAACTGGGTTAGGTATCAAGGCTTGAGGAGATGAGGAACTTGATTGGATATCAAGGGTGGGGCAGTCACACTAAACTGGGCTTGACAGCCCAAGGACAAGGTCTAGTAGAGAAGAGGGCTCAAAGGAGCCTGACTAAAGGTTGGCCAAGGAACTGGTCCAGAAGCTGTGTGGTACTCGACTACAATACAAAGATTACACGAAGCATTCACCCTTCCATCCACATGGTCAGTAGATCAGTATGAAGCGCTTCTCCTGGGTTTCAGAAGACACTGAGGGAAAGAGACATGGTCCTTGTTCTTCCTGAGCTGCCTGGAGGTATTGAGGCACTTCCTGAACTAGATAATTTCCACTTTATAGAAAATGCAAGTTACACTTTTCAATAAGTGCCATAAGAGAGAAAGCAAGGAAACCCTCAGCAGGAACACCCTGCCCTGGTTTGGGGTTTTTTTTTTGGATGATTTCCCAGATGATATTTTATCTAAAGCCTGAAAGATGAGTAGGAGTTGTCAAGGCAGTGAGGAAAGAGAATAACATCATCAAGAGCATGACAATTTTGTGCAGTTACACTTCATGGCCCCAAAAAAAAAAAAAAAAAGAGCATGACAATTTTAATAAACTGAAAAAAAGTTTGATATTATCCAAATTCAGCATAAGGCAATGGTTTGGGGGAGATGTGAGAAATTAGGCAAAGAAATTGGATAGAATCCAGGACAGAAAACGTCTCAAGGGTCACATTAAAAAGATATGTACAGATGACTCTCAACTTATGATGAAGTTACGCCCTGATGAATCCATTATAAATTGAAAATATCATTACGTTGAAAATGCACTTAATACATCTAAGTTATCAAACATCATAGCTTAGCCTAGCCTACCTTAAATGTGCTTAGAACACTTACATTATATTGCAGTTGGGTAAAATCATCTAACACAAAGCCTATTCCATAATAAAGTGTTGAATATCTCACGTAATTTATTGAATACTATACTTAAAGTGAAAAACAGAATGGTTGTATGGGTACTCAAAGGATGGTTTCTACGAAATGTGTATTGCTTTTGCACCATCATAAAGTCAAAAATCATAAGTCAAATGATTGTAAGTCAGGGACCATCTGTATTTTTATTGCAGGACTTCTCAGAGCCTTTAATTAGAATGCATCTTAGTTTGGGTTCCATCAGATGCATACTCTAAGACAAGAATAACATAGAATTAGTTTATTTGGGAGGTGATTTCAGGCAACTGTAGCAGAGGAAGTAAAGTCAATCAATAGAGGGTTCATTAATGAGCAGGTTTACCACTGTCGGCACCTGGAGCTCAACCCCACTGATGAGCTCCGGGAGACAGTATAGAACATGCTTCAGAGTCGTCCCAGTCCACAGGCCAGAAGGCTGCAGAATTTTCTCCCAACTGCTGTCCCATCATTGGTTGACATCAGTTTTCAAAGCCATTGACTCTCAGGTACTTCCAGCCTGCCCTTCAGGCCACCACATGTACTGTCTGGGCCAGAAGGAAAAGAAAACAAATAACAAAACAAGAACTTAGGGCAAGAGCCACAAGAGCTTACAGTATGCAGAGTGTGCAGAGGACACGGGCAGGGCATGAACAGCATCTCCCAAATAAGGAGGCGTGGTTTGTGAAGCCCCAAGAGGGTGAAGTTGTACATTTTCCAAATAGATTCAACCACAGCAGCATCCTGTTTGTATAGAGCATCCTGAAGGACTAGTAATGTTCCCCATAACAAACTTTGAGGGTTCCTTCTAGGTCAGTAGTCGACAAACTTTTGTCTATAAAAGACCAGACAGTAAATATTTTCAGCTTTACGGGTAATATGGTCTCTGTCACAATGGCTCAACTTTGTCATTGTGTCCCCAAAGCAGCCATAGACAATACTCAAATGAATGGCCATGGATGTATTCCAATAAAACTTTACTTACAAAATCAAATCGTGGGGCAGATTTGGTCGATGAGCTTACAGTTTGGTGACCTGTGGTCTGGTTATTCCTATAGCTCCATCCAGCTCTAGGATTCTAAGACATGTTTGTGCTTGCCCCACACACCAGAGAGGTCAGATGAACTGACCTTAGCACAGCCTTTGCTCCCTCCTCCCCACGTGGATTCACAGTAAATGTGCCCCAGATCAGCATACCTCGTCTCTCTGGAACCCCATCCCAGCCAGCCCTCTGCAGCAGCCTGTTCATTCCATGTTGCCCACAACCTCTCTGCTGAAGAAAAGCAACCAAGCCTAAATTTAATTATTCTGCTGGGGAAATAAAAATAGTGTTGCCCTGAGGCTGCCTGATGCCAAAAATTTTGCATGTCATGGGAAGAGAAAAATAAATAGCAACTAAAAATAAACAAGTCCAGCCCACCCTTCATGAGGGCCCCAGGGAGGAAGAAAGACTGGGGGGAGGAGGGGAGTCAGATGGCAAGACCCAACTCCAGCATCTTTATTTTCAAGCTTGAGGACCTAAGGCGACAGTGCCTCCTGATATACCATTGAACTCGCATTTATTAGCCACCTAGTGAATGCTGGGCATTCATTCCTTCATTCAATCAAAACCTATTGGATGCCTACTTTGTGCCAGACATTGTCTTAGACAGGACCGACTACATAATTGGTGGGACCCAGTGTAAAACAAAAATACAGGGCTCCTTGTTCAAGGATTATAAGAATTTCAAAATGAGGACAGCAGAGTATTAAAGCAAGAATGGGGCCCTTCCGAGTGTTGTGCACCTGCATGGGTCATGCACCGCGAGGCTGACCCTGGCGCTAGATGTTGGTGTTACAAAGATACATACAGGGTTACAAAGAGGACCCCAGTCTTCACCCTAGAGAAGCTACTATTCAGGAAGGGAAAGAAGATGCATGTAATAGAAGACCTATCAAGGATTCATGCCATCCTTTTCAATTCCTTTACCACTTTAGTTCGCATCGGATCCCAGTGAGCTTCTACATTCAACAGCCACCACTTGTGTTGCTTTGTTGGCATCCGGCCACAGGCTGCTGTGAGCTACTTTGCCTAGGAGCTCCGAGAACTAGAGTCCTTCACCACTGACTTGTGTGGGAGCCCAGCTAGTCTGCTCCTTGCCTCTGGCCGGGCGCGGTAGCTCACGCCTGTAGTGTCTGCTTTTGGAGGAACCCAACCTAAGATGCACACTTACAAATTATTGGAGAGTGTTACAGACTGAATGTTTGTGTCCCCTCAAATTTGTATGTTGAAATTCTAACCCCAAAGATGATGGTATCAGGAGGGGGAGCCTTTGGGAGGTGATTAGTTCATGAGAGTGGAAGCCTCATGAATGGGACTAGTGCCCTTATAAGAAGAGATGATTTCTCTCTCAGCCCTGCGGAGGTTCAAGGATAAGATGACCAACTGCAAAGCGGGAACAGTCTGCCCCCACCAGACACCAGCTCTGCCAGCACCTTTATCTCAGGCTTCCCGGCCTCCAAAACTGTGAGAAATAAATGTTGATTAAGCCATTTATCCATGGTGTGCTGTTCTAGCAGCCCGAACCGACTGTGACGAGGAATAAGGCACAACATGAGAAGAGCTAGGGAGCCTGAGACAGTATGAGGCACATGCAGAGACGGGAAAAGTCATCCCAGCTGATGGCAGTGAGTGGCACAGGTGGGAGGAATCTTGGTGAGTTGGCATTTACACTGGGTCTTGACTAATGAATATATTCATAGAATGAATAATGAATGGTGGAAGTAGGAGGAAATATTGTACTTATTCTCTGTTTATCCCTCCAGATCTTCTCTTTGCTCTTTTCTACCCTACTCTGTGTCCTGGAAGGCTGACTGCATGGACCGCATCAACAGGCAGCCTTGCTTTCTGGTTTGGATTAGGCCAATGACCTTGCAGATGCTAAGAGGGTGGAGGAGCATGAATATATGATGGATAGGTAGACAAAGGGAAGGATGAATGGATGGAATCAATGACCTCCAGATGTTGCTATCAGGTGGCTTGACCTTGGCTTTCTAGTATCTATTTGGACAGAATCATTTGTTCATCTTCCTGTGATATTTCTCCAGTTCTTACCTAGTACCATGGCTGAGTTTCAGAAGTCGCATTTCAGAGAGTAATTAATAGAGTCATGTTTCTTCCAACAAAGTTGGAATCTCTAAGCTGTTTGTGCTCCTGGCACAAAAGAGGATGCTGACAGGAGGATGCAGTTGCGAAAAGAAAAAAAAAAAGGAAATTATGAGAAGCATTTTGTAAAGTAAACATCATTAGGAGGAGGGAATGATGAAGCTAAAATAAATGTTTCCTGTTGAAGCCAACTTTGTATCACAAATCATGAAAGGGCTTGATTGGATAGCCTGTTGGTGACAAATAGCCTGCAATTCATCTTTCTCCTCCTGACTTTCGGCCAACATGCTGCAAGATGTATGTATAATAACAATTATGTGACAGTGCCTTTCAGCATGCTGAGGGAAGACGAGGCAGGGCTCTACCTAAAGAAATAGCTGGATTGGGGAGACTGATCCACTGCATATAACCCCCAACTGTATATGCCGTTTATGCCGTTGTACCAGTCAAGGCCCCCACGTGACACAGCTAACACACTGAGGCTAACTGAGGAGGCATAAACAAAGGGACCATGTACAAAGTGAAGACAGGGTAATAGAACCAGCAAGAGGCCAGCCATGGTGGTTCATACCTGTAGCCCCAGCTACTCAGGAGACTGAGGTGGGAGGATCACTTGAGGGCAGGAATTTGAGGCTGCAGTGATTCATGATCATACCACTGCACTCCAACCTGAGCACCAGAGCAAGATGACTCCATTTCCAAAAAAAAAAAAAAAAAAGGACCAGCAGGGGAGGGATGATGAAAGAACTACTGTGAAAATAACACAAAAGAAATCAACCAGAGCTGAGAGATGTAGAGATGTACTATTTATTGATGATGTTGTGCAGATACCCGGTTCCAGTCTTGCTGGAGGGCAGCAATTCATGAAGCCAGATTTCCTCTGTATCCCTCAATTAAGAAGCCAATTGGTCACTTTTTTGGCTTCAGCCAGTTGAAGCTAGCTCTCACTAGCTTTCATCACTGGCAATACTGCCTTTCTAGGCTCCCACAGCCCCTGAGCCTGTCCCTACAGTGCCATCAATCATTCTGTGTGGTCTGATTTCTTTGTCATTTTCCCCACTAGATATGAGTTCCTCCTTTTTCTCTTTACTCAGGGCCTGGCACTAGTTAGTGAAAACTTCATAAACACAGAAAGCAAGCAATACAAGAGTCAGGGTTCCAGAATAAGGTAGCTCAGTATTCCCAGTTTCTTAATAGTAATAAGAAAGATGAGGAAGAGGAGGAAGTGGAGGAGCTACCATTTATTGAACATCGTGCCTATAAAGGATTTTCTTGTTACACCATCAGAACCACCACCTTCAGTACTTGTGTTAAACCATCCTTCTCCTCAGGAAGCACAGGCTCAGAGATTCCAAGGAACTTGCCCAAAGTCATTCAGCTAGAAGTAGCAGACACAGGATATTTATTCCAAAGTCTACACTGTAATCCACCACGTGAACAACCCTCAACCCTTGCTTTCCATTTCCCCATTTTCCTAATGAAACCCCCTATCCTGACTTGCCACTCTCAACTCTGCCTTGCTTGAAGTCTGCAAGACCAAGGAGACAGATCTAGCCTTATTCTCTGTCTTGCCAGGACTGGCGCCTAATGTAAACACTTGGCTTCATGCCAGGCTGAGCAGAGAAACATCTGCAGTTCAGAATCACCTAGAGGGTTGAGAAATATGGTGGCACCTGTATCACAAAGTTTACCCCAAGAGTTCAGGAGGACCAAACAAAAACTTAACTCCAACTGAGGATCTTCCAAGTCAATTCCCCCAAATACCCAGTTCTTCCTTAGGGGCTGGGAGCAACCTACAGCATCATTTGAGCACATAGACTTTGAAGCCAAACCCACCTGGGTCTGAGTTCTGACTCTGTACAACCTAGGTGACTTTGGATAAATCATAGCACTGATTTTAGTAAACTAATGATACCTTGCACACAGCAATTATTCCAGGAGTAGTAGCTATAATTTTTATTATCTAAACTCACCTTTTTTCAGATGACTAAGAAACAAAAAGTTTTCGAGGCCTTTCAGGGAAATGGGAGAAGGGGTAAAGCACCCCAGAACTGCACACCACTTATACCTATTATTCTCCATACACACATTCCTATGTCTACATCTTTGTACAGGTGTGTCTCCTTCTCCAGGAAGCCTTTGAACCAGCCTTCCCTCAGTGGTGTTAAGAGTTGCCTGATTTACCAAGTAAAAAATATGGGACATCTAGTGAAATTCAAATTTCATATAAACAGCAAACACCTCTTTAGTACAAATATGTCACAGACAATATTTGGGACATACTTATGCTTTAAAAAAAGTATTTGTTGTATATCTGAAATTCAAATTTAACCAGGCTTTTTATCTCGCAGTCCAAATCTCCAAACAAACGGTGGCGTGTCCTGCATTTATGAACTTCGGTGAAAGAGTGAACCAAAGCCCTCAGTCACCAGGAAGCTGCTCTTTTTCCCTGCCACCTGCCGAAAGGTCGCCTGTGTGTACAGCCTTTCTCGAGAAGGCGTTCCATGTCCCTCTTCAGCCCCAAAGAGGGGGTAATAAAACCTTTTCATTTAACTTTGAGACCTCATGTTATCATGATTGCAGTGTGTCAACTCCCAACTTCCCTTCAAAGTTCCCGTCTGGGGTTCCTAAGATTAAAGTTTGACGTGAGCCCAAAAACCTGTTTCTCTCTATCCCTAAAAATGCAGTCGATAGGGAAGGAGGACCACAAGAGAAATTGACAAAAAGGGAAGGGAACCATGTGGAATTTCCCCCCCGGGCAACAATCTGGTTGATAGTAGTTGTTGGTTTTTTCCTAACATTTTTGCGGCTTCTGTGGAAGAAAAAAAAGATATGTGCTCAGTATTTAAAAAAAAAAAAAAATTTCAAGCAAAACAGAAAAGTACAAAAAGTACATCATTATCCCAAAGTCGACTATTCAGAAGTAACAATTATTAGCATTTGGAGATTAAAAGTCTAGGGAAACGAAAAGGAACCAGAGTTCCTAGGGGACATGGCCAATTTCAGGGGGGCCAGGGAAGTACAAGATGAGCCTGGAACATCTTGTGCTAGAAAGAAAGGAAATACTAAAAAAAATAATAGGAACATTTCATGAGGATACAAGAGCCAGTTGGAAGGGGCCCCTGATGGCCAAATCTGAGATAATTCAGGCATCAAAATAATTAAGGATAGTAATGAATTATTTTTAATATAAATAATTGAAAATAGGAATGCATGAGTTCATACTAAAAATAAGCAGATAAAAACATATTCTATAAATACATGTGTATAACATTTATATAGTATAATATAAATTATAAATATATAATATTTATATATTATATAGAAACATATTTATATATCATACATGTGTATGTATATTTTTCCTCCACGTGTATTTGCTCAATCAAATGTTTGAACTGACAGCAACTTTCAAAAAAATCTATCCTAAATTGTTTAGGGATTTTTTTTTATATCTCATCACACTAATATTCAGCAGATTTTAGGTTGTTCTGACACTATTCTATTCTTAACGGTAACTTCCTACTTCCTCAAATACTTTTTTAGGCTACCAACAGATTGGTGAAGAGCCTGTTCTTCAAACTGTACATTTCTCAAAGTTATGTTTTTTTCAACATTGATAAATTGAACTTTATCTAAATTTTAAGATTTTGACCTTTTAAAAACCACCATGAAGAAGGCAGAATGGCAAGCTACAGAAAAGACTCACAGTACCTGTGTCTGCCAGTAGACTTGTCTCCAGAATATATGAAGCATCCTTACAACTGGATAGTAAGAAAACAAGCTATCCAACAGGGAAAAAATGGACAAGCATTTGAACAGGTATTTCAGCAAAGAAGATATGCAGATAGAGAGTGAGCATATGAGGAGATGCTTCCATCATAAGTCATCTCAAAGGCATCCTTGAACCCTAGGGTACTGTGCTTCACAGTTGCTGGAATCGTCACTCTAACAGTTTTTGGAAGTGCTAACTGCTTCATTAATCTCTCACACATTGTTCCATGCTTTATGATTAAATGCTGTTGTCTGACTTCATCATTCAGACCTGAACATGCTGAGCATACAGCAGGGTTCATATGCAAATTTGCCATCCTGGATATCTAGCAAATTTAAAATGTTGAAGTGTCAGTAGCCTCATATCGAATCTTGAACAACTCTGGCTTCATTTGGGTGAGGGGTTTGGGCTAAATGTAACCTGGGATTCTGGAATCGAATTCACCCACTGCCTCTGCTTAGCCATTCCACCAGCTCTGTTCCTTTCAGATAGAAATAAGCTATGGAAATCAGATTTCTGCTTCTTCTAAATATGTAGACTCATATTCCAAACCTCTCATTTGTGATTCTATAATAAAGAAAAAAGTAAGCTGAGGGGAAGTAAGACATTCTCATTTCTGAACTTAACTTGAAGCTAGCTTAATTAACCCCAAGCCACATACAAGAATCAGAGCAACTCCTCATGAGATATCCATTAGAATAAACCTCTCTTATCAAGACAGGATGAAGGTTGAGAGGATCTGGTTATTTTTTTATTATTTTTTGGCTTTTGAGACAGAGTCTCACTCTTTTACCCGGGCTAGAGTGATGTGGCATCAGCCTAGCTCACAGCAACCTCAAACTTCTGGGCTCAAGCAATCCTCCTGCCTCAGCCTCCCGAGTAGCTGGGACTACAGGCATGCGCCACCATGCCCGGCTAATTTTTTCTATATATATTTTTAGTTGGCCAGATAATTTCTTTCTATTTTTAGTAGAGACGGGGTCTCGCTCTTGCTCAGGCTGGTCTCAAACTCCTGACCTCAAGCGATCCACCCGCCTCGGCCTCCCAGAGTGCTAGGATTACAGGCGTGAGCCACCGCGCCTGGCCAGGGATCCGGTTATTTAAACAGAGTGGGTTACTAAAAGTCAGTCTTTGGAGTGGAAGATGGGGGCTGCTAAATCCCCCGAAATTTTGGAAAAATTTTTTTTCTATCCCTACATATAATAACAGTATCTAACATTACTGAGAGCTTACTATATGCCCAGCAGAGTGCTAAATTTTGCATTTAATCCTTTAACAGACCTCTGAGTTAGAAACTGTCTCATCTTCGTTTTACAGATTAAGAAGCAAAGGCTCAGAGAGGTTAAACAAGTTGGTCATGTCACAAAGCCGGTAAATAGCTACACTGGGATTCAAACTCAGCTTGGGTTGATTCACGTGTATTTCTTAAATTTATATTTTAAATTTTTTAAAAATCTTTAATCCATCTGGAATTTATTTTGGAACACAATGGGTCTGAATCTCCTATCTACCTCTTCCCCGCTCTGGGTGGCCTTGTTCAAATTGCTTAACCTCTCTGTGCCAGTCTCTTATCTATAAAATGTGGATAATAATATTCGTGATCTCCTGAGGTGGCTGAAAGGCTTAAATAAGTTAATCTATGCAAAAACACCCTAGTGGTTAGCTCTTAAAAACCACTGCACATATAAATATGCCAAACATATTAATGGTTCCAATCAAGGAATGACGTAATTATATGCATTTAAAATTTTTTCATTTAAATGTTCAAATTAGAATTTTCCAAATTATCCACCATTTGTTTTGTTTGTTTGGTTTTTCTACTTGAGGGGGAAAAGGTTAATGTTTTAAAAGTCGGGGTCTTAAATGTTCCACTAATGCCAAAGTATTCTAAAACCAAAAAGTAAGCCTTTTATAAACTTTTTTGAGATATGTCTTTGCTGAGAGAACCCCTCTGTCTCCCTCATAAAAAACAAGCTCCTCATTTCCATAAGATGATAACATGGAAAGCATTAGAGCAAAGATTCCGTAAAAAAATATAATCCTTAAATAACAAACTGGAAGTATTGAGTATTATGAAAACAAGAACCAATAAATGTAAATAACTCCCAGGTAAATGATCTCTTCAAGTCCCTGAGGTGCTGTGAGAATTGGGAATATGTTAGATCCCATTATAATTTATAATTGGATTTCGACGTCTATTCAGTGATAGGTCTAGTAACAGGGCTGGTAATTAATCCTCAATTCACACCTCATACATTTGCTGTGAATATCCCCAGACTCCACCTAGAACAGACTTTCAGGTACATAAATAAGGAGGCAAGCCAGGCCCCCAGGACTCTAACCCAGGTACTTTCTTATATTTGGGGAAATGCTGGGGCAGAAAGCTGATTTTTCAAAATAATGCAATTCTCTTGCTAAACTTCCCCAGGCTTCAGATACAGCTAATGAAGCAGAGATTTATCTGTGTTTCTTCTGCGATGATTGATGAAAAAAATCAGCTGCAAATAACTAGGAAAAGCTTAATACGTCTCTTACAAGCAAGAGTCAGTCACGGCCATGTAATTGCTACTGTTCAGAAATTCAACATGTGGAAGAAAAGGCAAGGAGACTAGTTCTGGGAACCTGTTATTTTCCTGGGAAATGGTAGTTAATCATTTCCCTCCAGGTACCCTATCCTCCCACTGGAGACTTAAAAAAAGGCCAAGAAAGATAACCAGTAGCTGTGTGACTTTGAGTTAGTTTCTTGACCTCTCTGAACTTCATTTTCCCCATCTGTCCAGTAAGAGTAATTACCTTGCAGCATTGCTGTGAGAACTCCAGATAATTCCCACATTGTGCTTCTCTAGGACCTGACACAAGTAGAGACGCACAGTAGCTCTTGGCGTTATTACTATCTAGTACTAATTTCAAGAGCCTTGGACACATGTGGGTTACCAGCTGCCCCAACTAATTTGCTAATGTTTGTTTAATCCCTTTAATTGAAGAATATGCTTCCGTTCTACTAGTATAGATAAGGCTTAGCTGCAAACACCTGGGAGTGATAGCAATTTACTTAAATTCACACTAAGATGCCAATGATCCATGTCAGATTATAACAGGTTCTGAGGGCTAAAAGGGAGAAAGAAAACATTTGCCCGCTTATTCATTAAGCATTTATTTAGCACCAACTATATGCCAGATTTGCGTTCCTTCCAGAGCAAGTTGGGGAAAGACAAGCCCATGGACTTTGAAAATGCTCCTCTCTTGGCCTAAAATAAACCACCTGGTTCATGGTCCTCATCCTTCTGGTCCTGGTTTAGATCCACCTCTTGGGTTATGTTTATACTCAGATACTACAGTACTATAACATTACAACTAGGACAACAGAATTCTCCATAGGATTTGTAGTGATCGGGCTTAGCCTCCAAGCTCAGATGTCTAACAAATCACTATTTCTTTGTTTTCAATAAACTCAGTTTAAGTCAGTTTCCAAGCCTCTTCCCTGCCAGGCTAGGTAGAAATTCCACCGTAATCATCATCCAGCACTTGCCTCTCTGAGTCATTTTAGAATCCAGGACACTTTTGTAGCACCCAGAAGATAGAGAAAGGGCCCTGACCTCCCATCCCCCATTCCCGATCATGGCCACCTCCCCACCCCACCCTCAGGAGCTCTCAGCTTTGGCAGGTGCAGAAACCTTGCTGAGGCAGAGAGCCTTGGGGTCTTGAGTCCAGCCACCACTGTGACATCTTGCTGCTCCGGGAGGTACTGCCACTACCCAATGTGAGGGTCCTACCATCTCTCACCCTCCACCTCTGATCTCTCTTTGAGTCCAGACAGCTGCTTCTCTCCCAAAGATCTGCAAACCTTTTCTGTAAAGGACCAGATAGCAAATATGCTGGGCTTCGCAGGCCGTGCTACCTCCTTTGCAGCTGCTCAACTCTGTTGTTGTAGCGCTAAAGCAGCCATAGACAACACGTAAATGAATGAGCATGGCTGCGTTCCAGCGACCCTCCATTTATGAACCCTAAAATTCCATTTTTATAAAATTTTCACATGTCACAAAATATTATTCATTTGATTTTTTAAAAAACCATTCTAGTGTTCAGCCCACTAAAAAAGCAGGCCATAGGCCACATTTGGCACATTTCCAGGAGTTGGCCAACCTCTGCTCTACCCTCTATTGTCCTCATAAAAACTTGACATAATTTGTTCAATAAGTGGACATGTTTAGAAAATAAAAGCCATTTATTTATCCATTCATTTGTTTAACAAATGCTTGTCGGGTGACTATCCCAGGTTGCCTGGGATTAAGGAATTTCACAAGAGGTAGGATTTTTAGTACTGAAACTGAGAAAGTCCTGGGAAAACTGGGACAGTTGATACAACCTAGTAGTTGCCAGGCAATGAAGTTTCAGGAGTAAGACAAAGTCCTTCTCTTTATGGAACTGGTGTGCTCTTCAGGAAGGCAAGTCCTTTGGCCATAGCTCTTGTTCTTGGTTTGGGATACACACCTCCCCTCACTCATTCCTACCCAGCACAGGGGATCAGCGGAAAATACTTGCAGGAAAAAGCCAAATTATCATCTCATCAGATTGTCCTCCCACACAGTGAAGTGCTGTACATAGTATTGGTTCTAAGGGTCAAAGGCAGAGCAGCAAGAGTAAGCACGTAAAAATCCCCTCAATGCAAGGTAACTGACCCAATATCTAAACACACTCTCCTACCCACCCTAAGGATGGAATCAGGGCTGAGACATCTTGGCCTAGGGAATCTGGAGTGGTCCAGGCCTCTTTCACATCAAGAGATTCCCATTGTACTAGAAAAAGCAAACATCCCCACACCATGTTATATAAAAATCATGAGCTATTTTACTTGTTCAATCCTGTTGGTTCAATTCTGTGATCATATTTATAAACTCAGTTGGACTTCCCGAGAAAATCTAAATTTGAGGCCCATTAGAAATGTAAGGTCCAGGCAAAGATGCTCTCCTCTTCTTCCCCAATCCTCATTCATGTTCTACCCACTCCTCACAGAGTAAGACAGCACCACTAGAGCCCATGGGAGTCTATTCAGGGCCTTTATTTAATTAAGAAAGTACCCCACATTGGAGGACAAGATGGCATGCTAGAATGCTGAGTGATACACAGACAGGATCTCAGCCCCTATTTGACCCCTCTGTCAGGCAGCTTTATACAGTGCACAACCTGCACCACCATACAGAACTATCCTGAGACAGCTGTCTGGACTTTCAGAAAAGAAATCAGACACTTTTTCTGAAGTTGAAAAAATAAAGAATGGAATGAATCTAATTGCTTCAGACAACCTAGGCCCCATCATGCCCCGTGTTCAGGGTGACTCATATCCAAGCTACTTATCTCTGACCCCAGGGCAGTAAGTTTCTCCTTAAGAAGTGATTTCTGTCTAGCAATGACTTGTGTTTTTGACAACTGGCTGTTTCTGGCCTATTGTGCCTTCCTATAGTTTTACTTGCAGACTGTGCCTGCAAAGGATGGGCTGAGCATGTGTTGAGAAATCTTTTGAAAGCCAGCCAGGCAGAAACTCGAAGACAAAAGGTCTTCAGGCAGATATTATTTATGGCCTTTGGTTAAGCAGCTGCTGTGGCTGGCGGAGGATAATAAAGAGCTCACCCTAAACCCAGCTTCAAAGAGGGACTTGTTTGGGTTGGCGGAGGGGGTGTGATTGAAGAAGCCCCTAGAACAAGTGCTTTTATACATCCACCGCCTCCCTCCCCCAGCTGAGAATTGTTAATCAGGTACCAGTGGTAAAGTTCCCTAAATACACAGCCTGACAGCGCTGCCTGACAGCTGGTAGTCAGGTTGCCATGTCAACACGAAGAGACCCTGTTGGGGTTTTGTTTACTCATCACCAAGTTCTCTGTCTGAGAAGCTCTTAGCTGTGGGAGAAGCTAAGAAACCTGATCCGTGACTCCAAGATTGCTTCTCTGGGCACTGGAATTATTTTGACCTCACTGGGGAAGACTGGAAATCTGCAATGGCACCAAGGGTCTGGGGGCATCGTGGGAGAGGGAGGGAGGGTGGAGCCTTTAGATGAAGCATCCTGTTTCCTTGACAGAGGAATTCACATTTATGGAGTGTCTGTAATATGTCTGCAACTCTGCTAGAAAATACGCAAATTAGATTTTATTTTATTCACACAAATATCCTAAAGTATTGATCCTAGTACGTCCATTTTACGCATAAGCAGAGAGAGAGGCTAAATGGCAAAACAGCAGAGCAAGATTCACTGACTGAGGATATGTGCTTGATGGATTATAATGCAGACATTTAAAATCATAAGATATTTCATGACATATTCGCTCGGTATCACTAAGGGAAAGAGAATAGAAGACAAAACTGCAAAAAACAGCATACCAAAGAAGACATATAAGATGAATAAATATCCATGCAGACAAAAGTACGGAGAGTAATGCTATGGAAATTACTGAAAAACATCCAAATGAGAACAAGCAAAGACTATTTATTCAGGGCTTTCTATACAAGCGAGTCAGCGTTGCATTTGACAGAGACTGAAAGGTGGGCAGAGAAGTGGAAAAGCTTTATGGTAGATAAAAAAGGAAAACTTCACGTGTGTCCTGGTTGGAGGCCGTTGGCGTGGGGAAGCTGGAAGTGGGCTGACAGGAGTGGGGCACCCCACGCGACTGGCTGGGGGGACACAGTTGGCTTTGTCTGGTTGATCTTAAGTTGGAAACAGATAAAAACTGGGAAGCTGACAGTTATTCATTTGCATATTCAGTCTCTCAATATACACAATGATACCAGTAATTATCACTAGGGTTTAGGACTATAATTGGTTTTTTGTTTATTTTCTTTCTAATTCTTTTCAGACTTTTCTAAATGTTCTGCGATACACACAGGTTATTCCTAACAATAAATAAATAAGTGCTTTTATAAGGAAAAAGAAATTGAGTTTCAGAAAGGTTAAATAATTTTCCTGAAGTAACACAGCTAGTAAGTTACTGGCCTGGAATTTAACACAGGTCTTTTGGATATTAATGCCTGAGTATTTTCCTGCCCTGTGTCCTCTACGGATCTTTGGGGTTTAGTTACTGAAAGAAATGAGAATGCAGGCTTGTGGTGAAGAACTTATACAAACCAGCTTTTTCACAGACATCACTTTAAAACTATCTTGGTAAGTCTCATTATTGAATAGCTGAGAAGGTTTTAAGGTATAATTATATCTTCCAGGAAATTTGAATTCAAACAAAAGGTAACGACAAACACCTAACTGGTTTTGTTGGGGGAGCAATCACACATACCTTTGAGGAACTGACAAGCACTTTGGACTACCTTCCCAGAAAGAAATGCACAAAAACAAAAAGTCAATTATAGAGGCCCACAGTACAAAAATCTCTATTCTAATGGTAGATGGGTAACATCATTTACAAGCCTGGATGTAGGAAGATGTTTAAGATCAGCAAAGACCTTTTGTGTACTTCACAAAAATAGTTCTGCTTATAATTGGGTGTGTCTATGTTCAATGCATCTCACTTCTGATTTATTTGTGGTTAAGAGAAGACAGTCAGGGCTGCTCCCTGCATAACTCTCTTAGAATTGTGCAGGGTGCCCAACCAGTATGTGGAAAGTAAAATCCAGTGAAATCCAAATATAATACACAAATGTTACTTAGGCAAATAGCTGACCCTTCTTCCATTACCACCTATTTTCTTTCTTTCTCTTTCCTTCCTTCCTTCCTTCCTTCCTTCCTTCCTTCCTTCCTTCCTTCCTTCCTTCCTTCCTTCCTTCTTTATTTCCTTCTTTCTTTCTTCCTTTTTCTTTCTTTCTTTCTTTTTTGAGAAAGGAGTACAGTGGTGTCATCATAGCTCACTGAAACCTCAAACTCCTGGGCTCAAGTGATCCTCCTGCCTTAGCCTCCCAAGTAGCTGGGACTACAGGCATGCACCACCATATCTGGCTAAATTTTCCATTTTTTTTATAGAAATAGTGTCTCACTCTTGCTTAGGCTGGTCTTAGTTCCTGGCCTCAATCAATCCTCCCTCTTCAGCCTCCCAAAGTACTAGGATTGGTCTGGTGCAGTGGCTCACACCTATAATCGTAGAACTCTGTAAGCCTAGGCAGGAGGATTGCTTGAGCTCAGAGGTTCAAGACCAGCCTGAGCAAGAGCCAGACCCCATGTCTACAAAAAAATAGAAAAATTAGCCGGGTGTGGCAATGTGTGCCTATAGTCCCAGCTACTCGTGAGGCTTAGGCAGGAGGATCGCTTGAGGCCAGGAACTTGAGACCAGTGTGGGCAACATAGCAAGACGCCCTCACTACAAAAAAATAAAAATAAAAAACATTAAGAACATTTAAAAAACAAAATTACACAACATCTGATGAATCAGGATAATGTGAACTTTTTTCAAGGAAAATACAATCAACAGAGGTCAACCTTGAAATTGCTTAGATGTTGGAATTAGACAAAGACTCAAAACAGCTATTATAACTATGCTTAATGAAATAAAGGAAAAATATGCTCATAATGATTCAAAAATTTAGGAAATATCAACAGAGAAATAGAAACAATAAAAAAGAACCAAATGAAAATTGTAGAAAAAGTATATAATATCTGAAAAAAATCACTGGGAATAGGCTTAATATTAGCATAGACATTAGAAATAAAAGGGTCAGTGAGCTTGAAGATAGAGTAATACTAGTTATTCAACCTGAATAAAAGATAGAAAAATAAACAGAGCCTGAGAGGTCTGTGGGACAACCTCAAAAGGTCTAATCTATGTTATTGGAGTCCCAGATAGAGAGGGCAGAGAGAATAGCCCAGAAAGGTTATTTAAAAGAATGTTGACCAAAATGTTCCCCCAAATAGTAAATGATAAAAAGCTCATCAAACTTCAAACAGGATAAATACAAAGAAAACTATGTCCAGGCACATTATAGTGAAGCTATTAAAAAGAAAAAGAGAAAGAGAAAATTGTGAAGCCATAAGATATTATAAAAACGACACAATACATACAGGAAAATGTTTTGAATGACAGAGAAAAACAACACATTACATACAGAGGAACTAAAATGCCAAATTCCAAAGACTTCTTGTCAGAAACTATGGAGGCCAAAGAAGAGTGGAACATTTTAACGGGCTAAAAGAAAAAGACTGAAAACTCAGAATTCTGTGTGAGCAAAAGCATCCTTCTAGAATAAAGACCAAAAAAAATATGACTTCAGATTAAAAAAAAATAATAACAGAATTCACTGCTAACAGAATTGTACTATAAGAGATGCTAACGGAAGTTCTTCAGGCTGCAGGGAAATAGTATCAATGTGAAACAGAGCTTCAGCAGATCCTCCAGTACTTACTAGTGAGTGGCCTTGGGTGAATGGCTTGACTGTTTCTGGAGGCCTCAGCTTTTTCATTTGTAAAATGAGGATAATAATAGCAACCTTCTCCTGGGGTTATTGTGAGGAATGAATGAGGTAGTGAGTGACAGCATGCTTTTGCCATGCCTCACAAAGAGAACTGAATTGTCGCTATTGCTGTTGGTGGTGGTTGGCTTTTAGTTCCTTCAGGTGTTTCCCCCTGTCCAATTCATTGCTCCTCCCACTCAATATTTAGTGCCATGTGCCAGAGTAGGCCCAGGAAAGACAGAAGGTAAGACAAGTGTTTCACAGACTAATGGAGTTCACACTGGTAATAACAAAACATGTATTAAGTATTTACTATATACCAGCTTCTATTCCAAGTGCTTTATATATCTTGTCCCATTTAATATTCTCACAGCACCTCTATGCAATTGGCCCTTGTGTTATCCTAGTTAGACAACTTGCATGAGGTCACACAGCCAAGTGGCAGAGTGAGGGTGGAACCCGGGCACTCTGGGTCTAGGTTCCTCCCTTTAATCACAAGGGGCTGTGATGCCCCCGTGCCAGGGCTCCACCAGGACATGAGGTTGATCTCCAATATATGACACCAAATTGCCAACCAGTCTCTAAGCCTAAGGTTCAGGAACAATACTCAGCACTCAACAAACTGGGGAGAGAACACATTCTTCTCCTCCTAGACCAAAGCCATGACAGATCTAATTGAATTCTGGAAGCAGTATGATTGCTTGTGATTTGCCCAGGATGAATGGCTCTGCTTGCCTTCATTTCAAAAAGCATCGCTTCCTGCCTGCAACACAGCCCTAGAGAATACATATTCTTTCCCCAGAAAAATCAGCAAAAACTAATTTCCAAAATATTTCCGACATTCCTCCAACCCACGAGCCCAGCTAAATGAAATTAAATTCCACCTCTCTTGAAGGTGAGTCTTTTTGTAAGTTTGAACTACAGACTGATGTTTAATTTCAAACCCCCAAACACTGAGGCTATTGATCTTGGTAAGTGTAAAGATTAATATTTCTGAAGAGGATAGATGGAGGGAAATATCCAGGCAATTACAAGGAACATCCAATAAAAAAACATAACAAATATGTAAGTAGTTGAAGGAGCTACTAATATAGGAGAAGCAGAGAAACGGTGGAAGACCAAGGTGTATGGGAGTGTTTCTGTGTGTGTGAAGAGAAAGAATTTACTACTTTAAATACTATTCCCTTAATTCATATTTTTATTAGGCCAGAGGACCAGTCCGGTCCTGTCCCCAGAATTTGCACTTCTCTTTCCAGCCTCCCCTGTTAAAACCTAGAAATTCAGGCAAGTGATCAGAAGTAAAGATAAAAACCCTGGATTTGCAGTGAGAAATGCAGCACTAGAAGCTGGCAATGTGTTATAAAGAAGGAAAAACCACATTCTAGAAAAATCGGGGGAACAAGAAACAGAAAACAAAATTGGGTTAGACTTGATGTTTATATACTCTGAAAAGCACAGCAAAACGTAACTACCGATAACCCTTCAAATAATTGAAAATTCATTTTTATATTGAGAGAAAAATATTTCCCACTACAGCTTCCGCCTAGGTTCTGGCATAAACCCTGTGTAAAAAACATCAAAAGGCCACTGTGTCACGGCAGGTTGCTGCAAGAATCAAATGAGCGATCCATAAAGGAGTGCCTGGCACCTAGTAAGTGCTATGTGTTACTTAGGGATTATTCGGAGATTTTAAGCAGGAGATCAGCACATAAAGAATTGCATTTTAATAAGATCGCTTGAGCATCAGGATGGATAGGGGGTGGGTTGGAGGGATGAAACCGAAGGTGGGAAGGAGTTGTCACAGGATCCAGGAGAGAGATGATGGTGGCCTGGACTAGCTGGCTGCGCTGGGGTGGAGAGAGAGAAATTCTGATGCATTCAGGAGGTAGAACCTACAGGTCATGGCAACACTTGACTCAAAGTGTAAAAGTAGAGGAAGTCCTGGGTGACACCCAGGTTGTTTGGACAAATGAGAGGCTTGCAGTGCCATTTACTAAGATGAGAAACATGGAACAGGAGTGGACTGGTTGGAAAATTCAGGCTTTAAGCTCCATGTCTTCTGTTATTTTTCATGCTACATGGTCTCCAAGTGGTTTCAGAATGAAGGTTTAGAGTGTGGACTCTGCAATCTGAAGGCCTGGTTTCAAATCATAACTGTGCCATTTACTAGTTCTGTTTCCTTTAATAAGTTGTTAACCATCTCTGTGCCTCAGTTTTCTCATCTGTAAAATGGGATAATAATAGTAATATAACTCATAGAGTAATGGGGACATAATTAAATACTTTAAGTAGGGCACATAGCATAGAATCTGGCACACTGAAATGTTCTCTATACATTTTAGTCCTTGGTATCACCATATTATGAAATACAAAATCAACATGCATTTGAACATCCAAATAACTCTCCTTTGAATGGACTCAGTTGGCCTACGCCCCTCTCAAATTATTGGGCCCCAGTACTATAGGGCAAAGACAGACATTTCAGGTGTTGCTGTGAGCATACTCTTCACACCTCAAGGCATTCTGGAGACCTAAGGTACAACATGAGGGCTATAGTTAATAATAACGTATATTTAAAATTTGCTAAGAAAGTAGATCTTAAGAAAAGATAACTACATGAAGTGATAGATATGTTAACTAGCTTGCTTGTGGTAACCATTTCACAAAGTTTATGTATGCCAAGATATCACATTGTAAGTTTTGAATATATAAAATTTTTATTTGTAAATTATACCTCCGTAAAGCTGAAAAAAAATGAAAAGTTATTTCCTCAGGGAAGCTCACTCTGAAACCCTCTAGCCCCACACTCGGTGAGGACCCTGTGCTCAGATGCTCTTACAGTGTAGGACCCTGGCCTTTCTCTTTGTATCATCATCACAGACTTAATGTCCATCTGCCTGAACCAGACTCTAAGCCCCAGCAGGGCAAGAGCCATGTTATGGCCTCATTCCTGGTGGCCAGTCTGGGGTGTAGCACACAATTAGGGCTCAGTAAGTGCAGTTGACGCGTGAACAACATGGATGCGCCTGTCCACTTGTATGTGGATTTTAGTCAACCAAACATGGATAGAAAATACAGTATTCAGGGATGCAAACCCCGCCTATATGGAGCGCCAACTGTTTGTATCCGTGGGTTCTGCAGGCCCCCCTGGGGGACTTGAGTACTTGCAGATTTTGGTATATGGAGGGTTCCTGGAACCAATCCCCGTGTATACGGAGGGGCGACTGTCATTATAGAAAGAAAAATAGTATTTAAAGAGTTATTTCCAAACCTATTCTGAATGTTCCCCTCCCTACCAAACACACATGAATCTTGTGTGTGTGTTGTCATTTCCTGGTGGTTTTCTTTGTGAACAAATGAGCTCTCGGTCCCTCAGGACGCACAAGTGTCTTGTTTTCAGGCTCTTCTATTGCTCTGGCACACAATCAGTCATTCAAACTTCTTACCAGCTGGGTAACCTTGGGCAAGCAGAGCCACCTCTCTAAGCCTCAATGTCTTCTGCTGTACAATGGGGATAATGACATGTCCTACCTTGTAGAGTTGTCGTGAAGATTAAGTGAGTGCAGATATGTATAGTTTTTTGAACAAGGCCTGACCAGCTAAGGCCAGATGTGTGGACTATTGTCAGTATTATTGTGATTGTTTTTGTATTCAATGCCAGGTTATACTCTCAGCGAGAAGAGCTCGTTCTCCACTCTGCTGTATTGACAGAACAAGGCTTCCTTGCTTTCACTAGCACACTTTCCAGCTCTTTTAAACACCAAGTGCTAACAAATATCTAGAACTATACTAGCAAGCAAAAACATGTTTTTCCCTGAGCCTCACTTGGTCCCACAGGTCAGGGCAAAAGCCAAGAAGGATTAAAGCCATTGGGAATATTATATACTTATTTATGCAATTAGACCACCCTCTCCAACCTTGTTCCAAAGCTTCCATTAATGGAATCCTGAGTTTTTTATCACGGGGAAAAAGCGAAGAAGATGAGTGAAGAAAACTATCTGACAAATGAGGATGAGACTGGCTCCCTGAACTCACGAGAATAAGTAATGGCTCCGTTCCCAGATCATTTGTCATAGATCCTGCCGATGCCCTATCAGATCTTCCTGTTTGTGGCCTGCACCATCCCAGCTTTTGCAGTTATTGGCTGTTGACTGCTCATACCTGTGCCTGTGTCCAGATGCTGATGGGCTGCCTAGTCTAAAGATGCCTGGGAGTTATGACTCCTCACTTCCAAGGACAGTGTGTGGCCATTGACTGACCGATGAGATATAAAAGCCAGGCCTGTACCCTCTGGGGTGGTGGGGACAACCTTCGTGATGCAATTCACACTCCAGAGCTCATCCTGAACTCAGGCTGAACTTTACCTGAAAAATACATTTCTTCCCACCTACTTCCCCTTCTTGATCCTTCCCTCCTTTCCTTATATGTCTCCCCTGAGACACCCCCACAATAAATCCCTTGCACAAGAATCTCCACCTTAGACTCTGCTTTTAAGAAACCCAACTTAAGATACTGGTCTCTAATTAAACTAGCTATTAATAGGGTTAATGGGGCCATTGTGAAAGGGACTTAAATCATAGCTCATGAGGATAATGGAAAAAGCATTTTAACAGGAGACATTTCAGATAATCAGCATCATCATTATTCCTTCATTTTCCATCACTATATAGTTTAAAAACCTTTTGCATATAACAAAGAGAGATTAACACTGCCCTTTCCCTTTTTGAGATGGATAAACTGAGGCTCAGTGAGGTTAGACTCATCATATTCAGATACATTGTAGACATTTGGTGACTGTTCCTTGGCTTAATTGTTTAAACACTGCGCCAGATACTATAAGTTCACTCAATTCAACCCAACCATCTTCTCTTCCCGTTCTCTCTACAGACTAGAGAGCACAACGCCTGCTTTCCTGGACTCCTCAGCCCTTGCTACTGTTCATATGACATTTTCTGGTCAATGAAATGAAAACCGCTAGTTAGAGTTTTTCTCCCAAAATAAAAAGCAAAGTCTCAAAATGAGGTGCACTTCTTCTTCTTCCTGCCTGCCTGCCTACCTGGAACATGACATGAGGCTAGAGGTGTAGCAGGTATCCAGGAACGATGAGAAAAATGAAGAATAAATTCAGATGTGAGAGCTGGTAGAGCAGAACAAGATAGAGGGCCTGGAACACTGAAAACAGCAGGGGACTGGTACGCAAGCCGTGGACGGCCTGCCTCCTGTGACAGGCAGAGAAACGTAAATATCGGCTCAGACAGATCTCCATGCAGGTGTAGAGAAATTTAGAAATGCTGCCCATGGCTAGAATAGAAGTTGAAGTGTTATTTTAAAAGTTAGGGAGGTGTATGAAAGAAGCCAACATACTAGCAAAACTATTCCACCTGCTAAAGAGAAAACACATGGAAGATCATGACAAATTGTTCTTGTTTCCCAGTGATGTAGGGCCTAACTCCAACTCTCCAAAAAACGATATGTCTTTGCGCACCCAGATGCAAATGCTTTCTTCCCTACTGAACCCAGTCAAAACATTATGTTATCTCATGCAGATTTTTTGAAAGGATAGGAATTCTATTTATTTACAGTGTTGATTCCAATCTAATGCGTATTGATTAATGAACAGCAGCCCCATGTGATAGGTTCTATTACTACCTCCTCTTTATAGATGAGAAAACCATGGCTATGTGACCATACTGTCAATATGGTAGCCACTAGCCATAGGAGGCTATTTTTAATTTAAATCTAAATTAATTAAAATTAAATAAATGAAAAATTTAGTTCCTCAGTCACACTGGCCATATTTTAAATGCCCAATAAACATATGCAGTTAGTGACTCCCACATTGGACAGCACAGATTTAGAGTATATCTTCATCACAAACAGTTCCATTACAGCGTTGCTCTAATGGGTGAATTAATTACCAAAGACTCTATGACTAATAAGAATTTGGACTTATCCCCCACTCTATCTTACAGGACATACACACTATCCTTGGGATGGTGTTTTGTTTCCTATTATTGTGACAAATTACCCCAAGTTTAACACCTTACAATGGTGCAAATTTATTATCTCCTAGTTCTGGAGGTCAAACATCTGAAATGGGTCTCACTGCACTAAAATTAAGGTGTGAGCTGCATGCCTTCTGGCAGCTGTAGGGGAGAATCTGTTCCTTGCCTTTACCAGCTTCTAGAAGCCTCCAGATTTCTCGGCTCATGGCGCCTCCCTCTATCTTCAAAGCCAGCAACTGTGGGCTGAGTGTTCCCCACGCTGCTGTCTCTCTGGTCCTCCCTTTTCTGCCCCCTCTTACACTCATACGAACATGGGATCACATTGTGCCCACCCAGGTGATGCAGGACAACAGGCCCATCCCTAGGTCAGCTCATTAGCAATCTTAGTTCCACCCGCAACCTTCATTCTCCTTTGCCACGCCGCCTAACATATTCACAAGCTCCATGGACATCTTTGGGGGCCATTTTCTGCCTCCCACAGACAGCACTCAAGGCCCTCCATGACCTGACCCCACCTGTTTTTTTCAACCGCTTTTCCCTTGAATTTTTTTTATATTCCTTGTGCTCCAATCAAACGAAAACGCTCACTGTCCCCCAGAGATACCATTTGTTCCAACAAACGTGATTAAAGCGTCACCGGTGTTTTCGGACCCTGGGGAAACAAAGGGGACTTAGAGCAGGTCCCTATCTAAAGGGCCTCTTCTCCAGGCCCTTGGTTTTCAGGTGTGCCCGTTTCCAGAAATGGCATTTCGAAGCCCCACCCACAGTCCAATTTAAGTATACCTAAATTCTACCTATTCTAAAAATTCTGTTTGCATACCACCTCGTCCACCAGACGATGCCTGAGATAACTCCAGAACCAGATGGTGGTCAATGGCGGGGCTTTGGCTGCAGCTCCAAAAGTGTCTCCAGCCACATCTGGGTGCCCCTCTGGTGACTCCAGAGACAAGCCATGTGCGTGCTATGGCTGTGGATCAAAGCGTGCACTCTGGAGTCAGAAGGCCTGGGTTTGAATACCATTAGAAATGACTTTACTTTCTGAGCACAGAATACCTTTCTCCTCCTCTCTGCTCAGTGTATGTGTATGGAGCAACGGGGTGGAGGCCGAGGGCCAATGAAAATATTAAGATATTTATTTCATTTCAATTCGCCTTGTTTATTTCCTTCTTTTTACTCTTCTAAATGAGATGGGCCTTGCCAATATTCCTTATCCTTGACATTTTGCCCATGTCCTTCTCAGGATCTTTGCTGAGTGGCTGGGTGAAGCATCAACGATGCCAAGGACATCATGATGGTGATAAATGAGCTTACACGCAAAAGAAATCTGGGATCCTACCACGGAGGACAGATGGAAAAATAAACTCACATTTTCCGGGGTGAGTTATCCAAAGTCATTTACGAGAAGATATTTCAGGGCAAACAGGCCACATCAGAGGAGCACGTCTCTTGGGGTCCTTCACCCACCACGCGGGGAAAGATTGTTTTCATACAGCAGGGCCCCTAAATGCAAGCCAATACTCCACCCGTTGTTAAACTAAAAAATAGGGAACTCACAGAACACTAGAGAGGGAAAATAATTACTTATTTAGCTTTTGGGGTTTACTGCGAGACTACAGAGTATACACAATGTCTTGGGTTTTTGTGGCACTTTATTGATGATTTAAAGGATTTTCAAGGGTAATTTTGACTCTACACAATTTTTGCCTTATGTACTGACTTGCAACACTAACTCCCACAAAAGATACGATTCTACCCTTAAGTCCTTTAGCACTTCAGGACTCAAGAATCATTCATATTACACGAGTTTCTTGAAAGCCTTTCTGATTCTAATCGAAACTGGCCCCACTAAATCCTAGCATTCATGTTTGCTTTTAAACAACTCACACCTTGGTTTCATGCGTAGGAGCTTTTCTGTCTCATATCAGCTGCTTTCAGCATCGTGGGCCCTGGCCCTGAAGAGCTTAGGGTCAGATGGGCTTTGAAGTTTAATTATTAAAGCAGCAATTATACAACGGAGAAGAATGAAATTGAAAATGAATCCGGCAGCTGATGGTGGGTGAGTTTGAGAGGAGTCCCGGGGACAGTAGGGATGAAAAGCCGCCGACACATCCAAGCAGGGGTTTACATAACCAAATGGGAAGAAACACAATGTGCTTTACAAAATTACAAAGCGAACCTTTCTTTTTATTATTTCTACCTTCTTATCCAACAAAGTAGATGTCATTCTAAAACATTGCCTGGTCATTGGGAGACAGAGAATGACCTTAGAAGGAAGGAGACCTCAGATTCAGACCTAATCTTTAAGCTTGGCAGCTGGGGGACTTGGCCAGTAGCTATTAATACATTTTTCCTATTGAAAAAAGAAGAGAATTTTGTCATAGTGTGTTCTATGGTAACACTAGTTGTGAAAAGTGTTCTGTATGTTAAAAGGTAGTCACATAAGTTTAGCCTTGCAAGTTTGGTCTTGCCATATTCCTTTTTTAGAAATTCACAATGTACATTAGCAAATTAAAGGCTCTGAGAAGGCCTGCAGTAAAGAAACTGCCAAAATTCCATATTTTTCAAACGTGTTTGAGCATACCTTTTTTGGTGAAACAGCAGTGAAAGTGTGTTTCAAGGAACACATTTTGAGAAGCCTGAACAACTCCATGGTAACTCTGTGAAGGCCATGTCTCCTTGTTCACAAAGGCCTGGTGCAGCGTAAAGGAGGGGATGAAAAACTATGGCCAGGAGGCCAAGTCTAGCTCATGAGGTATGTATGGTTTTTACATTTTTTAATGCTCAGGAAAAAAATCAAAAGAATAATATTTTATGTCACATGCAAATCATATACAATTGAAATTCCAGTGTCCATAAATAATTTTTAATGTACCACACCCATTTGTTTATGTATCTTCTATGGCTGCTTTCAAACTACAGCAGCAGAGTTGTGTAATGGCCCCAAAGCCTAAAATATTTACTATCCGCCCTTTATAGGAAAAGCTTGCAGATCCCTGGAGTAGACAACCAACTGAATTATGCAGATGAGCAAATGTCTTTATAATTCACTATTCTTGCCATTCTCCATACCAAGTTGCCTCATTTTCTGGGGAGAAGATCAAGGTTATAAACGGTCCAGAATGAGGCCCTTCTTTTTTCCATTGGTGTTAACTGTCTTCTTTTTTCTGGTCCCTGCTGTAGCTCAGCTAAGCAATCACTTGAGCTGAGCAAATGTTTGCATTCCAGATAGTCTCGCCATACCTCAAATTTTCTCTAGTTTGCTTCATGAAAGTCTTTCCCAGATAATAGTCATACTCACATGGCAATGTCCAGAAAGAGGGAAAAAAGGAAAGGGGGAAAAAAAAAAGAATTAAGATTGGGGCAGCTTTGACTGGGATGTCAGGGTTTGCAAAAGCATCACCTACCATTTTTGTCCAGAAGGTAAGTAAGGGATGAACAGGGACAAGAAGAGAAAAGCTGGGAAGCAGCACCTTGGACTTCTTGGTAAACATCCTGATGTCACACATGCAAATCACCCAGCCCACCGAGAAAAGGCCCGGAACACAGGTGTTCATCACTCCAAGCCAAGCTGAAGCAGCGGCCCAGGGCAGCGCCGGAGTCCGAAAGAACATGGTGTGAATCCTGGCCGGCCCCTGCCACTTAGTTGCCATGTAACCATAGGCAGCAAACTTAACTCATTTGGAAAATTGTCCGCCCCAACTCTCCCCACTGTCTCCCCTTTCCTCCCCGCATCCAGCCAGGCCAGCCCTCCTTCTCTTCCTCAAACTTACCAACTCCTATTTGTTACTGTTTTTGCAAGGAAGGTCCCTTCCCTCCAGCAGACACCTCACTTTCACCTGGTTTGCTCTTCCCCATCCTTGGGGAGCCCCTCCGAGGAGGTCCCATGCCCTGGCCGGCTGCCTTCGTAGCACCCTGCACTTCTTCCCAGCACTCGGCACGCTGTAACCACACACGATCGTGTCTACATTGCATCTGTTGCCTTTGCATCTTTACATTGCATCTCCCCTTTAGACCAGAGCACTGCCCAGCAGAACTGTGATGTGACTCATAAAGGTCATGTCAACTATTCTCACAGTCACTTTTTTTTAAAAACTGAAAAGCAGATGAAATATATTTTAATAATATATATGCAACCCAACACCCAAAATATTACCATTTCAATATGTCATCAATATCAAAAAATTATTAGAGGCATATTTTACATTTTTTTTCATACTAAGTCTTAAAGATCAGTGTGTAGTTTACACTTTACAGCACAACTCAGTTTGGACCGGCCGCATTTCAAGTGATCCATGGTCTCATGCTATATCCACAGCACCTGAGTACGTTCAGCTCACAGTAAGAGCCAAATAAGTATTTGGGTTTGTTTGTTGTTTTTAAAGAATATTTTGTACAGAGGAAGAAATGGACGTACAGAAAGAGGACGCAATTGGCCCAAGGTCACAGGAATAAATTAATGGTAAACCAATTCTAGCCCCCACCTGCAGGTGCCAAATGGAGCCGTATGGCCCCCTTGCCTCCAGAAACTCCTCGTAAGCATCTCTCAGGTCAATCTGCAGCTCTAGATGCAAACGTGCTCCCAAAAGTCAGCCCGAAGCGTCTTTATTAAAAGCTTTCCCTTGAAAGATAGGAAAAGTTTGGTTTTATGAGAAAAGTTTCCTTTCTATTACCTTGTAAATCCTGTCAATTGGTAGGTATTATGTAAGTGGCATTAACGGGCTGTGTGCTGACTGCTGCAGATGTTATTTTGAAGCTCTTATACAGCTATTGTGTTATCAGTGGTGATTTCCTTCAGGATTCAGCCTTCAATTTCTCCAGGCAGAGCTGCGCGAAGTGAGTCAGAGTTAGCCTTGTCTCCCTCCCCAGGCTTGTGGGGGTGTGAAGAGGGGGTATGGGGTGTGTGGGCTTGGGTGAGACAGCGAGGAATGTGGTCAGCATATTTCACATTCTCAGCCTTTATTTACCCCCTCTGAAAGCCAGAGGGAGGCTAGTCATAAGAAAAATTCCCTCCCTCAGAAGATTTCACGGGGTGCATGAAGAGACAGCAATCACAAAGAAAAAAAAAATAAGAAAGTGGAAATGCAAAAAATATAGGCTCAGTCTAAACTCGCAAGGAGAACAGAGTTGCAAAACTATATCACACTATGATCCTTTCATTATAAAAATGCATATTTCACATAGATATGTTATAGGAAAGTGATCCAGAAGATCACTTTTCAGAATATTAATTATACTTACCATTAGGTAGTAAAACTATGAATTATTTTTAATTTCTCTACTCTTAGTTGAACTATAGTTTTGAATTTTCTTCAGTGGATATGTGTTATACGAAAAGGCAACAAGTGAATATTTAAAGTAAACACTCTGTGCACGCATACATACACTCCTATATGATCCCAAACCTTCCAACAATCTTTAAGTGCTGATTAGTTTTGGAAATGCCCATGAAAACCATTGTTTCTTTAGCTTTTAAGTAAATGACTTTGACCCTTTTGAGGTCAAATTAGTCCCAGGAACCAAAAACCAGGGCCAATAATTTTGAGTTATTTAGCTCAGGGCCCTCAGGGCTGTCAACAGCATGAGGAATGTAGCCTCCTGCAACGTGTAAACAGGAACCTCTGCCCACCTGCAGGCCGCCTGGGGTGAGAGGCCTTCCCCTGGGCGGAGGTGTGGGAGGCAGAGGGCTGCAACTGAGGTTTAGCACAGCTGCAGGCAGCCTTGTTAGGGATTCAACCTCATTAACTAGGAAACAGGGGAGTCGGTTTGGTTGCCAAAGTAGAAGGTGTTAAAGAACCAATAAACCTTTCTTCTGTTTTGCTGATGATGAATTCAAGTAGCCATTGCCCACTTTGCTGAGAGAAGAGTTCAGATCAGGATCTGGGTTCACAAAGAAGGAGTGTTTCACAGACCATGCTGAGGGTTTAGATTCCCCCACCTGGAGGCTGCCTCCCCAGACAGAGCTATTAGATTGGCGGTTCTTTTCTTTTTTTTTTTTAATACACTACTTTGAGAGCATCATTAAAAAGACGGGTGGTTTTTAACCAGGTAGATTTTGCCTCCCAGGGGATATTGGGCAATGTCTGGGGACATCTTTGGTTGTCACAACTGGGGGAAGATGTATACTGAAACTACCCTTCACACAAGTCAATAATGGGGTACAGGGCCAGAACTGTGGTAAGGGCCTCGATAAAAATAATGATAATAATTAGTCGCTGTCCTCCTGTTTGCTTCTCTGTAATTACCACTCCCGGAGCCACGCAGCTGGTGATCATAAAGATTCCTAACTCCTCCCCATAGCTGGTGTCCACATACATTCTTAACTTTCTCCATAGATAACATCACCTTTTGGAAATCTAAAGGTAATTTTTAAGATATCTTCCAGGCCCTTCATTCTAGTAGATTGGTTGACCCACCCAGACCAGCGCCCCATACCAAGAAACCAACTCAACTGGAATTGTGACCCCAGGGACTGGAGCAACACAAGAAGATGATTGCTACACCCCTATAATTTTGCCCCAATTAACAAATCTAATTGCCTAATCCCTTGCCTACCAAACTGTCCTTAAAAACCCTGTCTCTCAAATTCTCAGGGAGGTGGATTTGAGAAACTTTCTCCCATCTCCCTGTTTAGCGCTATGCAGAATAAAACTATATCTCTCTTGCAACTTTGACTGTCTCAGTACATTGGCTCTTCTCTGTGCAGTGGGCAAATGAACCTGGTTGGGTGGCAGCAATACTACTGGCATCTAGCAGGTAGAGTCTAGGAATGCTGCTAAATATCCTATAATCCACAGGAAAGCCCAGCACAACAAAGAATTATTTGGCCCAATGTTAGTAATTCCGAGGTTGACAAACTCTGTCTAAGACAATGAAGGAAATTAAATGTATGCTTTGAAGGAAGGCATGCTTTTTTGCTGAAATGAGCCAGATCACTGATACCTGCTATATGCTCCATGGCCAGCAGGCCAAAAGGAATTCTTTGAGTGTTCTGCATATTTTGATCATATCACCTATGCATGAGCACTCACCTTAGGACAGCCATGGAAATGAGCCTCATTCTGCATGTCAGCTCCGCTCTATTGATAGTGATTTCCAGGTTGAGTTTTCTGGAAGCAGCCCTTGAGACGGAGTTTGATGCAGGAGATATTTGTTAGAGACCAACACCTGCAAAGGGAGAAGCAGGCTTGGGCACAGAGAGAAGACAAAATGCAATGCAAGTCTGACAAAGCCTTGGCCAACCTGGAGCCAGTAGCAGTATTTTCCATCAGAGCTGCCCAACCAATAGGCTGAACAGCTGGGTCTTTATAACCCCCTTAGCATACACCAGGCCCAGTCACTTGAGAAGGCTGCCCCTGGAAGTGCATGACATTCTGTCAGGGGGTACACTGCAGCTGAGGCTGACCTCGAAGGTGCTAATAGCTGGACTGTCTGCTGACCACTTTCCCTACAGCTGGACAGCAAGTCCTGCGTTGAAATGAAATCTGGATCACACACCCCCATGTGTACCACAGGGTGCGTCCACACTCAGCAAAAAGGTGTGCTACAATCCGTTCGCAATATTTGCTGTGATCCTTCTACAAAATGCCAGGCAGCCCTACATTATTAGAAACAAGGGCCAATGGGTAAAGCCCATAATTGCAATATCATGGTGATGTGTCACAATCAACAGGGTCTGGAAGAAAACCAAAAGGCAGGCAAGCCAAGGAGGAATGGCAACTCCCTGCCACCTAGTTAACTACCCATTGGGCTGGATTAAAAATGGAAGCATTCCTTTGGTTTCTGATAAGAAATTGCTCACCTTTCTTTTGTCTATTCTACATTCACTCACTAGGTGCCCACAATGTCCCAGGCGTGGAGCTTGATATTGGAACACAACCGAGAAGAGGGATCCGTAAGTAATGGGTGATTTCAGCCCTGAACTTGTCAGGCTGGTATTTCTTACTTGATTTGGTTTATACCCAATTAATTACATTTGCACGTTCAGCCCATGGGTTTTTTCAGTCTCTACAGCCCTAGCTAGAAGAGTCCAGTGCTACAGTAATGAGCCCTTGGGATTCCACCTATCCCTCTCTCTGTTAAGTGTCGACTAGCTTCAACTTTGGAAGTCAGGTAGGAAGAGAGTTTATTGTCATATTTACAGTATTTCTAAGGATTAGATTAAAACAGTCCAAATCTCTCTCAGAAGGAGAGAATGAATGTGCTGGTAGGAATGCATCTGAAGATTCCAGTGTATTGTGTGAGGAGCTATAGCAGTACTAGTACTAGTGACTGTGGTTATTATTATAATAAATACAATTAATGACTTTTTCAGAGACTATGGGTGTATATTTTGCTAATAATTTTATATAAATTGATTAGAAAGTTCCATACTGACATTTTAAAATTATAAGGATGAGAGAGATTTTTTAAAAACCTCAATTGATCCTCTTTATCCACAATTACCTATCAGGTAGGTTGGTGTTTTTTAAGATGCTTCATTATGTTAAATATAGAACTGTTTAAACCTAATGTTATTGTTCACTACAATAAACACAAGCTAAGTTTCTTTTAGGTCCAGTGGGATGTCTGGACTGGCCCTACATCCATGTATACTTGTAGCAATGTGTGCAATATATCAAGAACACAATAAAACTGCCAATTTTTCCTATTTAAAGCCATCTACAGAGAGCTTAGATGATGAGCTAACAAAATGAGATGTCGTTAATTACATTCCTAGGTAATTTTGATCCAAAAGAGATCATTTTGCTTTTTCCAATTATAATTAAATCATTTATTATAGAGGAAGGAGTATAATTTTGGAGCTGGGTGAACTATTAGGTAGCAATACTGAATGAAAGCTATTATGCATATGCCCTGGTCCACAGTGGCTTAGACATTGGCTAGTGAAAATATGCCTGTCTAGTCCAAGGAGGCTTCTTAATGAGGAAAAACATAATGGTTTTTTTTTTTAATTATTTAGCTCAGATTTTATACAGTCAACTAGATTTCCTCTTGGCTTCAATAAAATAATTCTAATCATTATTGTTGCTCCACAAAGGAAAGAGCTGCCTAGTAGGTAGTGAGTTCCCCATCTTGAAGATATGTAAGCAGACCCAGGATCAGCACTAGAAATGTTGTAGGGGAAATTCGTCTCAATCAGTCCATCAGACAAGGATTTGACTAGGAATATTTCAAAGGTAATTTATTTATTAAATATTGGTCGGGCCCTTTGCTTGGGCCAGGAACCATGGCATGAAACTTTGGGTAGGTCACAGCTCCTGTCTTCAAGCAAAATATGTTCTAGTAATTCCTTTTAACTTCGAGATCCTATAACTTTATCTTAGCAAAATTTATATCAGATCTTTCTTTTTCACCTTTTAAACATTTGGGGGGAGGCTCGATTTTTTAATAATGTTTAAATATCAGTGTTTTTTAAAATATAGAGAGAAATACAGGAAGATATCATCTCGCCTTTCTGATATCAGTTAGCTATTGCTGCATAATGATGCAGGGGCTCTGAACAATTATTATTTGCTGTTACAGTTCACATGTCTGTGGACCAGCTAAAGGCTGGGTGATCCGGGCTGGCCTGAGTCAGGCGGTTCTGCTCATCTGGGCTAGACTCGTGTGTGTGCAGGTTGGCTGCGGGTTTTGCTCTGGGCTCGGCATGAGTGGGGCAGCTCCAGACAGTATGTAGACAAGGATTGGGTGGAGTGATTGAAAAACTGCTGCAGTTTTCTCCCCTCTGAACCATAAGGAAATTTGGGACCAGCATAGGAGAGCCTTATTGCATAGATATGAAAGGGAAAGTCTCACTCTTGCAGATTAAGCTCACCGGACCCCACCCCCCACCTCCCACCATCCACATCCCTCACAGAGAGAGTAGAACTTAGCCAGTAAAGGGATGCCATGTTTCCTTGGCCCCAAGAACTGTGGAGGCGCTGACAGGGTATGGCATAAGGCTCCTCTATGTCTGGAACTGAGAGACCAAGGGGAGGCCTGTTGTCATGACAGATCTGATGGCCTGCCCCACTCCACCATCAATCCACCCCTGCCTCAGAAAGGGCTATGGCCACTCACCTCCAGTCCCAAAGCAGAGAAAAATGACAAAAAAACCAAGGGGCCAAAGAATCTAAGAGAACCAAGAACCATGAGGAAGAAGAAATATTAATAACATGATCAGAACAGACCTCTACTGAAATGGAACTGTTGGAAGAGACAGACAACAACTTCAATAAAAACAGAAGCAAGATGAATTAGATTCGTGTGTAATGGGCCCCTGTGAACACCTTCCTCCCAACACACACACACACACACACACACACACACACACACACACACACACACACACCTTTCTGGAACTAAAAATATGATTTTAAAATTTAAAACATCGGTAGATAAGCTGAAACTGAAGGTGGTCACTGGTGAGACTTGAATTAGTGACCCAGAAGATTAAGTAAAAGAAATCTCTGAAATAGCACAGCACAATTTAATGGGTTGGAAACCATGAGAGAAAAGAGAAGAGATTTAGCTGTTAAATCCTGAACATCTAAGACTTGGTTTCAAAATGAAAAAAAGACAAAGAGAAGAACAACAATAATTATAAAATCAAGAAATATCCCAAGCAGTAGACAGACCTCAACCTAGATTTAAAAGAACTTCAAATCTCTAATAAAATTCCAAAACTCTAGGAATAAAGTATTAAAAAAAGAAAAGCATATCCTAAATTGTCATCACCAAAAATTCCTACTTCCTTTATTAAAAACTAAAAATAATATGTGTACAAGGTTAGAAAATTCAATGGTACATAAATTTATGAAAGGAAAAGTAAAAATCTCCCTTTATCTTCTGCATTTTTCTCGCCTAGACTTTCCCTAAGAAGGTCATACCTATATACAGTCCTGGATTTCTCACAACCCTGTAAAGTTTATGCACGTACATATCAACATATATATCTATGTAAACGTTTATTTTTACTTATATTAATAACTGTTGTTTATTAAATTTATCATTTAATATATCTTTCATATCAATACATGCCTAATTATTTTTAATAGCCACATTGTACATTTTATAGTATGAACATGATGTGATTTTTCAGCTAATTCCTGATTAATGAACACTCTGATTTTGTTCGTTATTTTTCTCTTACAAACAATGCCACCATGAGCAACCACCTAAATAAATCTTGTAGATCTTTTGTAAGCATACCAACAAAGAAGTTCCAAGCAGTGAAATGGCTAAGTCAAAGACGTCTGCATTTTTATTGATTAAAAGCCTTGAAAAATTCCTCACACATAGTAGGCACCCAATAAATATTTGATAAACGACTAAAATGGTTACATTGTCCACCAGGAAGATTTATCACAAAAATTCAAGTCTTCTCAAATCACTGCTGTAGGTTGAATGGTGACCCCCAGAAAGATAAGGCCATGTCCTGATCTCCAGGACCTCTGAACAGGATCTTATTTGGAAAAGGGGTCTTTGCGGGCTATGATTAAGTTATGGGTCTTGAGATGAGGGGCTCATCCTGGTTCATCACGCGGGCCCTAAATCCAAAGGCAAATGTTCTTATAAGAGTGAGGCAGAGGGAAACTGGACACACACATGAAGGAGAAAGCTGTGTGAAGGTGGAGACGGAGAACTGAGAGGTGCAGCCACAAGCCCAGGCAGCCAGCAGAAGCTGGAAGAGGCAAGAGACAGATCCTCCCCTAGAGCCATCAGAGGGAGTGTGGCCCTGCCAACACCTTGATTCCAGACTTCTACCTTCCAGACCTGTGAGAGAATACATTCCTGTCGTTTTAAGACACCAAGATGGTGGTCATTTGTTACGGCAACCTCAGGAAACCAACGCAATCACTATTATTAAATTGGATCTTGTCCATACAATAGCAAAGAGCATTTAAAGTCTGGGGGAAAATTGATGATGACACAAAAGAGGGATTGAATTGCAGGGTCCGGCTTCTGAGAGCAGCCCTCTTTACCCCCTTCCCCAATACCTCCCTTATTGTGGTCTCCAGTTCATACATTGTCTCTTGGCTGTGTCTGAAACTGAGACCCAAAACAGCTAAACAAGGGAAAACAAACACCAACTTATCAATTTTTCTTGGTTTTGGCACAGGCAGATCAAATACAAATTGATCCAATCCGACTTTGAAAAGAAAGTTTATAAATGCCTTTTTTTCTTTTTCCTTAAAAGCCCAGGTGGTGGCAGATGGAAACTCACACATCTAAATCCATCAAATCATAATTGATCCAGGGAGAGCCTTTCTGGAGAGAGGAGAGCATTTTCCCAGACAATCTTTGGTCTCTCCCCTGGTGGAGAATTACCATGCCATCTGGAAAAAGGCAGTATAGTCCTTTCATAGACGTTGTGCAGCTAATTACCAACCGATTCCAACTTAGATTGGCCTAGAACCATGGAGTGACCCCCTCTGTATTCCCACGTCCCGAGCCACTGCTTTCTCTCTCAGCAACCAATTTTGACTTAATGAAACTAATCCTATTTTATGCTTAAATAGTGCTTACAGTTTAAAAAGCACTGCCAAGTATAGAATCTCAACAGTTTTATGTTGCTTCTCACAACAAAACCATGAGATAGGAATGGGGCAGGCATTATTGTATACATTTTCTACAAGAAGAAAAACCCAACTTTAGAGAAACTACATGATTTGTCCAAGCTCCAGACTTCAAATCCACTGATGTCCTCCACACCATAATGCCTCCTGAGAGTCGACCTATTTGAGGTAGACATCAATAAAAAATGAGCCTGTTTATTTGCAGATGCTCTCTCTTGTTGGGAGACTGGGTGTCCCTGGGCAGAAAAGGAATTGTCTCCCTGTACACATGCAAAGGGGGATGGCTATCAAGGCATTTTTGAGTATTCAAGCCCCTAATATCCTCTGATTCAAATGTTAGTTTGCTACACATGGTGTGTTTTCCTTTCAATAAGATTAATTTTAAAAAATTATCTCAAACTGAACTCCATCTTGGACTAGATGTGGATTCAGCCTCTAATGTCAACAGCACTTCTGCTCTCCTGCTCTAGTGTATCTTTTGATAACCAAGGAGACAGATAATCAGAGAGTTTATATGTATTTTAAAACTTATTTGTCTAAGTACATAGCTCCCATAGGACTTGAGTTTGACATTTCCTGGGTAAGCCATTAATAAGTAAAGTTTTCAGGTGATCATTCTCCATAGGGCTATAAAAAAAAAAATAAAAGCAAGATCAATTGTGCTTTTGAAAAATGCTGAAAAATCCTGCATTTTTTATGACTACCAGAAACCAGAAAAAGTTCTTGTCTAAAGATAATTCCTATTTCTGTTCCATGGGTCATAGGGGAATAAGGAATTTGAATTAAAGACAAGATATCTGAATTTATACATTCAAATTCATTTATTCACCAAATACATACAGAGTCCCCACTCTGTGCAAAGCATATGTTGGTGCTACAGCAGTGAGCAAAACAAAATCTCTGATCTTAAGAAGCATACATTCTACTGGGCAAAGTAAGACAATGAACACATACCAGTTTAGTCTCTAGTTTTCAGAAAAATATATTCAGACACTCAAAACTGACCACTCCTGCTGCCCTCACCAGACACCCTGAACTGGAAGATTACACAAAGCTATAAAAACAGAGCAGCTGGCCTCGCATCTTTAATTTTAGATAGCCAAGAAAAACTGCCTGTGACGGTCACATACACAGAAAAGCAATCATTCAGAGACACTGGAAAATGCTATCCTTGCAAAGGAATGTTTAAGGCTGTAGATTCCTCAGAAGAGTATGCCTCTGGGAGGGAGTATATGCTTGCCAAGGACTCCTCCTGGTGCCTGAGGGACTTTTTCCACTTTCTTGCACCTGTTCTGCTGTTATATTCATACACATTCCCAGAGACTGTGGGAAGGCAAACACAAAACACAGAGAAACTCAATTACAATGAATTTGCAAAGCATTTATTCATCCCATAAAGTGTTTATTGAGCATTTATATAGCTGGCATAATGACAAGTTCATCTTCTCAAGTCTTCCTCTCTTAACAAAGGAAGAAACTAGAAGCAAAACCTGAAGCAGTGTGTGGTTTCACATGCATTAAAAATTGCCCCCTTTAGCATGAGAGAGTTCTTTTGTGGTTTAGGAATAGTTCTGCATCTTGACTGTGGTAGTAGTTATACACATCTATAAAGGCGATTAAGTGTCATACATGTAGACATAGGAAAAAAAGTACAAGTGATAACTGGGGAACTCTGAGTAGAGTCCGTGGTCTAGATAATTGTATCGTACCAATGTCAATTTCCTGATTTTGGCAATGTACTATAGTTATGAAAGATGTTCCTTCTGGGGGAAGCTGGGTGATGGGTACACAATACCTCTCTACTATTTTTTGCAATTTCTTGCGAGTCTGTAATTATTTTAAAGCAACATTTAAAAAAAAGAACATGTCAAATTGTGTTTGTTTTCTTTTAGAAAGTGTTCCAAATTGATCTTCCATGTACAGTATCCAAGGTTGAATCAGACAATCCTTCACAGAAACACTAATGCAGCAAGAGTAGTATACAAAAGAAAAGAAACAAAGCAAATAGGGCCTGATATAATAGGAAGTCAACCAATTGTTTCTTAGGTGACTAAGATGCAATTAATAAATAAAAAGAATAATAATAACAAGAGCTGATCCAATAGTATTTACTCTATGTTACACTCTGTTTTCATATATTAATTTTTTGATCCACTCAACATCTTTGTGAATACGTAAACATTATTGGCCACATTTTAGAAACCAGGAAACCGGAGCACAGAGATGCTAAGTGACTTGCCAATGCCACACCGTCTGTTAAGTGGCAGACCTAGATTTGAACCTATGCAGTCTGGCTACAGAGCTCTAAATACTAACAGCCTACGGTTGGAAGCCATGTCCTATTTTACTTTCCATTGGGCTCCATGAACCACACAGTGCCTTATGCATCCCACTCTGGTTTCCACATTTAATAGATGATAGTGTGTCCCAACACAGACAGCTAAACCTATTTTTATCTTAAAATATTTCTCTTCTTTGTCATGTGAAACTTTACTGTGCTGAGTCAACTCTCAAAATTCCATTAACTGAAAGGTGATTCTTCTGCCAGGACCACTGTGCTGGGTTGGACAAGGCACTTCCCTGAAAATCTCCTTCCTCCACCAAAAAAATCTCTACCAAAAAAAAAAAAAAAAGCCTATGCCATCATTTAATAGCTTATGTTGCCGGGCACGGTGGCTCACGCCTGTAATCCTAGCCCTCTGGGAGGCCAAGGCGGGCGGGTCGCTCGAGGTCAGGAGTTCAAGACCAGCCTGAGCGAGACCCCGTCTCTACTAAAAATAGAAATAAAAATTATCTGGACAACTAAAAATATATATAGAAAAAATTAGCCGGGCATGGTGGCGCATGCCTGTAGTCTCAGCTACTCGGGAGGCTGAGGCAGGAGGATCGCTTAAGCCCAGGAGTTTGAGGTTGCTGTGAGTTAGGCTGATGCCACGGCACTCACTCTAGCCCAGGCAACAAAGTGAGACTCTGTCTCAAAAAAAAAAAAAAAGCTTATGTTGTAACTTGAAAACTAATTGCTGAATCACACATGAAACATCCAGGTTCAAAATAAAACAAAGGCATCCGTTCAAACACACAGTAACTTTGCCCTCTGTATTGAGTAAAGCAAAGGTGATGTGTTATCCGTCAAATGCCGACTCTATGAAAAGTGACTGTAATAGCTTGTTGTCTTTATTAGACCATGTTCACTTTGTTTGTTTTGTTTTCTTAAGAGTGGAAGGACCTAGAGTCCAGTCTTTGTTGATGCACTGGTTTTCACCGTGCCACTCATTGGCAGAAGAGATCATTAATAGTATTAGAGATGAGGGTTCCTGTGTCAGACTGCCCGGCTTCTAATCCTGACTCCTTCCTCTCCCTAAACTATGACCTGGAGAAGTTACCTGGTCTCTCTGTGTCTCAGTTTTCCCATTTATAAAATGAGGGTAATATTAATAGTCACTACCTCATAAATAGTACTGAGAATGAACAATTTACATAAAAGCATTTTGACTATACTAAGAATTCAATAAATGTTTGCCATGATTTGATATTAGAAATACCCTAAAAATATCTTGCAATAAGTCTGCAACTGCATAGTTCACATGTAAACTTTTTCAGTGTGCAAAGAACAATAATGTTAAAATTAAGTAGGTTACATAACAGCATTATTCATAATAGTCAAAAGGTGGGAGCAACGAAGTATCCATTGATGGATGAATGGATAAACAAAATGTGGTATACACATGCAAAGAAAGGTTACTTAGCCTTAAAAAGGAAGGAAATTCTGACACATGCTGCCACATGGATAAACCTTGAAGACATTGTGCTAAGTAAAACAAGTCAGTCACAAAAGGACAAATAATTTTATGATTCTATAATACATACAGGAAGTACCTAGAGTAGTCAGATTCACAGAGACAGAAAGTAGAATGTTGGTTGCCAGAGGCTGGGAGGAGGGGAAATAGGGAGTTTTTGTTTAATGGATATAGAATTTCAACTGGGAAAGATGAAAATGTTCTGGAGATGGATGGTGGTGATAATTGCACAACAATGTGAATGTACTTAATGCCACAGAACTGTACATTTAAAAATGATTAAAATGGTAAATTTTATGTTATATATTTTTAATGTAATAAAAATTAAATAAGTTAATAATTATAAAGTGCTTAGAGCAAACCTGATACATTGTAAGTAGTAAATAAGTGTTTATTAAATACACATTTAAAAAAAATGTTAGCGGGATACAGGAAATGACATACAGTAAATTTTTTTATTTCTAATCATAATAGTAAAGTAGAAAAAGAACCAGGGGAAGGGCCCAGAGGTCTGTTGTCGGCTGCTCTGCTATTCTTCCACCAACAAGTCTGGTACAAGATCTGGGCTGGCCCACAACAGTCATCTTGCTGCCCTTGGACCTAAGGACCTACCTACCTCCTCCTCGTCTGTCTGTGTTCTACCACTATTAAGATTCAGTCTCTGTTCCAAAGACTGCAGTGGCAGGAACTCTTTTCCTCCCTTTCTTTGAAAGGAAAGAAAGCCGTGTGACCCTAGACACATTCCATACCCTCTCTGAGCCTCTGTTTCCATGTCCATAAAATGGGAACAATAGTGGTACTTCTATCACAGGAACATAGAAACAGAATATAAAATAGAATGCAATCCTTATGGTTGTGAGGATTACATGGGACAAGGCATATTAGGCATAGGTAAGCATTCAGTAAATGTTCATGTATGATTTCAATGAGTTCCTGGAAATTGGATCTCATTGGAGCCCAGTTACTGAATATAGATCTGATTAGGATATAAGTAGTATGTTTTTAACTTAATAAAATATTTTTAAAAGGAGTGACTTTCTTTAGGGAGAACTTCACAGTCAGTAATAAAGCATTGATAATTCCATGCCAAGATATCCACAGCTGTCAGGATTTAATTCACAGTAAAGTGTCTCAAGCTATTATAGTGCCAACAAGTCTTTTGTGGCTAATACCCCATGTTGAGTGACACTTTAAGAAATGATTTTTACATTTATTGCATTCATGTTTAAACTTCACAGTCACCCCCATGAAAGAGACAAATCCCACAGTATCGCAGCTGGGAAAAGGGAGCTTCAGGGAAGTTAAATGCTTTGTTCAAGTTTGCATGGAGAGTTAGTGGTTGTGTCAACACTCAGACCCTTGTCTTCTAATTCCACACCCAGGGCTTTTCTAGTACCTCTGATGACTTCCTATTCCTGCTTTTTCCTTTAGGGAAGGAATGCATGAAAAAAAAAAAAGAAAGAAAAGCTTCAAAATGGTTTATAAAATGGAGGTTTGATATGCTCTGTAGTTTTAGGGTTCACAACACATAAATATTTAGACCAGGGATTGCAAATCCATAACTCATCTGGCCTATAGATATGGCAGATTAAAGATGGCCACGAATTCTTTGACCTTCATCCCTTGAGAGGGGGGGAGTGTGCTTCTCTCTTTGAATCTGGGTAGACTTCGACTGCTTTACCAGTAGAGTGTGGCAGGAGTGATGCAGTACCTATTTCCGGGCCTGGGCCCCGAGAAATTGCAAATTCCCCTTTCAATGTCTTGGCTCTCTGTCCAGGAGGTCTAAACTGCCATGTAGGATGCCTGACTGTCCCCACTGGAGAGACTGCATGAAGAGGCCCTGAGATCACATGGAGAGGAAGTGGGACCCGGCTGAGCCCAAACTGTAACTGTCCCCACCAAAGTGTCAGGCTTATGAAGTGATGCCACTTTGGGCACACAAGACTAGACCAGCTGCCAACTGAATACCACTGCAGTGACCCTTTAATACCACATAAAGCAAAAGAATTCCTCAGGTGACACCTGCTCAAATCCCTGATACACAAAAGTGTGAGTTATAATGAAATGGTGGTTGGTCCAAGCTAGTGAGTCTTTGGGTAGTTTGTTACACAACAATATATAACCAGGGTGGAAATGTGTTTTATTTGTCCTGTACAATGTAGTTTAATTGAATTAGTTACCTACATTTAAAAATGGGCAGATGTCATGTAACAACTGGATCTCCAGCTTCTTTTGAAGCATCAGAATCATGGCAGCACCAAGCTTATTCCCAAGTGGTAGTAATATGATGGAGATGAGTCATGGCCATGTCTCCCAAGCATCAATTGTCATTGATGATGGAGTTCACTGTTCTGTCTTCTCCCTTTCAGTCATTTATTTTACCTGCCTGGCCCTAACATGATTTGCTTTAGGACAGTCTCATTTTGCCAATGAATAAGTAATTCATTGACAGTTTAGTACTCAAATAGGCAAAAGAAGCACCATACCTGGATCAATGGCTTCTCCATCAAACACAGTCTCACACACAATGGTTTCCTTTTAAAAAGCACAAAATGTTAGCAATATAGTCAGCATGACAAAATTTGTTTTCACAAGTGTCCAATACTTTGTGCAGATGACTTCTTATGTTATCTAATCTTTCTAATCTACAGAGCACTAGCAGCCTAGCGACCCACGTCTTCCTGATAATCTTATCTCTTCCCAATCCCATGTCTTCTGTTAGCTCAGATCTTTTTATTGATGTGAAGTCCCTTATTTTGTATGGGAAGTTATGGGCTGAATTGTGTACCCCCTCCCCAATTCATATGTTCAAGTACTAACTCTAACCTCAGAATGCAACCGTGTTTGCAGATAGGGCTTTTAAAGAGGTGATTAAGGTAAAACGAGGTCATGTGGGTGGGCCTTTATCCAATATGACTAGTGTCCCATAAGAAAAGGAGATTAGGACAGAGATAGCACAGACCAAGGGATGACCATGTGAGGACCTAGTGAGAGCGTAATCATTTGCAGCCTAAGGAGAGAGGCCTCAGAGGAAGCTCAACCTGCTGACACCTTGATCTTGGACTTCCAGCCTCCAGGACTGTGAAAAATACATTTCAGTTGTTTAAGTCACTCGGTTTGTGGTATTCCATTAAGGCAATCCTAGCAGACTAATACAGCAGGTGAATTGTATCAGTTTCCTAAAAGAAGCAGCAAAGGAAGGAAACACTGAAAGCGAATGAGCTCATGAAACAATGTGGTCAATTAGGACTCAGGTAGGAAAGTTCTTGGTATACGGGGAGGCAAGTAGAAAGAAAAGGACAGGTGAAGACTAAAAATGCCCTTTCCTGTTCCACTCTACATGTATTTTTTTCTGGAACCAGCCTTATCCTTGTACAGTTGTTTATGTGAATTATTCAATGAATGAGCCTCAGCCAATTTCAAGATGGCTTATATACTCTAGGGTGTAGATTTTAACATCTGCTAAGAAATGCCATGGTTGAAGAACTTACTCAGCCATTTGTATAATCTATTTCCAAATATAGTTATTTCTAATTAATGGTGAACAATGCTAAATTTCCATTTGTCTAGGGTTGTGTTTGCTGAATGCATGTATAATATCTCAGACAAATTTTGACCTAAGCCCAATTCTAAAACTAGATCAGAAATTGCGGTTTTGTAATTCATACAAATTCAGCAGAAGAAGATAAATTGAAATTATTTTATTTCCCTTTTATGATGTTTGAGTATATTTAACATATGTTTATATGGGAGAACTTTTCATCGAGCAACAATTATAGGGAAATGTCTTCTTTCTTTTACTGTAGAGGGATCACAAAAATGGACTTACTGTTAACACTTCTAATTTTTTAGTTCTGTGTCCTGTGATAGTCTTTTCCTTTGGATTTCCATCTCCTGTTCAAAAATAAATAAATAAATAAATGGCAGGTATCTGATTAGCGGCATTTTAAAAATCACACAATTCTAGCATAATCATGTGACATCAGCAATCTGTATCTTACCTGTAATATACTTCATTACTCTGTATGAAAAGAAAATTTGAAAAAATATCAGTTATATTATGCTAACACACGGCAAAAAAATAATTTCATTCAATAGTCAGCACATGACTATTGTCACATTTTCCCTGCCCCAGGAAAAAAGCAATGCTGCATGAGGAATAATAAAATGATCTTCATTAACCATGACCACCCCCTTCACTGCACCACAAATAAACTTTAAGTTAATAAAAATTCATGTCCAACTCTACTTTTGAAGTCATGATATTCTACACTCTGAAGAACTATTTTTGGATGGTGATGAAAACACCTACATTGTCTACCCATTCTTTGGCCTCTCTGCCCAAATCGAAATATACTCAAAACCGGTACAATGTGTGAAAGGGATAACTACACTTATTACCAATTCCTAGGCTAGTTCCTGGCAGTTGTCAAACACCTGTATACAAAACTGCTTGTGTCAAAATAATAAGGGGAGTTGTTTTCTTGTTGGCTCACAAATTTATTCGTTTAAAACATATTCTCATAGAAAATCTATTTCAGATGTTCTAAGGTAAAACCCAATAATATGTTGTTGCTGTTTTTTAAAGAAAGATCCCAACTATGTCCGAGCTAGAGTAGTTTTGGTATCACTGGTGAAAAGGAGCATCGAGTTTTGTCTCTCAAGTATTTTTCTCTGTGCAGCTCAAGAGCAAACAGGCAGAAGCCCTCAGAGTAAAATCACCAAACCCCAATTGATTTTAACTCTTTATATCAGAAACTCAGAAAAAAAAATCACATACTTAGGTATGGGCTTGGAGACTTCCTTGGCCATTTTCTGACAGCATCCCATAGTGTTTCCATATTTCCAAAGCAGGAAACATACCCAGGAGACCAACCCAACAAAGAAAACAGCCATCAGAGTGAAGATGAAAGGAATGTACCAGTCACTGGATTTGTACGTGTTGATAGCTGTGTACATGATGATGAGACCTTTTCTTTGCTGGGAAACATTATTTTAAGTGAATAGAGCATTAGTTTATGTTTTCAGAGAGCATCTGTTTATATACAATAGCATCAGTACAGAGCTGTGGTCCTTTACAGACAGTAGGGTATCAACTCAGACATATGTGTTTTCTTAACACCACAGGTGATAGTAAGGAACACCCTAGTATAGACAAGGCACCAAATTAGGAATGTGAAGACTTGAATCGTATGTAATGACTGCTCTGTGATCTTAAACAAACCATTTCTCCTCTTTGCCCTCAGTTTTCTCATCTGTAAAATCAAGGGTTTTCACTAGGTGGTATCTGAGGTCCTTTTAGGCTTGTATGCCCCTATTATCCATTCTACAAACAATTCAACCTTTTGTGCAGCTTAAGAGAACAGAGTTCTTGAAAACCAGATATTCTGGTGGGTAGATTTGCCATCCATTTTTTAATATTTCTATTTTAAAGGATAGAAGACAACAAAATACACTAACCATAAAGTCTACTGAACAGATTTTATCCATGGGTGATTCAGAAGCCATTCTAGAATTCTACAGAGGATTTGCATATCTATTTTTTAAATAACAAAGTACTAGAGAGTCTGCTAAACTTCATAAACTTCATGAATTGAAGATTAGATGAATTGATGAATATAAACTATCCAGTACAGTGCCTTGCACATGGTAAGTGCCCATCACTATGAATAGCATGGCTACAAAGAAAAATCTATAATAGTGCCCATTTGTAAAGATTTTTAATTGATAAAATTCATTGAACATGGTGGGCAGGACTTTCAGATCATTCAGATGTAATTAGTTGCTTAGCAGTTCTCTATGTACCACCTGCAATTGTCACAAACTTTCTCTCACCCACACAGTTTATACTCAGAGATGCACGCTCTAAAATGTGGTCCAGTGGCTGGATAGGGCAGTACTCAATTGGAAAGGCATATGGGTGAAGGTGCTGCCTTGAGTAGCCTTTTAGCCTTTCTAGATGAAATTTGAATTTACAGTAGAATATTTCCCACACAGAGACCCAAATTAAATTCCATAACTCTTTACTTCAGAGCTGGTGGTTGGAGGAGGTGGCATATTGGCTCTTATCACATAAATATCTATAATAGCAGTGCCTGTCCTAGGCTTGGTGGATTTGCCATATTTCAGGTTGTCATCAATTATATGCACCACAAGATGGTACTGCCGTGGAAGTTCAGCTCTAGATTCAAAGTTAAAAGGATTCTTCACAATTAATTTTGGAGTATTTGAACCTCGAGTTGGGTCAAATCCAAAATGATGGTTCTCATTTCCTTTAAAAGAAATAATTGAAAAGTTAGAATTATTTTGAGACATAGTGAAAGGTTTTCTCAAACTACCTTAAATTGCTATTAAAACACAGTAGGCATAAACAAATAAAGTTTTCATGGTACTCTAAATTCCTATTACCTATACATGGCTTATAATAAAATTAAGATTAAGTGAGTAAGAAATTCAATTGGTTAGGAAGAAATGTTTTAAAGGTTAAGATCATGAATCTGATTCCCATATGTGGCTAGCAAGCTTCACACTATTATCCAATTATTCTAATTGCTTCTCCTTCCTTTGTCTTCCACTCGGAGTAATTTGATTTGCACCTTCAACTTAGTCTAGATTCATATCAAATGAGCCAGTTGGACCACAAATATCTATCAAGTCTCTACTAAGTTTAGTCCTCTCTATGGCCCTGGAGACACTATTGTAAACAAGATGCACATGGTCCCTACCTTCATGGAGCTTATCATCTATTGAGGGTAGGTGACATCAAGCTAATCTTTATAATTAATTGGCAATGTTTTTACTGATTCCTATGCTTCTATTATTTCAGATACATGACAGCAGGTCTGGCCTCCATACTTTAAATAGGCCTCCTTGTTATGCTGTCTCATGATACCCAGTCATTTTCCTTTATAGAAATTTTCACAATTTATAATTTTATAATTGTTGGTGTTACTACTAGTGTAGTAAACAATGAGTGCCATGAATATAAGATCCCTGTCTTATATACTTTTGTGTACCCATTTCCTAGCACAGTGCCTGACACATAGGTGGTCTCCAATAAATGCCTCCCATAAAGGACAAGATGATGACTAAAGTTGATATGGATCTTTGTAAACCCAACAATAACACAGTTGAAAATATGTATCCTAGTAAATCTGTGTTAATAGCATCAGATGGAAAGGTGGCTGCTGTTGTCCAGCACCACGGACAGCACACTTAGTTCCATGTAACTTAACCTTCAACGTTTCCCATGTAGGTCTAAAGTCTCTTTGCTGTCAAAGCATCTGCGAAATCACTAATATTTCCATTACAGGAGGAATTAAATTGGATATGTGGAAGTAAAAATGATGCCTTGAGGAAACAATGCTATAGATATTAAATAGTTTATCCTTTATAAACATAGTCATTTCTAAGGTTATATATTATGTCTAACAGGGTATAACTGTCAAGTTGATACATGCTCATGATTAAAAGAAATAATGAAATAATCCACCAGAAACCATCTCAAAGCGCATTTCAAAATCTTGTGAGTCTCTGTCGTGGCAGTTTAGTTTGAAGCCATTGACGTTTGTCCCAACAACAACATTGTCAAAAATGACTGCCTTAGATAGAGAGGGTGTGCAGACAGGTGCTTCATCATTCTCATCTTCGATGTCAACAGTGACCTGTCAGCCATGGGGGAAGAAGAAACATCACATCCACGTCATATGGTTATTTATACACAAAATCACAAGTAAGTGTCTGCATAGATATGATAGATCCTTTGGAATTATTAAATAAAAAGCCTAGAATTTTGAGTTTGAAGAAATGTTCTTGTGAATTTGGGTTCTGGCTGTCAATCAACTAGTCAGTGGCTAATTATTCCTGGGTCAACTGTGACATTCAGTGTAGCCATTAGGGAGAGCTTTGGGCCCATTAGAAGAGCTGTGGAAAGCTCACAAATTATGTAAATGATAAGAAAAGGAAAGCTGGAGAATGCAGCCACTAAAAATTGTAATCCCTTGAACCTTTTAAATATCTGTGCTTTATGGCAAACATATCCTGAGTTTGCTTTCTCTTTCTCAACCTAATGGCCTCCTCTGCACTATTCTCTCAAGCACAATATATTTTTTGGTAGCAATATGATTATTTCAAAGTATGTTCTGACTTTAATTAGGGGATATTATCAACCTTTTCTTAATTAAAATACCATAAACCAAGAAACTATGATTTACATGGAAAAAGATCAAAATATCAAGAATTTTTAAATGTCAGTAATCAAATACCAGTCAGTCTAAAAAGGTTATCTGCCTCCCTCTTAGATGACTAATAACTTTCTCAACAGCACTTGCAGAAAAACCCCTGGTGTGCCCATATTTGCACATATTATCTTTTTTAAATGTTTTCTGTAATGTTTTAACAACACAGCTAATTTCTTGGGGAACAGTTTATTCTTTAATGCTATTTCTGTAGATTCAATATAGCTATGTGTCCTACTTAATATGTGAGATATTTTTATATATTAAGTAAATAAATATCAAGGAGACTTCTGTGATATAATGGAAAAGGCACTGGACTTGGAATCAGAAATCTTCAGTGGCATGATCATAGCTCACTGAAACCTCAAACTCCTGGGTTCAAGAGATCCTCCCACCTCGACCCCTCAAGTAGCTAGAACTACAGGCATGCACCACCGAGCCTGGCTAATTTTTTATGATTATTATTATTTTTTGTACAGAGTCTCACTCTATATTGCCCAGGCTGGTCTCAAACTCCTGGCCTCAAGTGATCCTCCTGCCTCACCCTCCCAAAGTATGGGATTATAGGCATGAGCCACCACACCCCACCAGAATCAGAAATTTTTATTAAAACCCTGGACCTGTCACTTGCTAGCTCCTTTACTTGGTACAAGTGACTTAACCTTGCTTTCCTCATCTGCAAAATGGAGATCTCAATCCCTACTTTCCTAGGACTATTAGGAGGATAAATTTATCCATTCAGTGAATATTTATTGAACATTTACTATATGTAAAACACTGATCTAGAGACAGAAGCTACAATGGTGAACCAAAGTCCCTGACCTATTATAATTTATATAGTAGTGGGGGAGGTACAGCAGTAAATATAGTTACAAGTAAATATATTAGACAATGCCACATAGTAATTGGTGCTATGCAGATTAAGAAGATAAGAACAGCTGATGAAACTACTTCAAAAGACTGTTTAGTGAAGGCCTCTCTTCTGTGACCTACTCTCCTAGTTCCTTTCCATCCCCCCATGTTTGAAACATGTCCTTAAGCAAGTATGTAAACTCACAGCATATGTAGTGTTTGGTTGTGCCATTTTTATTTGCATAAATTATATTTTGCTATAGATCTTTCCTGTTTCCTACTTTTCTTACCTAGTGCCATATATGCTCTTTCCATGTTGCTGTTTGTAGAGCCAGTTAGCTATTTCTCCTTAATTCTTCATATCCCATAGTATGTACCTACCATATTTTACTTATTCATTTCCCTAATGATGAGCACATATGGATTGCTTTGAATTCTCACCATTACACACAGTGTAAAAGACCCTTATGAACAAGTTCCATTTGGGCAGAGATATGATTAAAGTGAAAGTGTGAGCTGATGATGAAAAAGCATTACAGTCTTGGGCAAAGATCCTGTGGTACAAACACTCTTGGGGTGTTGGAGGAAAAGCAAGAAGTTCATGTGGCTAGGTTGAAGTAAATAAGAGAGAGAGAGCTAGAGTTAAAGATAAAGAGGAAGCCAAGTCCCAGATCACACTGGGCACTGCAGACTTTGGAAATGGCATCGGGGCTTAGCTAAACATGATGGGAAGCCAATGGAGAATTTGAAGGAAGAAGACTATTTATCTTATTAACAGGTCACTCTGGGTACCGTGTGAAGAGTAGACTGTAGAGGGCACAGTAGAAACGGGGCTGCTAGTCAGAGGCTGCTACACTGGACCGGGTAAGCGATGATGGTGGCATAGCCAGGGTGTGAGCAGGAGGTGAGTAAGAAGTAGAAGGATTCAGGGTATATTTTCAAAGTAGAGAGGACAGAAACTGCTGCTCGATTAGAGAGATAACTAGGGCACACGACAGTGATAAAGTGCCCAGACTTAATCCTTCTACCTCCTTCAGCTGGGTAACCTTGAATAAATTACTTAACTTCTAAGCCTTGGCAATATAATTTGTCCATCTATAAAATGGAGTATCAGTAATTACTGCATGGGATGGGATTGAGCCCTAGATAAGTAAAGGCATGTTGTGGGACCTGGCCCTTATTAGGTTCTCAAAAAAGAGTGGATGATCATGAAGGTGATGATGATGATGACAGTGATGGATTCTCGAACTCTAAAGTCTGAAGACTTATCTCCCTTTTCTGAATTTGAAAATAAAATTTATATATATATCATCAATTTGGAACTTGCTATATACTATTTAATTTTTAAGATGTTAAAATTTTTAAGCTCCCTGAAGGCATATATAGTGTCTTACACTTCTTTGCAATCCAGGATGTTGTATATAGAGCAAACAATCAATAAATATTCACGGAAGGAAAAAAAGAATGAACAAGCTCCTGCTTTATCTTCAAGCATGGCATAAATTCTTTTTATAAGGAATGAGTCACTTGAATTTTTATTATTATTAATTCTGCTTTCACCTCTTCTCATTTGTAATAGTGAATGATAATTGCAAATGGTGTCATCCTATACTGTTTTGGGAGTTCATAAATGTCTCCGGGAAAAACTGCCACAAGTCCCTAGGTCTAAAGATCACTGTCATGAGTATCATCCTGAGACAACCAAGCCACATAACCTTGTCCTCACAACTATAGCTCAGTCTCTACGAAAGTCACTCTAATTGTTGATGCAAATGAGTCCGATGTTTCCTCACTATGACACACTCAGGAAATCTATTAACCACATGAGCAGCAAGCCAGGGGACTCTGTACAGTAGGAGGAAATGGCAGTGAATTATCAGGCCAGATGGGAACCTTATAATTCTGTTTCTTTTCCAATGACAAAACCTTAAAGTCATTAATAACACACAGCACATCATCAATACAGTAGTATTCACTCTTGATATCTCAAGAGTCCTTTGACATTGTTAACATGATTTAGAGGGCCATCGTTTCCCCCATTTTGAGGCCAATAGAAAGTCCCTTGGTTAACTACCTTGATTATAAACATCATCTCTCAGGGAGAGGTAGCCTGTATTTGAGTCCAGTTCTATGAACCTTATGAGTAAATCAGATAAATTTTCTAAACTCTGTGCCTCAGTTTCCTCACCTGTAGGGTGAAATGATTAGAGTGTAACATTGCCTACCTAGAAAGTTTAAGGTGAGGATTGACTATGTCAATAAATATAATGTGCCTAGAACAGGAACTGGCACATGGTAAGTACTAGATGAATATTTGATATTATTATAAGTTTATTAATCTCATGAGAATGAGAGAAGTTAGCAAGGTCTTTAGTTTTCAGACAAGGCTCAAGCTTAGCATATGTAGAAGTTATGGAATGCTTGGGATGTAGGAGAAACGAATAAGTTTCTTCATTCTCCATTGGTGCTACTGTTTGACCAGTCCAATTGTAATAAATTAGAATTTAGTTGATGATCTCTATAACATCAAAACCTGAGTCTCTCTACTCACCGTGGTCATTGCTGTACGAGGGTGAAATCTGTCACAGTCCACAGCTTCCACAGTGAGGTTGTACTGCTTCACAGACTCATAGTCTGGTTGTGTGGTAAGCTCAATCATCCCAGAGAGAGGGTGAATCCAGAATCTTTGTATAACCTCAATGTCTCCACTGGTTATTTTGTACGTCACACAGTTTGGTGGGTGGTCTTCATCAATGGCAGTCACTCTTCCAACTTTGTAGAAAGCTGCCAATATCATTTTATAAGGTTCATCCTTATCAGGCAGATACATTTCTCTAAAAAACTTAGCATGTCTTTGCTTTCCAAATAGTATCATAGTTTCTTAAAGGGTCAGTCTGAATCCTTTCAGACAGTGAAATGCATTTGAAGACCCCAACTCTACATAATAGGAGATAAATTTAGAGAAAGTCCTCCACCACTTTAAACCACATGCCATGTGTCAAATAACATGAGTTAATAATAACTTTATAATAATAATAATTAGCTTACATGTGCTGCACACATTTTCTACCAGGCATTATGCTAAGATTAGCATCAGAGAATGGTTCACAGCACAGACTCTGAAACCAGACTGCCTAGGTTCCAAATGTCAGCTCTGTCACTTACTGGTGTAACTTACTGGAAAATTCTGTAACCTCTCTGGGCCTCATATCCCTTATCTGCAAACTAGACATAATAACAGTATCTGCCATAGAAGGTTGTGAGGCTTGGATGAGTTAAAATGTATAAAGCACTTAGAATAATGCCTGGTACATGGTAAAGGCTAAATAAGAACTAGCTCTCATTTATACACATCATATCATTGAATCCCCTCTCAACAACCTTTTGATATATGTACTATTACTGTCCCCACTTTACAGATAAGGAAATTAGGTCCAGTGGTATTAAGTAACTTACCCAAGGTCACAGAGCCAGTAGTGGTAGAGTCAGGATGCAAATCTGTGTCTGCTGGTTCTACAGCCCACATTTTTTAGATCACTTTGCTATAATTCCAGTGTGTAGTACCCCCAAATAATCTCTTAGGAGAAGAGTGGGTGCGGTTTATTGGCTGCATAATTCACAGACCCAAATTCTCTACCCTTCCCCTCTTCATGCTCTTCTCCATGCAACCTTATAGTGCCCCCCACTCTGACGTGAGGCTCAGCCATGTCACTTAACTTTGGCCAATGGGATCTTAGCAAACCTGATGCAAGCAGAAGCACCTGTGTGGTTAGGCTTGCCTTTCTTTTGCACGTCTACCTTTGTCCCGAGAACATGCTTGGGCTAGTCTGTTGAAAGATGAGAGGGGTGAAATCCTCCCAGTCACCCCAGCCAAAGCCAAAATAGATCAGCTGAAAGCCAGGCAACTCTCAGAATTTGGAGCAAGCCCAGCCAAGACCAGAGGGGCAGAGTCCAGCCAATTCTTGGGCTCATAGGCTAAATAAATGTGTGTTATTGTCTTGCTCTTCTTACGGGTTTTATCACACAGCATACTTACAGCAATAGGTAACTAGTGTGACAGGTTTATCCTTTCATCATTTTCTGCCTGAACTATAAACTGCAGTGCAGATACCTCACCTCCACTATTTAGTGAAATACCACCATACAATGTTCGGCTCAGCAACATATATACAGGTTGCTAATAATAAAGAATGATAGGCCGGGCACGGAGGCTCACGCCTGTAATCCTAGCACTCTGGGAGGCCGAGGTGGGCGGATCGTTTGAGCTCAGGAGTTCGAGACCAGCCTGAGCAAGAGTGAGACCCCGTCTCTACTAAAAATAGAAAGAAACTAGCTGGACAACTAAAAATATATAGAAAAAATTAGCCGGGTATGGTAGCACATGCCTGTAGTCCCAGCTACTCGGGAGGCTGAGGCAGAAGGATCACTTGAGCCCAGGAGTTTGAGGCACTCTAGCCCAGGCAACAGAGAGAGACTCTGTCTCAAAAAAATACATATATAAAAAAAAAGATACATGAAAAGAATGATAAATTATGGTGAAGCAATCATTCCATGTGCTGTCCCCACCACTTTCAACCTCACAGGATTTCTTTCTCTATTTGCATCCTCCTTTACCAAGTTTCATTAGTCTCTGATAATGTATTATTTATAAAATAGGCAATGAACACAGCTCATAATTCCAAGAACAGAGAACCACATACATGAAAAAGAATGTGTTTCATTTGGCAGAATCAGAATGTAAAGAGTTCAGCCTATCATTTATATAAAAGCATCATTATTAAAAGAAAAATGTCACAACTGACACAAGACCACCTGAAATAGATTTGGGGTAAAATTGCCATCTCTGTCATATAGTCCTGGGCAAAGATGGTGTCGTTTTCACATGTAACACCTGGTTAAGTATAATGGGAAGCTTATTCTCATTTATGTAGGTATAAAATTAACCTTTCAATAAAAACGAAAAGCTATCTTGAGCATCTTTAGCTGAAATTTAAAACAGAGTAATTATGAAATTATAACTCTGCCAAATTTCCTCATCAAAACTATTGGAAATGAAATGTGTTTTGCCTTGTGACTTGCAACCTAGTGTGATTTAATTTTCATGTATTTTCTTTAAATAATTTCTGATAAAGGAATTTTTTTTGCCTATTCCTATCCCCCTCCAGAAGCTTTTTGTCGATTCATCACATACCATTAGAAAAGAAAATTTTTTTCTTTAAATAGTACAGATTCCCATAATTTTCTTAAGGGAAAAAAAAATCTCATGTACTACTAAAGATATACTTCAATTCTCTGTGCTAATCAACACAGCATGAAAAAAGACTTCCACATTAATGGATTTTTAAAATGTCCTCAAGGTCTGTAGCCTAAATGTTTGATATTGTGAGAGAAGTTTGTTCATAGAGTAGTTTTAACTTTCCAGTTTCCTCCTTTAAAGCAAATTGCCACTGGGTTATGAAGATTTTGTCTCCTGTGATGGACTTCTCAAAGAACCACCTCTACCCTAATTTTATTCAGCTTATGTACACTGGTCAGGAAAACTAAGGAATAGTTAAAAAAGAAAAAAATAGCAAGAAAAAAGTTCTGGCACATTATACATTATAAGTACTCAGTAAATGTTAGGGGCTGTGGCTGTTTTAGCATGAGTCATGTAGTTAACACACTATAATTATCAGCCAATCGTCATCTTAACTCTAAGAAATAGTGTAATCTTCATTTTACTGTTGGGAACTCAAAGGCTCATAGAGATTATGTGACTTGTCTGGAGTTATTTAACTAGCAGTAGGAGAGACAGATTTTAATCCAGTTCTACTTGACTCCAGCACTCATAGTCTTTCTGCTACATCATTGTGTTCCCTTTGGAAGACCTAGAAGTCCTCTGTCTGGTACAGTAGACAACTATTTGGAGAATGGTACACATAGACATGACTCATTTATCTCATTGTATGAATTCTCAGAACTTGTGGCCTCAGTCATCAAAATCCATCCAAGACAAGCATCCTGGAATATGAAACAGAGAACTGAACCAGGAATTTGGAAGTCTGCATTTAGCTATCATCTCGGCTACTCACTAGCTGTGTGACTTTGAATAAACCCATTTCTCTCTCCCATCCCAATTTTCTTGTAGTAAGATAAAGAGGTTGAAACTTTCAGCCCTTCCACACTGACAGTGCTATGACTGAAAGTTCTCAATCCTTCTTCTCAGGCATCAAGAAAGTACTAAATTGTGCTTGAGAAAACATAGAAGTGCTTAATACATTTAGAGAGTTTTACCTTCAAAACATAAAATTACATTTCAGGAAAACTTCAGTTAGTTGGAAAAGAAACTGACATGAAACACTTGATTCCTCTAAAATGGCATTTTTAAAAATGCCAGTCTCAAAAGGCAAAACTAAAAAAAAAAAAAAATGCAAAACTATGGAGGCAGTAAAAAGATCACTGGTTGCTAGGGATGAGGGGGAAGGGAAGGATGGAAAGGCAGAGCACAGATGATTTTTAGGGCAGTGAAACTACCCTGCATGATACTAGAGCGGTGGAAACATGCCATTTTATATTTGTCCAAACCCATAGAATGTACAACACCATGAGTGAACCCCAGCGTAAACTGTGGTCTTTGGGTGATAACGGTATGTCCATGTAGATTCATCAATTGTTACAAATGTCCTACTTTGGTGGGAGCTATTGATAATGGGGGAAATGAAGCACGTGTGGGGACAGGGAGTATAAGGGAAATCTCTGTGCCAACTGCTCAATTTTTTTGTGAACCTAAAACTGCTCTAAAAAAATAAAGTCTATTTTTTTAAATACCAGTCTCTATTTTAAAATCATGACTCATTGTTGTTAACTTTGATAACCTGAAAAAGGCTATGTGTTTTTTCCCCCAGGGACCCTCAAAGCCCATGCTCAGATACTCTGCTCCAGATTTACAGCAAGACAGGTAATGATTAGATGATTGTGAACTATTTAACTTCTGACCCACGCTAATGCTCCTTTAACACTAGAACTCCCTGGAGATAGGAGATTACACTATTAACCACCACAGAGAACTGAGAGAATATGAAAAAGGGAAAGAAGTTATTGTACTGAGGCTTTATTACCCAAAAATCAATACTGAGTACTTCCAAAATGATAGCAGAAGCCCATGGCTGGGGGGAGCACGGGGAACCAGAATTCTGTTTACAATAAATTCAATTTATATGCAACTCTTCTGGAATTGTCTGGTCATATATTGTAAGATCCGACAGTGTTATATTCCAGAATCAGAATATAAAAAGGTGTGTGTTTATTTTGCAGAGAGGTTAAGAACTTGTCCAAAGCTGCACGGGGAGGCAAACGAAGAACCAGAATCCACATACATGGTTTTTTTATTTCCCTCAATATTTGCAGCTATGCCAAGGAAATAAACTAGTTTAAAGTAGCATGAGTTCCACCCAGTGATGTGCTGGCAAATATTTAACAACCAGTTCTCTGGAAAAAAGTGGAGTGTGTGTGTGTGTGTGTGTGTGTGTGTGTGTGTGTGCATACATATTCACATGAATACATAAGTTTGTTACAAATTTTACTGATATACATGTAGCATAAAATTTATAAATAGTAGCAAAATATATAATATTCTTTATTATAAATTTCCATGTAGACAATTGATTCTCACAGAATGCCTTCATGGATTTTTGCCAGGCTGTTCTATCCATCACCACACCATGATTGCAGCTGACAAATAAGTAGTGCCAACATGAATGTTAGTTGATATTTTCCTTTATTTTAAAGAGTAAGGTGAAAGTGAAGCCATGTTGGAACTTCACTAGTTCATCAATGATAGGAATAAATTCTTTGCTGAAGTGGACAATAGTTTTTGATGGCTAGAAGACTATTTCCACAATTTTTGTGCTACTCAACAATAACAACCTCCGATACAGCAGACTTTTAAGTTTAATCTGCATTATTAACATTTTCTCTATCACTTTCTTAAGTCAAGATAATTTTTTTAAAAACAATGAATCAACCCCTGATATGCAGTGTTTGCTGATTTCCGTGGTATAAATACTCCCACTATTTCCACCAAGAAGTTGGAAAGAGACAAACAGCAGTACACCATTATGTATATGGAATTTCACTATGCAGATCCAATAGATATAAATCACCTCAAAGGCACAGGTAACAGTAAAATGTAGTAACATAATTCAGAAGTGCTGAGTTTTATTTATTAATTTTGTTTTTAATATAATTTATGTAACTAAGTTTATATTGTTATTTTTAATAATGACTATCATTAATAATCAGGTCACAAAATTCCTGAAAATTTAACAATTGGCTCTTATAAGCTAGTATTATTCAACTCCAGACCACAACTGGTTCCATGTGTCCCTTGAAGTATTCAAGTCAAGTCTGAAGGAGATGCTGAGAAAAGGATGTGTTCCTCTTTTGGACACAGAAGATGCAAGTATTATCTCTGCTGTCCCTTTCAAATCTAATGTTTCTTGGTCTATGTTAACAAATAGATCCTACTTCATATGTAATTCATGGCTGAGATAGGACCCTGACCAAGATCTTGACTCTGTACCCAAAATCTTGACCCCAGATATTTGCAGGATTAAATTGCATTGGCAATGACCACGTCACTTCTACCTTCTTTACACTTAGACCTAGTTTGGAGGCAAGGTGGAAGAGAAATGGGACAAAATTAACATTGTGTGTTTTTCCATTACAAAAGTCCTAGACCTGACATCAAATTTCAAGGGACCCTTTGGGGAACAGTCAGGATGAGAGACTGAGGGCACTGCCAATGAAAAGTAACTTATTCTCTGAACATCTGGAAACCTGAAATGCTCCCTCATTTGCTTGTATTTTGTAAACTCACGTGCTTTTTTCCATTGGCCACTCATGTTTTAACACCACAGCTGTGAGGGATCTCTTACCTCCTGACGTTTCCGGAACGGAGAATGAGTAGTGCACAGCTTCAAATTCAGGGCTGAAATCATTGGCAGGAGCAATCTCCACAATGATCGTCACAGTTACTGTAAAATTGAGCCATGAATAAATGCTTTGTTGTTGTAGTTTTGTTCTGCAGATGAGCTAAAAGTACCCCCAGGAACAGGCTTAGCAAAGGACTTGGAAACTATGACAGGATTCTCTCTGCTCCCGACGGATCTCTGTTCCCAGACTCTATGTTCTCAAGGAAACCAAATGAATCCTAGGTGCTAGCCAAAGCAATTTGGTCAAAAACACATAATGTATGAATGTTGTATTTCATTTTGTACAACAGAGATATGTATGTATCTATATATCATTTATAAATATATCATTATACATTTCACATAAGAGACTTTATTGTATTTTTCATGGGTACAATCTCCCCTATTAGAGAGTTTGTTGAGATGTCACTCTCAACCTAGCAAATGACATTCTATATTCTGCTTTTAATATATATCCTAGGAAAAGGAATGGAAAGAGACTAAGAAAACCCATATTCAAGGCTTAGCCTTAACATATACAGTCGTCCCTAGGTATATGAGGGGGATTGGCTCCAGAACCCCAGTGTATACCAAAATCCACACATACTCAAGTCCCCCAGTCAGCCCCGCAGAACCCATAGACACAAAAAGTCAGCCCTCCCTATACATGGATTTTGCATCTGATGAATACTGTATTTTGGATCTGCATTTGTTTGAAAAAACCTGTGTATAAATGACCCTTGCAGTTCAAATCCATGTTGTTCAAGGGCGAACTGTACTCTGAAGCCTTGAACTAGCTTAATTTCTCAGAAGCCCAGTTTTCTCAAGCAAAAAAAAAAAAAAAAAAAAACAAGAGGAATAACATCAGTTTCAATCTCCTACATCACAGTGTGGATTTGAAGACAAAATGAGATCATGCCCAAGAAGGTATTTTCAAACCATAAAAGGTTAACTGAAAAGTAGTTATTACATTTTATTCACCACAACCAGATGTTTGTATATTGTGTGTTATAGAAAAGGAACTGTATTTCAGACCAACAAGCTCAAATTAGCTTTGAAAAGAGAGTTGTCAAAAAGAAGGAATTTGATGTCCCAACATAAAAGCAAGTAATTTGCAAACAGGGAAAATTTTTTTAATGAAAGTAAAGTAATAGTTAACATTTAATGTGGAAGGCACTGACTTGGCATTCGTATTTTTGTGCCAATTTCACAAGCAAGAAAACTGAGGTTCACAGGGTTAAGTTCTTGACCAAAGGTCACAAAGCTAAGTCTCATCTGCTACTACCTCCCAAAATATCTTCTCTGAGATGTTAAATGTGTCAAATGTAAAATCCTAAGTTAAACAAAAATAAAAATATTTCTTTGTGGCAAGATTTCTTAGTGTTTCTAATATATCATTATATGTTTTGAATCTCCAGATACATATTGCTCCCCAAACTTATTTGATCACAGAATTCTTCTTTAGTAGATTATCTTGCAAAATTCATGTTCTGAAAAATGCTTGTAGATTGCCTCCCCTGAAAATCTACCACATGTGTCAAACAAGAAAATTTAATCTGGGATTCATAGGACCTTTCCTTCAGAGAATCTTTATATTGTGGTATATGTTATTATGTGCATTCTCCAAGGGATAGAGTCTACAGCTTTCATCAGAATCTTGACAGTGTTCATGACCCTCAAGAAAGGTTAAGAAGCACTATTTTACAAAGACAGGTGATTTATGTTAAATCCTCTACATTTCTTTCAATAAATCCCATTTATGTGTTGCAAGAGCAGGTGCCATTTACAGCTCTGCCATACCATGATTTTTATTGCATCCACAAAGACTCAAAACTGTGCTAATTAGCTGGCCTATAAAAATAGATTGAACCACTTGTGAGGTGCAACAAGCATCCTATATTCATATCCTGTGAATGTGTTGAGTATGAGGACCAGAGAGAATGTGAATTTATTACTGTGAGAGATTTTTTTTTTCCTTTCCATATTAAGGAAAGGCTCAAATCTGGGGGTAGAGGAAGATTCTTTTTTGATTAGTTAGACCATGAGGATGAGTAGCTGCAAGAAAAAGCATCCATCCCAGAAGGTGAGCTGGACTACATATAGGGTTTTGCATGAGACCCCACCAGTGAGGAACAGAGAAAATACAGAGAACACTTCTTGGCATGCTGTCATGCTTAAGTCCCTGTCCCCCGTACATCATCTCTTTGCGTAGTTTGTCCTTTAAGTCTACAAATCACCTTTGTAGACTTAGCCCCATTAAAACTCTTATAAGATTTAATGGGCCCTAGATGTGTTGATTACAGTTCAGCATGAAGTTCCCTTTGGTTACAAACATACAGATGCATGCCATCATTCCACCCTTCTACATCCATGACAGACAAAGCACTCTTTCCCAGTTCTCCCAGGTGCAACCTTAGAATCCTTCTCAACCCAATTACCCAGGCAACCCCCACCAATGATTCAGAGTTCTCACAAGAGAAGAAACTCAAATACCACCCCTATTCTAGGCTCTACTTTACCAAGCATTGACATTCTACTAAACCTGTGTTTGCAACCCAAACAACCACATCTTATTGGACATTTTTGATGCCAATCACCTTCTGGGTCACTTATTACCATACTTTCCAGATACAACAGACACTTGACATTAATGAAAGATGCATCCAGAAATTTTTGAGAATCCCTATTTCACCAAATATCTCTACAGCCAACAAATTTACTCTTAAAATGATAATTCTTAGTTGAACATGTAAGTGACCCCTTGGGGCACTTACTGTGTATTCTCACGTGTACAACAATAAGCAAAGGAAAGCAGGTGTCGGGTAGCTGACTCATTTCGCTCACTTGCTAAGTACTCTGCTCTAGATCCATGGCACACAATTCAAATATGTACCAGAGAGTGGTTTATAATTACCAAAACTATGACTGTTAAATCCACAAGTGCCAAGAATTTTATGATTATGCAATCTGGGTAGGCTTAATCTCTCTATACCAAAGGCCCGTTCAACCCCAGGCTGACCCAAAATGGTGAGATAGTTAGAAAAAAACCAAATAGCAGAGAGAGGTAACCATGCTCTGTACCTTCATGAAGCATCTAAGCTGTGGAACTTGGCAAGTTACTCATGATTTGCATTGCTAATGGCTCTATCTACATCATGTAAAATAATTAAAATATTTTTAAAGCATCCAAGTACCTATATGTTTGGACTACATGTTACCCAATATCTGGCTCTTTCCAGATAAGAGGTCTTTGGCATTACTAGACAGAAAGTCATTCAAGTATAAAGCCTAAGAGTTGTGTCTACACATCTCCCCCCTCTCCTAGCTCCAAGGATCTCTAGCTAGAGCTGTATTTAAGAATTGCGTATTGCTTAAGGTGTTGATAAGAGGTGAAAAAGTCTTTCCAGATCTAATAAAAACTTCCAACGTGAGTCTATCTAATTCTCCCCTTCCTCCTTTGCCTAGCTTCACAAAACTATCACAAATACGATGAATCTTTACAAGCTAAAATCTAAAGTAAAGAGTCTAAAGAATAGGCACTTACTGCTCCTTGAAAAGTTTATGAAGATTACCTGTATGGGAGGGACGTAGGTCATCAAATACTGAAATCATCATTTCATAGATATGCCCAGCTGCAACCATCTCTGGGTCTTCATAATCCAACTCTCTGGCAACCTTATAGAACAACACTACTTCAGCAAATAGGACCAAATCTTTAAAATGTACATGTTTTAAGTGATAAATCATTCTGGAAAGGCAAGTGTACGGCCACTTTCATTTCATAGCAATGGCATCAGAATATGCCTGAAATTGGCATAGACTGACACACAAAGGTAAACATTTTGGTAGAACAAAAGGACCTCTTGGATTTCCTTCCAGAGTAGCTTACTTTTGAACAAAGCATCCTGGCATAGTAGGAAAAAACTATGGGGCATAACCTGTCTTTACTGCATGCTAATTGTGTGATCTTGGAAAAATGTCTAAAAAGAGATAATATCTTAAACTTATACTTTGTAGGGGATGAGGCACTACAAAAAATGTAAGTTATTCCTATTATGATGTCACTCACCATTTTAAAAATACCCCCTGAGTACTTAATTAGATGCCAGGTACAGTTGTAGGCCCTAGGGATATAGCAGTAAACAAGATGGTCCCATATCAGAGCCTTGAAGACAGTCTTAAGTTAATAGCATTGGCATGAATCTCAGTTGGCATAAATCGGAATGGATCAATATGACATCAAGTACTCAGGTGTTTGGGAACAGCTGCAGTTTTAAAATTTCAGTATCTGATTCATTCATCCATCCATTAAAGTATTTTGCATACCTACTAAACTCAATATACTTGGTGTTGAACCACTTAGAAACATGGATAAAGCTTACAGTCTAATAAGACCAACAATTAAATAGGCAGTTACAGAAGAGTCTATCAGGTGTTTTGATAGGGGATGTACAACTTATAATGTGAGCCCTTAGCAGAGAGAACTCAGTCAGTTACAGTAGTAAAAGAAAGCTTTTAGGAACAAGTGGCATTTAATACCTATAGGATAATTATACAAATATAGAAATTAATTACAGGTGGGTGATGGATGGTGGGAGTTATTCAGATATAGAGTGAGCATATATGAAGGCCAAAATCTCAGTTAGCATCATGTTCACAGAACCTTCATTTTCATCCAAACTCCATTTTAAAAAATGACAGTTTGGCATTGCATTTCAAAATGAACATCAACCCAGGAAACCTCTTGGCTCAGTGCCTAAGCTTCCAAAATTCACAACATAGACAAAAGTTCAGCTTGTAGCTTGTGGAGTTTGTCAAGAAAATCTGGAGTTAGGGCCAGAGAAAGAGAAAAATCATCAATGGTGTCAACCATGTCTTTTGGCTAAGGAGCAGGAGAGTGCTTGGCGATATTTGGGTCAAGGAACAACTATGCCAACCTAACAGGGATTGGCACTTTGAAATAAAGACCTACAGAAGTTAGGAGTTAGAAGGAAGATTTTCTCCTAAGGCAGAATCCCATCTTGGGAAGGGGGAAAAAAAACCTTATTTTGCCTATCCTTTGCCAGTGGAAAGTTTAGAATCTCAAGGGAATGGGGAGAGGAGAAACTGATCAATCACTCCCAATACCAGGAGAATGAGCCATTGTCACACACATAGTCACATGGACTTATTTCTAAGGAAATCAGCATGATTTTTAGCCTCTGATTCATCTCTCCAGCTAAATAGGAAACAAATTATTTGGTTCTCATTATAAAAAGGAGAAACTAAAAAAAAAGAAAAAAGAAAAGAGAAACTGATGACAAGCAGCAACATAATAAAGGACTTGCTCAAATACCTTCCAGCAAGACAGCAGAGGAGCCCAGAATTCCTCACCATTGTATCGTGGCTCCTCTTGCTGAATTTACCAACACTATCCTAACTGCAGCCGTGAAATGACCTCATCTCCCTGAAGTCACAGCCACTGCTGCTTACCTGTATGAAATTGTCAGCGTTTGGCACTTGCTCAAAGAGCTGTCCAGAACCAACTGGGCCCGAGCTAGGAGCATAATGGATTGTATCAGGAGGCTCATCAAGGTCGTGACACGAGAGTCTTGCAACTACTGTACCTTTTGCAATCACCTCCTTGCCTGTGTACCTGTGTTATATTTTAAGAAGAATAACTTTAGACGTATATTCTTCTAAAATGCAATGCTTTTCCCATAAGTATCCACTAGTTTGGATCATGCATATGTATGGATGCCCTATTTATCCTAGAGCAGACAGATCAACTATTGGGAGCACTGTCTAAGAAATGATTTCCCCAAAGGTTCTAAGAGTTTGGTAAGACTGTCCTCATTTTCTTGAAGTATGCCTGCTCTGCACCCAGCTGGGCACTTGTTTGGGATGGGAAGTTGATCAAGGCCATCACCTCAGTGAAGAAGTCCTGACTGGAATCAGATAGTTCTCTGGCATTGTTCCATCCTGGAACATCTGGAGGGTGTGGTCAGGAGAGATAGTCTATAGTCACAGTGGATTTATTTCCCTCTCCTATGTTTACCCATTTCTTCATCAGAATCTCTCCGCCCCAAATGCCTTCAGCCTCTAAATCCTACTCACCCTTCACAGACTAACACAGCTCTCATCCTTCCAGAAGCTCCCCTGAGTGTCGCAGCCTCACAGGTTCTTCCTTTTAATAACTAAAGCCCACCACCTAGAATTCATCCTGTATTTTTCTTAACTGTTGTTTTAAATGTATTCATCTCGCCACCCTGACAAGATACAATCTCCTTACAGCACATGAGCATAACAAACCCTCATCCTGTCACCTCCAGGGGCCGTAGCCCTGGGTGCCAGCATGTGGTAGGTGTTTGATTAATAAACTATGATCCTCCTGGGGGAAGAAGAATGAGAAAGAGTAGGATAAGAAAAAGGAGAAGGGAGAAGAGAAGAAGAAAGGATAACATTTGCTGAGTATATGCCAAACTCTGTACTAAATAAATTCCAAGCACTGGTTATGTTTGATCCTCATAACAATGCTATGAGGTAGGTGTAATTATCATCCTGGTTTGAAAGGTAAAATAATGGGGACCCAAAGAAGATCATATGGGTGGTAATTAGCAAGACTAGATTTTATTCTTCATTAGATCATCAGGAATAAAGCCTAGGAAACGTGGGGCAGCTGTCCTATGTGTAATTGGGGTGTTGGAGGGGAGAGACATACAAGAGTGACAGAGATGTAGGTTTGGAGACTGAGCTTCAAATAATAAAAATAGTCACACTGACAGTGATAGAAACCCACCATCCTTTATCCAAATTCCAAAATCCCAAAGCTCTGAAACTTAGAATTTCTTCTTTATTTGTCATCAAAACCTGACCTTACCTGAAATTTTTGACATAAAAACTTTACCTGAGCCGTCAGATCTTTATTTTTCCCCCGTGCTGTGAGTATTCACAATAGATTTGAATATGGGGTATTACTTATCTCCCACTGGGAAAGTTGCATAGTATATGATATGCACATCCTATTACCTTTCTAAAATCAGGAAAAAGAAATATTTACTCTGAAATATATTCAGTGCCAAGGGTTTCAGATAATGGATTATGGAACTGTCATAAATAGCATTTATAAAACTCATACCACGTGCTCAGCACTTTGCTCAGGATGTCACATAAATTATCCCATTTATTCTTCACAACCATCCTATAGGGTAAGTACCATTTTATATTTTAAAAAACTAAAGATCAATGGGCTTAAGTAAATTACCAAAAATCACACAGCTGAAAGGTCATAGAACCAGGATTCCAAGCTAGGTCTATGGTTTCAAAACTCAAGTTTTTACTACTTTCTGACTGTCAGATCCTGGAAACCCAGCTTTCAGTCATGATAGGCCCAAAAGGTCATTTCTGAGGACCAACAGGACGCTGAGTCAATTTGATGATTACTTACACGTCCAGTTGGGCCGGTAAATATAGCAATACCTCTGCTCTCCACCCACTCTGAATTCTTACCCCTGACCACCCGTCTCAGCTCACCTAATCAGATACTGATCACAGAAAGGTGAGTTGTCGTTAATGCCATGGATATAGGCAGTCACTGGGATTGCTGCACACCTCTGGTCGCCATCACAAGCCTTAATGGAGAAGGACTGAACACTTGCAAACCCAGCTCTCTCCACGTCAAGACGGGTAGCAGTAACCACAGTCCCACGTTCTGTAACAAAACAGCACATCTTGGTGCAAACCGCCCCATGCTGTCATTTGACTTTGCTACATATGTAGCAATGGAAGATAAAGTGAAGATCATGCCCCATTCATTAGAATTAAGAAACTGATTCAAAGTGAAAGCACAGTTTTGTTTATCACCAAAATACAATCATATTATGAGCTGGTAGCAAAAACAAAGTTGTTTCTGGTTTAGGGGAACAGAAAAGACTTTCGAGAAGAGGAGGCCCTTATTTTAGGCCTTGGGCTAAGGAAATGCTGGTGAATGGGAGACCATTCCCAGTAGAGAATATCATAAATGAAAGCACAGATCATGACTCACTGTACCTCCCTCTACCTGTCCACCCATCCATTCATTCAATAAGCATTTACTGAGGGCCAACTATGTGCCAGGAACTGCGCTAAGTACTATATATACCACAATGAAGTGAAGTCTCTACATTTATGGAATTTACTGTTTGAAATGGGAGCCAAACACCAAAGTGCAGAAAACAAATAAAATTCAAATAGACATACTATTAAGGAAATGCAAACTGTGATGTGATCAAAATAACACCTAATGTTCAGGTCCTGAAAAACTCAAGGGCAGAAGTCCCAAGGCACATGGTCTAGTTGGTTGCTTGCAGAGCAATGGACCGAGGGAGACAAGGAACAAGAAAGAGACAAGAGAAAGGTGCGGTAAGAAGTCTGGATTGAATTCCAAGTACAAAGGATTATCACAGGAGAATTTTAAACAGGGGAGGAATATGATCCAATTTGACTTTTAAAAGAAAAAATTCATTCTTGCTTCTCTGTGGAGACTCTTGGAGAGGGTAAGGAAGAAAGCAGGAACTCAGTTAAGAGAACTGTGCAGTAATTTAAGTAAGAGGGATAGCGGCTCTCGAGGTTGCAGCTACCTCAGAAGATTTGAGTGTGAGTAGTTTATCTGTGAGGTCACCCGGGGCACTGTGGCATGTGGCATGGGGAAGTGAGACAGGGAAGGGAAACTCCCAATAAAAAGTACATCATCAAGCCGGTTACCACTGTGGGCAGCTAGAGCTAAATATCACTGGGGAGCTCCAGAAGCCACTGTAGAATACACTCAATATTGTCCCATGCCAGGGGCAAAGAGCTGGGGCATTTAGACACCAACTCCTTTCATTCACTGGCTGAGAGCTCTGGAGGCATGGGGAGGGGGAGGGCAGTATTTCTCTAATGCTTCTAACCTACTGTGTATGGGGGAGGTGGGAGAGCAGATATCAGATCCAAATAATCCCTCGAACAAAGAAATGCATATACTGGCACTTGGAAGTCAGGCTTATTGCCTTGAAATATTAAGGTCAGAGGAGATATAAGTGGGATACTGACAGCATCTTCTACAATGGCTTAAACGTGCACATGATGAACACCTTTCTTCTCTACTCTGCTGCAGAGGAAGCCTTAGACACCACATAATCTGACCCTCCCTCAGCCTCAGCCACAACTGATTGGATGAGGAATGAATGACTGACTGTAGAAAGTCCAATCAGATTCTCTTTCACAAAAATTTGGACCTAAAGCAGAGTAAAGAGTTGAGTTAAGTCTGAGAAGATGAGCTAGAAGGGTATATTAAGTGGAAAGCTAAGACTGCCACTTCATAGCAGCCACAGAGAGCCACATGTTAGCTCGTGGGTGAACAAAGACTTGGGTCTTGCACAGGGAGTTATTCAACAAATATTCATGAAGCATCTACTACGAACTGCATGTCAGGGTTCTGGAAAGGAAGAAGACCCGATATCTACCCTCAAGAAACTCAGTCTGCGGAGGAGATATAAATAGCAACAGATAATAGTAACAGCATATGATAACAGATGCAATTTGCTGAGAACATTTCTCAACCTACCTCTGTCAACTATAAAGTCAACATTCTGTGGATCCAGTTCAAAGGTTAGATCTCCCAAGTTATCTTCATCGGTTGCCTGGCACATTCCAATCCTTTTCCCAATTGGAATTTCTTCATCCAGTGTGACACTGACTTTATTGTGCAGACTCGAGTTTATAGAAGTAACACTTGGAGCAGCACCTTCAAGACTGAATTAATTTGGTTTAAAAGGAAAGATGATAGAAGTGCCATTTGCTTGCTGTATATTCCTTTCTACACCTTGTGGTGGTGAGAGAGTAGCAAGTTGGAAATAGCAATGATGAA